>NC_137352.1:34057667-34657667 GCF_965287045.1 Carcharhinus amblyrhynchos
CAAGCACGGGGAGAATGCGCAAACTCCCACAGACACCGGCCCAAATCCATGTGTCTGCACAGCAAACAGTGATAGTCACTGAGCTGTCGTCTTGCTCAGTATCTGGTCCAGTTTAAGCACACACTAACAACATGAAGCACTAGGCCAATCTCGAACAACCAAGAGCAGCCCCAGTACGACCCATAACGTGTATGCCCCTCGTTGGACAACAAGGTGGACCGACTTAAAACCTGTGAATGAAAAGAGAAAAACATTATTATCATAACTTCATCTGCTACCCACCTCCACCCACCAACACAGCTGCGTCCTTCTGAAATTCTACACTGTCCTTCTCACAGCTTATAAAACTTCCAAGCTTGTGTCATCCACAAACATTGAAATTGTACCTTTCATACCAAGATCTAGATCGTTAACAAATATCAGGAAAAGTAAGGATCCCAATAGCAACTCTTGGGGAAGTTCACTACAAAACCTTCCTCCTGCCCAAACATACCCAATGACCATCACTCACCGCTTCCTATTATTCCGCTTCCTATTATTCAGCAAGTTTTGTATCCACATTTCTATTGTCCTTTTTATTCCATCATCTATAACTCTTCTCATGTGTCTGTTGTGTGCCTGTTGTGCGATCTGAAAGTCCGTGTACACCACATTAATAGCATTACCCTCATCAATTTTCCTTGCTCCTTTCTCAAAGAACTCCAGCGCGTTAGATGGACACTTTCTCCTTTAGATTTCCACGCTGGCTCTTCCTAATCAACCCACAGTTTTCCGACTGCCTGCTAATCCTGTCCTGAGTAATTGTTTCTAGAAGCTTGCCCACTCCTGCTGTTACACTGACTGCTCTGTAATCTCTGGCCGATCCACACAACCTTCTCTGAACAGAAGTGTAATGTTTGTGATTCCCCGGAGTTGTGGAACCTCCCCTGTGTCTGGGGAAGATTATATCCAGCACCTCTGCATTCTCACTTCCTTCAATATCCCTGAAATTGTAGTTTTACTTCCTGGGTCCAAATATTTATGTAAACAGGGTACACAATATATAGTATACACAGTGTGTACACAATACTGTACACGGTACCCTCAGTAACCAATCTATGTGAAATATCACTTCTCATCTCTGCCATTCTGTGTAACTTGCCTTAATCCCCAGCCAGTGAAAGTCTAGAATGTTCCCCTGAATCTCGATTCCAGACTCTCACACACTCCAGGCATAAAAAAACCCCTTTTTTTCCTCTTTGTTTAAACTCCCAGCAACACCGACAGAATTCCATCTGCACCAACTCGTTCCATTAACCGTGATCCCACAGAATCCATCCTTCCATCTCCTGACCCGGGACAGAGGTCAGAGGTCATGGCCAGGGTGTAGGAGGAAGGTTCTGGCTGTTCCAGAGATATTACAGCAATTTCTCACAGCGAGGACAAAAGATCCACATTTAAACCTTACCCAACCTGTCGGGTTAAAGTCACAGATCCAGAATGGAAAGCATTGTTTCCATTGCTGGCTGTTCACATTCAATCCGGAATAGCTGGGATCAGGGATTTAGATCAAGGGTTAATGAATTGGAAGGAAGGTGGTCACAGTTTTACCCAACACGTAGAGTTTGTGTTACAGAGATCAGTGTGTGTCTGATTGGCAGGTCACTGATGGAGCTTCTCTTTCTGCAGGTTTCCTCTTTTATTTCCATGTCCAGAACAGGCCCCCCCTGGACCAGCACATCCACTCCCTCCTGCTCACCGCTATCTTTGGAGGATCTTTAATCATACTGCTGGAGGTGTTCCTGCGGGATAACATCATCCTCGAGCTGTTCCGGGCCAGTCTGGCAATCCTACAGGGAACCTGGTTCTGGCAGGTCAGTATCTCCCCCTCCCCCTCCCCCCAATCCTCCTCCCCTCCCCTCCCCATCCCCTCCCCCTCCCCTCCCCTCCCCACCCCATCCCCTCCCCATCCCCTCCCCCTCCCCATCCCCTCCCCCTCCCCACCCCATCCCCCTCCTCCTCCCCCCCAATCCTCCTCCTCTCCCCGTCCCCTCCCCACCCCATCCCCACCCCATCCCCCTCCTCATTCCCCTCCCCCTCCCCGTCCCCTCCCCTCCCCTCCCCTCGCCATCCCCTCCTCATCCCCCCTCCCCACCCCATCCCCTCCCCTCCCCCCCCACCCCATCCCCTCCCCTCGCCATCCCCTCCTCATCCCCCCTCCCCCACCCCATCCCCTCCCCCTCCCCACCCCATCCCCTCCCCACCCCCTCCCCACCCCCTCCCCATCGCCCCCCCCCCTCCCCCTCTCTGACTCTGGGAGCTGGCTGCCACCCACACGCTGGGATTAAACGGGGGTCACACCGCCCCCCCCCCCCCCCCACTGTGCAGGCAACAGAGACCCGGCAGTGAGTTTGTCCCAGAGTGGGTGGGATAGGAGAGAGGATGGACTGATCGCCTCACAATTCCTTCCGGATTTAAAGGGTGTTTCCTGAAGGAACAAGTGAGGGAGCGAGGGGAGGAGAGGGAGGGAGCGAGGGAAGGAGAGGGAGGGAGGGAGGGAGTGCAGGAGGAAGCAAGGGAGGAGTGAGGGAGGGAGCAAGGCAGGAGCAAAGGAAGGAGGGAGGGAGAGAGGGAGGGAGAGAGGGGGAGGGAGGGGAAGGGAGGGAGAAGGGGTGAAAGGGGCAGTGAGTGAGGGACAGATGGAGCAAGGGAGGAAGGAGGGAGTGTGGGGGGAGTGAGAGACTGAGGGACTAAGGGAGTGAGGGAGTGAGGGAGCCAGGGAGGGAATGATGGAAGGGGGAGGGAGTGAAGAAGGGAGCCAAGGAGGGAGTAAGGGAAAGAGACAGTTTGGGAGTGAGTGAGAGAGGGAGAGGGGAAGGGAAAGGGGGAGGGAGAGAGGGAGGGGGAGGGAGAGAAGGGGAGGGGGTGAGGGGGAGGGGGAGGGGGCGAGGGGGAGGGAGGAGGGAGGGAGAGAGGGAGGAGTCTCTATCTTGAAGCCCCCTCCCTCTCAGGGATATTTTTATTAAGACACGGTCTGAGTGACCCAGTGACCGGTGAGAGGGAGTTGCTGAGGATAAAGCCCAGAATCGGCAAAGGATCCAAAGCTCCAACTCACAGAGTTGCCCCTCGTTCTGTCACGTGGAGGCAACAGGCCCAGAGTAACAGCAGCTGAAAAAACTCAATAAACCTGACAATAAACCTCAACAGAGCAATAAATATCTCCAACTGGGCTACCCCCCCCCCTCCACCCTCCACCCCTCCCCGACCCTCCACCCCTCTCCACCCCCTCCCCCACCCTCCACCCCCTCCCCCCCACCCCCTACCCCCCACCACCCCCTCCCCACCCACCACCCCCTCCACCCCCTCCCCTCCCCCACCCTCCACCCCCTCCCCCTCCCTCCACCTCCTCCCCACCCTCCACCCCTCTCCACCCCCTCCCCCACCCTCCACCCCCTCCCCTCCCCACCCTCCACCCCTCTCCACCCCCCTCCCCCACCCTCCACCCCCTCCCCCTCCCTCCACCTCCTCCCCACCCTCCACCCCTCTCCACCCCCCTCCCCCACCCTCCACCCCTCTCCACCCCCCCTCCCCCACCCTCCACCCCCTTCCCCACCCTCACCCCCTCCCCCATTCTGCACCCCCTCACCCTCCTCCTCCTCCTCCACCCCCCACCCTCCTCCCCAACCTCCTCCAGCCCCCATTCACCCCCCCCGCCCAGTCACCCATCTGGAGAAGTGGCCCTGGGACAGAAGCACAAATCCTTCAGCCCACCCACACCCCAGTCACTCAGTTCCGGAGGGAATGACCCAGCCCTAAGTTTCTGGGTGCAAGTGAAGTTTCAGGTGGCACGGTGGGTTCATGCTGCTGCCTCACGGCGCCAGGGACCCGGGTACAATTCCAGCCCGGGATCACTGTCTAGCCGGAGTCTGTACATCCTCCCCGTGTCTGCATGGGTTTCCTCTGGGTGCTCCAGTTTCCTCCCACAGTCAGAAAGACAAGCTGGTGGGGTGCATTGGCCGTGCGAAATCCTCCCTCAGTGGACCTGAACAGGTGCTGGAGTGTGGGGATTTTCACAGTAACTTCATTGCCGTGTAACACTAATAAAAAGTTTAACAGTAAGTCAAGTTTTAATGTCTGTTCTCTTTCAGATTGGTTTTGTCTTGTACCCTCCCAATGGTGGACCCGTGTGGAATGAAACTGATCATGGAAATATCATGTTTATTACAATGTGCTTCTGCTGGCATTTTGCAATCGCCCTGACGATCCTGGCTCTCAGTTACACACTGATGTACTGGTGAGTTCGATCCGACACGCGCACTGAGATACGGGGCTTCACCAGATTAACACACGTTCTGCTCCCTGTGTCCCTGAGTCAGAATGTTAAACATTACAGCGGACAGGTCTATACATTCAAACACCTTTGGGAAGTTTTTATTGTCTCTTGGAAGGGGATTAATGGTGCAGATGCTTTTTGCTGCTTCCCATAGAAACATAGAAGATAGGAGCAGGAGGAGGCCATTCGGCCCGATGAACCTGCTCTGCTGATCATCACAATCATGGCTGTTTGTCCAATTCAATAGCCTAATCCTGCTTTCTCCCCAAAACCTTTCATCCCATTCTCCCCAAGCCACCTTTCAAATACATTCAATGTTTTGGCATCAGCTACTTCCTGTGGGAATGAATTCCACAGGCTCACCACTCTCTGGGTGAAGAAATGTCTCCTCATCTCCATCCTAAATGGTCTATCCCGAATCCTCAGACTGTGACCCCTGGTTCTGGACTCCCCCCCCTCCCCGTCAGGAACATCTCCCCGTATTTACCTGTTTAGTCCTGTTAGAATTTTATAAATCTCTCTGAGATCCCCCCCTTCATTTGTCTGAACTCCAGCGAGAACAGTCCTAACCCAGTCAATCTCTCCTCCATACATCAGTCTGGACCATCCCCAGAATCAGCCTGGTAAACTTTCGCTGCACTCCCTTGAGCAAGAACATCCTTCCTCAGAAAAGGAGACCAAAACTGCAGATAATATTCCAGGTGTAGCCTCACCAAGGCCCCTGTATAATTGTAACACATCCCTGCTCCTGTACTTGAAACCTGTCACAATGAAGTCCAACACACCATTTGCTGCCTTTGCCGCCTTCTGCACCTGCATGTTTACCTTCAGTAACTGGTGCACAAGGACACCCAGATCCCTCTCCACACTCCCCTCTCCCAATTTATAGCCATTCAGGTAGTCATCTGCATTCTTGTTTTTGGTTCCAAAATGAATAACCTTACATTTATTCAAATTATACTGGATCTGCCATTGATTTGCCCACTCACCCAACCTGTCCAGATCATGCTGAAAAGCCAGCCAATATGAAAAACACCCATTAATTTCCTCGTTGCCAACTAGTTTTCTATCCATCTCAATGCACTTCCTCCAATCCCAGGCTCTTTAATTTTGCACGATAATCTATTCTGTGAACTTTGTCAAACGCTTTCTGAAAGTCCAAATATATCACATTAACTGGCTCCCTCCTTGTCAACTCTACTAGTTACATCTTCAAAGAATTCCAACAGATTTGTCAAACATGATTTCCCCTTCATAAATCCATGCTGACTCTGTCTGATCCAGCTATTGCTTTCTAAATGCTCTGCTATAAAATCCTTGATAATGGATTCGAGAATTTTCCCCACCACCAATGTTAGGCTTCCTGGTCTATAATTCCCTGTTTTCCCTCCACCTCCCTTTTTGAATATTGCAGTGACTTTAGCCTACCCTCCAATCTGCAGGGACTATTCCAGAGTCTATAGAATCCTGGAAGATAAATGAACTGGGTCCATTCTGGGTCCAGTACGAACTGGGTCGTTAGTGTACGCTTAAACTGGACCAACTGATGGGCAACATGACAGCACAGTGACTATCACTGTTTGCTGTGCAGATACAGGGACCCGGGTCGGATCTCCAATTTGGGTCGGTGTCTGTGGGAGTTTGCACATTCTCCCTCTGCTTGCGTGGGTTTTCTCCGGGTGCTCCGGTTTCCTCCCACACCCCAAAAACGTGCTTTTAGGCTGATTGGTGTTAACAAAGTGTCCCTAAATTGGATCTCCCTTAATCTGGCGCACATATAATTCTCTAAATTTGCACCCCTTTATTGTGGAGTTAGCGATTATTTTTGATGAGAATATGGAACGATGGATCTTCTATGCTGAGCAGTTTGATTATTTTGCACAGGCAAACAAAACAACAGAACATTTTGGGGTGTCTCCACTCCTGATGGGGGGAAAAGCTTTTAATCTCCTCAAAAGTTTAGTGCAGCTGAAGAAGCTGGGTACAGAAACATACGGACAAATCACAGATATTTCACAAGCACATTTTTAGCCTAAACCTTTATGAGTTGCAAAGCACTTCAGATCCCACAAAAGAAATCAAGAAGAGGGAGAGTTAATTACACAATTTGTGGCTGTGTTAAAAAGACTTGCAGAATATTGAGTTTGGTGATGTGCTAAATGATACAGTTTGGGACAGATTGGTCTGCAAACTGAGGCAATATGGAAATGTTTGCAAACCAAGTGTACCCTCACTCTGTAGCGGACGCACAATAACTGGGTTTCTGTTCTCAATTACACAAAATATCGGCTGACTTGATAGCGAAGAGTTTGGAAACTTCTCACCAATGTGTGAAGTCAGGGTATTCAGCTGAAGAATGTTGGTGTAAGGAGGGAATATGCAGCAGCTGCTGAGTTATGGGAACTCCAGGATCCCGCTCCAGCTTCCCTGAGGTTTTGAGTGATTTCGCTCATATTGTACGTAAAGCTTCACAGAACTCGGAGGCTTATAATGTTAAATATTAACCATTTATTGCTAACACATAATTATTTAAATATGTACGGTATCACGCAGACTTGGAGCTAACTCCATGCTTACCTTAAACAAGTCTCTAAATCACGTCTGCTCCATGTCCTAACATGTGTGTGCAGGTCTCTTGTCATGTGACTCTAGGTTGTCCAGCCCCACATTGAGTTAACTCGCCAACTTTAAGGGCGTTCAAATCGTCAGTGGACAGGCATATGGATAACATTGGAATAGTTTAGGTTAGAGGGTCATTAGATTGGTTCCACTGGTCGGCGCAACATCGAGGGTTGAAGGGCCTGTACTGCGCTGGAATGTTCTATGTTCTATGTATATTAACCTTTGCTATTCCACCCATCCCGATATCTCTCTCTCTGCTGTGTTGCAGGCTCGTCCATCTAAAGTTGAAAAGGTCGGGTGCAATGGAGCTGGGGCAGTTGAAGAGCAGGGAGAGGAACTCACAGATCCATCTGCTGCACAGCTCTGAGGAGGACTGAATAGCGAGAGAGGAGAAACTCTCAGACTTTCCTTAATCAATGCCGAGAAGCTGATGATTTTGGCTGAAATCTTTTTAACTGTAAACTTTATCACTTTTTTTTTGCAAAATTTCTTAATGTTGTGGGGAGGGAGTGGGAATGAGCGGAAGGGATAATCTAGCAGTGGCAATGCCTACAGGGAACTGATGTGTAGGAACAGCACAGAACTTGGACCTCTGATGGCTGTATCACAGTAACATTCTGGGTGAAATAGACACCCACTGTTAAAAAGCAGCCAGGTGACCGTCTGAATCTCAAGCTTCATTCCATAAGGTCAGACCTTGTGGTGGTTCCATCCCTGGTCAATAGACCCATGACCACTTTCCTTTCTGAATAAATATTGTCACCTTTTAATTCAAAATTTGCTAAGCTCTATATGAAGGCCAACATTACACAAGGGGACGTAGCTTTAAATTGAGGGGTGGTAATTATAGGACGGATGTCAGAGGTAGATTCTTTACTCAGAGGGTAGTAAGGGTGTGGAATGCCCTGCCTGCAGCAGTTGTGGACTCGCCAACTTTAAGGGCGTTCAAATGGTCAGTGGATAGGCATATGGATAACATTGGAATAGTTTAGGTTAGAGGGTCATTAGATTGGTTCCACTGGTCGGCGCAACATCGAGGGCCAAAGGGCCTGTACTGCGCTGGAATGTTCTATGTTCTATTACCTTTCACTGGACAGGTACAGAAGCAAGGATGCTTTCAGAAGGATTTGATTTGTCCTATCTTTGTTTCAGTTCAAACACTTTAATGATGTTTAATTTATTTTAGTGGTTCTGTACTTTTTGAACTCCAGTGTTATGTTAAGCTGTCACCCTTATGTTTTTTCAGTACTTTCAGAATCCAGCTGGAAATGGGCAGAATTCTTATTGTTTTCAAATAACTGCCCTAACTCCTGACAAATGGCAAAAGTGAACTCCAGTAATAATCAGAAACAGTGTTCCAATTTTTCACCTTTCTCCACTCCCCTACAGTAAGAAGTCTCACAACACCAGATTAAAGCCCAACAGGTTTATTTGGAATCACGAGCTTTCGGAGCACTGCTCCTTCATCAGGTGAGTGAGGGTCTCCACGCCCCACCTTCCTGGCCTGAAACTGCAGCATTTATAATTTTCATCCTTCTAAATATTTCTATTAGGAATCACCACTAGATGGTGAAGAACTGGACCGACCCAAAAAAACCCCCAATTGCAAGGTGTAGACTCCTTCACTGGGGTCACTTTCTCATCAGTGAAATCTACAAGACGGGATCCAGTTACACTGCACACAGCTTTCAGGAAAACCAACATCAAAACTTGTCTATCTAAAGGTATTTTTAGTAGGAGTAATAATCCCATTTGGTAAAACAAATGCTACCAATATCCACGAGACTACTCTGTAAAATTATCATCTTTATTGTTAAAAATGGACAAGATTTTATCCCAAACTAAACATAATTCACACCAGAGCAATTTCTAACCTGCTGACAAACCAGGAGAGTCTTGTTATCTGTAAACTAGATGCTAAAGACCCCACCTGGAGCTGCACAAATCATTTCGAAAGGAGAATTCCAGTCACCAGAAATGCTGAGACTCCAAGGGCAGAAGCAGTTGTTTGTGACGAATCTCCAGTGTGGCACTGCCCCAACCTTCACCTCAAACACAATGGGTTTCAACCTGGCCTCTCACAGGCCCAGCCAAAACCACACTGTCATATGACTGAAACTTCAGCTATCGGAATTCCTTCAATAAAATTGCTGTTGAATCTCATCTGGAGTCCCCTGAAAACCAACAAGACCGCAGGCAGCAGCCTTTGTTTACCTATTACCATCAAACAGGTGACAGCAGCTCTGTCCAGGTAAAATCACCACCTCCTCATCCACACCAAATATTCGAATGTTGGGAATGAGGTCCTCAAGATTAATTCTCTCTTTGTGGAAATCCTCATTGCTGGAAAAGCAGATCAGATTATCCGAGGAAACACTCGATTTTTGGGTTTTGATTCTGGATTTAGACTCACATAAAACTGTAGCTAGTATGTTATCGTGCTCTGGGCGTACACTCCTTCCTTTCCCTGATCTCTCCGTTAATTAGCGAATGTCCAACAGGCAGATGTTGTGAAACATCTTCCTGCATTTTCTGTGTTTGTAAAATAAACCGGTGCTGTTATTTTATCATCTCGAGTTTGCTGTGTAAGTGATTCACCGGGAATGGAACATTTCAAACAGCAGAATTAGGGGAAATAGGCCGTGCACCAAATTCCCAGTGTCCACACTGACCTCCCAGTGACCGCACTGACCTCCCAGTGACCGCACTGACCTCCCAGTGACCGCACTGACCTCCCAGTGTCCGCACTGACCTCCCAGTGACCGCACTGACCTCCCAGGGTCCGCACTGGCCTCCCAGGGACCGCAGTTAATTGCTGAAGGGTCGGTCTTGCTGTTTTCCTCTCTCGTTGTGTTTGCAGAACCAGGAAATTTCCCAATTGTCCACACACACCTCAGGAATGGCCCTGAATGGCGAGACCTTTGCTTGGACATGGGGTGTGGCTGCCGGGTAGGGTGGGTGGGAGATGGGAGCCTGGCTCACTGTCCCTGACTGTAAATTAGAGAAAGTCACAATGCCGAGTGCTGACGCTGGTTGTTTAAGATGCCTGTCTGAGGAGGTCTGTGTGCGGACACTGGGAGGTCGATACGACACTATTGTCCCAGTTGTTATTAAACATTGGGTATTCCAGACCTCATCCTGCAGACCCACATACCAACCTCTGCTCCCCATCCAATAAACCCCCATGGGCAGACTTCAGGAGCCACGCTGAGACTAATGGAATAATGCAAGTATATACTGCACGTTACACTACATTAAAAAAATCATAAAAGCCTATTCAACCCATTTAAATCCCTTCAAATACTTCATCCCTCATAAAAACATTTATATCCAGTACCTCACATCAAAAAGAGCAAATCCTTTAAGAACCTCTTGGAGTTATCAAACCCACTCCCACTGCCCCCTTCCCCCAACACCACGACACGGATAACCACAGATTGTGGAAACAATCAAACAGAATAGCTCTTTAGGAAACACTGATTTAAGCCAGAAACACAGATTTTTAACTCACACACAGGCAGGTTAAAAGGCAGGTTAGAAGTTAAAACGCAGGTTACTGAAATAACTTGACAGTTCCACAAAGCTTATCCATACTCTACTCTAAAAAGGTTTAACTCTAACTGTGGATTAAGGCCCCCTTTCCATGGAGTCTCTTTGAACTCAACACTATGTTCAAATGGCCCTGCTGAGTTTATGCCCCTCACAGGAATATCAGTGGCTCTTGGGGACAGGACTTCAGAATCTGGATTCTGGAAACACTGTGGAATTTTCACTGTTCTGTGAAAATCCACGTCCCAGTGATCCCACAACCCTGATCATCGAGCCCTGTACAAGAGTGGCACTAGCTTTCTTCTCTCTATTTCTTAAAAGATGCATTTACTGATGTTGACATTGTTTGCGATTGTCATGCAAGGTGTAAAACGATGTGTTAAATGTAAACTGACTTGTTGATAAATGTCTATAAAGAAAGCCGGGCTGGAGACTGTGTCCTGGTATGAACTGGTTTAAAATGAATGTCATCTGATGTGGCCAGAATCACGGTGTCCTTAAAGTACTGGATGAAATTTTCAAGAAATAATTTACTCACACTTATCTTGCAGATTCACTTGCTGATGGATTTATACAAGTATACTTTAAAGATGCCTAACTCCTAGCTTTAAAAAGTTTTAGTAATGTAGTGGTTTGATAATTCCAAGAATCAAAGTCATACAGAATGGAAGAGGCCCTTTGGCCCATCGAGTCTGCACCAACAAAACTACACTGAGGCTCATGTCCTCACAACACCAGGTTAAAGTCCAACTGGTTTGTTTGGTAGCAAAAGCCACCAGCTTTTGGAGCGCTGCTCCTTCATCAGGAATCTCACTAACTATCCCGGCTGGAGACAATACACATCTCTTTAACCTGTGCTTAACCTTCTCTCTACTCTCATTGTCTGTACCTTTAAGACTTGATTCCCTGTAAAGACTCGCATTCCAACCATTATTTTGTAAATTGAGTTTGTGTCTGAATGTGCCTGTTTGTAAACAGAACTCACACTTACCTGATGAAGGAGCAGTGCTCTGAAAGCTAGTGGCTTGTGCTACCATATTAACCTGGCGTTGTGAGACTTCTTACTGTGCTTACCGCAGTCCAACACATATCATCTCCATATCAGACTCCCCTATCGCTACCTTTGCTGATTCTATAGTCAAGGAGGGTTTGACTCTTTAACAGTTTTGTGCTGGAATTCCTTTGTAAGTGAAACGTGTTGTGCCTGAGGGAGATTGTGAAAGGAGTTGTCTGACTGGTCTGACAAGTAGGACCAGTTCAGCTCCTGTTCTGGGTGCTCAGCTCACTCATGTCAGCGGCTGGATCTTATCCCACACTCGGTTGGGAAGCAGAGGTTCCTTACTGTCATACACCCCCTCCACTAACAGCCTGGAATATCAACCAGGGTCATCAGCACTCCAGGCTCTGACCCAATCCTCAGTTAGATTCAATTTTCTGAAGCATGTGAAAAACACACAAAAGAGAAAACAGGAACGAGAAACCAAATACAAGGAAACAAGAGAGTGACAAATAGAAACCTTATAGAAATCAGTAACAGGACAGTGCAGAAATAGGTGTTAACAACTCACTAATCACTCAGGTGGCCTTGGACCTTTACACAAATGGTGGCACAATGGTGAGCCCTCCTGCCTCTCAATGCTATGGATCCAGGTTCAATTCCCAGCTTGGGTCACTGCCTATGTGAAGTTTACACATTCTTCCCGTGTCTGCGTGGGTTTCCTCCAAGTACTCCAGTTCCCTCCCACAGTCTGAAAGATGTGCTGTTTAGGGTGCATTGGCTGTGCTAAATTCTCCTTCAGTGTACCCGAACAGGCACCAGAGTGCGGCGGCTAGGGGATTTTCACAGTAATTTCATTGCAGTGTTAATGTAAGGCTACCTGTGATACTAATAAGTAAATGTTGAACTGTAGTACAAAGCCAAAAAAAAATTGATTACAGGATCAACTGAGGATTCAGTGAGTGAAAAACTGCTCTGTGTGAACTGAGGGACAGTGTCTGAGAGACTAACATCTCGAGTTAGTAACATGACACAGAAATACAATTGTAAGAAAGAAGGCACCTTGCATTTTCTTCTAGAACCACCCTCTGTAAGGCTGGGTTAGGAAGGCTGGATTCACAGCAGCAGCTAAAGGAAGGTTCACTCCTAACATAATACTGCCCTGAGCACCCTGGAAGCAGGAAGGAACATTACAAAAATCAGAGGGAAACTAGCACCAACTCCCAGTGTAAGGTCACTGAAGGGTCAACAGAGAACCTTGGCAGGAGTGGGGAACACACTTTCAAATAAACCTTTTAAAAAATTATTTCTGGGATAAGAGCACTCTGGCAAAGCCAGATTTATTACCCGTCCCTCATTACCCATGAACTGTTAACAGTATTTGTGGTGTCAGTACACCCACCGTGCTGATAGGGAGGACATTCCAGGAGGCAAACCACTGAGAAAGAGCAGCATCAGCATTGGGAAATGGAAACCACAGAGAGAAGACTGCAGGGGAGTAGTTTGGGATTGATACAGAGCTATGGGGCGATAATGGGGCAGTGTGATTAATTTGATACAAGCTGTGGCGGGCAAATGGGGCAGTGGGATTGTTTGGGATTGATGCAGAATTCGATTCGCTCCATGTGATATCAGAAATGGCTGAAGTTATTGGATACTGCACTGGGCCCCGACAATATTCTGACTGTAGGACTCAAAATGTGTGTTCCAGAACTTGCCGCACCCCTGGCCAAACTGTGCCAGTTCAGCTACAACACTGGCATCTACCCAACAACGTGGAAAATTCTCCAGGTCGGTCCTGTAGACAAGAAACAAGACAAATCCAACCTGGCTAATTACTGCCCCTTAGGTCTACTCTCGATCATCAGTGAAGTGATTGAAGCAGTATTGACAGTGCTACCAAGCAGCATCTGCTCAGCAATAACCTGCTCAATGATTATCAGTTTGGGTTCTAGAACATAGAACATTACAGCACAGTACAGGCCCTTCAGCCCTCAATGTTGTGCTATGTCCAAACCCAAGATCAAGCTATCCCCTCCCTATGATTCTGGTGTGCTCCATGTGCCTATCCAATTATCGCTTGAAAGTTCCTAAAGTGTCCGACTCCACTATCACAGCAGGCAGTGTATTCCACACCCCAACCAGTCTCTGAATAAAGAATCTACCTCGGACATCCCTCCTATATCTCCCACCATGAACCTTATAGTTATGCCCCCTAGTAACAGCTACATCCACCCGAGGAAATAGTCTATGCACATCCACTGTATCTCCCTCATCATCTTATAAACTTCTATTAAGTCGCCTCTCATTCACCTCCGCCCCTCAACCTTTCCTCATAAGTCCTACCCTCCAAAACTGGCAGCATCCTGGTAAATCTCCTCTGCACTCTCTCCAATGCTTCCACAACCTTCTCATAGGGGGGTGACCAAAACTGCACACAATATTCCAAGTGTGGTCTCACCAAGGTCCTGTATAATTGCAGCATAGCCCCACAATTCTTAAACTCAAACCCCCTGTTAATAAACGCTAACACACTATGAGCCTTCTTCATGGCTCTATCCACTTGAGTGGCACCTTCAGAGATCTGTGGATATGAACCCCAAGATCCACATTCCTCAGAACCCTGCAATCTGCATTCAAGTTTGTCCTACCAAAATGAATCACCTCACACTTATCAGGGTTAAACTCCATCCGCCACTTTTCGGCCCAGATCTGCATCCTATCAATGTCTCTTTGCAGCCTATAAGAGCCCTCCATCTCATCCACTACTCCACCAATCTTGGTGTCATCAGCAAATTTACTAACCCACCCTTCAGCCCCAGGGGCATGCGCGCGCGGGTGCAGAAAGATGCGCGCGCGCGCACACACACACACTCACCTGTAATCAGGAATTGGAGCCCATCTGATAGGCTCTGAAACTGACTGCAGGATAGCCATTTCATACCAGAGATTGGTGAACCTGGTACAGACTGGCATATGATTGGGGATCTTCAGGTATGGATAACAAAGTCAGTCTTCATTAGACACATACAGTCCCGTTAGTCAGAAAGGATTCCTGGGAGAACACATACACGACTCAAACTGTTTTATTGCAATTACTGTACAGGTTCATAATGATATTGTTTTATAGACTGAAGTGGATTACAAGTGGAGCCAGTACATGAAGGGGGAATGGGAGCAGGTCCTTCAACACTGGACACAGCTGCCAGTTAAAACACAATGTGAAATAATGAGCAGGCACTGGGAGATCTGGCTAATAAATAAATCCCTCTGGGCATTCGTGTCTGACAGTCTGCTCCAATAATCACTGCTCCTGGGGCTGATTCACTGATGCTGCAGTTGTCACGACAACAGTGGAGATGGGTTTGGTGGAGCTGATGACTGTTCCTTGATGAAGTTGCTGAGTTGGCAAGTGCTGGATCCTCAACTGAAAACAGGGACACAAGATTAGAGTCAGAGAGATTTGCAGCATGGAAACAGGCCCTTCGGCCCCACTTCTCCATGCATCCCTTCATTTAACCACTAAGCTAGTCCCAATTTCCTGTGTTTGGCCCATATCCTTCTATACCCATCTTACCCATGTAACTGTCTAAATGCTTTTAAAAGACAAAATTAAACTAGGGCAGGGGCAAGGATGTAGATCTTCACCAGAGATTTGACCCACCAGGCATCGCTCTCTACAAAACACTTCCCACAGCAGGTTCCCACCAATATCAGTGACGGTGGGAAAGGAGTTATTATCAAATAAAGCAATCAGTCTGAAGATGTCAGAATCAAAAGTGCCAACAGTGGATATAGCAAAGCAATATGGCTCAAAAGTGACAATCGATTTATTTACCTGGACCTTTAAACCTCAACTGATTTCTTAGTAACTGATGTCCAGCGTACCCAAACACCAAAGAATAGCTGCACCATTCCCCTGATTCCCTCCGAATTCCCGCTCTGCCCCATTACCTGTGTGGCCTGTCCCTGCTGTTGAAGTTGCTGGAGTTGCTGCGCGGTGACAAAGCTGACAGGCTTGTTCCCCGTGATTAGTTTGGTCCCTGCTGGCATGGTCGTCAAAATGATGTTCCTCCCAAGTCCACTGATACTGGAAAGAAACAGAATTCATTGAGAAACAGCTGCACATTCAGAACTTGGATCAAAATGAGTAAAAGCTGCCCCAGCAGTCCAGGAGACTCTGTCTCCCTTTGGGTCCATGTATGGTCACTCAGACCAACCCCTGAACAACCTGGCAGCCTGGGTGGGATTGTGGTTGGTGTAGACTCAATGGGCTGAATGGCCTCATTCTGCACTGTAGGGACTCTACGATTCTATGAATGTTTACAGTATAGAAAGAGGCGGCACACAGTGGTTAGCACTGCTGCCTCATAGCACCAGGGACCTGGGTTCAATTCCAGCCTTGGGGGTCTATGTGGAACAAAGAACTGTACAGCACAGGTACAGGCCCTCTGACTCACCAAACCTGTGCAAACACATGATGCCTTTCAAAAGTAAAGGCCTTTTGCTTCTCTACGGTCCGTATCTCTATGTCCTGCCTATTCATGTATCTGTCACGATGTCTATTAAACATTGTTATTGTATCACCTCCTCTGGCAGCACATTCCAGACACTTGCCGTTCTGTATATAAAACTTGCCTCTTGTATCTCTTTTAAATTTCCCCCTCCTTTTACCTTAACCTACGTCCCTGAATAATTGACATTTCGACCCTAGGAAAAAGAGTCTCGACTATCCAGTCTACCCCCACCTCTCAATGTTTAAACTTCTATCAGGTTGCTCCTCACCTTCTGATGTTTGAACATTCTTCCCATGTCTGCATGGGTTTTCTCCACATGCTCCAGTTTCCTCCCACAGTCCAAAGGTGTGTAGGTTAGGTGAGTTGGTCATGCTAAATTGCCCCTTAGTGTCCCAAAATATGCAGGTTAGATGGATGAGCCACAGTAAAAGCGTGGGGCTCTGGATTAGAGCAGGGGAGAGGGCCTGAGCAAGATGCTCTGCCAGAGAATTGGTGCAGGATTGATGGGCCAAATATCCTCCTTTTTTACTGTAGGGATTCTATGAATTTTGCCTATTGTGTCCAGTATAATTACAGTATACAATACAGAAGGAGGCCATTCAGCCCTCTGAGTCCGCACCCACTCTCCAAATGAGCATATCACACTGGCCCACCTCCCACCCTCTCTCCATAACCCCATGCATTTACCATGGCCAATCCACCTAACCTGCACATCTTTGGAATGTGGGAGGAAACCGGAGCACCCGGAGGAAACCCGTGCAGACATGGACAGAACACGCAGACTCCGCACAGTGATCCAAGCCAGGAATCGAACCTGGGTCCTTGGTGCTGAGACACAGCAGTGCCACTGCGTTGCCCCCAATCTTATCATCCACAACAACCTTCTTCGTCACTTCATCAAAAAATTAAATCACTTTAGTGAAGCACAGTTTGCCTTTAACAAATCTGTGCTGGCTTCCTCCAAATGGCTGTAAACCTAGATTATAATTTCTAAAAGCTTAGCCAATGTTGAGCATTAGATAGTGCTGAAGAAATTACCTGTCCTCAATTATAACCCCTAGGTTGCTTTGCCAAACTCAACACAGACTAGTAATGGAACCTGATCCTTCTGGCTTACCAGGATAATGTCCCTCTGGCCTTCCTTGTGTAGTCTGAGCACACAGCAGTTCAGGACTACAAACTCAAGACTGCACTGCCTCTACATTTAGGTTACTTCACTAGTTTGCTGTTCTGCAAAGGGAACTACATCACACCCAAAACTTTTTCTCGTTGAGTCACAGACTTTGGGATCATTCATGCAACACTTAAATACCAGATGGTAATTAATTTGGGCTAGCTGCATTTATAAAAAGATGAATGGAAGATCTGGAACTGGTTAGGCCTCAGTGTCACACTTCAGGGAAGATGTAAAGACCTGATGGCACAGGGCAGGTTTACCAGGAATTAAAGAAACTTCAGGTATGAGAAAAGGTTGGAAAGATTTGCAATTTTCTCTTTGGAAGAGAGATCAAACAATGATTTTAATATCAGATTCTGCGATGATGAGGTTTTGTTACAGAAGATAAAGAAAAACAATTCTCTCTGGAGACTGGTCAATAAACAGAAATTCAAAATGACCTCAGTTGAAGATGAGGAGACATTTTCCCCACTCAGTTGTCAGGACTTGGCACCCTCGCACTGAAAAGGCAGTGGAAGCTGACAGCAGTAATAATTTTAAAAGGCAGATAGTACGAACAGCGGGGGTGTGGAGTTAAGCATGAATGCTAAAATCCGTGAGCCAGCAGAAGATACGATATAAATGTAAGTTTCCGTGTCCTCTTGCCTTTCTTTCAACACAACAATAATTTGAATATCTGTTAGCTGTGGCTGCTTGTAAATACTCTTGTTGTGGAGATCCCGGCGTTGGACTGGGATAAACACAGTAAGAAGTCTCACAACACCAGATTAAAATCCAACAGGTTTATTTTGTAGCAAAAGCCATTAGCTTTCAGGGCTTTGCCCCTTCATCAGGTGAGAGGGGAGTTCTGATCACAAACAGAGCATATAAAGGCACACACTCGGTTTATAGAATACTGATTAGTAATTCTATTGCTAATTAGTAATTCTAATCAGTATTTTGTAAACTGAGTGTGTGCCTTTATATGCCGTGTTTGTGATCAGAACTCCCCACTCACCTGATGAAGGGACAAAAGCTAGTGGCGTTTGAACGTAGAACACTACAGCACAAACAGGCCCTTTGGCCCACAAGTTGCGCTGATCATATCCATACCTACCAGGCCATAGAACTATCTGTAACTCCCAATCCCATTAAATCCCATGTACTCATCCAGAAGTCTTTTAAAAGACCCCAGCGAGTTTGCCTCTACCACCATCGACGGCAGCCGATTCCACTCACTCACCACCCTCTGAGTGAAAAACTTACCCCTAACATCTCCTCTGTACTTGCTTCCCTGCCCCTTAAACCTGTGTCCTCTCGTAGTGACTTTATAAGACCCTTGTCAGACCCCAGTTGGAGTACTGTGCGCAGTTCTGGTCACCTCACTACAAGAAGGATGTGGAAGCTATTGAGAGGGTGCAGAGGAGATTTACAAGGATGTTGCCTGGATTGGGAGGCATGCCTTATGAAGATAAGTTGAGGGAGCTGGGACACTTCTCCCTGGAGAGACAAAGGTTGAGAGGCAACCTGATAGAGGTTTATAAAATGTTGAGAGGAATAGATAGGGTGGATTCTCGGAGGCTATTTCCCAGGGCTGAAATGGTCGCTATGAGAGGACACAGGTTTAAGGTGCTGGGAAGCAAGTACAGAGATGTCAGGGGTAAGTTTTTCGCTCAGAGGGTGGTGAGTGAGTGGAATCGGCTGCTGTCGGTGGTGGCGGAGGCGAACTCGCTGGGGTCTTTTAAAAGACTTCTGGATGAGAACCTGGGATTTAATGGGATTGGGGGTTATAGATAGGTCTATGGCTTGGTAGGTATAGATGTGATTGGCGCAACTTGTGGGCCGACGGGCCTGTTTATGCTGTAGTGTTCTATGTTCTAAATAAACCTGTTGCATTTTAACCTGGAGTTGTGAGACTTCTTTCTGTGTAAATACTCTCTCAGTTCCTTAGCAGCTTCATCAGACTCAATTGTCATTCTTCTTAGATCATCTGCAAATTGGATCAATTGATATTTTAGCTGCTGAATCCAGATCATGTTTGTAAAAGATAAATAGAGGCACAAGCACCTATCCTTGGTACACTCTGCTTAATTCATCTCTGCTATTATCACCCCTACCCATATTACCCCAATTATTACTTACTTTGCTCCAAGGTTACCCTTGATGATCTGTCCTGCCATCACCCCCTTTCCTTTAAGTGGTTGGTTAAGCACTGATAATGGCACAGTGATGGTAGCAGGCAGCTTAGTCTGCAAAGGAAATCAGATGCAAGTCATTAGTAACATGGTTTTAGCTGCTGTTATACATTCAGGGTTACTTTAGAGATAATATCTTCCTCTTTCACTGGACAGAGTTCACCTGAATAAATGCATCAGCACAGCACGATCCAAAGGGAGTAACAGTGGGACAGTCTGCTTTACGCGGTCAATTCTAGACACTGCACTGAATACAACGTGGGCCACAGTCATTTACAATTAAAATCCTCTGATGTCACTCCCACAGTAAGTTATATACAAATCACACACGGCAACTGCATTTTAAACAGTAACTAACCTTCGATGTTATTGCCAGATCAAACTCTATAGAAAAACCCGATAAACATTCGCTCTTACTTTCTGCTATTTATTAATCCTGGTGTATTTCCAGCACATTCCCAGATTCCAATGTATACAACTTCCAGGAATACAATCGGACACTTTTGTATACAACCTCTGGGTACACAGTCTGCCCGGCAGCACAACATCCGGGTTCAATTATAGAATCTCGACAATGCAGATGCAGACCATTCGGCCCTGCGAGCCCGTGCTGACAATAATCCCACCCAGGCCCTATCCCTGTAATCTCACACATTTACTCTGCTGGTCCCCCTGACACTAACGGGCAATTTAGCATGGCTATTCAATCTAACCTGCACATCTTTGGATTGTGGGAGGAAACTGGAGCACCCGGAGGAAACCCACGCAGACACAGAGAGAATGTGCAAACTCCACGCAGAGAGTCAGCTGAGGCCAGAATTGAACTCAGGTCCATGCTGCTGTGAGGCATCAGTGCTAACTACTGTACCATCATGCTGCACACACTCTAACCTTATTATATACAACCTTTTTTTTATTCATTTGAGAGACATGAGTGTCGCTAGCTGACCAGCATTTATTACCTATCCTAGTTGCTCTTGTTCAGACAGCAGTTGAGATTCAACCACACTGCTGTGACTCTGGAGTCACATGTAGGCCAGACAGGGTAAGGATGGCAGATTTCTTTCCCTGAAGGATACTAATGAACCAGATGGGTTTTTCTGACAATCCACAACGGTTTCACGGTCATCCGTAGATTCTTAATTCCAGATAGCTTTTCTTATTGAATTCAAATTTCACCAACTACCATCCCCACCATCTGGGGGGTCCCCCAGAACATTAGCTGAGGTTCTGGACTAATAGTCTTGCAATAATACCACTAGGGCCACCACTTCCTCTTGTACACAGTCTGATTCTGCTCTCTACAACCTCCAGGTACAACTCATCTAAACCTCCCAGAGTTATCAGTAGCTCACAGTGGTGAGTGATGACAAGTGTGATGGTTGAATAGTATAGAATTGAGGCAGCGCAGTTTAGGATGCAGTACACTTCATAGGGGTTGGCATGTGGGAGGTCAGCAGGGAGAACATGGGAATTATCAGTCTATGGTTAAGGATCTGAGCAGCAGATTAGTTGAGGTCAGGGCAGAGATGTTTAACATTATGGATTTTGTAATGCAAAGGGTGTGGGGTGGAAACACAGCACAGGGTTCAATCGGTGGGTATGGTTTTCAACAATCTGAAACAATGCTTGTGCATGTAAGTAGTGGCGAGGATTAGATAAATGCTCGATTTAAAAACAGCTTTACAGCCAATGAAGTACTAGTGGAGTGTTATCACTGTCGTAACGTGGGAAATATAGCAGCCAATTTACACACAGCAAGTCCCACAATCAGATCAGAGAACTCCTATTTTCTTGGAATTACCAATACCAAATCCGCTTCTTCAACCTTCGGAAAGGTGGAGGCTGGAGGGTGTCATCATTAGTCAAATCTCAAACTGGACTAGCCACATAAATGCAGCCCAAGGCTGAATAATTTGTGGCAATGACTCAACTCTTAACTTCCCAAAGTCTCTCTCCCATTCACAAGGACCTAGTCACGCCATGAATTCCACCCCTCAAGCCTGCTTTGACATTTGATAAGATTGTGGCTGATCTGATTGTTGTCACTATGCCCCTCTCCACCCCTTGACTCCCTTGTCAGTAAAGAATCTACCTAACCCACATACTCACTGACCCTGCCCGCACTGCTGTCAGTGGAAGAGAATGCCACAGATTCAACTCTTAGAGGAAACAATTCTCAAATCTGCCTTAAATGGAAACGGCTTATTTTTAAACTGTGTCCCAGTTCTAGTCTATTCCACAAAGGGAAACATCCTCTATCCTCTCTTAAATGAGATCAAAACTGTACATAGTTCTTTCGATGTGGTCTCACCAATGCCCTGTAAACTGTATATCCCGGTCTCCAAACAAAAAATAAGAACATTCCATTCATCTGCATATTCATTTGCTGTACCTGCATACTATTTGTGTTTCACGGATCAGGAATGTGCCAGGAGTGTAATGGAATACTCTCCACTTGCCTGAATGGGTTCAGCTCCAACAACACTCAAAAAACTGGACACCATCCAGCACAAACTAGCTCCCTGAATCAACAGCCTATCCATCTCCTTAAGTATTTACTCCCTTCACTACTGACACATAGTGACAACAATGTGTAATATCTACAAGAAGCACTGCAATAGGTTGCCAAGACTACACTGACAGCATATTCCAAACCAATGCCTCTACCAATGGGAGATACAAGGTAACACCATCACATCTAAGTACTCCTCAAGGTCATACACTATCCAGACTTGGAAATATATCTTCATTACTCAAGTGCATAAAATCATCCACAGAGCTTAGAATAATAAATAATGACCAACTGCCTTTCCTATGATTAATCTGGTGCTTAAATCCTGGATCACATTGATTTTAACTTCCATCCCTATACGCCTTGGAGAAAGACTGTAACCACCCAGATTTTGCCTATAAATAAACAGTAAAATCAGCCCGCTAACAGTTCCTGGGTATTCCCATGAGACTTAACCCCTGTTCTATATATAGTTAAGTATCACATCAGAACTCATTCTAAATTTAAATATCAAACTTACCTTGTAAAAGGGACATGAATTAGAATCATTAATATTTATTGGCAACATATTTCTGCCCAACAGTGAATGGACAAATAAGCACATTTGAAATAATTGTTCCTGTTTGTAGAATTTCTAAGCACTATGATAATCCAAACTAATATCAATAATTTATCCAAAATCAAGCTGACTTTTCTCTTTCAACCTCAACTCAATCCCTCGATTAATGAAGGCCAGTACGCCATACGCCTTCTTGACCACATCCTCCACCTGCGAGGCCGATTTAAGAGTCCTATGGACCCAGACCCCAAGATCCTTCTGCTCCTCAACACTGCTAAGACTCCTACCCTCGATATTGTACTCCTGCATCCCATCGGACCTGCCAAAATGGACCACGACACATTTATCCGTGTGGTGTTGTGGGATTTCTTTCTGTTTTACCCCAGTCCAATGCTGGCATCTCCACATCAGAGTTTAAATGGACAGTTGTTACACTGGATTTCCATTTTAAAATTGCTCTTGACAGCACCTTCACTGCTCCTTTGTTTCAGGTACAAACAGTGGCTTAGATTTTGTTCATTTACACCATGTTCTACAAATTTTAGTTTGCATTTTCTGTGGTTAGTGCAATGATTAGCCTGCTGTCCCTTTACCCCTATGAAGTCTTCTACAAGCCCTGAGCACAAAGAGAACACCCTGCAGGACATTTCCTGGTGCCACGTGCTGAATGAGAGAGGGAGGGGCAGAAAGATGGTGCAAGATGGGAGGTTTCAGATTCAGTCTGTGAATCAGACTGTTACCGCTATCCTCACACGCAGGGTAATTAATGTCAGCAGAGGATTGAACTAATAGACGCTGAAAGGTGGGTGGGGTGGGAAAAACTAAAAACAGATTACTTGCATCCCAAACAGTTGACACAACATGCAGGAGACAGAATAATGTGATCACATAACCAACATAAGCTCTGCAATCCTGCCACATCCAGTTGTGAACGGTGGTGAGCAATTAAAGAACTAATTGAAGGAAGTGGTGTCACAAACACCGTCATCCTCGATAATGCAGGAGGTCAGCACATCAGTACAAAAGATAAGGTTGAAGCATTTGCAGCAATCTTCAGCCAGAAATGCCGAGTGGCGATCCAGCTCAGCCTCCTCCAGCGATCCCGGCCAATTCAATTCACTCCATTTGATATTATGAACACTTGAAGTAAATGGATACTGCAATGACTACTGGCCCTCCGGCATCTTGCCGGCAATGTGGAAAATTGCCCAGGTATGTCCTGTCCACAAAAAGTAGAACAAATCCAACATGACCAATTACTGTCCTATCAGTCTATTCTCCATCTTCAGTAAAGCGATGCAAGTGTTATCAACAATGCCATCGAGCAATAACCATCGCTCAGTTTGTATTTTGCCAGGGTCGCTCCACTTTTGATCTCATTACTACTGGAGGTGAGGTGACTGCCCTTGACTGAATGATGCGACAAGAAGGCTTAGCAAAAACAAGGCTAGGTAATCAGCAAGAAAACTGTGTGGGTCATACCTAGCAGAAAGGATGATGACCATGATTGTTTGAGGTCATCATCACAGCCCCAGGACATCACTGCAGAAGTTCCTCAGAGTGGTGCCCTGGTTCAAGCATCTTCAGTTGCTTTATTATCACCTTCCCTCAAGCAGAAGTGATGTTTGTTGATGATTGCACAATATTCTGCATCATTCACAATTTCTCAGATACGGAGAGCAGTCCAAGTTCATAAACAGCAAGATCTGGACAATATTTAGCAGTGGGATAATAAGTAGCAAGCATTCTTCCACATGAGCCCAAGCAATAATCATCTTCAACAAGAGAGAATCTCAGCATTTAATAGCATTACTTCTACTTTCGAGAACCTGGAAGTTACTATTGACCAGAAACTGAACTGGACAAGGCATATAAATACCATGGTTATAACAGCAAGTCAAAGGCTGAGAATTCTGCAGTGAATAGCTCACCTCCTGACTCCTCAAAGCACGTTCTCCATCTACAATACACAAGTAAGGATGTGATGGAACAGGTGCAGTTTCAACAACATTAAAGTTCAACCCCATTCAGGGCAAAGTAACCCACTATATTCACACACCATCCACCCCTGAAACATTCACTCCCTCCATCAACTGATGTACAATGGCAGCAGTATGGACTGTATACCAGATGCACTGCAGCAACTCATCAAGGCTTCTTCAACAGTAACTTCGAAACCAACTTGAAGGAGAAGGTATGGGAACAACACCATCACCTGCAAGTTCTCCTCTAAGTCACACACCATTGTGACTGTGTACCAATGCATTTGTTTCAAATCAAAGTGACCTTGGCATTTCAACATTCAATGCAGTTAGTATATGTAACACAGGATAATGTCCATACTAACAGCAGGACATGACCTTGCTGCATTATATAAATGCAAAGTGAAAAAGAAACTACAGCTGTGCTTCACAAACTATTTTACAATCTGACCCTATTTGAACTCATCACCATATCCTCAAAGGCACTTAAGGATGGGCAACAAATGCTTGCCCCAAGCTCATGTCCCATGAAAGCCAAGATTTATAAAGACCTGTGGCAATTAACATCACCTCAGACACCAAAAAATCAGTAAAGCAATGTGGGCACATTCTGTGCACAATTATCAAGGTTCAAGAAAAATCAACATATCTTATACATCAAATAAATAAGAAAATACTTTGTAAAAATGTTATTATTTTATGTACTTGTATAGGTTACAGCCAAGCTGTCTATATTCCCTGGCGACAGGGAATCTTCTCCCCTCTCCCTCCACCACACACACTGTAAACAGCAAAACTCCGCCACCCAGACACACATTCCCCTCTCTTCCCAAACATTTAAGAAAATGCTTAAAAGCAGACATCATCTTTTACTGTCCGGAAAAAGCGACATTAAAATTCCTGTAATAAGTGACTGTTTCTGATAATGAAATTTGACACCAAGCTTTAAGTGGCTTATAAATGTAGACTATAGGATTTGACCAGGTACATGGTGAACACTACCAAATATTTCACTGTTTCATCACGTGTAATATGGACACTGTTAACATGGTCAAACACAAGGCAAATGCTAAAATCTGAAAACTAATAGAGACCAATGTTTGAAATTATCTCTTTGTTTCTGCTGTGGGAGACCCTCTTCCTTTAATTCTTTTCCAAAGGCACAAGCACAGCATTGTTCAACCCACCAGCAGCCTCCTGTTTGTGCTCCAACCATTCATTCTTTACATGTAAGCTTGGTCAATGAATGTCAGAAGGCTACTTAGTCACAGAGACTATCACAGCCAAGCCTAATTCCAAACTAATCATCGAATAGCACCTCATATCATTTCTAACACCCAACTCACCTGACCCCCAGTCTGATCGTCCAACATGCCTGTCCCCAATGTCAATTTCCAAATAAGAACCTCCCAATTTCTTATGTCCTACGTTCCCTAATGTCTAATTCAGCCCAGGTATCAAACATTGAATTCCCACACCCCACCCAGCAATGTCCAACTCACACCCACTCTGTTCCCCAGCTGCTGAACTGCCTGGCAGACAGTAAATCAGTCCCTGCTGTTAAATTCAGCAGAACCTCCAGGACACTAAATCCTTCATCCTGCCTCACTCCCACATGGGAAACATCCTCGCAACATCCACCCTGTCAAGTTCCCTCAAGATCTTGCATGTGTCAATAACGTCACCTCTTGTTCTTCTAAGCTCCAAGGGCCAGTCTTTAATTTCCTTGATGGTCTTTATTTATTTGAATTTTATCAACGCCCTCTGATATGTTTGTAGGACTGTATAAGTACTCTGGAAGATCAGGATAGTCGCCAACGTAGTAGGGGAGCGATTGTAACCCTGGCAACTATGTCCTGAGTCTTGGAAGATTAACCTAAATCAATCAAAACCATTGTAAAGTTTGGGGAACAAGAAAGTTATAATCGTAGGACCAGTTTGCTCATATCTCGTTGGATTAAAGGTGATTTGTTTATCTTTGTGACAACCAATCCGAAGATTACAATGATCTGTGCTCCTGGACCTTCAAATCTCTTTGGATCTCCACAGTTTCTACTTTTCCATTACTGAGAAAGCGTCCTACTCTATCAGTCCACAGTGAATGGCCTCATGTGTCTACACTACAATCCATTTGCCACAGTATTGCTCATTCAGTGAATTTATCAGCATCTCTTTGTAATTTTATGCATCCATTTATACAGCTTACAATGTCACTTATCTGTATATCCATGATAAATGTGGACACTTAGCTTTCTATTTTATCATCAGCATTGATAAACATAGGTAAATAGTTGAGGCCCCAGATAGGACACCAGTCACACCCTGCCAATTAGAATCCCTGAACTCTGTCTCCCGCTGCTCAGCCAATTGCCTAAACAGCTCAATAATTTGCCCTCAATTCCATGGGCTTCAACATTAGCTAACAACCTCTTACTTTATCAAATGCCATTCGGTAAAATAAGAGGCCTGGAAATTCTTGCTGGATATGAAGGCTACAACATCAGAGGCCTGTACCAAAAATATGATCCTGGCACTATACTGGATTGCTATAGGTAACAACTGGTCAAGGAACCCTAGCAACAACCAGGATCTAGGACAGTAGAGACTCCTCAGAACAGATTAGACTTCTTGTCAAAAAGAGAATAAGAACAATTGAAACATGCAATTTTAAAAAGATGAGCAGCACAATATGTTTTAACATTTTTTAAAAAAAGTTTATTTATTAGTGTCACAAGTAGGCTTACATTAACACAGCAATGAGATTACTGTGAAAATCCCCTAATCACTACACTCCAGCGCCTGTTTGGGTACAGTGAGGGAAAATTTAGCATGGCCGATACACTAACCAGCACATCTTTCAGATCGTGGGAGGAAACTGAGCACCTGGTGGAAACCCATGCAGACATGGGGAGAACATGCAGATTCCACAAAGACAGTGACTCAAGCCAGGAATCAAACCCAGGTCCCTGGAGCTGTGAGGCAGCAGTGCTAACCACTGTGTTGCTCTAGTTAGAGGGAATATTGAAGGAAATGTCTGCCATTCCCAATATATAAGTTTAAAAAAGGCAGTGCTGGGATCATTGAGATAATATCTATGCAAGTATACAAAACAAGTCCTTCAGCGTTAAGGGCATGGTTCACAGACATTATTCCCAGCAGCGAGGCCACATTTCAGCTGGTAGGAGGTACCACCACAAACAGATATTTCCAATAAACCAGTAACTCAGAGTTGAGGAAAGAGAGAAGGAATTCCCACCATTGCCATGCCTTGAGGAAATGATTCAAAATTTTAGGAGCTTTGGAGGATTGGAAGATGGATGAAAGATTTTATAAGGGACGAGAGGCAAGATAGAAACTATGGGTTATTGAGCACATTTGTTTTGAGTCAGGTCTAAAGAATTGTGCCCAGTACCCCCAACCCGACACTCACTTTGTCATTTTGTGCAGTATCGCAAAGCTGACATTTCCCCTGCTAGGATGCCCAATATCAATCAAATAAAATTAGTCACTATGTCCCCATACTTGAGATATATTTAGACCCAAACCAGAGATTTCCATAGCCACTGTGCCTCCAAAATCCTGAACTGTAACAACCATTATGTCCACCAACACAACCACCTCTGCTATGCACCATACATCCAATACCCTGAAGCACTAGACCCTAGAAGTAACAGGCCAGGTAAACCAGAAGACTTTCTTCTTTGTTACATCAGCACTTTTCCCTGACAAATTGCAATATTTTTCTATTCCATTCCAGAATGGAGAAACACGTTCCAGGCTGACATTTTGCTACATAGTGAGTGTTGGATAGTTGGAAGTGCTGTTCTGCTGATGACATTTTAAACACTTGGTTTCGCTAAATGAAGACCAATCATAGGAGAAATGACAATGCTACACAATAACAACAGCTTGCATTTATATAGCACCTTTACCATCATAAAGCATCTCAAGGTTTTCAACAACATTTTCAAACAAAATTTAACACCAAGTCACACTTGATTTAGAAGAAAATCTTTCATCAAAGAGGATAGTTTTACGGAGCAAGAGGCAGAGATGTTTAGGAAATGACTTGCACACCTTAGGGTCTGGCAGCTAAAGACACGTCCATCAATGGTGAAGCGATTAAGGTCAGGATATTTGAGACGTCAAAACTAGGGGAACTTTGATTGCCAAAGGTTTGTAGGCCAGAGAAGGTTTACAAAGATAGGGACAGGCCAGACCATGCAGAGATTTGAAAACAGTATTAAGGGCTTCAAAGTGGAGACACTGCCTGACTGGTACAACAAATGTTGGTCAGAGGGTACAGGTAGGTGAATGAGACTTGGACTGGAACACATACAAGTTCCAAGTCATGTTCCAAGAATGCATGGTGCTATGGTTTATGAACTTTGATGATGTTGGGCCTCCCCAAATAGTTGGTATGGGTAGAACCAGAAAGGAAAGTAATCACCATGGAAGAAAAGGGTTTGAACTTACCGCTTGTGTTGTGGACACCATCGTTGCACTGACAGGAACCTGTCTCACTGTGGTCGTACCTGTCCCTATAGAGATTGGCAGTCCAGCCGTAGGCGTTACTTTGGTGATTGCTTTAGATCCGGCTGTTGCCAGAGTTACAGCAGCTGATGTCATTGTACCAGCACCTGTGAACAGTTTGCTGGAGGTTGCCACGGCAATGGCCTGTCCCGATTTGGGAATGACCCCAAGTCCAGGCATTATTCGGATGGTAGCTGCTGGTTTGGTGTCTGTTGATGAGAGGGGAGCACTGGCCTTACCCTTTTGGTCAGCGACTGTTACAGCCAGAGCTGGCATTAGCCGGATGGCAGCACTACTCGCCTCTGTTACTTTTAAGTCCGGAGTCACCTTGACCACTGTGGAGGTGGTGGAAGAGGTGGTGCTGGTGGATGACTTAACCATGGAGTCCGTTGGAGGCATGGCTGGAGTGACGTGAAGAGTGGCTGAAATTCCTTTTCCCCCGAGCATGTCTGGTGTGAGTTTCACAGTGGTGACTGGTGCCTTGGTTAATGTGGCCATCATGTCCTGTGTAATACGAAGCACCGTCTGCCCTTTGGAGTCAGTGGTGATTGAAGATGGTGCCAACCGCAGAACGTCTTTGCCCTGGATCTGGATGTTTGTCGCTGTGAGCGGGATCCCAGTACTAGATTGCGTCTTCATCCCAAGCTGGCCTGCAATAGCAACCTAGAGAAAAATATTCTCCATTCAATTACTGCAGGCATTTACTGACATCATCAGTGTAAACAACCAGAATTTAAACATCAGGTCTCAAAACAGGGGTCTTAGCCCTGCCAAATGCACAGAAAAATGAGAACTACTTGGTGAGAGTCTGTATCACAGCTAAAATGATTGAGATATTCTCTAAGTCATACACCGCTTACAGTGTAACAGCAGCAATTCACTGAGCAATCTAAAACTGCACAAGGAGATCAGGATCAGACACCAAACAAGAAAGAGCAGGAACTGCAATCACCTTGTGCCCAGCCTCGAACGGGTAACTCGAGCTCTCCAATCGGGCAATTAAAATCTCCGTTGACTCTATTCAGTCTGCGCTCGGCCCAATAAATGGAGATGAGCAATTGTTCCAAAACTCTGCTGTTTCCCAAAGGCAATGGAATTAGTACTGTGTTTGACTTCAGGTGATGAAGCGCTGTTTGAACAGAACAGTGGCACGGCAGCACAGTGATTAACACTGCTGCCGCACAGTGCCAGGGACCCAAGTTCAGTTCCAGCCTCAGGTCACTCTGCAAACTCCACACATTCTCCCAGTGTGTGTATGGGTTTCCTCCAGATGGTCCAGTTTCCTCCCACACTCCAAAGATGTGTAGATCAGGTGGATTGGCCATGGTAAATATGAGAGGTTATGGGGATAGGGCGGGAGAGAGGGGCTGGGTATGATAATCTGTCAAAAAGGATGCTTTGGGACACTTGAGTGTTACAAGGTAGCTAGGAATGAGTTAAAGAAAGGGCTTAGGAGAGCCAGGAGGGGGCCTGAGAAGTCCTTACGGTCAGATAAAAGGAAAACCCCAAGGCTTTTTACTCTTAGGTGAGAAGTAAAAGAATGACCATGGTGAGGTTAGGGCCAGTCAGGGATAGTACTGGGAACTTGTGCATGGAGTCAGACGAGATGGATGAGGCGTTGAATGAATACTTTTCTTCAGTGTTCACTAAGGAGAGGGGCTGTGTTTTTGAGGATGAGTGCGTGATACAGGGTGATAGGATGGAGGAGGTAGATGTTCTGAGGAAAGATGTATTAGCAATTTTGAAAGACCTGAGGGTCGATAAGTCCCCTGGGCCAGATGGGATACATCCTAGGATATTTTGGGAGGCAAGGGATGAGATTGCAGAGCCTTTAGCTTTGATCTTTCAGTCCTCACTGTCCACGGGGATTGTGCCAGAGGACTGGAGAGTGGCGAATGTTGTTCCTCTCTTCAAGAAAGGAAATAGGAATGACCCTGGTAATTATAGGCCGGTTAGTCTTACTTCAGTGGTCGATAAGTTAATGGAAATGGTCCTGAGAGATAGGATTTATGACCATTTGGAAAGATGCACTTTAATCCGGGATAGTCAGCGCGGTTTTGTGAGAGGTAAATCCTGCCTGACAAATTTGACTGAATTCTTTGGGGAGGTAACTAAGTGTGTAGATGAAGGTAGAGCAGTTGATGTTGGATACATGAATTTTAGTAAGACGTTTGATAAGGTTCCCCATGGTAGGCTCATAAAAAAGGTAAGGAGGTATGGGACAGAAGGAAATTTGGCTGATTGGATAAGTAACTGGCTGTCTCACAGAATAAGAAGTCTGACAACACCAGGTTCAAGTCCAACCGATTTATTTGATAGTAAACTCACAAGCTTTCGAGGTTAAGCTCTTCTTCAGGTGAATGGAGAGTTCTGGCCTCAGACAGAGCATATAAAGCACAGACAGTTTACAGATTACTGATTAGAATGCGAATCTTTACACCTAACCTGCTGTTCAAGTCCTAAAGTGGCCGACAATGCGAGTGGAAGGAGCACTGATCACAGGTTAAAGAGATGTGTATTGTCTCCACACAGTACAGTAAGTGAGGTTTTGCAAACCCAGGTAAATCATGGGGATTACAGATAGTGCGACATGATCTTGGGTTCATGTCACACTATCTGTAACCCCCGTGACTTGCCAGGGTTTGCAAAACCTCACTCACTGTGCTGTCTGGAGACAATACACATCTCTTTAACCTGTGATCAGTGCTCCTTCCACTCACATTGTCGGCCACTTTAAGACTTGAACAGCAGGTTAGGTGTAAAGATTCGCATTCTAATCAGTAATCTGTAAACTGTCTGTGCTTTATATGCTCTGTCTGAGGCCAGAACTCTCCATTCACCTGAAGAAGAGCTTAACCTCGAAAGCTTGTGAGTGTACTATCAAATAAATCGGTTGGACTTAAACCTGGTGTTGTCAGACTTCTTACTGTGTTTACCCCAGTCCAACGCTGGCATCTCCACATCATGTCTCACAGAAGACAGGAAAATTTTCAGACTGGAGGCCAGTTACCAGCGGTGTACCACAGGGATCAGTGCTGGGTCCTCTGCTATAGTGATTTTTATCAGTGTCTTGGAAGAGGGGGCTGAAGGGTGGGTTAGTAAATTTGCTGACGAGACCAAGATTGGTGGAGTAGTGGATGAGGTGGAGGGCACTTGCAGGCTGCAAAGAGACATTGATAGGATGCAGAGCTGGGCTGAAAAGTGGCAGACGGAGTTTAACCCTGATAAGTCTGAGGTGATTCATTTTGGTAGGACAAACTTAAATGTGGATTACAGGGTCAACAGCAGGGTTCTGAGGAATGCGGAGGAACAGAGAGATCTTGGGGTTCATATTCACAGATCTCTGAAGGTTGCCACTCAAGTGGATTTTGCCGTGAAGAAGGCTTATAGTGTGTTAGCGATTATTAACAGGGGTTTGAGTTTAAGAGCTGTGGGGTTATGCTGCAACTATACCGGATGTTGGTGAGACCACATTTGGAATATTGTGTTCAGTTCTGGTCACCTCACTATAAGAAGGATGTGGAAACATTGGAGAGAGTGCAGAGGAGATTTACCAGGATGCTGCCTGGTTTGGAGGGTAGGTCTTATGAGGAAAGGTTGAGGGAGCTGGGGCTTTTCTCTTTAGAGCGAAGGAGGATGAGAGGCGACTTACAGGTTTATAAGACGATGAGGGGGATAGATAGAGAGGACATGCAGAGACTATTTCCTCGGTGGATGTAGCTGTTACTAAAGGGCATAACTATAAGGTGCATGGTGGGAGATATAGGAGGGATGTCCGAGGTAGATTCTTTACTCAGAGAGTGGTTGGGGTGTGGAATGGACTGCCTGCTGTGATAGTGGAGTTGGACACTTCAGGAGCTTTCAAGCGGTTATTGGACAGGCACATGGAGCACACCAGAATGATAGGGAGTGGGATAGCTTGATCTTGGGTTTGGACATAGCTCGGCACAACAGAATCGATGGGCTGAATAGCCTCCTTCTGCACTGCAGGGATTCTATAACTGGAAATTATTTAACTGTAAAATCAGAAGCTTAAAAGTTAATGAGGTCTCTCAAAAAACAGTTCCCATTCTCTACGACTTCTGTAGTTGGCTATGCTGCTGATCGGAGCAAAGCACTGAAGTTAATTCATTAAAATATCAGGGGTGGGGAGTTGCTGTTGAGCTACACAAGCTATTGAATTGCTGTTCTTCACAGAGCAGCACACTGTAAGGAAGGAAAATTCAAAGGGTAACAAAGTCACCAAAGAACAACCCTTGCCCTTCCCTTGCAATAGAAGCAAAGATTTGTTCTTGCTGTGCCCACCTGCCTCATGATGCTTTGTCCAGCGACACTCTGGATGATGGTGCTCGCAGTGCTGGATGTGGTGCCGTTTAGTGTACTGGAGACTGTTTTTGAAGCAGCATTGATTCCAGCCACTGCCAGGTTTGCTTTTGTAGTTTGCTGGATGTGGACAGTACTGACACCAGACTGCGCCTTCACAGGCACCGTCAGAATAGACTACAAGAGAGAAGTTATCACAGAATCAGAAAACCCATCCCTCATTCGTGAAACTCTTAGCCAGATGGACAATTAAGATCTTAAGAACTAGGAGCAGGAGTAGGCCATCTGGCCCCTCAACTTGGTCCACCATTCAATAAGATCATGGCTGATCTTTTTGTGGTCTCAGCTCCACTTACCTGCCTGCTCACCATAACCCTTAATTCTTTTACTGCTCAAAAAATTATCTTTGCATTAAAAACATTCAATGATGTAGCCTCAACTGCTTCACTGGGCAGGGAATTCCACAGATTCACAATCTTTTGTGTGAAGAAGTCCCTCCTCAACTCAATCCTAAATCTACTCCCCTTATTTTGAGGATATGCCCCATGGTTCTGGTTTCACCCACCAGTAGAAACGACTTCCCTGCTTCTATCTTAGCTATTCCCTTCATAATCTTACATGTTTCTATAAGATCTTCCCTCATTCTTCTGAATTCCAATGAGTATAGTCCCAGTCTACTCAGTCTCGCCTCATAAGCCAATTCTTTCAACTCCGGAATCAGCTTCGTGAATCTCCTCTGCACCCCCTCCAGTGCCAGTATATTCTTTCTCAAGTAAGGAGACCAAAACTGTACACAGTACTCCAGGTGTGACCTCATCAGTACCTTATGTGGCTGCAACATTAGCTCCTTGTTTTTAATGCCATCTCTCTAGCAATGAAGGACAGAATTCCATTTTGCCTTCTTAGTTACCTGCTGCACCTGCAAACCAACTTTTTGTGATTCATGCACAAGGACACCCAGGTCCCTCTGCACAGCAGCACGCTGCAACTTTTTTTACCATTTAAATAATAGTCCATTTTGCTGTTATTCCTACCAAAATGGATGACTTCACATTTACCAACATTGTACTCCATCTGCCAGACCCTCGCCCACTCACTGAGACCATCTATATCCCTTTGTAGACATCCAGTGTCCTCTGCACACTTCGCTCTACCATTCATCTTAGTGTCATTTGCGAACTTTGATGCACTACACTTGATCCCCAACTGCATATCATGAAGCAGCCCATTCACTTCTGCATAGTGAAAAATAAGAACAGCATTAGACATTCATTCTGTCGTTGTTCCTATTCTGGATTTTAGCTGGATGCTAAAACTGGAAGTACATTGGTAAATTGGGGGCGAAACAGTGATTAGCAATGCTGTTTCGCAGCGCCTGAGACTCAGGTTCAATTCCAGCCTTGGGTCATTGTCTGTGTGGAGTTTGCACATTCTCCCAGTGTCTGTGTGGATTGAGATGTGCGGGTTAGATGCATTGACCATGTTAAATTGTCCCTTAGTGACAGGGGTTAGCAGGGTAAATATGTGGGGTTACGGTGGGATTGTTGTTAGTACAGCTCCTCCTGCACTGTAGGGATTATAAAAAAGTACACCTTAAATAGCAAGAATTCTGTTGAGATAGAGGATATAACGTTTTTTTTAAAAAAATAATATAAAAGCATTGGGAAATGAGAGGAAAGCAACAGCTGAAGAGTGAGTCCTGATGCAGCTCAGAGCCGACTGGGCCCCTATCGGTGCTGCAATTTCTCATTCTAGAAAAACAACTCCCCACTGCCCCCTACAATCAGTAAATGCAGAAAATGCAAACTCAACAATCTCAAATTGATGAAAGGAATTTAATTTCAGAAGACTTGTATTCTCTAAGTCGACATGTCTGTAAATCACAGTACTGTGCATTTGTTCCTTACCTGAGGCAGTACTTTAGTGTGAGCAGCTGCACTGACCGTAGGGAGCCGGATCTGATGCTGATGTTGTTGGACTTGTTGTACCACAGAGGCTTGGTGAGAACTGGAGGCTAAACTTTGTTGAGCGGAGACAACCCGGACCTGAGGTAGAGGAGCTGCTACAGACTGAGACAGGACCCGTGTCTGAGTCTGTGCTCCAGTGTATTGTCCTGGCTGTGCTCCAGAAAGGAGGTTCCCAAGCTGAGGCATTGTAGGTGAGGACACCAACAAAACACTGCAAATAAAGAAAACCCCTCAAATTAAACAGTTGTGAATCACAGAATCTCATAATGCAAAAGATGACTTTTGGCCCATCAAAACAGCCCAACAAATGAGAAATACCAACCTCCCTACCTACTTGGCCCATACCTAGAATGTTCTGACGTGTCAAGTGCTAATCCAGGTACTTTGTAAAGAACATGAGGCACTTTGCCTCCACCGCCCTCCCAGGCAGCGCATTCCAGATGGTCACCACCCTCTGGGTGAAAAAGATTTTCTTCTCATCCCCCCTAAACTTCCTGCCCCTCACATTGAACTTGTATCTCCTTATGACTGACCCTTCAACTAAGAGCAACAGGTGCCCCTTATCCACTCTACCCATACCCCTCGTAATCTTGTACACCTCAATCAGGTCACCTCTCAGTCTTTTTTGCTCAACAAAAACAACCCAAGCCTATCCAATCTCTCTTCATAACTTAAATATTCCATCCCAAGCAGCATCCTGGTGAATCTCCTCTGCAACCCCTCCAGTGCAACCTCATCCTTCCTATAATGTGGTGACCAGAACTGTACACTGTATTCTAGCTTTGGCCTCACCAAAGTTCTCTGCAACTCCAACATGACTTATCTACCTTCGTAATCTATGCCTCGATTGATAAGTGTCCTGTATGCCTTTTTCACCACCCTACTAATATGCCCTTTTGCTTTCAAAGATGGAACCTTTGTTCCACAGAACTTCCTAGTGTCCCACCATTCATTGAATATTTCCTATTCATCCACAAAATGCCTCCTTAATATTATTTCACAAAGGGCTGGGGCAAGGATATTGTGCTGCAAACACTCCAGTAACTTCAGCAACGCCCTTGCCTGTGAAATAAAACTAAACTAAAACTAACTGAAGACACGTTTGCTCAGGCACCTCTTACGTTTAGAGGACAATGAAGGAGCTGTCACTGGGGAACTCCCTTATTACCAGCACCATGTCTGTACCTACATCACAGAGACTGCAGCAGTTCAAGAACGCAGCTTATTGCCACCTTTTCAAAGGCAATTAGGGATGGGCAATAGATGTTGACTGAGCAGAGACGCCCACATCCATTGAACAAATAGATTTAAAAACAGCTTTGTTGTGTAACTGACCTTTGACCAGATTTGACGAGTTCTGGTGCACTAGTTGTTTGAACTTTGTTGCCGTCAGTAGGTGCCGGTGGGGATGTCGGTGTAATCGGTAATGTAGGAGTTACTGGAGTCACAGGTGTTACAGGCAAGCTGGAATCTGCCAACACCTGGGACCCCAGAGATTGCTCAGAAAGAGGTAGCTTTGTTACGCTCTCCTTACCAGAGGACTTCTAGAGAAAACAAATATAACATAAAAATCCATTCCCAGTGCGCAGAAAAGAAAATTAAAGTGCAGCTGGTTATCTGGCACTCCTCACACTAATGGACAATTCTCCTGTCTGCTGGAGACCTTCTGACTGCTCAACAACCAGCCGACCAACATCTCTGATTAACTCAGACTGGTCGACAAACAGGATCTTGTTCAAAGCACCTTTCAAACGAATATTCTTGCACTAAGCTGATTTGTAAACAAATATTGTACGGTTCCAATTGGGGTATAATTACGGAGGGAATTCAAAACTAAGGGGCAGAGCAAGAAAGCAGCATCAAGAGGTAAAATACGCTGAGTGAAAATGAAGCTTTTGTTGGTTGGGCAAGAACAAGCCAGAGCAGGCACTCTGGGCCAAATGGCCTTCCTCTGGGCTATGTGATTATTTGATGTTCTGCACAAACATTTCTTAACTGAGCAGTTGGTGAATCTGTTTAACAGGCTCCCTCGGGAAATTTTGGAAGTAGAACATGTTGATTCGTTCAGGTTAAACAGATTCCTTAGAGAAAATAATATTTTAGGATGCAGAGTCTGAGTGACTTGCAAGATGACACGATAAGTGCAGCAGATATGAGGAACAGATAAACTTTGTAGAAGGATCATCTATTTCTGAAACAGTAACTGTTTATCCCTTCACAGATACTGCCAGACATGCTGAATATTTCCAACATTTTCTGTTTTATTTTAGATTTCCAGCATCGGTAACGTCATTTTTAGATAACTTTAAATCGATGATTGTCCTCTCAATCTGTTGTAGACGAACTGATTGATTATTATTATCGACTAATAAAAATCAAAGGAAAAGGTTGAAGTTTAACAATTGCAATGTTCCCAGAGGAGAGTAGATTGAGTACATATCAGCTGGATAGTGAGGCATTTGAGTATAGGAATAGTTCCAATCTTCTAAGTATTTAATCCTTATCCATATAGATTGAAATTTAATTCGAGGATATGGACTAGTTCCAGAATGTGGACATGCCGGCGTTGGACTGGGGTAAACACAGTAAGAAGTCTGACAACACCAGGTTTAATCCAACCGATTTATTTGATAGTAAACTCACTAGCTTTCGAGGTTTCCCTCTTCTTCAGGTGAATGGAGAGTTCTGAACTCTCCTGAAGAAGAGGGAAACCTCGAAAGCTAGTGAGCTTACTATCAAATAAATCGGTTGGACTTAAACCTGGTGTTGTCAGACTTTTTACCAGTTCCAGAATGGCAGTGTCTTCCTGTAGATAATGCCACTTTCAGATCAGGCCACACAAGGAGACCGTGGCAATCCCTATTGGTCATTAGGAAGTCCTTAGTTTAGACACTGGGGTACTATTAGAGTATAAGAGCTGGCGTCTAATGCTTCAGTTGTACAGAACGTTAGTTAGACCGCATTTGGAGTACTGCGTCAGTTCTGGTCACCTTACTACCAGAAGGACGTGGAGACCATGGAGAGAGTGCAGAGGAGTTTAACAAAATGCTGCCTGGTATGGTAGGACTGGGATGTGAGGAAAGATTGGGTAAACTGGGGCTTTTCTCCTTAGAAAGACGGAGATTAAGGGGGGATCTGATAGAGGTGTATAAAATAATGAAAGGTGTAGATAGAGTCAACAGTAGCAGGCTTTTTCCTAGATTGGAGACAAATATCACAAGGGGTCACGAGCTAAGGGTGAGGGAGGAGAAGTATAATATAGATACTAGAGGGAGGTTTTTCACACAGAGGGTCGTGGGGGTATAGAATGCGCTACCAAGTAAGGTGGTTGAGGCAGGCATGCTGGACTTGTTTAAGGTTTACTTAGATAGGCACATGAGTGACACAGGGATGGAGGGTTATAGGCGACAGTTTTAAAAAGGGTCAGAGCCTCGGGACGATACTGAAAATGTAATACTACATCTTAATGTTTTGTCTCTTTTAATCCGCAGGTGTGTCGGTCTACCTTGTTGTCAAACGAGGGGCATGTACATGGTGGGTCGTGCGTGGGCTGCTCTTGGATGTTTCGAGAGTAGCCTAGTGCTTTGCGTCGTTGTGTGTGCTTAAACCTGGACCAGCAGATGGGCACCACAACAGCTCAGTGACTATCACTGCTAGCTTTGCAGATACATGGATTTGGGCTGGTGTCTGTGGGAGTTTGCACATTCTCCCTGTGGTTGCGTGGGTTTCCTCCGGGTGCTCCGGTTTCCTCCCACACCCCAAAGATGTGCTTTTAGGCTGATTGGTGTACCAAATTGACCCTACACTATTTTCCCCTGAATCTGGTTACAATAGGGGCACCGTTAGCTTACACACAGGGCAAGGTAGGTGTAGGAAAATGCTTTGTTAAGATGGCAGCACGGGCTCATTGGGCCGAAGGGCCTGTTTCCCGTCCTGGGTTGTTCTTTGTTTCGTTCCTGGTCATGGAACCCATTCCCTTTTGTACACAATGCTGTTTCCCCAGATCAGGAGATGAGTTGTAACAAGAGTGCCTGGATGTTCAGGACCCAGTGCCATGATGCACCAGAAGTGCCCATGCGTTGCAGGATTACCTAGGAACATAAATATAGGCCATTCAGCCCCTCAAGACTGTTCCACCGTTGAATTAGATCATGGCTGCTCTGTATCTTAATTCCATTTCCCTGGTGCTCCCCATCTTTCGATATCCTAATCAAGCAAAGATCTACTGATCTTGCTTTAGAAAGCTCTAACTGACCCCTGCATCAATATCTGCTTGACAACCGAGTTTTAGGTTTTCATGAACTTTTTTTTTGAAGAGTTTCTTGATTTCACTTCTTAAAAGGCCTCTTTCTTATTTTAAAATGATTGTTCTAGATTTCTGTAGCACAGCAAATTATCCATCCCATTGAATCCTTTTCAAACTTTAACACTGACCTCAATCAGGTCACCCTCAACCTGCTAAATTTAAGGGAATAAAACTAAGCAACCCGAGAATTTAACCATCGCTGGGACAGTATCAGCATTGGAAAGCTTAGCTACGTTCCGTCCAAAAGGTAATATATTCTTCCAGAGGTGTAGTGCCCAGGAATGAGTAGTTTCCCTAAAGCATAACCCCCTCTTGTCATTCAACTTCTTGAGATAACCTTCCCACATTCTATGAGATTTGAGATTGTTGTTGGCTGTTGCGTGTACTGATTGGGCCTGAGTGGTGTGAACTTGTCCTCATTGGTAGCCAGCGAAGGAAAGACAAAGTCACCTCACTATAGAATAGCATGAGTATGGACAAATCCCACAATAAACCCAGCGGTAGCCCGAATCCTTGACCTTGAGGTGAGGGAGGCACCGGAATTTTCTTAGCTCCTGAGTAAATAATACTCACAATCTTGGTTGTCAGTTTAGGTTTCTGTTGTAATGCCTTCTTGGCTTTAGCTGCTGCAGCCTGGGCCTGGTGAATCCGTTCTGTAATAATTGAGAAAAGAATAAGTTAAATCTCAGTATCTGTTCACAGGTAACATCATTGCTAATCATCCTGAAGTTAAGATATTTCAGAAATATCAACAATACAAAATATTCATAGGCTGTACTTGGGATCACCAGTATCCTTGGCAACAGGGAGGGGTGGAAAAGTGCCCTGGTATGTGAATCACAAGAAGTTAGTATAGAGGCACAGCAGGTAATTAAGAAGGTAAATGGAATGCTGTCATTTATTGAAGAGAAATGGAAAATAAAAGTTAAGGGTGTTTTGTATTGGATGTTGGTGAGACCATGTCTGAATTACTGCTTACAGAAAGAATATAGTAAGAAGCCTCACAATACCAGGTTCAAGTCCAACAGTTCATTTGGAATCACAAGCTTTCAGAGTGCTGCTCCTTCATCAGGTGACGGGACTCGAGGGGCCTACTCCTGCTCCTGATTCATATGCACATTTGTATGCTTGTTTTGGAAAGGACTGCTTCATTGGGGATTTTGTCTATGTAATGCACCTTAGACACTGGAGATGGAAGTTCCGAGTACTAGTAGATGTAAGTTAGCCAGCACTGCTGCTACACAGCAATGTGCTGAGCATGCAGGACTTGGAGATTGATTAGCTGGACCAAGGTGCCAGTTTGTTGTATTATTAATAAAAATAGAAAAAGCTGGAAAAACCCAGCAGGACTAGCAGTATCTTCCATACACCAGTCAAATTGGACTTGCTATCATACCAGACTTGCTGAATTTATCCAGAATTTTCTGTTGTTATTTCGGATTTCCATCAATATTTTGTTTTATTCTTCCTTGTTTTTCATGAACTGTTTTGTTAATTGGATGTACTTGATGTTGCCTTTCCAATGCTGATCTCCGCGTCAAGAGATTGGTTCTCTGCCATCAGAGATCCAAGATAACAGAGTTTGCTACTGCTTTCAGTGATGTGTTATTGAGCCTGATTACAGGCAGAGAAAACACCCTGTCCCTGACACTGATGTTGAGGGAGAGTTGTGTGGGTGAACTAGTGCAGCATCGCCAGCATTTCCAAAGTTCTCAGATCAGGACATACTGCCGGTGTTCAGTCTGGATCAGTGAGGAGTTTTGTATCTGATTGTGTATAGTGGCACAGTCCTTCCAAGGTGACAGGAAAGGTAGGAATTGCCTTTCTCAGAAGCCTCCATCATCGCTTTGTGTACATCCTGTCCTACATGCCAAGTATGCTAGTGCTAATCAAGCAAAAACAACTTCACTGGCTTGGGCATGTGCAAGTATGGAAGACAGTTTCAATCCCTTGGATATGCTATAGAGGAGGCAGTCCACACCAAGAGACCGGTCCAAAGCTCTGATTCAAGGATGCTGTCAAAAGAGATGTGAAAGATTTCAACATCAATAATGACAAGCAGCAAACTCCAGCTAGTAACTGATGGAAATGATGACAAGAGCTGTGGGCAGGAGTTTGTCTCCATGATGACCAGTGATTTCAGAAGCTCCAAATGCAGACTTGTGAATTGGGTAGCACAGATCATCCCACACCCACTGGCAGAAGGCAAGTTCATGTGTGGCCTCTGTGACAGATATTATCTTTCCAGAATCCACTTGCTCAGCCATCAAAAGAAGTGCAGCAGATGTTCTCACCTGACCCACTAATGGCTGCAGTCCCATCAACTCCCACAGATGGAAGGGTGCCAACCTAACACAATCAAATGTTCCAGCATGCTTCAATAGAACATTATCTCAGACACATCAATCGATACCAAGCTAAAGGAGATATTCCTGCACTGAATGGATTCTATGATTTGGACAGGTGACCAAAACCTTGTCAAAGAGGTAGGTTTTATAGAGTGTCTGAGAGACAGGGTGGCGTAGGGAGGAAATTCCAGCTGAAGGCACGGCTGCCAATAGTGGAGTGATTAAAATCAAGGATGACCAATAGATCAAAATTGAAACAGCACAGATGTCTTGAAGGGCTGGAGCAGATTAGTCATGAGGAAGGGCAGGTCAGGTGAGGGTTTGAACACAAGGATGTGAATTTTAATTCTGAGGCACTGGTGGACCAGATGCCAATATCGATCAGTGAGCACAAGACTGGCGGTGAACAGAATGGATTCCTGAACAAACGAGACAGGACCCAGAAATTTCAGTGAATTTGCAGATGCCAACATCTAAGCAAACAAATTAGGAGGAGGAGTAGGTCACTTGGCCCTGCTCTGCCACTCAGTAAAATCATACTAACCTAACTATAACACCACGTTCTCACCTGCTCCGGATAACCTTTCATTCCCTTGCTTATCAACAATCTATCTACCTCTGCCTTAAAAACATTCAAAGATCCTGCTTCCACTGTCTTTTGAAGAAGAGAGTTCCCCAGGGGAAAAAAACTAACTTCTGTCCTAAACAGGTGTCCCCTTATTTTTAAACAGTGGCTTCTAATTCTAGATTCTTTCACAAGAGGAAACATCCTCTCCAAATCCACCCTGTCAAGAGCCTCACATGATTCAATCAAATTGCCTCTTAGTCTTTTAAACTCCAGCAGACACAAACTTTCCGAATAAGCCAACCTGTCTATTCCAGGTTTTTGTTTGGTAAATCTTGTCTGAAGTATTTCTATTGCTTTACATCCTTTCTTAAATAAAGTGACCAATACGGTAACATTTACTCCAAATGTGGAATCATCAATGCCCTGTACAACTGAAGCATAAACTCCCTACTCCTGTATTCAACCTTCCTTGCAATAAACAATAACATTCTATTAGCTTTCCTAATTACTTGCTGTTCTTGCATACTAACCTTTTGCAAGGCATGCACTTGGACGCCCAGATCTCTCTGCTATCGCTTAGTACTCACATACTATGTTTCTTTTCTATTTTGCCTCTCAAATTGGATAACTTTATGCTTTCCACATTAAACTCCACTCGCCAGATCTTTACCCACTCACTTAACCATCTATATTCTTTATAGCCTCCTTGTGTCTTCTTCACATCTCACTTTACTTCTTATCTGTTGCCTTGGCAAATTTAGTAACCATATCTTCAGTCTTTTATACTAATAGATGATTCTTTCAATCCACAAAAAAAACACTCCATTCAGTAAATTCAAAGCTCAAATGCTTCAGTTCCTTTAAGTGTGGAGTTAACATGAAGAGCTGATGAGCACTGAGGGCAGACTGCTGCCCAATTGACACCAAATAGTTGGATACTCAATAGTATCTGACTATACTATACTAGTATAATAAATGGTATATTCCTGAGTCTCCCCAACCAATGCAATAATCTCACGAAGGCTGCCAGCTTAAATGTTGGGGCTGTAACAGCTGACTTCACTGTTGACCTGTCGATCCTTTTGCCCTTCCCTCTGAAGTTGGGGCCCTATACTGCAGATGTCATACCCAAAAGGACATCCCTAATGTAGCAGCCAGCCAATGTTAACTAACGATTGAATCACAGACTGCTAAGATATCAGGGCAGAGTCTGGGCCAGTCCTCATCACTAGATGGCAATCAGGACAGGATCCTCACTCATCTTTCGATATTCCTACAAGATGGGTGGATTGACCATGTTCGAAAATGGCCAAGTGAAACTTGTTCATCCAAAAATGAGAGAGACATGCACAAATAAATAACTTGAACACCAGCGGACTCACCAAATTCCTCCTCACTCCGGTTCCGGTGCAAATAGATCCACAGCTTGCGTCCAATATCATACTTCACACACGGATCTTTCTCATAGTGCAGTCTGTCCAGAGCCCCACTCACAACTGTGTTAATCTGCAAGAAGATAAGAACTAACGTGTGGGATGGAGGCTGAGGTATGGGACCAGTGTTAAGTTCCACAAAAGGACAGCTTCTTTCAACGAGCCAACATTATCCCAACAATTACAGCTCTCCAATTCCACATGATCCTCCACTGCACACATTAAAGTTTACATTATCTGCTTATAGGATACAAGAGCTCCCCCTACCCTCTCCTCTTACAAAGTTCTCCATCATCTACATAATCACAACTCCCCTCCACCATGTACATGATTACCGATCCCCCCTCACTGTGTAAATAATCAAAACACTCCCTCTTCCTACAGTCTATCTGAATATTTCAGTCCCTCATTTAAGCTAAGAAGACGATTATTTTCCAGTTTGAGTCAGTCCCTTTACCTGGGCACTGGTGACCTCGGGAGCCAGGAACTGCGAGTCTTTCAACAGCTCACAGATCTCTGCGCGGGTCCCCTCCCCATTTGGAAGCCGGGCAGCAGCATCTCGCACTGTGGGAGATGAATCATTGCATTACACACAAAATTATAAACAGCTTCTCAGAAATGGCAGAAGAGTGAGATATATGTGAAAGGTTTTGTGGAGAGAAATACTATGCCAACTCCTTGCCACACTACACGGTGACATTTGTATAACGCAGCAATTTGAATGTGAGCTGAGATACTTAGTCTCCACTGGACACAACACCAGAAACAGAAGTTGCTGTGTTCCTGCGTCTTACCGTATCTGTGGGGCAGAGAGATTATCAAGACTGGCACCAAAATATCAATCCCTCTCCTCTCACAGGTGATGAGAGAATTCTGCCCCATTTCATTCATGGTCAGATTTTAGTTCAGATTTGAAGTAGCCATTGCGTAAAATTTTCCACAAATCCACACAAAACAATTTCATAATCAGCAACATCAAACTCATTCACACTTGAGGCGGCAACACAAAGGTGTTCACACAACCCAACAGCTGCACATCTTCTCCAAGACATATGCACCTCCACCCAATCCAACACTTTGCCCTCAATCCATTTCCTGGTGTAAATTCTTCTCTCAGCAGAGGGGAGAATATCCTCAGAAATCCAGTTCACAGGAGGTTCACCAGATCAATTCCAGGGATGAAGAGACTGATGTACGAAGAGAGATTAAACAGTGTGGTTTTATACTTGCTGGAGTTGAAAAGGATGAGAGGGGATCTGATCGAGATATATAAAATACTAAAAAGGACTGATAATGTAAATGTAGACCAAATATTTCCTCACATGGGGCAATCTCAAACAAGAGGTCACAGATATAGGTTGAGGGGCAGTAGATTTAAAACTGAGTTGAGGAGGAACGACTATGAATTTGAAGAATGCGTTGCCCAATTGCACAGTGGAATCTGAATTATTAAATGGTTTTGAGAGAGATAGATATATTTCTGATAAAAAAGGGGATAAAGGGATATGGGGAACAGATAGAGAGGTGGATCCCAGACCAGGGAGAGATCAGCCATGATCTGATTGAATGGCAGAGCTGGGCTGAATTCACTTACTTCTGCTCCTAATTCCTACATTCGTAGGAACTCAAGCTAAACACAATCCCCTGGCCCCAAAGCTCACACTTTCATTCGCACTCACGCAGAGCACTGGAGAGGGCATAAGCAAAGACTGTTCAAAATGACTCATTCCCAAAGTGTTAATGGAGACCCTGCCCCCCACTGCCCCTACCCCAGCACACAGCAGGGAGGTGGACCACTCTGCTCAAGAGTGCATCAACTCAGGACAGATATTTAATCTTTCAATTTATTTCAGAATTTACCTCCCATTTGATTCTGGACAGAGTCCATTTTCTACAAGTTTTGGAGGCTAGTGTGGAAAGAAAATTTATTGAAAAACATTTCCCCAGACTTCCTTGCTTAATCCTGAATTCTAAAATCTAGTTTCAGAATCTCACCCAGTGACAGAATGGTGACGTAGGCTGGCCTATCAGATCGCAGCAGAGAATGTTCGCGTGCCTTATTGAGAGACGGATCCTTGTCAAACACTCCCTTTACTGGGCCCACAACAGAGTCAAAGCCATGCATTCGGAAGGTGAAGGCTTTGTGGGGCTGGCTGTATCGCTGGCGCTCCTGTGGAAAGAACCACACACCATTTGCTGTAGTTCATGACAGACTGCTTAATAACACAGGCTAAAATAAGCTTAGAAATCTCACTCGGAGTTTACAGAACAAATTCAATATAAGAATGTCCATCTCCTGAAGGCTGTGCCGTTTGTTGGTTACAATCAGAGGTCTTCGCAACTCAACTAAAACAAAGCCAATTACTAAGGTGTGAGGGGAGAGCTGGCAAAGGTTTATCAGCTAAATGATATGGCAGCAGGTAAATAATGTGACATATTTAAAAGTAGCAGTTCAAACCAAATATATTCCATTGAAAAACAAAAATTCATCTATCCATGGCTCACTAAGATTAGTATTAGATTAAAAGAATCTAAGAGCAAGAAGGTAATGTTGGAGCTGTACAGACCATTGGTTAAGTCACAGCTAGACTGCTGTGTGCAATTCTGGTTGCCTCACTATAGGAAGGATATGATCACACTGGAGGGGGTACAGAGGAGATCTACTAGGATGGTGCCTGGATAGGTCATTTGAGCTATAAAGAGAGACTAGATAGGCTTGGGTTGTTTTCTTTAGAGCAGAGAAGACTGGGGGTGGGGGGGTTTGCAGAAGAACACACGATTGAGGTGTATAAGGTTCTGAGGGGTATGGACACGGTGAATAGGGAGCAGCTGTTTCTACTGGTTGAGGGGTCAACTACAAGGGAACATAGTTTCAGGATCAGGGGCAGGAGATTCGGAGGGGATTTAAGAAAAAAAATAACTCAGCGATAGTGGAAATCTGGAATGCACTGCCTGGGGAGGCTGGAACCTTACAATCTTTTAGAACTATTTTGATGAGCACTTGAAACATCATAATTATCAAGGATATGGGAAAAGTGCTGGAAAATAGGATTAGTTGCAGTTATTGTCAGTGCAGGCTTGATGGGCCAAAAAACCACTTTGGCGTTGCATGACTCTATGAGAGGCTTAAAGTCAGGCAAAGATCAAAAGGGAAGAAACTGAATACGAGAGCAAACTTGCCAGGAATATAAAAACAGAACGCAAGAGCTTTCATAGGTACATAAAAAGGAAAAAGCTAAAGTAAAGATTGATCTCTGAGAGACAGAGAGAGGAGAAATGGCAGTGACATTGGATAAAAGTGCTGTGTGTCTCTTCACATAGAAGGACAAGTTACAGATCAGAAATAAAGGGTGACCTTGTGGCTAGAGAGTGAGGAATTTAAGGTCTTTAATAATCAGCAACAAATAAACATGAGACATGCTTAAGAGTCTAAAACCAGACAAATCCCCAGCGTCTGATGGCTTCCTTTCTAGGTTTCTAAAAAAGATAGCTGCAGAGCTGGAAGGTGCACTGTTCACGATTTTCCAGAATTCCCGAGAATCTGAAATGGCCCAAGCAGATTGGGAGTTAGCAAATGTAATACAGCTATGAAAGTGAGGAGGGAGAAAGCACAGGCTACTCAGTCTGACATCGGTCATCAGGAAAGGAAAACTTCTTAATGCACTTAATCACAGTATGATCAGACAGTCAGCACAGTATCATGATTTTTAAAAATTCATTTACAGGATGTGGCGTCGCTAGCCACACTAGCCTTTATTGCCTGTCCCTGATTGCCCTTGAGAAGGTGGTGGTGAGCTGCCCTCTTGAATCACAGTCGTCCCTGAGGTGTATGTACACCCACAGTGCTGTTAGAGAGAGAATTCCAGAATTTTGACCCAGTGACAGTGAAGGAACAGTGATATATTTCCAAGTCATGATGGTGAATGGCTTGGGGGAACCTTCACGTTGTGGTGTCCCAATGTACCCACTGTCCATGTCCTTCTAGATGGCAGTGGATGGGAGTTTCGGTGGTGCTGCCTCAGGAAGCTTGGTGAGTTCCTGCAGTGCATTTTGTAGATGGTACACATTGCTGCTACCGCCCACCTGTGATAGAAGTGAATGTTTGTGGAAGGGGTAGCAATCAAGTAGGCTGCTTTGCTTTCCACAGAATTCCTAGCCTTTGACCAGAGCTGGGAGCCATTGTGTTTATGTGGCTTGTCTACTTCAGTTTTTGGTCAGATAGGTTTTAAAAGGTGTGAGGCAACCTGCCTCCACCACCCTCCCAGGCAGCAGAATCCAGACTCTCAACACCCTCTGGGTACAAAGAGTGTTCCCTCACATCCTTTCTAAATTTCCCACCCCTCACCTTGAACTTGTATCCACTCCTGACTGACCCTTCAACTAAGGGGAACAGCTGCTCCTTATCCACTCTGTCCATGCCCCTCATAATCTTGTACACCTCAATCAGATCACCTCCTCATTCTTCTCTGCCCCAACAAAAACAACCCAAATCTATCCAACCTCTCTCCATCCCAAACAACATCCTGGTGAATCTCTCCTGCGCCCCCTCCAGCGCAATCACATCTTTCATATAATGTGGTGACCAGAACTGCACAAGTACTCCAGCCTGTGACCTCACCAAAGTTTCATACAGCACCAACATGACTTCCCTGCTTTTGTAATATAAGGCTCAATTGATAAAGGAAAGTGTCTCATTCGCCTTTTTCACCACCCTACTAACATACCCTTCCATCTTCAGAGATCAATGGACAAAATTGCCAAGGTCCTTTTGTTCCAAAGGACTTCCTGGTGTCACTGATCAATTCAAGCATTGAGGCCTTGGCTGTATTTCGAAGAGGGTGGTAATTGTCTGGAATGTGCTACAGAGGAGGTGATAGAAGCCGATACAACAGCAACGTTTAAGGGGCATCTTGACAGATACATGAATAGGCAGAGAATAAGGGCATACGGATCACAGAGTCAAAGTGTCTTTGGTTTAGAAAGCTGTCACGTGTCTGTGCAGGTTTGGTAGGCCCCAGGGCCAGTTCTTGTGCTGTACTGTTTTTTGCTCTGATATAAATCTCTCATTTGAATCCTCATTCTCACCTGCTCTTGGAAAACGCGCTTTTCATCTCCAGTACTGGGTCTCACCACGTAGTCTGTTCTCCTATGATTAAACAAGTGTCACCAGTCAGTGATCAAAGCCACCAGAAGGTCACCAATCCCCATCATTGGCACTACCCCCCTCCCCCCGGATCCACTCACTGGACAGCTCAGAACCATACCCTGGGATTGCTGCCACCTTCCAACCCATTGCGAACCCTTCCCCAGGATCAGCTTGCTGATTCGAACCACAGATTCTCACCATGCCCTTCCCTGTGTTCTGTGAATGAAGCAGCTCTTGAACAAACTTACAAATTAGGAGGAGTAAACCATTTGGCCCCTCGAGCCTGCTCTGCCATTTGATAACATCATGGCTGATCTACTTTCCTGTACATCCTCTGTATGCCTTCACTCCCTCATAGAGCAAGAATTTCTGTCTCCATGTTGGGATTGGCTAAAGGCAGCCGGATATGAGTTCTGATCTTTCAGTAGACATTGCAGGCTGTATCTGACAATCATTCACCCTGTGCTACCGTCTATGGTCAAGGGAACGCTTTCTAATAGTGTACAGCCTGAAGCTAGTCTCACTTTGGAAATATTTCATATTTATCTCATTATCCAAATTGAATTTTGCTTTAATCGAAGAGAATGTTTCGAGCATTGATCTCAAAGCAATCAGCACAAAGCTTCATAAACACAGCTCCTGCACCTGAGCAATTGTCAGGTCAGTTACAAATCAATAACATTCTGAGGGTGAATGCAGTTTTACACTGAGTACAGTCTCACAGTCTCTCCCTTCCTGCATTGATAACATCACAACTGATAGTCCGGTTCCTCATTTGCAGCAGCCCCTCAACCCTGAATTCAGTGATACTTACACCCTGGGCGTTGGGGGTGTGATGTCTGCGAGTTCCTCAGATTCCTGTAGGAGAGAGAAGCAATTTGTCACAGCCTCCTTGGCCCAAACCCAATATTAACCCTTCAAGAGCCCAATACGGACAGCTGCAGTCCAATAATGACAGTGCTTGAATATTACAAAACCGGCACAGATTGCAAACCAGAGGAAAGAATTCACTTCATTCAAAAAAATAAAGTAGGCAGAGATTGGGATTAAAGAAAAACTTGTTTTATATAGCACCTTTTCAAGATTTTTGAATGTTTCAAAGCGTTTCACAGCCAATAAGGTTAAGTTTATTTATTAGTGCCATAGTAGGCTTATATTAACACTGCAATGAAGTTACTGTGAAAATCCCCTAGTCGCCACACTCCAACACCAGTTTGGGTACACTGAGGGAGAATTTAGCGCGGCCGATGCACCTAACCAGCAGTAATGAATTACTTGGGAAGTCTAGTCACTGTTGTAAAATAGGAAACACGGCAGCCAGTTTATGTACAGGAAGCTCCCACAAACAGCACTGTGATGCTGATTAAGGAACAAATACTTGCTACTGCTTCTTTTTGAAAGTGTGTAAACGTGATCTTTGATGTCAACATGAGGGTCAGACTGGGCCTCAGTTTATAGGCAGCACAGTGGCAAGCACCGCTGCCTCACAGCGCCAGGGGCCTGGGTTCGATTCCCAGCTTGGTCACTGTCTGTGTGGAGTCTGAACATTCTTCCCGTGTCTGAGTGGGTTTCCTCCCACAGTCCAAGGATGTTCAGGTTAATTTGAATGGCCATGGTAAAATTGACCCTGATTGTCAAGGGGATCAGCAGGGTAAATGTGTGGGGTTATGGGAATAGGGTCTGGATGGGATTGTGGTCAGTGCAGACTCAATGGGCTGAATGGCCTCCTTCTGCACTGTAGGGATTCTATGATTCTATAGGATGTTATTCTAATGTCTTATCCAAAAGGCAACACTTCTATCAGTGCAGCACTCCCCCTCAGTACTGAACTAAAATGTTAGCTTTCACCTGTATGTTCAATCATGTAGTCAGACTTTAAGCCAAAACATGGTACTTACAGGCAAGAATATCACTGACTCAGCCACATCAGAGAAATAGGGGCAAGAGGACTTTCCAATTCTTTGGATTCAAGGAGACCCTCAATGTTAATTGCGACAGGGAGATGTAGAACTTGCTTGAGCAAAAGACAAGGATTTACCTTAAGGATCCAGTTCCTAATGTAGCATGTGAGCACAGTGCCCCACCCCGGGGCACAGGGAGGTGGGGGCCGGCCCCGCTCTGGGGCACAGGGAGGCGGGGGCCGGCCCCGTCCCGGGGCACAGGGAGGTTGTCCAAGAGGGAGGGAACTGGGAAGCGGGAGGGAGGGAAGTGGGTGCTGCTCTGAGATGGAGGGGATTGGAGGGAGGGAGGCTACTTAGAGAGGGAGGGGGGATGGAGGGGTCTGCCCTCAGGGAGAGGATAATGACAAACATTTCTGCACTGCTTTAAAAGGGGATATCCAATCTAATGGCATCTTCCTGCTCCTGGACAATACGCAATGTACCTTGGGAAATGTCTGATCTTTGACCTCCAACCACAGCTGATACAACGAGGTCATTTCCTTCTCTGAATCCCGTCCAGAACCTGGGCAACAGAGAAAAGGAAATTCTTAAAACCAAACAGCCACTAATAGCAATCTTTCAACTTAATTATTAACCAATCTCTGCTTACAAATAGGGCAGGACTCAAGAGTGCTTTCCGACAGTTGCTTTGATCTCATTCATTGTGACTCTGGCTGCTCCATCTTTGCAAAGAGAGAATTAACTGAAGATAGTACAAGATCAATTTGAAGGAAAAGATGACATGCCTCATTGATGCTGAAACAGAAATACTTATGACAATGTGGCCGGAGTTGTATTTACCACATATTAATAATAGCTTTCTTTAGTTTTCCCACCGCTATCTCTCCCAGTTATTTGCAGAATGATGGCACAGTGGTAAGCACTGCTACCTCACTGCACCAGAATTCAATTCCACAATCAAGCCTGCCGCCATTACCCTTTCAAGAAGTTCATTCCAGACCCCAACCACTGTCTACGGAAAAATCCTTTTCTCAAATCACTTTTACTCCTTTTGCCAATGATTTTGAATCTTTGCCCTCTAATTCCTGATTTATTCCTGAGAGAGAACAGTTTTTCACTGTCAGTTACCTTAAAGATATTCAAAACCTCAGTAAGTCTCCTCTCAGCCTTGTTTTCCCCAAGGAAAACAGACCCAATCTCTCCAATCTATCCTCATAGCACCAGTTCTTATGAATCTCCCTTGAATTCTTTCCAATGCCTTCACATCCTTCCTCAAGGATGGCACCCAGAGCTGGATGCAGTGTTCTAGATGAAGCTGAGCTAGTGTTGTATAAAGTTCAATATGACTTCCTTAATCTTGTTTTCAATGCCAGTATTAATAAAGCCTAAAATACAATAAGCTTTATTGACTGCTCTCTCAACATGCCCTGCCATCTTCAATGACTTATGTACATATGCACCAAGATCCATTTGCTCCTACAAGCCTTTAGACTTTCTCCGTTTATTTTACACTGTTCCTCCGTATTCTTCCTTCAAAAATGAATCACCTCACACTTATCTGCATTGAACTGAATCTGCCACTTGTCTGCCCAATTCACTAACTTGTCTATGTCCTTTTGAAATTCGAGACTATCTCATCATAGCTGACAATACTTCCAATCTTCCTATCATCCATAAATCTTTCAATCATGCCCTCAACACCACGGCTTCTAAGCCATTAAAATATCTCAGGAACAGCAAGTGTCCCAACACTGACCCCTGGGGAAATCCATTACAAACCTTCCACCAATCTGAAAATAAGTATCTATTACTACTCCCGCCTCCCGTCACTCAGTCAATTTCTTAGCCGACTGCCTACTTTTCCTTTTATTCCACGAGATAGAATTTTGTGGCACTGTATCAAATACCTTTCAAAAGGCCATAAACACTACATCAATAACATTGCTCTCATCAACCTTCTCTGTTACCATCTCAAAAACTTCAAGTTAAATATGATTTTCCCTGAATGAATCCATACTGACTTTCCTTAATTATCCTGCACTTGTCAAAGTGAGCCGAACTATCGTTTCCAGAAATTTCTCTGCTACTAAAGTCAGACGGATTGCTCTGTAGTTGCTGGTTTTATCCCTGCACATTTTTTTTGAACGAGGGTGTAACATTCACAACTCCCAGTCCTCTAACACCACCCCGTTCTCAGGAAGACTGAGAAATTATCAGCAGTGACATTGCAATTTCCACTCTCACCTCCCTCAGTATCTTTGGACGCATCTCAGCCAGTCCCAGAACTTTATCAATTTTAAATAAAAATAACCTCCTCCTTCTCAACTGTCAATTCCTCAAGCATAACAGTTAACTTCTCTCTCACCTCGGCCTGAGTAGCATCCAGATGTGGAACTGTAGTTCTTATTTTGGTTGACTGGAATAGTGCTGCCCACGGAAGATTTGGCTAAGTTTTCGATCTTAAAGGACCCAATTCCTTAACACTGTAGTCAAAGTCCAGCTGACTGACTGATTCGCATTGTGAAGATCAAGATTCACATCAAAGAATCTGGTAAGATCCTCCTCACACTCGCTCATTTACCAATACCGTGTTCCACACAATTCTTCAGAATTTTTAGTAGTGGCCTAAACCAAGATTGATAACAAGTGTTTCCTTTTCCCCTATTGCCTCACATCAACTGTCCTTTTCCATATTGTTGCCTCACTGGGGACTTACCCTCCACAGGACGAGTGGGAGAAGGACAATACCCACAAAATGTGGGGTGGCACGGTAGCACAGTGGTTAGCACTGCAGCCTCACATCGCCAGGTTCAATTCTCAGCCTGGGCCACTGTCTGCGTGGAGTTTGTACATTGTCCCTGTGTCTGTGTGGGTTTCCTCCGTGCGCTCTGGTTTCCTCCCACAGTCCAAAGTGTGTGGGTTAGGTGGATTGGCCATGCTAAATTGCCCCTTAGTGTCAATGAGACTAGCCAGGGTAAGTGCACAGGGTTATGGGGGTGGGGCCCAGGTGGGATTGTGGTCGGTGCAGACTCGATGGGTTGAATGGCCTCCTTCTGCACTGTAGGGATTCTACGAAAGCTCTTTCGTAAGAACATTAACAAAGAGGGCAGGGAATCAGCCTCAATCACGTGGACAATTTGATTCATATTCTCATAACACAATGTGAAAAATGTCTAACTTCATTCACCTTGTGATGATCCTCCCTGTTACTGATTCACTAACCAGAAACAGCCTTCATGAAAGATTTCTTAACTCTGCATTAAATCTCTTATAGTTTTTCCTATTCCAATTAAAAATAAAGTCACAATTCCCTCCACCTTTCTCAAAACTGTGACCTCTACTTGTTGCTGTCTGTCTAGTGAATCTTTGCAACAATTTGCTGTTGATTCTAATATTCTTGTTATAACTCCACAGTAAACTCCAATGACTTGGATAGTTTCAGCCTCCCTTTCCTTGTCTTCTTGTTCAATGAAGGACAGCATAGTAATGGTAATGTGCATGTAACATGCTTTGAGAGGATTCTGTCAGACACAGTGAGCCTGTTATATGAAGCCCCTTCATATAAGCAAAAGCCTTTCTTTTAAGACAGCACACTGCCCGAGATGGTCAACCCCAACTCACCAATCCACTTCCACAGCTGGCCTCGTTCTGTGCAGTTTACATATGGTGCAAAGTTAGTGGGAAGCGCAGACATTCCACCTGTGTGAAATCAAATTACATTATCAATATTATCATATAAGCACTGTTGCACGGAAAAATCAAACTCAACAATACTGAGAGTCTACAGATAAACAAAGACAATGAATTAATTGAGGATTAGAGAAGAGGCAAATGTTAAAATAATAAACATAGAAGACAGGAGCAGGAGAAGTCCATTTGGTCCTTCGAGACTTTAATATCACATTTGAAAAACAACAGCACACTGGCATTTCAGTCTAGATTTTCCTGCTCAGGTCCTGGAGTGGGATTTGAACCTCAATCCTTTGGATTCAGAGCCACGGCTGACAAGCTCTTCACTTGCTTTCACTGTACAGAAAGTGTCCTTTAAATGAGTCCAACCGGAACAACAAAACATGCCAATGCTTTCATTCTCATCAACATGTATCAAATAGTCTCGGATTGTTGTAGGTGGAGGCTCAATGGGATGAATGGTCTCCTTCTGTACTGTAAGGATTCTATGGAATACCAAGGTATTTTCAGACAAAGGGAAAAGAAATATGAGTGAGACAGAGGAATTGAGTGAGGGATTAGTAGTTGGAGCAACAGTCCTGGCAGGCATCTGTGGTACATAAGCATATTTAGGTTTGGAACAGAAAGAATGTTGGTCTTTCAGGGAATCGAGGAATGGGGAAAAGGTTGGGAAAAGAGAGTTGAAATCCAAGACCAGCCATGATCATTCGAATGGGGAGCAGCTCAATTGGCCATTTGTCCAACTCCTGATCTTATTTCTTATGATCTTATGGACATCACAGGCTAATAACCAGATGAAATATCTGAATTTTGATAACAAGTGAGAGCTACTGCACTCAACATCAAGGCAGCACGGTATGGTGTCAAGGAGCCGGACCAAAATTGGAGTCAATGGGGATTGGGGGAAAACTCTCCGCTGGTTGGAATCTGGCAGAAAGGAAGATGGTTGTGGTGGTTGGACGTCATCACTGGAGGAATTCCTTAGTGTTCTAAGCCCAACTGTCTTCAGCTGCTTCATCAACCTTCCTGTAAAGGTCAGACGTGGGGATGTTCGCTGATGACTGCATAAGGTTCAGCACTATTCTTGACTCCTCAGATACTGAAGCATCATGTATACCATGTCCAATTACAGCAAGACCAGGACAATATCCAGACTTGGGCTAACAAGTAGCAAGGAACATTTGTGTCATAGAAGTGAAAGGCAATGACCATCTCCAACAAGAGAGGATCTAAGCAACAGTTCCTGACATTCAATGGCTTTACCATTGCCAAATCCCACACTGTCAACTCCTGAGGGTTACCATTGACATGAACTGTAATACTGACACTGAACCGGGCGAGTCAAATAAATACTATGGCTAGAAGACTAGATCAAAGGCTAGGAATCATGCAACTCACATCCTCTCTCCCGAAAGTCTGTCCACCAGCTACAAGGCATAAGTCAGAAGTGTAATGGAATACTCTCCACTTCTCTGGATGAGTGCGATTCCAATAACATTCCAGAAGTTCGACAGCATTCAGGACAATGTAGCCCACTTGATTGCTACCCCTTCCACAAATATTCAATCCCTCCACCACCCATGACCAGTAGCAGCAGTGTGTGTCATCTACAAGATGCCCTGCAGGAACTCATCAAGGTTCCTCAGGCATAACCAGGATTCAGGGTAAACACATTTCCTCTAAGAGTGAAAGGAGAAGTCGGGAGGCCTGGATGACTCGGGATATTGAGACCCTGGTCAACAAGAAGAAAGAGGCACATGACGTGCATAGGCAGCTAGGATCAAGTGAACATAGGAAGCAAGGCTAGTAAGTTTGCAGATGACACCAAGATTGGTGGCATGGTAGACAGTGAGGAAGGTAATCTCCAACTGCAGCAGCATCTTGATCAATTGAGCCAGTGGGCTGATAAATGGCAGATGAAGTTTAATTTAGACAAATGCAAGGTAATGCATTTTGGTAGATTGAATCAGGACAGGACTTACTCAGTTTACAGTAGGGCGTTGGGGAAAGTTACAGAACAAAGAGATCTAGTGGTACATGTTATAGCTCCTTGAAAGTGGAGTCACAGGTGGACAAAGTGGTGAAGAAGGCATTCAGCATGTTTGGTCAGTCAGAACATTGAATACAGGAGTTGGGATGTCTTGTTGAAGTTGTACAAGACATTGGTAAGGCCACACTTGGAATACTGTGTACAGTTCTAGTCACCCTATTATAGAAAGGATATTATTAAACTAGGAAGAGTGCAGAAAAAATTTGCTAGGATGCTCCTAGGACTTGATGGATTGAGTTATAAGGTGAGACTGAATAGACTGGGACATTTTTCCTCCGGAGTGTAGGAGGCTGAGGGGTGACCTCAAAGAGGTCTATAAAATAATGTGGGGCATAGACAAGGTAGACAGTCAATATCTTTTCCTGAAGGTAGGGGAGTCTAAAACTAAATGGCATAGGTTTAAGGAGAGGGGAGAGATACAGAAGTGTCCAGAGGGGCAATTTTTTCACATAGAGGTTGGTGAGTGTCTGGAACAAGCTGCCAGGGGTAGTAGTAGAGGCGGGTACAATTTTATCTTTTAAAAAACATTTAGATAGTTACATGGGTACAATGGATATAGGGGGAAATAGGCCCACTGCTGACAATTGGGATTAGTTTAGGGGCTTTAAAAAGAAAAGGGCAGCATGGACAAGTTGGGCCAAAGGGCCTGTTTCCATGCTGTAAACCTCTATGACTCTATAACCTTCCAAACCAATGACCACTGCCCTCTAGTAAGACAAGAGCAGCAGATACCTGGGAACACCACCACCTGCAATTTCCCCTCCAAGCCACTCATCATCTTGACTTGTAAATATATAGCCATTTCTTTACCGTCGCTGGGTCATAAGACCATAAGACATAGGAACAGAATGAGGCCACTCGACCCATCGAGTCTGCTCTGCCATTCAATCACGACTGATATTTTTCTCATCCCCATTCTCCTTCCTTTTCTCCATAACCCCTGATCCCCTTATTAATCAAGAACCTATCTATCTCTGTCTTAAAGACAGTCAATGACCTGGCCTCTACAGCCTTCTGTGGCAAAGAGTTCCACAGATCCACCACTCTCTGGCTGAAGAAATTCCTCCTCATCTCTGTTTTAAAGGATCGCCCCTTTAGCCTAAGGTTGCGCCCTCTGGTTCTAGTCTTCCTACTAGTAAAAACATCCTCTCCACGCCCACTCTATCCAGGCCTCGCCGTATCCTGGAAGTTTCAATAATATCCTCCCTCATTCTTTCAAACTCCAACGAGTACAGACCCAGAGTCCCCAATCGTTCCCCACACGACAAGCTCTTTATTCCAGGGATCATTCGTGTAAATCTTCTCTGGACCATTTTCAAGGCCAGCACATCCTTCCTTAGATATGGGGTCCAAAACTGGGGTTTATCCACAGCTTTATTCAGCCTCAGAAGTACTTCCTGGCTCTTGTGTTCTAGCCCTCTCGACATGAATGCTAACACTGCATTTGCCTTCCTAACTGCCAATTGAACCTCCACGTTAACCTCAAGAGAATCTTGAACAAGGACTCCCAAAACCCTTTGTGTTTCTGATTTCCTAAGCATTTCCCCATTTAGAAAATAGTCTATGCCTCCATTCCTCCTTCCAAAGTGCATAACCTCACACCTTTCCATATTGTATTCCATCTGCCACTTTGCCCACTCTCGTCACCTGTCCAAGTCCTTTTGCAGCCCCCTCCCCCCTCCACCAATTCCTCAATACTATCTGTCCCTCTACAAATCTTTCTATCATCTGCAAACTTGGCAACAGCGCCTTCAGTTCCTTCCTCTAAATTGTTAATGTATATTGTGAAAAGTTGAGGTCCCAGCACTGACCCGAGGCACACCACGCATCAAACCTGGAATTCCGTTCCTAACAGCATTGTGAGTGAACCTTAATCTCAGGGACTGCAGCGGTTCAAGGACACAGCTCACTACCAACCTCTCAAGAGCAATCAGGGATGGCAATAAATACTGGTCTAGCTAGCAACATCCGTGTCCAGTAAATTAATTTAAAAAACCATATCCATAAATGATTTGAATGAAAAACAGAAAATGCTGGAATTATTCAGACAACCAGACAGCATCCATCCACACAGGATTAATGTTTCAGGTCGATGGTCCTTCATCAGAACTGAGGCAAGATTGAAAGATAAAAGAGTTTTGAGCAAGAGAGACAGGGTGGGATAGGACAATAGAGGTGATCTAGGAGGGCAGTAGGGACTCAATGAGAATGCCAAAGGGATTGCTAATGTGTAAGTTGAAAAAACAGAAAGTGTCTCCCAGATGAAATTTGAATGGTGAGATTGCAGCTGTCCAATTGCAAAGTGAAGAAATAAAGAAACAAGAATAATACAAGCCAGTAAAAATACACATAGTGGAGGCGAAGATATGATCTAAAATCATAGCTGAAGCCAGTTGGCAGACAGACAACCGGATGGGTTAACAAGAGGCCTTTAGATTAACTTCCTCCATAGGTTCCACCACCTCAGCTCTTATCACAGACACTGAGGAATGCAGAGGTAGGGCAAAAGAAATGTTACGCATAATAGCCAGTGAAAGAAAAGTGAACAATATTTGATCTAGTTTCAAAGACTAATAGCACTTAGAGAGTGACTGTAATTCATTATAAATCAGACTTACTCTCACCTTCGCCAGAAAGGAAGCGGAGAGCAGAATGAACCAGTTCTGACCAGTTGGAGGTGTCCGAGAACCAAGAGTTTAACGTACTAGGAGCAGCAATCTGCCACTCCAGCACCTTCTCCTCAATCTGTAAAGAGAAAATCACACTGCAAGGTCAGAATATATGAAGAGAGCCACTGTGGCCTGGTCTCTGGTCAGAGAAAGCTCAGCTCTCACTATCATAACAGATATTTGCAGAAAATGTAGCAGCAGAGAAAGCCCAGCTGCATTACCCACTGACAAGGCTAGACTAAAAGGAGAGAGGGGAAAGAGGAGGCCAAGAGGAAGAGGAGTGGAGGGTGAAGAAGAAAGGGTAGGGGGGAGGACATAAAAGTGGGCAGGGGTGAGCTGGAGAGGGGGAATGGGCAAGATGGAGGGGAAATGGGTGAGGAGGAGGGAGAATGGGCAAGAGGGAATGAGATAAAGAACGAGACAGTGAGAGAAACTGATTACAAACTACACTTGAAATCAGAAACTAAGTTACTCTAAATTCGACTATTGTGCCACTTACCACGGCCACACTTGCTTCTCCCTCTGCCAGTAAAATCTCCTGCAGCAAACTGAAGAAACTGGCTGTTATCCCAGGAACTGCCGGCAACTTTGTCGCATCCAGACTCCTGCACAAAATACACAAAGGAATGAGCCACAAGGTCTGCCAAGCACACCAACACCTGAGTTTAACAGCACACAGTAGGCTGCATCATATACAATTTTATTTAACTCCATCCTTAAAGGTACAAATCCAATGTTTAGAGTGGACTAGGCAAACCCAAACCTATTCCTTGCTTGCTCCAAAAACCAACTTCAAAATCCAACTGCACCCAATTCAAGGTCCTCACAAAAGAAACAAACAAGACCTAAGCTGGCAACAGAAGACATTGCATCCCATCCTGGGCTTGATCTGACGTTTGATCTTAGCCAAAAGGCCGTGAAACATTTTTGTTCTGAAAATTAAGATTCATATTTTGCAGTATTGTAATTATTTCCATATTTGTAACTGTGCAATTCTTTGATTACATTACTCTTTATTTTGATTTCAAAGATAGTCTACAACTTCGTTACGAATTATGGTTATGTGTTTTATTTGGATCATTCTCACAATTCACCATTGTTGCAATGCAAATTTTTCAATACAATAATTATCTATCTACAGGAGTGTATTCAAAATACTAGCTTTATGTATGCATCCCTTTCATAAATCCATGCTGCCTCTGTCCGATTATACCACTGTTTTCCGAGTAGCCTGCTATTAAATCTTTTATAACAGAATCCAGAATTTTCTTCACTCCCGACGCCAGGCTCTCTGGCCTATTACAATGTTTTTTTTAAAAGTTTATTTATTGTCACAAGCAGGCTTATACACGCTGCAATGAAGTTACTGTCAAAGTCCCCTAGTTGCCACACTCCGGCACCTGTTTGGGTTCACGGAAGGAGAATTTAGCGCCAACGCATCTAACCAGCATGTGTTTCGGACTGTGGGAAGGAGCCGGAGCACCCGGAGGAAATCCACACAGGCACGGGGAGGATGTACAGACTCCACATAGACAGTGACCCAAGCTGGAATCGAACCTGGGTCCCTGGTGCTGTGTGGCAGCGGTGCGAACCACCGTGCTGCTAAAGGTGATTCAGAACCTTAGTTTCAGAATCAATCATGTCATGCTCCACCTTGATGAACAATTCTATCATGTTATGGTCCGCTCATCCCCAAGCACAACTAAATTACATTGGCTCCTCTTCTCTCTACTACCTTCAGACTCACTCAAAGAATTACTGCTCTGCTTGCTCTTCAGCCCTGTCTTTGTTCACCTACTTTGCTGTCACATCCCCAAATAATCAAGATTTTTCAGTCTGGTCTTTAAAACACCTCACAGCCTCACTTCTAACTCTGAATTTCTGCTTTATAATTTCTCCTTAAATACTGTTCTACTGGTTCTTACATGAATACTGTATATATGTGTACACTGACAGCATTCTCTGAAACAACTCTTAGCCTCTCCCTTTCTGAAGATAATCTGTGAAGTGGCCCCGGACGTTTGCAACGTTAAAGGGTTTTTTGTATGAATGCAGGAATCCTTTGCTCTGTGCAGCATTTCTTTGGTTACCGTGTACACAGCTTACTCAGGAAGTCAACAAACTTTTTAAAAATTAATTCTTGGATTGTGGGTACTGCTGCTACACCTGCCTGGTGTTGCTTGGCCTTTGCCCCCTTGGAACAGTGCTGGTGAGCCACCTTCCTGCTCTCGGTTGGGGAGTTCTAGGACGTTAACCAGGTGAAGATGAAGGGGCATTGACATATGTTCAAGTCAGGGTAATGTGATTCCAAGAGGAGTTTGGATATGGGAGCATTTCAATGCACTTGCTGCCCTTGTGCTTCTGGGTGAGGCTACAGATTTGAGAGGCGACATTGATGAAGCCTGTTACTGCTCAGGTTTTTAATGCTCCTCCAAGATATTGTCTGGTGACACAGGAAGGACAAACTGGCCTTTCAAATACCAGGTTACAGTCAAAGTTTTTCCTTTAAACCAACTGCTGAAACACAATTCACCCTTCACCATCTCCAGCACCCAGAACACCGGACAGCAGCCAGAGCCCTGGGCAGCGGCCACACAGGCTGTATGCTTTAATCGGAGGAATCCTAGGAGTGTAACACAGTAACTGGAACACTCTTGATGCTGAGATTGGGCCTGTGCTCACTATAACAGGGATCAGGCATCTCAACCAATGTTCAGATTCAGAACTCCACCAAGCTCGTTTCAGAGATTTAAATATCCAAGTGACTTACTGTTCAGGGGCACTGATGGGCCTGCTGATGACCTGCTGTTCTGAAGGTGCTGTAGAAGCTCCCTCAGCTCCTGATGACTCTGCCAAATCCTCTGGCTCCGTTTTTATCACTTTCAGTTTCTTCTTCTTCCTCTCCTCTTTATCCTTCACTCGTTTCTTTGGGAATGTAAGATCCAATAAAGCTTTGTGGGATAAAAACAAAACATTAACTCCATATTTTCCCATCTCCTTGCAGCGTCAAGGGCCTGTTCCAGCGTAAGAGCAATCGAACCCTCCGAGTGACAGTGACCGTTACTGCCCGTATAACAGCCAGAAACAGAACTCACCATCCAATTTCACCTCCAGAGTTACTTTTCAAATCTCTCCTCCTGCCACCTGATTGCATTCTGCATCTGGCCCGCCCTCCAATCCTCTCCTTTCCCACCCCACTCTCCCCTTCTTGGCGCTCATTTATGAAATCACTCCAGGTGTTTTGTATGAATGCAGCTTTCCCTCTCTTGGTCTGGGAAGCATTTGTTTTAGAAAAACATTTCTTTATCTCGGCTAACTGCTCAAAACATTACTGGTGTCCATAATGCCAATATTTCATCCTCATCTCATTCAGAAAGTCTAAAGAAACTTCTTTATTCATTCTTGGGAGATGCTTATTGCTGGCATTTCGAGCTTTTATTACCTAACACTAACCCATGCTTACCTCAGCAATTGGCCCCTTCTCCCTCTTGCTTACCCCTTTGCAGCACCATATATGTACACTGCTGACACATCGCTCCCATTCTTTGTAGCCTCTTTTGTTGTTTCCAAACGTCAGAAGACTATCTCAAACATCCAGTCTCCAGAACCTATTGCTTCCTAAAGCTGAACACAGGGAAGAATATTTTCAATGTCTTTATTCCATAACCCAAAATCTGTTCTCTCGTCACTGCCTCCATCCATCAGCCCAGTTACTGCACTGAATTGAACTATCAGCAACTGCTGATTCTGAGCTGAGCTATCTACTCCATCACAAACACCCACTTCCATCAGTCCTCATCCTCTCAGTCCACCATGATCCATGCCGATGTTCACAATTCCAATATTCTCCTGCTCAATCACCCATCCTTCACCCTCCACAAACCTGAACTCACTCATCCCTCCTTACCTACAGCCCACAGCCTTGCTGACCACTTTAGTTCTCAGATGCCTCCAATTAAAATCGCATTTACCCCTTTACATCCTGTCCTCTCCGCAATCTCCCAAATCCTCAGGATCTTTCTTCCTCTCCTAGTAAGAAGTCTCACAACACCAGGTTAAAGTCCAACAGGTTTATTTGGTAGCACAAGCTTTCAGAATGTCATTCCTTCAGGTGAAGCAAACATTATCATGAAACTGTCGGATTGTCAACAAAGTCCAACTGGTTGACAAGTGTCCTTCAGGAAGGAGACTCACAGTCCTTAGCAAGTCCGATCGATATGGTGATTCTCCACTGAAAGGTTGATCACTAAATTCAGTTGTACCACATAAAAGGCAGCTTACTAACAACTTTCTAAGGGTAATTTGGGATAGGGAATCAACACTGGATTTGTCACAGTTCCAACAACCTGCGAATGAATAAAACAGAGATCAGGATTCACTCACCTGCCAGCGAGCCCCTTCGGCCAGCATTCATCCGGGTCATAATATCATTGAGAGTCAGATCGCCTGTAGCTAGGTCTGGATGGTCCTGAGGATCAGCAAATGCAAGAGAAAGATAATGCAGAGTCTGCAGAAGGATGCGAGATGACATGGTTCGGGATGAGACAACTGCTTTAGCTACAGAATGTAGCTATTGCTGGCAGGGTCAGCATTTATTGTCCATCCCTAATTGCCCTTGAACTGAGCAGGATGCTGGGCCATTTCAGTTTAGAATCAACCACATTGCTGTGGGTCTGGAGTCACACGTAAGCCAGGCCAAACAAGAATGGCAGATTTCCTTCCCTAAAGGAAATTAGTGAACCAGATGGATTTCTAAGACAATCGACAAAGGCTTCATGGTCATCACTGGACTGACAATTCCCAATTTTTATTGAATTCAAATTTCTGCCATGGTGGGATTTGAACCTGGGTCTCCAGAGCATTACGCCAGGTCTCTGGTTACGAATCCAGCAGCAATATCACTGCACCACTGCTGGTGACTTCCCACGCCTATTAAAAGCAATTCACAAAGACTTTAAGTGGCCTTTTGCAATTAGCATTAGACCATCAAAGGAGAAATTGCCTGACTGACAGAAACAAGTTTACCTGAGTGCCTTCACCACTTTGATATTGTTAATTATTTTTGTGGGAATGATGCATTTACATCAGATTGGAAGGGTAAGCTTACTAACATCACTGGTCCTGGTTATAATGGCTACAAATTCAGCCAATATCATATTTGTCATCTTGCACTGTTTGGTGATGACAAAGATAGAGCTAATCAGGTTGTCCTCACAAACAAGTTGCGATGCAACACTGCACCAAATACCCGGACAAATGTGTAGTGGTCCATTTTGGCAGGACCAATGGGATGTAGGAGTATAATATCAAGGGGAGGACTCTTAGCAGTGTAGAGGATCAGAAGGACCTTGGGGTCCGGGTCCATAGGACTCTAAAAGCGACCTCGCAGGTGGAGGATGTGGTCAAGGCGGCGTATGGTGTACTAGCCTTCATTAATTGAGGGATTGAGTTTAGGAGTCAGGAGATAATGCTGCAGTTTTATAAGACCCTAGTCAGACCCCACTTGGAGTACTGTGCGCAGTTCTGGTCACCTCATTACAAGAAAGATGTGGAAGCTATTGAAAGGGTGCAGAAGAGATTTACAAGGATGTTGCCTGGATTGGGTGGCATGCCTCATGAGGATAAGTTGAGGGAGCTCAGTCTTTTCTCCCTGGAGAGACGAAGGATGAGAGGTGACCTGATAGAGGTTTATAGGATGTTGAGAGGTATAGATCAGGTGGATTCTCAGAGGCTATTTCCCAGGGCTGAAATGGTCTCTATGAGAGGACACAGGTTTAGGGTGCTGGGAAGTAGGTACAGAGGAGATGTCAGGGGTAAGTTTTTCACTCAGAGGGTGGTGGGTGAGTGAATCGGCTGCCGTCAGTGGTGGTGGAGGCGAACTCATTGGGGTCTTTTAAGAGACATGGGATTTAATGGGATTGAGGGTTATAGGTAGGCCTGGTGGGTAGGGATATGATCAGCGCAACTTGTGGGCCCAAGGGCCTGTTCGTGTTCGATGTTCTAAACATTAGCAAGGATGCTGTGGCCTCAGGAGCAATGCAGTGTAGATTTACTGGAGTGATACAAGGATGCCAAATTATGCACACATGCTCTGGAATTGAAGGTTAAGAGTGATTTAATTAAAATTTTCAAGGTACTAAGGGAAATAGATCAAGTAGAGAGAACGATCTCAGCTCGTTGGAGAGTCTGGGACTAGGAGGCATATCTAATCATTGAGAGACGCACGGTGATAAGGGTTTGGAATTCTCTTCTTCAAATCAAAGTTAGAGATTCCCAGGAACAGTCATATTCAATTTGAAAGATTCACTCAGCTTCTCTCTCCACAGATGCTGCCAGACCTGCTGAATTTTTCCAGCACTTTGTTTTGCGAGCAGTTGAAGATTGACAGATTTCTGCTCAGCAAAGCTGCTATAAAGAAGAATGTATGGCATAAAATCACAGATCAGCCATGCTCAAAACAAATGGTGGAGACGGGTTAAAGGGGTTAATTGGATCCTGCTGTTGCTTTGTTGGTTGGATTTGGGTTCCTAAGTGAACAGAGAGTTGGTGAGGATAGTGCTGTTAACATCGTGTTGTTGTACAGACTTTCAAAACACGCATGGCAAGATAGTACATAAAACACCAGTTATCAAAGTGAAAACCCATGGAATTAGAAAGGGCAGAGGCATCGTGGACAGAAAACTGGCTGAAGGACAGAAAGCCGAGATCAATAATGAATAGTTGCCTTTCAGGTTGGGTGGAAGTAGAGAGTGGTGTTCCTGGGGATTGGTGTTCAGACCTACTTTATTGATACGACCTGGGCTTGGGTGAACAGGATACAATTTCAAAGCTTGCAGATGTCCTGATGAAGGTATATAGGGGATGACTCTGAGGATTAGTCCCCTTGATTGCCTGCCAACCATGTCAAAAGATGTAGGTTGAGTTGACTAGTGACCCACAACCCTCATTTATAAGTTTAGAACATTACAGCGCAGTACAGGCCCTTCGGCCCTCGATGTTGCGCCGACCAGTGGAACCAATCTAATGACCCTCTAACCTAAACTATTCCAATGTTATCCATATGCCTATCCACTGACCATTTGAATGCCCTTAAAGTTGGCGAGTCCACAACTGCTGGAGGCAGGGCATTCCACACCCTTACTACCCTCTGAGTAAAGTTTTGTGCTCAAGCCCTGAGTCCACTTCAACCCAGAACCTCATTCTTCAAAGGGCAGTGTGTTAAGCTGAGCCACAACTGACACATAAAGTGGAAAAGTGTAGGAAAATAAGTAAACTGTGCTAAATCCTTAAAAAAAAATACCAGTCAGGCTACAGTCCAGTTCTGGACGCCACATTTTGTGCAGGACATCAAGGCCTTAGAGAGAATACAGAAGAGTTTTACTGAAATGACAGCAAGGTGAAGGTCTTCAGATATGTGGAAAGACTGCAGAAGTTGAAGGTTTTCTCCTTAAAGCTGCAACGATTAAGTGACGGTTTGATAGGCATATTTAAAATCATGAATAATTAAGGACAAACTGTTTCCAGTAGCTGTTGGGCATATATTTATGATAACTGGAAAATAACTAGAGGCAACATGAGGAAGTTTTTTGTTTTGCACAGAGATCTGATCTGGGGCTGAATGATCACAAACTTTTGAAACTGGCAAGCTGAGAAGGCTGTTAAATATATTAACTGGATCCTTGTCTGAAAGATTAATGGAAGCAGATTCAAAACGAACATTTAACAGAATCAGGTAAATGTTTGAAAGGAGAAACATTACTACACTACAGAAAATGAGCAGGGAAGTGATACTAATTAGGTAACTTTGTTCAAGTGCTGAAAGAGGCACAACAGTCAGTTCTCAATCTGCTACAACTTACATAGTGATTGCCGAGCCTGTGTACCATTGTTTTGTCAAGGCTGGGGCTGTGTGCTTTCTGCTAGCTCCATGTGCCATGGTTTTAGACTCTACCTTTGTGAAAAGATGTTGACTATCTATCTTATCTATGCCCTTCATTATTTCAGAAGCCTCCTAGGCTCCAGGGGAAAAAGTTCCAGTCACAGAGGTTTACAGCATGGAAACAGGCCCTTCGGCCTAACTGGTCCAGGTCGCCCTTTTTTTTAAAACCCCCTTAAGCTAATCCCAATTGCCCGCATTTGACCCGTATCCCTTTATACCCATTGTACCCATTTAACTATCTAAATGCTTTTAAAAAGATAAAAATGTACCCGCCTCTACTACTACCTCTGGCAGCTTGTACCAGACACTCACCACCCTCTGGGTGAAAAAACTGCCCCTCTGGACACTTCTGTATCTCTCTCCTGTCACAGTAAACCTATTCCTTCTATTTTAGACTCCCTATCTTTGAGAAAAGATATTGACTATCTAGCTGATCTGTGCCCCTCATTATTTTGTAGACCTCTATAAGGTCAGCCCTCAGCCTCCTACGCTCCAGAGAAAAAAGTTCCAGTCTATTCAGCCTCACCTTATAACTCAATCCATCACGTCTTGGTAGCATCCTAGTAAATCGTTTCTGCACTCTTTCTAGTTTAATAATATCCTTTCTATCATAGGGTGACCAGAATTGCACACAGTATTCCAGTGTGGCCTTACCAAAGTCTTGTACAACTTTAACAAGGCATCCCAACTCCTGTATTCAGTATTCTGACCAATGATACCAAGCATGCCAAATGTTTTCTTCACCACTCTGTCCACCTGTGACCCCACTTTCAAGGAGCTATGAATATGTACCCCTACATCTTTGTTCCGTAATTCTCCCCAGTGCCCTACCATTTAGGGGGCATAACTATAAGGTTCATGGTGGGAGATATAGGAGGGATGTCTGAGGTAGATTCTTCACTCAGAGAGTGGTTGGGGTGTGGAATGCACTGCTTGCTGTGATAGTGGAGTCAGACACTTTAGGAATTTTCAAGCAGTTATTGGACAGGCACATGGAGCACTCCAGAATGATAGGGGGTGGGATAGCTCGATTTTGGGTTTGGACATAGCTCGGCACAACACCGAGGGCCAAACAGCCTGTACTATGCTGTACTGTTCTATTTTGGAAGAAATAATAGTAGGATGGAATATTATTTAAATGGTGAAAAGTTGCAGCATGCTACTGTGTAGAGGGACCTGGGGGTCCTTGTGCACGAGTCGCAAAAACTCAGTCTGCAGGTGCAGCAGGTGATCAAGAAGGCGAATGGGATGCTGGCCTTTATAGCGAGGGGATAGAATATAAAAGCAGGGAGGTCTTGCTGCAACTGTACAGAGTACTGATGAGGTCACAACTGGAGAACTGTGTGCAATTTTGGCCCCCTTATTTGCGAAAGGATACATTGGCCTTGGAGGGAGTACAGAGACGGTTTACCAGGCTGATACCAGAGATGAGGGGGTTAGCTCATGAAGAGAGATTAAATAGACTGGGCTGGTACTCGTTGGAGTTTAAAAGGCTGAGGGGGGTCTTATAGAGATTTACAAGATAATGAAGGGGCTAGATAGGGTAGAGGTAGAGAGATTCTTTCAGCTTAGAAAGGAAACCAGGACTAGAGGGCACAGCTTCAAAATAAGGCGGGGGGGGTTGCAGTTTAGAAGAGTTGAGGAGGAACTTCTTCACTCAAAGAGTGGTCAATCTCTGGAATTGTCTGCACATTGAAGTGGTGAGGCTACCTCGTAGAATATGTTTAAGTCACGGGTAGATAGGTTGCTGATAGATAAAAGAATTAAGGGTTATGGGAAGCAAGCACGAAAATGGAACTGATCCACTTCAGATCAGCCATGATCTTACTGAATGGCGGGGCAGGCTCGAAGGACTAGATGGCCTACTCCTGCTCCTATTTCTTATGTTTCTATTAACTGAGTTAGTCCTGCCCTGGTTCAATCTACCAAAATACATCATCTTATATTTATCTAAATTAAACTCCATCTGCCATTCGTCAGCGCACTGGCCCAACTGATCAAGATCTTGTTGTTATTGGAGACAACTTTCTTCACTGTCCACTACGTCACCAATCTTGGTGTCATCTGCAAACTTATTGACCATGCCTCTGATATTTTCATCCAAATGACAAATAACAGTAGGTCCAGCACTGATCTCTGAGGCACACCGCTGGTCACAGGCCTCCAGTTTGAAAAACAACCCTCTACAATGACCCTCTGGCTTCTGTCAAGAAGTGGGTATGCCGGCGTTGGACTGGCATAAACACAGTAAAAAGTCTGACAACACCTGACAAAGAGGGAAACCTCGAAAGCTTGTGAGTCTATTATCAAATAAATCGGTTGGACTAAAACCTGGTGTTGTCAGACTTTTTACTGTGTTTCTGTCAAGAAGCCAATTTTGTATCCATTTAGATACCTCACCCTGGATCCTGTGAGATTTAACTTTATGCAACAATCTACCATGCAATACCTTGTCAAAAGCCTTGCTAAAGTCTACCCAGCATCTCCTTCTAAGTCAAACCATCAAGTCCCAGTAGCATCCTAGTAAATCTTTTCTGCACTTTTATGAGCTTAATAATATCCTTTCCATAATAGGGCTCATCTATTGGCTTGAGTGCAAAAGATCCAATGGCACTATCTGGAAGAGGAGCGGAGGAATTATCCGCAAGGTCTTGGCCAAGTTTATCACTCAATCAACAGATTACCTGAGCATTATCATGGTGCTGTTTGTGGGAGTTTGCTGTGCACAAAATGGCTGCCATGTTTCCTACATTACAACTGCGGCTAGACTTCACAAGTAATTCAATTTCAGGTGTCTGCTGGTCTTAAAAAGATCTATAGAAATGTTGCAGCTCAGAGCAGTCTTCAGGTATTTGGATACTGTTCAGCTGGAGAAGCCTGGGGTGAAATACCTAACTCCTCACTCACACAGCGTACCATACCTCTGGTCACCTCTCTGAGCATTAACCAAAGGTCCAAAGCTGATGCCTTCTGTGCTGTGGATTACCCCCCCTCCCCCTCCTGCCCAATGCAATGTGTTTGTGCAGAACAAACCACACCAACAGATTGCACAAAACAGCTCAGGAAGAACATCAGCTTCCTAACACCCCTCCACAGTTCAGCTTACCGGCTGCTGCCTTCGCTTTTCAACATGTTTCCTTAACATTATCTTCAAATCTTCATCTCCCAACTCTGGTTTATCTGGAAAACATAACAAATGTTAACATCTGTGCATCTCACCAATCCCACCCACACCAGCGCCGGGTAGGGAGGGGGCATGGGCAGGCACAGCACTGGGGAAGCGGGGTGTACAGGGCAAACACGAAGAGGGGGGAGGGTTGCAGTGATATCGCAGCTCAGTGATAAGCAGTGATGTGGGATAACTCAGTTTCCTCTGCTGATCCTTGTTCAGTGAATTTCAAACTCATAAATAAGAGCATGAAACCGTATCAACTCTTGAGAGACTCTGACAACGCGGATATCTGACAACGCAGAGAAATGTGAGGTAATTCACTTTGGTAGGAATAACAGATGTGTTGAGTATAGGGCTAACGGGAAGACTTTGAATAGTGTGGAGGAGCAGAGGGATCTAGGTGTATGTGTACATAGATCCCTGAAAGTTGGGAATCAAGTAGATAAGGTTGTTAAGAAGGCATACGGTGTCTTGGCGTTTATTGGTAGGGGGATTGAATTTAGGAGTCGTAGCGTTATGTTGCAACTGTACACAACTCTGGTGCGGCCGCACTTGGAGTATTGTGTGCAGTTCTGGTCCCCACATTACAGGAAGGATGTGGAGGCTTTGGAGAGGGTGCAGAGGAGGTTTACCAGGATGTTGCCTGGTATGGAGGGGAGATCCTATGAGGAGAGGCTGAGGGATTTGGGGTTGTTTTCGCTGGAAAGAAGGCGGCTAAGAGGGGATCTTATTGAAACATATAAGATGATTAGAGGTTTAGATAGGGTGGATAGTGATAGCCTTTTTCCTCTGATGGAAAAATCTAGCACGAGGGGGCATGGCTTTAAACTAAGGGGGGATAGTTATAGGACAGATGTCAGGGGTAGGTTCTTTACCCAGAGGGTGGTGAGGGATTGGAATGCCCTGCCTGCTGCAGTTGTAAATGCGCCTAGTTTGGGGGCGTTTAAGAGGTCTGTGGACAGGTTTATGGACGAAAAGGGATTGGTTTAGGTTAGTGGGTCATTGTTGTTTTTTTTTAAACTGGTCGGCGCAACATCGTGGGCCGAAGGGCCTGTTCTGCGCTGTAATGTTCTATGTTCTATCTCTGGCTCACACTGAGATAGAGGATTTCTGCAAGAGTTTTAGCAAACCAATTTCAGTGACTGATCAGAGAGGATTCACAGAGAGATAAAAGATGACACTTACTGACTGTCTTCATGTCCTGCGTGCAGAGGGTAGGTACAGCTCTCAGAGCCACACTGGGATTTGTGGGATGTGTTGGAGAGCTTGGGAGCCAGCTGCACATCTCTGAAATATAGAATAATATGATCATCAGCAAATAAGAACAAGGCATTCTGTTATCTTACAAATTTACTGACTGTCACGTCATCCACAACCGCGCCACCCGAGGGAACCTGATTAACCCAGAACTCTCATAATTGGGCTGCCCACGAGAGCCTGCGTAACTGGGTCACCTTAGGGCTTCCTTCTTAAACTGTTGCAGTCTATGGTGTAGGTACACCCAGAACAAAGAACAACACAGCACGGGAAACAGGTCCTTCGGCCCAACGAGCCCGCGCCGCCATCTTAACAATGTGTTTTTCCTACTCCACCCTTAATACATGTCTATGCTTATGGTACCCCCATTGGAAACCAGATTCAGTGGAGAATAATTTAGGGGCAATTTGTTACACCAATCAACCTAAGAGTACATCTTTGGGGTGTGGGAGGAAACCGGAGCACCCAGAGGAAGCCCACGCAACCACAGGGAGAATGCGCAAACTCCCACATACACTGGCCCAAATCCATGTATTTGCACAGCAAACAGTGATAGTCACTGAGCTGTTGTGGTGCCCGTCTGCTGGTCCAGTTTTAAGCATACACAAACGACGCAAAGTACTAGGCCACTCTTGAAACATCCAAGAGCAGCCCGCCCACGACCCACCGTGTGCATGCCCCTCGTTAGACAATAAGGTGGACCGACGCACCTGCAGAGTAAAAGATCATTAGATTTCCAGGAACGTCCCGAGGCTCTGATCCTTATTTAAAACAGTCTCCTAAAACCCTCCATTCCTGTTTCGCTCATGTGCCTATCTAAGTAAACCTTAAACAAGTCCAGCGTGCCTGCCTCCACCACCTTACTTGGCAGTGCATTCCATACCCCCAGGACCCTCTGTGTGAAAAACCTCCCTCTAGCATCCAAATTATACCTCTTTCCCCTCACCCTAAGCTCGTGGCCCCTTGTGATATTTGTCTCCAATCTAGGAAAAAGCCTGCTACTGTTTACTCTATCTATACCCTTCATTATTTTATACACCTCTATCAGATCCCCCCTTAATCTCTGTCTTTCTAAGGAAAAGAGCCCCAGTTTACCCAATCTGGTAGTTTACCAGGATGCTGCCTGGTATGGAAGGACTTCCATACCAGGCAGCATCCTGGTAAACCTCCTCTGCACTCTCTCCAGGGTCTCCACGTCCTTCCGGTAGTAAGGTGACCAGAACTGGACGCAGTACTCCAAATGCGGTCTAACCAATGTTCTGTACAACTGTAGCATTAGACACTAGCTCTTGTACTCTATACCCTTTCCTATAAAGGCTAGCATACCAGAAGCTTTCTTTGCAATCTTCTCCACCTGTGTTGCCACCTTCAGAGACTTGTGCACTTGCACTCCCAGGTCCCTCTGCATTTCTATACTCTTAATTGGTCTACCCTTTATCATGTAACTCCTCTCTACATTATTCCTTCCAAAATGCATCACCTCGCATTTATCAGGATTAAATTCCATCTGCCATTTATTTGCCCAATATACCAGCCTATCTATATCCTGCTGTGTCACCTGACACTCCTCCTCACTATCCGCCCAATCCTGCCATCTTTGTCATCTGCAAACTTGCTGATCACACCATGTACGCCCTCTTCCAAGTCATTTATATATATTACGAACAGAAGAGGTCCCAGTACTGAGCCCTGCAGCACACCACTGGTGACAGACCTCCAGCTAGAAAAGGACCCTTCCACTACTACTCTCTGTCTCCTGTTGCCTAGCCAGTTTTCAATCCATCCAGATACCTGTCCCTATATCCCATGTGCCTTAACCTTTTCTACCAACCTATGGTGAGGGACTTTGTCAAACACCTTACTGAAATCCATATAGACGACATCAACGGCTCATCCTTAGTCAACCGTTTTTGTCACCTCCTCAAAAAATTCTACCAGATTCGTAAGGCTGATTCAGGGTGCTGCTAGGGAGGGAGTTCCAGGACTTTCACTCTGCAACAGTGAAGGAACAGTGATATGTTTCCAAATCAGGTTGGTGAGTGGCATGGGGGGAGAACATCCAGATGGTGGCATTCCCATGTGTCTGCTGCTCTTGTCCTTCTAGATGTTAGTGGTCATGGTTTTGGAAAGTGCTGCCTAAGGAACCTTGGTGAGTTCCTGCGGTGTATCTAGTAGATGGTACACTCTGCTGCCATTGAGCATTGGTGGTGGAAAGAGTGAGTGACGTGCCAATCAAGTGGGCTGCTTTGTCTTTGAGTGTTCTTGGAGCTGTACTCGTCCAGACAAGCGGACAGTATTCTATCACACACACGACTTGTGCCTTGTAGAGTCTAGACAGGCTTTGAGGGATCAGGAGGAGAGTTACTCACTGGTAGCCACAGTATTTGTATGACTGGTCCAGGTCAGTTTCTGGTCAATGTAATTGCCACAGAGTCAGAGTAATATGATGCAGAAAAGACCCTTCGGCCTATCAAATCTGCATGGCAATACGTACCACTAAAGGCATGCCATTCCCAGTTTCCTGCACTTGTCCTGTATCTTTGAATGTTATGATATTTCAAGTGTTCATCCAATTATCTTTTGAAGGTTGTAAGGTTTCCAGCATTCCAGATTCTCACCACTCTGAGTGAAGTAGCTCGTCCCCAAATCCCCCTGAATCTCTCGTCCTTTACCCTAAAACTGTGTGTAAACCAACTATGTGCTGGCTGAATGGCAGCAATGTCCTCCCATCACTGTTGGACAACAAAACATTAAGGACATTGGCCACTTCACCAACTCAGGAAGAAATATTCCAGAGAGAGTGATGTAAAGATCAATATCCACAGAAAGCAGCACCAGTCTTCCAGGCACACACAGTCTGAGTATCCAACATGCTCATGACTCTCCGTGTCCATTGTCGTACCTTTTGCCTTTGTTGGAACTTATCTAGACTGTACCTGAAACATCTCTTCCTCAAAGATCACCCAATGTTCTATTACAGTTTTTCCGTCAGTCAGGAGCACCAGCTCTATTTTATTCCGACTGGACACCCTTGCATCCCAATTAGCTTTCTTCGAACTCAGCAGTTCCATTTTGGATTTGCTCTTTCTGCATATGGACGCAGAGTGCTTCAGTATCTGAGGAGTCGCAAATGGAGAATGCTGTTGTGGATTTCAGGAAGGGAACGATGCTCCCTGATTGGGTAGGGAACTCACACAGCGAAAGAGCGGAATAGGAAAACACATCTTGGTGCCGAAACCCAGCCCCTGCAGAGCAAGATTTAACTCGCAGGTGTTAAAACCAAGACTAAGAGTTGGGCTGATTTTAAAATACAAACAGGTATGCAGCAAGAGAAAGGAAATATCATCTGTGTATTTGAACACAATTACAGCAGTCTGGAAACTTGGAGTGCTGGGAAGTGTCTGGAAGTTGACAATGGACGTACATTAATATTTAATGGATTTCGTCTCTGTTCTTTAACAGGTAATCGGGAGTTATTAACATGTACCCGAGACTTATCGAAACCGGAATTCAGCTCTGTAACATCACTGAATATGTAATGGTAAATGATCTCCAAGCATTGTGCACAACCTCCGGGAAGATATGTTTCAATGAGACAGGGTGTAAAAGTCACACTATAAGAACTCAGTAATGGCTTTTCTGTGCAGAGGTGACTCTTTCTGAGAGTTCATGTCTCTCATTGTAACAATATTAAAGTCTGCTGTAATTCTGCACGCAGTTGGGGTTTCATCGTGGTTTCTTTGTTTCTCGAGGCCACCCTCAATTCAGTAAGTAGTAACCCTCTCTAAATTATGGACCCTAATGGTTTTTTCCTGCAACATTGTAACATCCATCAGCAAACATATCCAATTCTGACCTTATGATGGAAGGAAGGTCACTAATGAGGCAGCTGAAGATGTTTGAGCCTTGGACAGTACCGTGAGGAACTCCTGCAGTGATGTCTTGGGACTGAGATGATTGGTATCCCATAACCACGATCATCATCTTTAAAATGCTGTGGGCATGGAATCTCAGGAATGTTTCTGAATGCACGTGAAGGTTAGGTGGCTTCAGCCTGGTACCTGCTCCTCTGCACCCAGCATCTTATCAACTGAACTGCATCCAGCCAGCCCAGAGGGGTTCTTACCTTCCTCATCAGATGAGATGCTGTTATCTTCACATTCCTCCTTGACCTCTCGCAGAATCTTTTCATATCGACTGTGTACTCGCCTCTCCTCCTCCTTTTGGCTGGAGATTGCCTGGTATTTCCTCTTCAGGGCCATGTCAGGGCCACTCTTTCTCGCCAGCTCCAGCAACTCCTGAAACATCAACCAATCAACTGAAATGCTGTACGGTATATTTGTTGTTATAACAGGAGTCATGTTTTGATATGGATTTAAAGTATGACTAATCCTTCCTCATCTGATTTGGATACACGTTTCCAGTCCTGCTTCATGAGCAATGTTTGTTGAAGCACTTTATCGGATCCTGCACATATGTTCATAGTGTCTCAATATCCAGCAGTTTGTCACATCCCCACCACCCCAATCTCCATGTTTTTCTACACTCAAAATAATCAAAGTGTGCCAATACTAAACTTCCCTCTATTATCTGACAGGTGGGACAGCAAACTGTGTACTCATCAGTCAGTGGTCAGACTAGTTTAATAGCAAAAACAGAAAATGCTGGAAAAACCCAGCAGGTCTGGCAGCATCTCTGCAGTGAGAAAAGCAGAGGTCATGTTTCGAGTCCATATGACTCTTCTTCAGAGTTAAAGAGACAGATTAACCTGCTGAGTTTTAGTTCAGCAGCAAAACTCTCAGCAGACACAGTTAACTTCATAGAAGAATACCCTAACACGGTGATACCAAGGCACCCGACTCTTATGCAAAGACGCACCAGGTATTGGCCCCACACCCCAGTACCAACAAGTACCAACTCAATGAATTCATGTCTCAATAGGCATCTGCTGCACCTTCTCCAATCGGATTCTAAACTTCTGAAGTCTGTTTGTTTTCCTCTGCCTCAGAGTTTGTCTCCTCATTTACCATGAAGTGTGTTATGGACAGATCCCGTCAATGCTTCACCTCAGCTGCTGCAATCATTACAGTTCATCTGTGAATGAACTGTCGCACCTTGCTCCCACCACTCTATCAAGATTGCTATCATTCCTACCTTTCTGGAGATGAGGATCTGTTTCAGCAGCTTGTGGAAGTGCTGCTGCTGGGAGTACAGGTAACGTTTATACTGTGACTTCATACACAGCTTTCTGTACTTAACCACCTCTGGGTTAAAGTAGCCATCTGTAGGAAAAAGATCTTCATCAGCAACATGAACAGTCCAATTACTAAAGAAAATCCTCTCCACTCCCAACAATTAATCCTTTTGATTTAATCCTTAGACCAAATTCCCATCGATCAAACTCCAACCCATTCAGTTCCACTCGACAGAATACCAATGGATCAAATTCCATATTTGCTTCTAATTCACTCATAATTTACAGAATTTCAAAACACAAACTCTTTCCCATTTATTTCTGTTGTTAAGAACAGCCTGAAAACTCTGTTATATTACTGCACACCGACAAGGTGCAAGAGCGTTCTGCAGGGCTGTACCTCGGAAGAGTTTCTGAGCGATGCACAGAGGATTTCCAAAGCGGAAATTCTCCCCGTTGAAGAGCCCTGTGATAATGTTGTCCTGTCGCTCCAAGTTATTCTCAGTGAACTGTGGGAGAAACTTCCTCAAGTGATCTCTCTGGGACTGAGACAGGACCTCTTCCCAGGTGCTGCGACTCACCACTTCAAAGAAGATATCAGGCTGTGGAGACAAAGATTTAAATCACAATCCATGCAAGCTATGTCAGTCAATAAATATGTCAGCAGACATCTGCAAAGCAACTGCTCAAAAGTGCTGTCAGTGGATTTCTGTAGAATGAAGAACATTTCCACTTCAGGACACAATGCCAACCACAAGGTCAGCTCAGGTGAGGCACAGCTGAGACTGTTTAGATGGTTAAAGCTCCCCAACCACTCTTCCCCATCTCCACACAATTCCAGTGGAATTGAATCCAACTAACACCATCAACATTTCTATTTTCTAAACCATCCATTCCAAATAAACTGCAAAATGAATCCAGAGCAGTGTGTGCTGGAAAAGGATTCACTGCTCATAATGACTGCAAAGGATGTCAGATTCAAATCCTGCATTAGCTGGAAAAGATGAGCGAGCTTCAGGAGATGCCACATCACTGAGTCTACAGCATTACAATTGACTCAATGTTACCTCATACTCAGCTGAACTTTCATATTATAGCAGCAACTCCAAATGCCACATTGGTGGCTTTTTATAGTGAGAAAATGAACATTAGGATAGCAACACTCTTAACTTTCAAATAATCCATAAAAACAAAGCTACATTTCAGAATTTGGCTGAGAATCACCATGTGGTGTCCTGAGATTGTGAAAGATTCAGTCTAAAAACACATGATCTCAATTGCTTTATATTTGAACAAAACTGTACCACCTGGTACAGGCTGAGCCGCTAAAAGTCGGGGCTGCCGATACCCATAGCTTATGGGTTTCATTTAGAGGATAGAATTCATTCCCTTCTAGAGAAAATCTTTGTCTCTCGTTTCCTCAGTGTGCTAAGCTAAGCAATTTACCCACAGCTTTAGAGCCATTTCAAACCTCAAAAAGGATGAGAAAGAGAATGTTGCCCACAACTAACATTATCACATTCGGATCATTCCTCCCGAGATGGATTGATCTGCTCTGGTTCTCTTCCTATTGCTGAGTCTCCCATGACAATAGCACCCACTGATTCACCGAGCAGCTATAAGCAGCTGAAGAGCCACACAAAGCTGGCAAAAGACCAGAAACTTCTGTTGCAACAGAGCAAAGCTCAACACATGGTCCTCAGGTTGTATAGTACTCACGTCCTCCAGAAGATCCTCAGGAAGACTGACCCTTGTTCCACCAAGCAAACACTCCTCCATGATACCAGCACCATTGACCTCAGCAGCAGACCCCAGTTCCAATGGATCTGTCAGCATATTATCAAGGCAGTCCATTCTGAATTATCCAGCCTGGAGGAATATAGGAAAGGGAAGCCGGAACATTAATAATCACATCAGTAAAGGCACAAACAGGAAATTATCTTCCAGAGAGGATCGGGACTGTTCACATTAAACTATCGACTCCAAAATGACCAGCTGGTTCATCCTTGCCTAAGCCAGGGTATTTGAGGGTATATATTCTTAACTTAAACAAAGAGGCAGTGAGTAATGTACCTACATTCGCTGACAATACAACATTTTGGTTGGAATGCAAGCCATGAGGATGCAAAGAGATACAGACAAGTTGAGTCATCAACAGTGTGGCAAATAGAATATAACGTGAGAGTTTATTCTCTTCAGTTGTAGGAAGAGAAATGCAGAATATGTTTTAAAAGCTGTGAAACATGTAAATGTTAATTTCAGAAGGACTTGGGTGCACTCAAACAATGTTAGTACACAGGTACAGTGAACAATTAGGAAGATAAATGACATGTCCTTTATTGCAAGAGATTGGAGAACCAGAATAAACAAGTCTTGCTCCAATTTTCAGAGCTTTGGTGAGACCACACCTGCAGTAAACTCAGAGGCAAAGAGAAAGGCAACACAGAAACAGAGTGGTTAGCACTGCTGCCTCACAGTATCAGGGACCCAGGTTCAATTCCCGGCGTGGGTCACTGTCTGTCTGGAGTTTGCACGTTCTCCCATATTTGCGTGGGTTTCCTCTGGTTGCTTCAGTTTCCTCCCACACTCCAAAGCTGTGCAGGTTAGGTGGATTGGCCATGCTAAATTGCGTCAAAAGGACTAGTTAGGGTAAATGAATGGGGTTATGGGGACATGGCCTGATTGGAAGTGTGGGCCGCATAGATTCCTACAGTGCTGAAGGAGGCTATGATTCTGTATGTTGTTATTTATTGCAAGGGGAATGGACTATAAAAGTAGGAACATTTTGCGACAGTTGGCCAGGGCATTGGTGACGCCACATCCAGAGTATTGTGTATTTTGATCTGCTTTTAAGAAAGGATATACTTGCATTAGAAGCAGTTCACAGAAGGTTTACTTGACTGATTCCTGTTATCTTATGAGGACAGAAACAATAGGAATGGCTCTGCCATTCAGTATGATCATGACTGATCAGCCAACTCAGTAATCTGTTCCTGCGTGCTCTCATATCCTTTGATTCCCTTTGCCTCAAAAGCTATATCTAAGTGATTGGACAATCTGGGCCTGTATCCATTCAAGTTTAGAAGAATCAGGGGTGATATTTATTTATTATTAGGCTTACATTAACACTGCAATGAAATTACTGTGAAAATCTTATTGGATCATGTAAGATCCACAGGGGACTTGGCAGGGTGGATGCTGAGAGGACCTTTCCTCTTCTGGGAGAAACAGAACGGGGGTACACTTTTAAAATAAGAGGTTCTCCTATTTAAAATAGAGCAAGGAGATGTTTTTTTCTCTCAGAGTCGAGAGTCTGTAGAACTCCGTTACACAGAATCTCTACAGTGCAGAAGGCGGCCATTCAGCCCATCAAATCTGTATCGACTACAATCCCACCCAGGCCCTATTTCCGTAATCCTCACTTACCCTGTTAACCCCCTACCATTAGCATGGTTAAGTTGGAAACTGGAGCACCTGGAGGAAACCCATGCAGACACAGGGGGAACATGCAAACTCCACACAGTGACCGGAGACCGGAATTGAACCTGGGTCCCTGGTGCTGTGAGGCAGTAGTGCTAACCACTGTGCCGCCCTCTGTGTTCCCCAGAGAGGTGGAGTTTGGGGTCAATGAATATTTTTAAGGCAGCAGGAGATATATTCTTAACTAACAAGGGAGTCAAAGGGTATAGGGAAGAGAAGTGGAGCCAAGGACATAATCAGATAAGCTATGATCTTACTGAATGCAGAGTGGGTCTACTCCTGCTCCTAGATATTATGCTCATGTATACAAGTACTGTATGAAATTTTAGTCTCAAAATTTAAGTTGTATTTAGTTGCATTGGAAGCAATATAATGAAGGAAGCAGCATGTGATGGGTCCTTGGGATGAAATAGTTGTCCTATGATCAGAGGGCATGAGGGCACAGTCTCAGGATAAGGAACCAAATATTTATGACAGAGATGAGCAGAAAATTCTTTAATCACACCTGTGAGTATTTGGAATTCTCTACCCTTCATTTTGAATATATTTAAGGCTTGGATAGCAGAATTTTGGCCTGTTAGGAATTAAGGGATTGGGAAACAGGTGAGAAAATGGAGTTGAGGCTCAAGCTCAGCCGTGATCTTACGGAATAGCAGAGCACCCTCAACAGACCACCACCAAATACACAGAAAAGGGCACAAAACAAGAACCTATAAACAGCAGTAAGATAAATGATGACTTAACATTTTGAGAGATCACGTGGCATAAACCTTAGAGGATGAAAGGGGGGATTTAGTGGTGGGAGACGAGGAAATGGCTGAGGCCTTAAATAAGTTTTTTGCCTCGGTCGTCACAGAGGAGGACGCGAATAGTTTGCTGGATATTAAAGATAGAGGGATGGTAGGAGTTGAGGGCCTGAATGCAATTACTGTCACTAGAGAGGTAGTGCTTGATAGACTAACGGGACTGATGATGGACAAGTCCCCAGGACCGGATGGAATGCATCCCAGGGTTCTGAAGGAAATGGCAGAGGTGATAGTGGATGCCTTAGTGATTATTTACCAAAATTCACTGGATTCCGGGGAAGTGCCGGAAGATTGGAAAACGGTTAATGTTACGCCGCTGTTTAAAAAAGGTAGCAGACAAAAGGCAGGGAATTATAGGCTGGTTAGTTTAACGTCTGTAGATGGAAAAATGCTTGAATCCGTCATCAAAGAAGAAATAGCGAAGCACCTAGAAAGGAATGGTTTGATAGAGCAGACGCAGCATAGATTCGTTAAGGGGAATTCGTGTTTGACGAATTTATTGGATTTCGATGAGGATGTGACTAGTGCGGTAGACAGAGGGGAACCGGTGGATGTGGTGTTTCTAGATTTTCAAAAGGCCTTTGATAAGGTGCCTCACAAAAGGTTGCTTCAGAAGGTTAGGGGGCATGGAGTTGGGAGTAAGGTGTTAGCGTGGATAGAGGATTGGTTGTCTAATAGGAAGCAGAGAGTTGGTATCAATGGGTGCTATTCTGATTGGCGGTTGGTGACTAGTGGAGTGCCGCAGGGATCAGTGCTGAGGCCTCAGCTATTTACCATTTATATAGATGATCTGGAGGAGGGGGCTGAGTGTAGGATGACGAAATTTGCTGATGACACGAAGATGAGTGGAAAAGCAAATTGCACGGAGGGTGTGGAAAGTCTGCAGAGGGATCTAGATAGGCTGAGCGAGTGGGCGAGAACCTGGCAGATGGAGTACAATGTTAGCAAGTGTGAGGTTATCCACTTTGACAGAAATAATAGTAGGAGGGATTACTATTTAAAGGGCGAAAAGCTGCAGCATGCTACGGTACAGAGGGACCTGGGGGTCCTTGTGCATGAGTCGCAAAAACCCAGTCTGCAGGTGCAGCAGGTGATCAAGACGACGAATGGTATGCTGGCCTTTATAGCAAGGGGGAGGGAATATAAAAGCAGGGAGGTCTTGCTGCAACTGTACAGGGTACTGGCGAGGCCGCAGCTGGAGTACTGTGTGCAGTTTTGGTCGCCACACTTGCGCAAGGATATTTTGGCCCTGGAGGGAGTGCAGAGGAGGTTCACTAGGCTGATACCGGAGAAGAGGGGGTTGGACTATGAAGACAGACTAAATAGACTGGGTCTGTACTCACTGGAGTTTAGAAGGATGAGGGGGGATCTTATAGAGACGTATAAGATAATGAAAGGGATGGATAGGGTAGAGGCAGAGAGATTCTTCCCGCTTAGAAAGGATAGCAGGACTTGAGTTGAGGAGGAACTTCTTCACTCAAAGGGTGGTGAATCTCTGGAATTCTCTGCCCGTTGAAGTGGTGGAATCTACCTCGCTAAATACATTTAAGTCATGGGTAGATAGGTTTTTGACAGACAAGGGAATTAAGGGTTATGGGGAGAAAGCAGGAAAGTGGAACTGATCCACTTCAGATCAGCCATGATCTTATTGAATGGCGGGGCAGGCTCAAAGGGCAAGATGGCCTACTCCTGCTCCTATTTCTTATGTACTTAAACATTGGACAAAACACCAGGAAGAACTTGCCTGCTCTTCTTCCAATAGCCATGGGATTTTTTTAACATTCATCCAAGAGGGCAAATGGTGTCTTGGGTTAATGTCTCACGTAAAGGACTTTGTTCCAATACTGATGTACTTCCTCAGTATGGCACTGGGAGTGTCAGTCAAGATTATGTTCTCAAGCCTCAGGAATGGATTTGACCCACAACCAGATGTAAGATGACCATCCACCAAGACGTAGCCGGCCTCGGGGAAGCTGAGAACCTCTCAGCAAGTCACCAGCGGAGTGCCTCAAGGATCTGTTCTGGGACCCTTGTTGTTTGTCATTTTCATAAATGACCTGGATGAGGAAGTGGAGGGATGGGTAAGTAAGTTCGCTGATGACACGAAGGTTGGTCGTGTTGTGGATGGTCTGGAAGGATGGCAAAAGTTGCAGCAGGACATAGATAGGATGCAGGACTGGGCGGAGAAGTGGCAGATGGACTTCAACGCAGATAAATGTGTAGTCGTCCATTTTGGCAGAACCAACGGGATGAACGAGTACACTATCAAGGGCAGAAGTCTGAGTAGTGTTGAAGAGCAGAAGGATCTTGGGGTCCGGGTCCACAGGACTCTTAAATCGGCCTCGCAGGTGGAGGAGGTGGTCAAGAAGGCGTATGGTGTACTGGCCTTCATTAATCGAGGGATTGAGTTTAGGAGTCAGGAGGTAATGCTGCAACTTTATAAGACCCTTGTCAAGCCTCATTTAGAGTATTGTGCGCAGTTCTGGTCGCCTCACTATAGGAAAGATGTAGAAGCTATTGAAAGGGTACAGAGAAGATTTACAAGGATGTTGCCTGGACTGGGAGGCATGCCTTATGAAGTTAGGTTGAGGGAGCTGGGACTCTTTTCCCTGGAGAGACGAAGGTTGAGAGGCGACCTGATAGAAGTTTACAAAATGTTGAGAGGAATAGATAGGGTGGACTCTCAGAGGCTATTTCCCCAGGTTGAAATGGTTGCTACAAGAGGACACAGATTTAAGGTGCGGGGAGGGAGGTTCAGAAGTGATGTTAGGGGTAAGTTTTTCACTCAGAGGGTGGTGAGTGAATGGAATCGGCTGCCGTCAGTGGTGGTGGAGGCGAACTCGCTGGGGTCTTTTAAAAGACTTCTGGATGAGTATATGGGGTTTAATGAGATTGAGGGTTGTAGATAGGTCTGTAGATTGGTAGGTGTTGATGTGATCGGCACAACTCGTGGGCCGAAGGGCCTGTTTGTGCTGTAGTGTTTTATGTTCTAAGGCAAGTTCCTCATCCTGCCTGTGGTTCAGTGGGACTCCTGACGATGAGGATCCTTTTCTTGGGGCTTGTTTGGACACAGAGTTACTCTGGCATTTGAACAACATGTATTTTGGGAATGGTCCAGGACATCAGAGCCACTGGTTTGAAAATGGGTGAGTGGAGACGGAGCACATCAGGAAGGGGCAATCCTGAGGCCGGGACTCAGCCTCTCCCCCCCTTCACTCTCCATCTGTATGGCAGCCTGTGCTGGACTAAAAGAGCGAACCCCCTCCCCCAGTCACACTCCCCCACCCCCAGTCACAGTCACACTCCCCCACCCCCAGTCACAGTCACACTCCCCCACCCCCAGTCACAGTCACACTCCCCCACCCCCTGGGCACATCCCCCTCCCCCCCCGTCCCCCGCTCCCCTCCCCCGCTGTCCCTCACTCACCGCCCCCTCCCCCGCTGTCCCTCACTCACCGCCCCCTCCCCCCCCTGTCCCTCACTCACCGCCCCCTCCCCCCCCGTCCCTCACTCACCGCCCCCTCCCCCCCCGTCCCTCACTCACCGCCCCCTCCCCCCCCTGTCCCTCACTCACCGCCCCCTCCCCCCCCTGTCCCTCACTCACCGCCCCCTCCCCCCCCGTCCCTCACTCACCGCCCCCTCCCCCCCCTGTCCCTCACTCACCGCCCCCTCCCCCCCCTGTCCCTCACTCACCGCCCCCTCCCCCCCCTGTCCCTCACTCACCGCCCCCTCCCCCCCTGTCCCTCACTCACCGCCCCCTCCCCCCCCTGTCCCTCACTCACCGCCCCCTCCCCCCCCTGTCCCTCACTCACCGCCCCCTCCCCCGCTGTCCCTCACTCACCGCCCCCTCCCCCCTGTCCCTCACTCACCGCCCCCTCCCCCCCCCTGTCCCTCACTCACCTCCCCCTCCCCCCCCGTCCCTCACTCACCTCCCCCTCCCCCCCTGTCCCTCACTCACCGATCCTGGCTCCTGTTTCTCCGGCCCGGGGGGAAAGCGGTGTCTGACGGACCGGAAGCTGCCACCTCCAGCCGGGTTCCGGGGGGGAAGCGCTTCCGCCGGCGCCAGGCGATTGGTTCCGGGGCGCGGGGGAAGATTCTGGAACACCAGCCCCGGCCGCCGAGGGTGGGTGAGCGGAGATGGAGCTGCTTCCCGCACCCTCAACCCTGCGGTTAAAGAATTGGGTTTAAATCAAACCCAAACTCCCCCTTTCCGAACATCAAACCCCTCCCTCCCTCCCTGACCCGGATTCAGGCCGCTCCTCCCTCTCAGCGCCAGGGAGACGGGTTCGAGAGCCGGCTCGGGGTCACTGTCTGTGTGCACATTCTCCCCGTGTCTGCGTGGGTTTCCTCTCACTGTCCGAAGATGTGCAGGTTAGGTGGATTAGCCATGGTAAATTGTCCCTTGGTGTCAGAGCGATTAAGAGGGTGAATGTGTAGCGTTAGGGGGAGAGGGCCTGGGTGGGATTGTCCTCATGGTGTGGAGGTGTTGGACTGGGGCTGACAACACCAGCTGGTCAGGACACTAGGCAGGACGAAGGGGCAAACCCCGAAACTTGCGAGTTTACCATCAGATAAATCGGTCGGACTTAAACCTGGTGTTGTCCGACTTCTTACTGGGATTGTCGGCAGCACATTCAATGGGCCGAATGGCCTCCTGCAGGGATTCTGTGATTCTCCCCTGCTCTCAGTCTGTAATGACCCTCTCCCTCAGCATCGCTGACTGATGGAGCTTGCCTGGTGCACAGACTGGGTGCTGAACACGATGGGACTTGTATTCCCCAGGCAAAAGTGACCAAAATAGAAGATTGTCTGCAAGAGCAAATATAACATGCTTTACTCCACAACCAGTACACACTAGCTCTGACTGGTGTTCTATATTCTGCACCCTCTCCTCTATGAATGGTATGCTTTGTATAGTATGCAAGAAACAATACTTTTGTCTGTACACCAATACATGTGACAGTAAATCAAATTTAATAGGTTTAGGAAAACAAATTATTCTAATGAGAAATATAGCAGACTTTAACAAATCTGTAAAAGATCGATATGGAATTCAATATGGGATTTTCCAGAAAGTACTGATGACTGAATTGCTGGATGGTGCTAAGGTGTCTCCTGTATATAGGCTCCTGGTTGTAATTGGTATTTGGTTCTCAGAGAAGGAGTGCTGTTGGAGACAGTCATTTCTGCAGGAAGCAGAATAATCCCATGGTGAAACAAAGGCAACAGGATTTTCAACTAGTCCAACTGGACACAAGTGTCAGTATAACAAAATTGGAATACCAATAATGGGTGAATGAATCCCAGGACTGTCCAAGGAGCAGTTAATTGGAGCCTCAGATTTGAATCAAAATACCATCAACACTTTTAAAAATTAATTCACAGGAATGTGGGTGTCACTGATTAGGTCAGTATTTATTGCCCATCCTAACTGCCTTTAAGAAGGTGAGTTGGCCAGGTAGGTACACCCAAATGCTGTTAGGGAGAGAGTTAAAGGATTTTGACCCAGAGACAGTGAAAGAACAGTGATTTATTCCAAGGAAGGATGATGAATGGGGGCTTGGAAGTGGTGATGTTCCTATGCATCTGCTACTCTTGTCCTAGATGGGACTGGGCATGGGTTTAAAAAGGTGCTATTGAAGGAGACTTGGTGAGTTTCTCCAGTGCATCTTGCAAGTGGTACACATGACTGCCATTGTTTATCAGTGGTGGAGGGATTGAATGTTTGTGTAACACGGGTGGCACAGTAGCACAAGGAAGTCAGGCTAAACCCTAACTATTATTTTCTTTTTGGCATACATGTGAGGATAGAAGTGATTCCACTGACAAAGTATGGCTCTTTTATAGTAAACAAACTTTATTTATTCACGTAGTTTAAATATAACCATTAAGAGTTGAACACTATTCAAAAATGACAGGAAGCAACTTTACTTTCTAGCTTAAGATTGTTCTGTTTGCAAATAAGCCTCATTCATTAGTAAATCAAAACCAGTTTCAAATACATTTAGCAAATCAAGGCATACTTGCTATAAATTATGTTAACTCTCTTGAAGCTTCCATGGAGAGTTTGTGAAGAGTGAATTCGCAGGAGTGGCCTACACATGGCATTGACCTTAGCAGACCTCCAACAGCAACTGTCTAGTTTTTCCCCTGCTACAGACATAGCTCTTCCCATTATCACACCAACACCTGATGGATAACTTATGATCCTTTCAATCAGCCAAATCAAAAAGTTTCCCAGGGGAAACCTCCATCTGTAAACTAAAATCCATTAGCTCCAGCCTAAGTAAACACTACTAAACCTAGTGATTATCCTTCTCTCCCAGCTTGTGAGCTGCATTTCTTCCAGACATAAAGACTGCCTGTAAAATAAAGCTGAATTTTTAAACATGCTCCCAAAACATAAAAAAAACAAAATCAATTCTATGACTGTCATCACTTCTCCCCCTTTAAAAGAACAAACAAAAGGAAATGATGGCTTCATTTTTCTAAAGCTTCTATAGTTTTTCACAATTAGTACCCTATATGGTTTCATTTATGTAAATGTAACAGCAGTGTAGTCCAGTTCAGTCTCTTTTCAAACGTTGAACATTCCATTCTTTATCAAAGTTGTGATAAAGCATCCGCAATCATGTTTTCTCTTCCTGCCACATGTATAATCTCCAAGTTAAACTGCATCTAAACAGTCTTGCATTTTTATTTTTAAACTTATCCAGAAACTTTAATGGATTATGATCAGTGTACAAAATTATCTAAGATGAATTGCTGGCAACATAAATATTGCATTGCCAACACTTAACTCAGCATCTCCTTCTCCATGGTCAAATATTTCTTTTGATGAATATTTTGTTTTTTGGGAAAATACCCAGCAAGCCTTTCTATGCTTTTGTTGTCTTCTTGTAAAGTCCAGCACCAATGCCCATATCATTATGTCGCCAACATTGGTGTGATGCTTAACACAGTTTTCAGATTGTCAAATACTTCCTGGCATTCAGATGCCCACAGAAACCTCCTGTGCTTTTAGCACTTGTCAGTGGAGCAACCGCACTGCTAAAATTTTGCACAAATTTCCTGTGAAACCACTCATGCCCAGGAATCTCAGCATTTCTCTTCTTATTGGGAATGCCCCAATAACTTTCATTTTCATGTTTACATCTGTGCATGTCCAATTGTGAATGGCCAAAAACGTGACGTAGGCTTTTGCAGATTCACTTTTAGTTTGTCACCAACCCTGCCTCCTGTGGTTAAACTCGCAATTCCTTCAAACATTGAAAATGCTCCTTCCATGATCCACCAGATCATCGATGTTCACTACTCAATTACTTTGTTCAGAAATGACCTTATTGGTTAGTCTTTGGAATGTTGCTGCTGCTTTTGTCATTCCAAATATGGGTGTGAGACCTGTATGTTGTTGCCAATGCAACATGTGGGAGGTCTTGGAGGCTCCTGGTCTGCCAGACATCCACACCTGCGCTCGGTGTGTGGAGCTGCAGGCCCTACGGAACCAGGTTAAGGAGCTGCAAATGCAGTTCGAGGACCTTCGGCTCATTCGGGAGAGTGAGGAGGTTATAGATAGGAGCTATCAGCAAGTAGCCACACCAGGGCAACGGGATGAGGGCACTTGGGTAACTATTAGGAAGGGGAAACCACAGGTGATGGAGAGCACACCGGTGGATGTCCCCCTTCAAAATAAGTACTCTGGCCTGAGTACTACTACGGGGGACAGCTCATCTGAGGGAGGAAGCGGTGGCCAGGTCTCTGGAGCTGAGCCAGTGAGTCGAAAAATCAAAAAAGAGAGCAGAAAGGTAGTATTAATAGGGGACTCCACAGTGAGGGGCGCGGACAGGCGTTTTTGTGGATGTAGACGGGAGTCGCGGATGGTGGTTTGTCTCCCTGGGGCTGGGATTCGGGATGTCTCTGGGCATGTCCCAGACATCCTGAAAGGGGAGGGTGAGGAACCAGGGGTTGTAGTACATATACGTACTTCTGACGTAGGCAAGAGGGAGGCACTCGTGAAAAGGGACTATAGGGAACTGGGTAGGCAGCTGAGGAAGAGAAAAGCGAAGGTAGTAATCTCAGGATTGCTGCCTGTGCCACGGGAGAATGAGGGAAGAAATGGAATGAGGTGGAGGGTGAATGCGTGGCTGAGGGACTGGTGTCAAGGGCAGGGATTTCGGTTCCTAGATCACTGGGACCTCTTTAGGGGCAGGTGGGACCTGTATAGTAAGTACGGGTGGCACTTAAATCCCAGGGGGACTAACATCTTGGCGGGAAGACTGGCTAAGGCTACCGGGGGGACTTTAAACTAGAAAGGATGGGGGGAGGGAATTGTGATGGGGAAACTGGGACGGAGGAGGTTAGCTCCCAGGTAGGGGAGGACCGCAGGCAGTATGGGGGGGGAGGTTAGACAGGGGGTGGAGAAGGGAAATGCCCAGACTGAGGGGGTGAAGTGTATATATTTTAATGCAAGGAGTGTAGTGAATAAGGTAGATGAGCTTAGGGCGTGGATTGCTGCTTGGGATTGTGATGTGGTGGCCATTACGGAGACTTGGATGTCTCAGGGACAGGACTGGGTACTTCAGGTGCCAGGTTTCAGATGCTTCAGGAAGGACAGGGAGGATGGCAGAAGAGGTGGTGGAGTGGCACTGTTGATCAGGGACAGTGTCATGGCTGCAAAGAAAGAGGATGCCGTGGAGGGACTATCTACAGAGTCTCTGTGGGTGGAAGTTACGAACAGCAAAGGGTCAAAAACTTTGCTGGGTGTATTCTATAGGCCACCCAATAGTGACAGGGAAGTTGAAGTGCAGATAGGGAAACAGATTCTGGAGAAATGTATTAATAACAGAGTTGTCGTGATGGGAGACTTCAATTTCCCAAACATCGACTAGAATATCCCTAGGGTAAGGGGTTTGGATGGGGAGGAGTTTGTTAGGTGTGTTCAGGAAGGTTTCCTGACACAGTATGTGGATGAGCCTACGAGGGGAGAGGCTGTACTTGACCTGGTACTGGCGAATGATGTGGGTATGCCGGCGTTGGACTGGCGTAAACACAGTAAAAAGTCTGACAACACCAGGTTTTAGTCCAACCTATTTATTTGATAATATTCTCACAAGCTTTCGAGGGGACAGCCTCTTCGTCAGGTGAATGGAGAGTTCTGGCCTCAGACAGAGCATGTAAAGCACAGACAGTTTAGAGATTGCTGATTAAAATGCGAATCCTTACACCTAACCTGCTGTTCAAGACCTGAAGTGGCTGACAATGTGAGTGGTAGGAGCACTGATCACAGGTTAAAGAGATGTGTATTGTCTCCAGACAGTACAGTAAGTGAGGTTTTGCAAACCCAGGCAAGTCACGGGGGTTACAGATAGTGCGACATGAACCCAAGATCCCTGTTGAGACCGTCCTCATGTGTGCGGAACTTGGCTATCAGTCTCTGCTCAGCGACTCTGCGCTGTCGTGTGTTGTGAAGGCCGCCTTGGAGAATGCTTACCCGAAGGTCAGAGGCTGAATGCCCGTGACCACTGAAGCGTTCGCCAACAGGAAGGGAACAGTCTTGCCTGGTGACTGTCGAGCGATGTTCATTCATCCGTTGTCGTAGCGTCTGCATGGTCTCCCCAATATACCATGCTTCGGGACATCCTTTCTTGCAACGTATCAGGTAGACAATGTTGGCCGAGTTGCAAGAGTATTTACCATGTACCTGGTGGATGGTATTCTCACGTGTGATGATGGTATCCATGTCGATGATCCGGCATGTCTTGCAGAGGTTGCTGTGGCAGGGTTGTGTGGTATTGTGGTCACTGTTCTCCTGAAGGCTGGGTAGTTTGCTGCGAACAATGGTCTGTTTGAGGTTGTGTGGTTGTCTGAAAGCAAGAAGTGGGGGTGTGGGGATGGCCCTGGCGAGATGTTCGTCTTCATCAATGATATGTTGAAGACTCCGGAGAAGATGTCGTAGCTTCTCCGCTCCGGGGAAGTACTGGACGACGAAGGGAACTCTGTCCACTGTGTCCCGTGTTTGTCTTCTGAGGAGATCGGTGCGGTTTTTCGCTGTGGCGCATCGAAATAAATAAATAGGTTGGACTAAAACCTGGTGTTGTCAGACTTTTTACTGTGTTTACGCCAGTCCAACGCCGGCATACCCACATCATGACTACTATCGACACCACAAACTGCCGGATCCAAGTGGAGAGGATCTCCAAGAAGATTGCGCATATCGACACAGACATCAAGTTTTTACAGAGATGCAAGAAAGCAGACAAGATACCAAAAGGACTACAGATCACGAACCCACTCAGGGCAACCTATAACACAGACTACGCTGAGAGACTTTGCCGTCGCACCTCTCTCACACTTCTCAACCACCTCATACACCAGCTTTACAGCAAACACCACGCCCTGGAAACTAAAATGGAATACATTCTCTCAACTTGTACTCAGGATGCAGACCAACTGCGAAACTCTGCCAAGCAGATGAGACAAAGAAACTACACCACCTACATGCACACCAAGAATAGGAAACTTGAGAAACTCGGCATCGCCGCCAGCAACAGCCAAGCCTCCCCCGGCACCACAGTAGAAAACAGCACTACCGCAGGGAGGTCCATTGTCACCTTGTCGGACTACACACTTCAACCAGATGAAATCGAAGTTCTCAGTCGAGGGCTCAATTTCTGCCCCACCACCAAAATGGACCCCATCAGTCTCGCAGCGGACACAGAGGAATTCATCAGGCGAATGAGGCTGCGGGAGTTTTTCCACAAACCCCAAGAGGCCAGCAACGAACACAATGAGACAGTCGATGAACCAGAACAGCCGACAGAGAGATCTGCAGTGCAACAGCCTAAGAGGAAGGAATCCAATTGGACTCCTCCGGAAGGCCGCTGCCCTCGACTGGACTTGTATGCCCAAACCATCAGGAGGTGCGTTAACACCAGATTCATCAGCCGCACTCACAAGACAGCCCCGAACATCACCCAAGCACAACGCAACGCCATCCACGCTCTCAAGACAAACCGCAACATTGTCATTAAACCAGCAGACAAAGGAGGGGCCATCGTCATACTGAACAGAACGGATTACTGTAAAGAAGTGTACCGACAACTAAACAATGAGGAACACTACAGACAATTACCCACAGATCCGACCAAAGAACACGCTCGTCAACTCAACAATCTGATCAAGACCTTTGATCCGGACCTTCAGAGCACCCTCCGTGCTCTCATTCCACGTACTCCCCGCATTGGAGATCTCTACTGCCTCCCAAAGATACACAAGGCAAACACACCTGGCCGTCCCATCGTATCGGGCAATGGAACTCTGTGTGAGAACCTCTCCGGCTACGTCGAGGGCATCCTGAAACCCATTGTACAAAGAACCCCCAGCTTTTGTCGCGACACTACGGACTTCCTACTGAAACTCAGCACACATGGAGCAGTTGAACCAGGGACACTCCTCGTCACAATGGATGTCTCAGCGCTCCACACCAACATCCCCCACGACAATGGCATTGCTGCGACTGCATCAGTACTCAATGCTGACAACTGCCAGTTTCCAGATGCAATTTTACAACTCATCCGCTTTATCCTGGACCACAATGTCTTCACCTTCAACAACCAGTTTTTCATCCAGACACATGGAACAGCCATGGGGACCAAATTTGCGCCTCAATATGCCAACATCTTCATGCACAGGTTCGAACAAGACTTCTTCACTGCACAGAATCTTCAACCGATGCTGTACACTAGATACATCGATGACATTTTCTTCCTCTGGCCTCATGGTGAACAATCACTGAAACAACTATATGATGATATCAACAAATTCCACCCCACCATCAGACTCACCATGGACTATTCCCCAGAATCAGTTGCATTCTTGGACACACGCATCTCCATTAAGGACGGTCACCTCAGCACCTCACTGTACCGCAAGCCCACAGACAATCTCACAATGCTCCACTTCTCCAGTTTCCACCCTAAACATGTTAAAGAAGCCATTCCCTATGGACAAGCCCTCCATATACACAGGATTTGCTCAGATGAGGAGGATCGTGACAGACACCTCCAGACCCTGAAAGATGCCCTCGTAAGAACAGGATATGGCGCTCGACTCATAGATCGGCAGTTTCGATGCGCCACAGCGAAAAACCGCACCGATCTCCTCAGAAGACAAACACGGGACACAGTGGACAGAGTTCCCTTCGTCGTCCAGTACTTCCCCGGAGCGGAGAAGCTACGACATCTTCTCCGGAGTCTTCAACATATCATTGATGAAGACGAACATCTCGCCAGGGCCATCCCCACACCCCCACTTCTTGCTTTCAGACAACCACACAACCTCAAACAGACCATTGTTCGCAGCAAACTACCCAGTCTTCAGGAGAACAGTGACCACAATACCACACAACCCTGCCACAGCAACCTCTGCAAGACATGCCGGATCATCGACATGGATACCATCATCACACGTGAGAATACCATCCACCATGTACATGGTAAATACTCTTGCAACTCGGCCAACATTGTCTACCTGATACGTTGCAAGAAAGGATGTCCCGAAGCATGGTACATTGGGGAGACCATGCAGACGCTACGACAACGGATGAATGAACATCGCTCGACAGTCACCAGGCAAGACTGTTCCCTTCCTGTTGGCGAACACTTCAGTGGTCACGGGCATTCAGCCTCTGACCTTCGGGTAAGCATTCTCCAAGGCGGCCTTCACAACACACGACAGCGCAGAGTCGCTGAGCAGAGACTGATAGCCAAGTTCCGCACACATGAGGACGGTCTCAACAGGGATCTTGGGTTCATGTCGCACTATCTGTAACCCCCGTGACTTGCCTGGGTTTGCAAAACCTCACTTACTGTACTGTCTGGAGACAATACACATCTCTTTAAACTGTGATCAGTGCTCCTACCACTCACATTGTCAGCCACTTCAGGTCTTGAACAGCAGGTTAGGTGTAAGGATTCGCATTTTAATCAGCAATCTCTAAACTGTCTGTGCTTTATATGCTCTGTCTGAGGCCAGAACTCTCCATTCACCTGACGAAGAGGCTGTCCCCTCGAAAGCTTGTGAGAATATTATCAAATAAATAGGTTGGACTAAAACCTGGTGTTGTCAGACTTTTTACTGTACTGGCGAATGAACCAGGGCAGGTGATGGATCTCTCGGTAGGGGAGCATCTTGGGAATGGTGACCATAATTCTATCTCCTTCACAATTGCATTGGAGCGAGATGGGATCAGGCAGGCTAGGAAGGTGTTTGTCTGGAGTAAGGGGAGATACGAAGAAGTCAGGAAGTTACTTGGACAAATAAACTGGAAGGAGGCGTTCTTAGGGAAAAGTACCGAAGGAAGGTGGCGGATATTCAAGGAATGTTTGTCTGGAGCTATGCGTGACAACGTTCCGATGAGACAAGGGGGTTTTGGTAGGTCGAGGGAACCGTGGTGCACGAAGGCTGTGTTGAACCTAGTCAGGAGGAAAGGGAAGGTGTACAAAAGGTTCAGGGAACTCGGAGAGGTTAAGGATCTTGAGGAGTATAAGGACTGTAGAAAGGAGCTTAAAAGGGAAATTAGGAGAGACAGAAGGGGTCATGAGAAGACCTTGGCGGGTAAGATTAAGGAGAATCCCAAGGCCTTTTATAAATATGTGAAAGGTAAAAGGATGAGAAGAGAAGGGATAGGACCTATAAAAGGTGAAGGGGGTAAGGTCTGTGTGGAACCAGAAGAAATGGCAGAGGTGCTTAATGAGTACTTTGCCTCAGTATTCACGGTGGAAGCTGATCTGGGAGATTTTGCCACGGATTTGCAGCAGATGGAAAAGATTGAGTTTGTGGATATTAAGGTGGAGGATGTGTTAGAACTTTTGAATTCTATCAAGATTGATAAGTCGCCGGGACCAGATGGGATATACCCCAGGATACTGTGGGAGGCGAGGGAAGTGATTGCAGAGCCCCTGGCGATGATCTTTGCGTCGTCAATGGAGACGGGAGAGGTTCCAGAAGATTGGAGGATTGCGGATGTAGTCCCTATTTTCAAGAAAGGGAACAGAGATAGCCCGGGAAATGACCGACCGGTGAGTCTGACCTCAGTGGTTGGTAAGCTGATGGAGAGGCTTCTGAGGGACAAGATTTACGACCATTTGGAGAGGTTTGACATGATCAGGAATAGTCAACGTGGATTTGTCAAGGGCAGGTCGTGCCTTACGAGCCTAGTTGAGTTCTTTGATAATGTGACTGAACACATTGACGAAGGAAGTGCAGTGGATGTGGTGTACATGGACTTCAGCAAGGCGTTTGATAAGGTCCCCCATGCAAGACTTCTTGAGAAGGTGAGAGGGCATGGGATCCGAGGGCCTTTGGCCTTGTGGATCAAGAACTGGCTTGCCTGCAGAAGGCAGAGAGTGGTTGTGGATGGGTCTTTTTCTGAATGGAGGTCAGTCACCAGTGGAGTGCCCCAGGGATCTGTTCTAGGACCCTTGCTGTTTGTCATTTTCATAAATGACCTGGATGAGGAAGTGGAAGGATGGGTTAGTAAGTTCGCTGATGACACGAAGGTCGGTGGTGTTGTGGATGGTCTGGAAGGATGGCAAAAGTTGCAGCAGGACATAGATAGGATGCAGGACTGGGCGGAGAAGTGGCAGATGGACTTCAACGCGGATAAATGCGTAGTCGTCCATTTTGGCAGAACCAACGGGATGAACGAGTACACTATCAAAGGGCAGGAGTCTTGGTAGTGTTGAGGAGCAGAAGGATCTTGGTGTCCGGGTCCACAGGACTCTTAAATCGGCCTCGCAGGTGGAAGAGGTGGTCAAGAAGGCGTATGGTGTACTGGCCTTCATTAATCGAGGGATTGAGTTTAGGAGTCGGGAGGTAATGCTGCAACTTTATAAGACCCTTGTCAGGCCTCATTTGGAGTACTGTGCGCAGTTCTGGTCGCCTCACTATAGGAAAGACGTAGAAGCTATTGAAAGGGTACAGAGGAGATTTACAAGGATGTTGCCTGGACTGGGAGGCATGCCTTATGAAGTTAGGTTGAGGGAACTGGGTCTCTTTTCCCTGGAGAGACGTAGGTTGAGAGGCGACCTGGTAGAGGTTTATAAAATGTTGAGAGGAATAGATAGGGTGGATTCTCAGAGGCTATTTCCCCGGGTTGAAATGGTCGCTACGAGAGGACACAGGTTTAAGGTGCGGGGAGGAAAGTACAGAAGTGATGTTAGGAGTAAGTTTTTCACTCAGAGGGTGGTGAGTGAATGGACTCGGCTGCCATCAGTGGTGGTGGAGGCGAACTCGCTGGGGTCTTTTAAAAGATTTCTGGATGAGTATATGGGGTTTTATGGGATTGGGGGTTATAGATAGGTCTATGGATTGGTAGGTGTTGATGTGATCGGCGCAACTCGTGGGCCGAAGGGCCTGTTTGTGCTGTAGTGTTCTATGTTCTAAATGCCATGACTTTAAACTGATCCAGACCATTAGCAAAATCCCAAAAGCCAAAACTTCCTTTGCTCTTTCTGGTAAAGGTATTTATCAGTATCCTTTAAGTAAATCAAATGTGGTAACAAAATTTGTTTCTCCAACCTTTTCAATATAGTTTTCCAATTTGAGGAATAGGATATGAATCTGACTTCATAATCGCATTGACTTTTCTATAGTCCACACATAGTTGTGTCCCTCTGATTTTGGTACCATCACGATAGATGAGTTCCAATCGCTGCAACTCACTTAAATGATATCTTTTCCAAAAATGCTTTCAATCTCTTTCTGAATCTGAGCCAACTTTAGTGGATTGAATCCATACAGATGTTGCTTAATTGGAACATCACATCATGAGCAATTACTTCTGTACTTCCCAGTCTGTTCCTACATATAGCTCGATGTGATTGAAAGAACTTTTTCAGGTCATTTTGATTTTCATCCGGAAGTTAACTCAGTAATTTATCCAACTTCTGATTACTTCCTCATTGTCCAATCTAATTTGAGGGATGTCAAATGCAGAATAATCTGGATTTAATTATTACAACAGAGTGAATAAACAACACTTAATTAGTTATGCTTTCCTCTCCTATCAAAATACTATTTTAGCATATTAACATAACACAAGCTATGAGTTTTCCTTCTCTCTTTTGCGTTATCAAATAATTCACCTCACTTAATCTTCTTCCATTTTAATAAGGCCCATTAAACCTTGCTTTTAATGGTTCACCTACCACTGGTAATAATAATGATACTTTCACTTCAATAAAAAACTATGAATTTTTTATCTCAACGCTTTTTTCACCACATGCCAGTGATACAATAAAAAGTCTCACACTACCAGGTTAAAATCCAACAGATTTATTTGGAGCATTGCTCCTTCATCAGGTGAGTGACTTGTACTTTAATCTGGTGTCGTGAGACTTCTTACTATACCTATCCCAGTCTAACACCGGCATCTCCACATCATGGATACTAGTGATAAGGAAGCAGTGGATATCAAAGAAAATAAAGGAGGATATCAAATTGAAAAAAAAATGCATACAATGTGGCAAAGATTTGTGGGAAACTAGAGGTTTGGGAAATCTTTAGAAGTCAACAAAAAGCCACGGAAAAAAGCTATAAAGAACAGTCAGATAGATTATGAGAGTAACCTAGCTCAGATTATAAAACTAGGTAGCAAATGTTTCTACAAGTACATTAAAAAAAAGGCTACAGTAAACAATGGACCTTTACAGGATGAGAAGGAAAATTTAATAACAAGAAATGAGGAAATGGCCGAGACATTGAACAGGTATTTTGTGTTGGTCTTCACAGTGGAAGACATAAAATAATATGCCAAAAATTGATGACAGGAAAGCTATGACAAGGCTAGGTGAGGACCTAGAAATGATCATTATCACTAAAGAAGCAGTGTTAGGTAAACAAATGGGACTAAAGGTAGACAGTTCACTGGGCCTTGATGGAATGTATCCTAGAAAAGATGGCAAGGGAAATAGCAAATGCACTCATGGATTCTGGGGTGATTGCAGCAGATTGGAAAACAGTAAATGTGACGCCATTGTTTAAAAAAAGGAAGTAGACAAAAGGCGGGTAACTATAGGTAGGTTAGCTTAACTTCTGTAGTGGGGAGAATGCTTGAATCTATCATTAAGGAAGAAATAGCGAGACATCCAGATAGAAATTGTCCCATTGGGAACACATAGCATGGGTTCATGAAAGGTAGGTCAACTACAACTAACTTATGGCAATTCTTTGAGGACGTTATGAGCGCAGTGGACAACAGGGAACCAGTGGATGTGATGTATCTGGATTTCCAGAAGACATTCAAAAAGGTGCCACACAAAAGGCTGATGCATAAGATAAAGGTGCACGGCGTTACGGGTCATGTAATAGCATGGATAGAGGATTGGTTGGGGGATAAATGGGTATTTTTCTGGTTGGCATTAGTGACTAGTGGTGTGCCTCAGGGATCAGTGTTGGGATTGCAATTGTTCACAATTAAACAGATGACTTGGAGTTGGGGACCAAGTGTAGTATGTCAAAGTTCATAGGTAACACTAAGATGAGTGGCAGAGCAAAGTGTGCAGAGGACACTGAACATCTGTAAAGGGATGTAGATAGTTTGAATGGGCAAGGGTCTGACAGATGGAATACAATGTTGATAAATGTGAGCTCATCTGTTTTGTTAGGAATAACAGCAAAATGGACTATTATTTAAATGGTAAAAGAATTGCAGCATGCTGCTATGCAGAGGGACCTGGGTGTCCTTGTGCATGAATCGCAAAAACTTGGTTTGCAGGTGCAGCAGGTAATTAAGGCGGCAAATGGAATTTTGTCCTTCATTGCTAGAGGGATGGAGTTTAAAAACAGGGACGTTATGTTGCAGCTGTATAAGGAGCTGATGAGGCCACACCTGGAGTACTGTGTAGAGTTTTGGTCTCCTTACTTGAGAAAGGATATACTGGCATTGGAGGGGGTGCAGAGGAGATTCATTAGGTTGATTACAGAGTTGAAAGAGTTGGCTTATGAGGAGACACTGAGTAGACTGGGACTCTACTCACTGAAATTCAGAAGAATGAGGGAAGACTTTATAGAACTATATCAGATTATGAAGGGAATAGATAAGAGAGAAGCAGGGAAGTTGTTTCCGCTGGTGGGTGAAAACAGAACTAGGGGGCATGGCCTCAAAATAAGGGGCAGCAGATTTAGGCCTGAGTTGAGGAGGAACTTCTTCACCCAAAGGGTTGTGAATCTGTGGAATTCCCTGCCCAGTGAAGCAGTTGAGGCTCCCTCATTGAGTGTTTTTGAGGTAAGAATAGATTTTTGAACAGTAAAGGGATATGTAAAACAGTAAAGGTTATAATGAGTGGATGGGTAAGTGGAGCTGAGTCCATGGAAAGATCAGCCACGATCTTATTGAATGGTGGAGCAGTCTCAAGGGGCCAAATGTCCTTCCCCTAGTTCTAATGTTCTTGTGAAATGCTGTCTAGCCCATTCACCAGCCCGAGTTAATCTCTTCCTAAAGTTTGCCACATAGTTCAACAATGTAGACTCAGAACGCTAATTCACTAATTTCTGTGATTAATTTAAGTGGTCCTCTTACCTCATGACAAAAAATCAATTTGAATGGATTGAATTTAATTGATTCATTAGGTGCATCCCGTATTACAAAAAGTACAAATGGAATTCCTTTATCCAATCCTCTGGATAATCTTGACTATAAGCCCTCATGGTTTTTAAAGTTTGATGCCATCGCTCGATCAGTCCCTACGATTCTGGATCATACACCATTGCTTTAGATTGCTTTACTTTGATGCTATCCATAACTCCCCTGAATAACTTCAGCATAAAATTGGATTCTTAATCTGATCGGATTTTTGTAGGTAGTCTATACCTGCTATAAAATTCTCTACAATCTTCTTAGCTGTAATATTTTGTAATGGAATAGTCTCTAGAAATCTAGTAGACACATCCGTTATACTCAATAGATATTGAATGCCACTTATTCCTGCACCCCTTAAGATTTTAACTTCTTTCCCTACTCCATTTTGTATTCATGAGTAAACCTTACCCACACAAATAAAATCTTTAAAAATGATGCGATACTCGCTTATCAACCAACCTCTGAAAAGGCTGGACATTCTTTTCCATCTCTTCGGCTTCTCAAGCCCACTGGCTTATCCTGTTTTAACACACCTATTTTCCAGTGTTTCTCTTAAACCACTAACACTGCGATTTTGAGATAAGAAACATTAAATGAAAACATTTAAGGTTTCTGATCTCTCTTCCATTCTCATCCTTTTTAACCCGAGGCAAACTGTCCTTACTATCTCCAACAAGACCTCATTTGCCTTGACCACCTGTAGATTTCTCTTCTCCCCAGTTTCTATCATTCACAGATTGAAACTAATATAGAAAGCCAAACCTTGATTTATGAACTAATTCAAACTCAATCATTTCTGCTACTAATCTCAGTTATAACCCTCTGCTCTTCCTCATGAGTTCTCACTACTGCAGAAAGTAAATTTTTTTAAATTCCTCCAAAATAACCATTTCCCTAAGAGCACCATATATCTGGTCTATTTCAATGCTTTTATCCACTTATCCAAATTACTTTGCTTAATTTTTTCAAATTCTATACATGTCTGACCTGGTTCTTTCCTCAGATTACTAAACTCTTGTTTTCTGGCATTCATTGAGATGCACTTAAAATGGCTCTTTTGTAACCTCATCACAATCCCTAGATACCACCTCTGTGAGAAACACAGCTCACAGTTAAACAATTTAGTCAAGTCAAGTTCTGAAGGAGCAAGATTTTATTTGTCGTTCTTGCAAGACCGGGTGTCTAGTCAAAATAGGCACACCTTACATAGATTTGCAGCACATTTTATACTGTTTTTCAAACATTGTGAAGGCTTGTATTGTGTTATTCCCCCTTATTTGGCTGTTAACCTTGTTAACTTTAAACACTGTAAATGGCTTGTATTGTGTCATTCCTTCAATTAACACTCTCTCAACTCCCATTTTGCGCTTAATCTCATCACTGCGGTTATCTGTTTCGTGTAACCTAGTTAACTGTCTGTCATGTGCCTCCCCCTTTCTGTATGCTGCTGAACTCGTCCATCACTGCTGATTGTACTGTTAGCTCTTGCAGCCTTAAAAATTACACTACTTCTCACAATCCCCCCTTTTCTTTTTACTGTCTGTAATTTTTCACTAGCATCCCTTTTTCCAGGTTTAGTCCAGATATGCGCAAGTAGGTTGTTCCAGTTTGGCTAACATACTATTCACTTGCTCGTCCCAATCTTATATAATTTATCCAATCTACGTTCTTATTTATTGTTACCCACCAAAACAAGGATTCAAACCCAGCTGTAATCTGATTTCGAGCTTTAAATTCATCTGGAACTCCCCGAGGCACTCCTATGGGATCTAGATATATCTTTTCATCAAAAGAAATTCCTATCACTGATCTCTTGTTTTTCCTGATCCTTTTGATTTTTCAAATGCCAGGGTAAATGGTATAGCCAATTGGACAATTGCACATGTACCTTTCCACTGAGGGGGTAGAGTTGGCCTCAGTACCCTTCCTCCACAATACCACCATATATCTGCTCTGGGGATTTTCAATGATGAATAGTTCCCTCCCATTCCGTTCTCTGTAATGCTCCTGACCTCTGAGCATGATTCTAACTCCCCCATATTATGAGTTAACTCTGCCCTTTGTCGGTTCACACATGAAGTGTGATTCACAACGGCAGTGAGAAACTGAGGGGGAGTTTTTAAGTTCTTTGCTTCCACAGGAGGGAACATCAGGGATAGGGATGTGCAGTTCGGGTTGCCCCATGCTTCCTTTTCTTGATACAGGGCTAACATGCACTCCATACCTCTTCTGTCGCGTTTCCATCCCAGAGGGAAGGGTACTATTTGGGCTACTATTTGGGACGCACAGGCATAGCAATTGCTTTTATTTAAGCTTTTTACAGTGTATTTGACCCATTCTACCCAGGCATTAGTCTCCTCATACCCAGTCTCTATTTCAAGGATTTGTTTTAGGTTGTTTACTTCGACCACTCTTACTGCCCTTGGGTCGTTTTGGGGAACCTTATCATTCTAGTCAGGTGTTTTCAAGTTTTTATCTACATAGATTCGGAAACAACATTTCAATTTGCTATATTTTCCTCCCTCCTTTACCCTAATTCCAAATACTGCCTGGTGCAATTGTTGGTCCCTGGTCCAGTTACCTGTAAAGAAGGGCCCACCAGCTATGGAGTACCGGGAGAGGTTCTTAGGATCTAAGACTGGACCGCTTATTTTTTTTTCAGTCCATTTGGTCCCTATAAGATTGTATTCCTTATCTAGGCATTCTGATCTTGGCTGCATATGTTTCTGATGAAGGGATATTATGGAAGGGAGTTTACCCCAAGGATACTTTCCGTCGGCATAAAATTGTAAGGATTCTACCGAATATTTTTGCTGGCTCACCAGATCCCCACATATTACCAAAGAACACAGGTCTGTCTCTACTACCTGTGTTGTAGTGAGATCCAGAACCGTAACTGAGCTCATAGTGTTTCCCTTGTCCTCTTCTAACTTATCTGAATCATATCCCATACTTGTAAGTACTCTCTTGGACAAGAGGAAGGAAAGCATTATCCAGGTTACCCCTTCCATTCTATCCCTTTCTCGTTACCTTTTAGGAGAGAACTTAATTCAAAACAGTTCCTTTCCCGCGCTCACGCCGCAACTAAAAATTGATTATTTAGAGTCTTTTAAATTTCAGCTTCAAAGGTTCTTCAGTCAGTTTGACCATCCACGTGTTGGAATTATCTGGAGGTTTTACCAGTCCCTTGATTATAGTATGATGTGTCCACCCCTTTTCAGCAGTCCTGATTACTGTCTCAGTTGTTAGGAGTGCTTGATATGGTTCCTCCCATTCCGGTTGCAGCTTAGTTTCTTTCCATGACTTTACCAGGACCCGATCTCCTGGTTGAATTGTATGTACCGTGAAGTCGAGGGCTGGAGTCTGCGACAATAATCCTTGTTTCCTAAGGGAAGATATCGAGGAGGACAGGCCCAGTATATATTTCTTTACAAATTGATCATTCATTTCAGGAACCGGTAACTCCCCGACTGCCCCCATATAAGGTAGTCCAAATAGCATTTCATAGGGGGATAAACCCAAATCCTTTCGAGGAGCTGTACAAATACGCAAAAGTGCTTTTGGTAAGCACTTAGTCCAAGGGAGTTTCGTTTCTATTATCAGCTTAGATCCTCTGTCCACTTTAAAACATTAGGTTCTTCTTCTAACAGTTTCAAATATAGTTGTTTAGTTTTCTGTGCGTACCCTTTGATCCACAATCTACAGTATCCTACTAATCCCAAGAACCTCCTAAGTTCCTTTTTAGTCCATAGTATATTTAGATCTAGGATTCCTTGTATTCTTTCTGGATCTATTCTTCTCCTTCCCTCACTGATTAGGTGTCCAAGGTATTTAACTTCCTTCTCTACGTACTGCAGCTTTTTCTTTGACACCCTGAATCCCTGTTGTCCCAGATAATTCAATAAGCTATTTGTGGCTTCTATTACCTTTTCCTTTCCTCCTCCTGTTACTAGTAGGTCATCTACATATTGTAGTAACGTGATTTCATCAGGCTTTTTAAATCTTTCTAACACCTGCTCTAAGACTTGACCGAAAAGATTTGGGGACTCTGTGAACCCCTGTGGGAGCACTGTCCACCTGAACTGCTGTTTCCGTCCTGTGATAGGATTTTCCCACTCAAAAGCAAATAAGTCTCGACTTTCTTCCACCAGTGGGCATGTCCAAAATGCATCTTTTAGGTCCACTACACTGAACCATCCGTGATCAGGAGGAATCTTGCTTAATAAAATATAAGGATTAGGGACAATGGGGTGTCGCATCGTCACTATCTGGTTCAGGGCCCTTAGGTCCTGTACCAGGCGGTACGTTCCCTCAGGCTTCTTTACAGGCAATATAGGGGTATTATAAGGGGACATGCAGGGTTCTAACAGTCCATCTCTAACCAATCCTTCAATTACTGGCTGTAATCCTTTTTACACCGTCTCTCCTTTTTTTAAAATTTATTTGCAGAGGAGGAGCGTCTAATCCCCCTCGGTTTCCTTCCCCTGTCCAGACTATCAGGTCTATTTGCTGTTCCTGTCCGTCTGTTAATACTGCCGGGGTAGGGAGGTGATGTCCCTCTGCAGTAGTCTTCTAACACTTGGTTTTGTTTCTCCAGTTCCCTTACTCTGAATTCTAATTCCTTAATCTTTTTTATCCCCACTCCACTTCTTAGTGGAAGTGACTACTTGTTCAATTAGTCCAGCTAACTGATGTATTAACAATACTGCTATTTTCTTTGTTTGGTTTCTCTTTTCTAACTCTCTAATCTGTGATTCTGACGTTTTAATTTTCTCCTTGTCGTCAGCCCAATATTTTTTTACCCAAGACTGAGATGTGTTCAATTAATCTGGTTTAAACCTGTTCAATTAATTCAAACTAAGAGAATTCCAATTTTCTTAGTTCTGTCCTTTTTTTTTCAATCATTTCCATTGTTGATCTAGTGGGTGAAATGGATCCCACCCCTAGGTCGCTCTTATCACAGTCCGGTGATACCTATCAGGGATCATCAGTCCCCTCCGTACCACCGCTTACACTCGTGAGCTTACACCTTTAAGCTCACACTATTGAGCCGGCTTTCTTTCTTACTCACGTCTGAACATCACATCCCAGGCATCCTTCTCTAGCCTTTACACCCACTTCAAACTCCTGAGCTTTGCGTAGGGGGCTACCCCTCTTAACAACTGGTCTAGGGCTAGGTGTAAAGACAGATGCCTCCTTGTCTGTACGTGCTCAGCTCAGACCTCTCACACACACTCACACTTTTTCATCACAGATGAGCACCTACTGTACTTTGATTCACTCCCTTAAATTTGGTAATCTGTTCCGGAGCTCCAGTTGTGGCCATTCAACCGGACCCGTAAACAGATCCCAGGTTTCAGCACCAATCCTTGTAGGTAAAGATACCTCTGAGACTAATTGTGGGTCAAAGTACAGCAGTTTAATTAACTAAAGCCTGATTCAGAAAATCCAAAATAAGATTTATTTTTATCACCATTAAATATCCTCACTAAATCAAGACCCTTGCACCTTCTTACAATTCTGGTACAATAAAACAAAACATCACTTGGAGCACAGATGCACGAAGAAATACTGAAAGCATTCTAATGTGCAATCTACATGTTTAATTATTTCTACAGCTCTGCCTTTGTAACCAACACAGGCAAGTACAAAATCAAATCTACTGTCTGCCTAAATGGTTAACTCTGCTTACAACTTTAAGATGCAATATAATGCCACCTTTCCCACTTGGCAGAATTCAAATCTCTGTCCGATCCCTACATAATTTAGTAAACTTAAAAACTTAAAGCAATTCACTTTGGCTATATCTATTACATCACATGAGGCTCTCGATTACACAGTTACACCCTCTCTCTCTCTCTGTACCATACAGAGTCAGCCTGCTTGTCTCTTTTTAACCCTTTACTGATGGGAGCTCACTGGCCTCTAATAAATTTGACCATGTTTGATTCGGGTGCCTCATGTCGTGACAAATCCCTTTCTCTCTCAAACAGTCATATAGTCATGCACAATTCCAAATACATAACGACTATTAGCGTTCTCCCCGCACCTCAGTAAAAGCCCATGTCAGGGTTCCCAGTTCCACTGACATACTTCTCTCTACCTCTTTCTGCTCAGACCAATTGTAGGTCCATCCCATTCATGCTGATCCATCTATATACTTCGTGACCCATCCACAAACTCCAGTGCCTCTAGGGGCACCTCCCTTATTCGACTTTCCTCTGCTCCCTCATCACATAACCTCCCCCGCAGCCCCTAAATTAACATTATCCAGCAACTTGCATGATCAATTCCTTCCTGGGACGCCGGCTGCTTCTGTCTCACATATTTATTAAGAATCTGACAAACCCAATCCTCAACCGAACCGTACTTTGGCCAGAAGACGGACGGACTCCTGATTGGTTCCTTCACCCAAACAAAGCACAATATTTCATCATTGTCGTCTTGTTTTTATCCCTAGTACTAGTGCCCAAACCTTCCAACATCCTTCCCAACGGACTTTCTGGAGGGATGTTCCCTGGGGCCCCACCCTTTCTTCCAACATCCGCCCCAAAGGACTTTCTGGAGGGATGTTCCCTGGGGCCCCACCCTTTCTCCGCGGATTCCCAGCACCTTTCCCGGGGGACTTTGTCCTACTACCCCCACTTCCCATGGTTTACCTACCACGACCCGGTCGCCAAGGCAATACTTAAAAGTCACTTTTCTTACCTTGGTCCGCAGCGTTGCCCGACCACACGACGGTGCCTATCATTTCCCACTTACTCGTTCAGAACAACTTTCCTAGGATTCTCAACAGTCAGTGGCAGAGAAGTCCACCGATGAACACCTGGGACCATTCAATTTGGAACGGGACGCGTCTTCCCAGTTGTCACCGGCAACCTCCCTACCAGGGATGTTAGGATCCCGGACGAGCCCCCAATTGTGAGAAACACAGCTCACAGTTAAACAATTTAGTCAAGTCAAGTTCTGAAGGAGCAAGATTTTATTTGTCGTTCTTGCAAGACCGGGTGTCTAGTCAAAATAGGCACACCTTACATAGATTTGCAGCACATTTTATACTGTTTTTCAAACATTGTGATGGCTTGTATTGTGTTATTCCCCCTTATTTGGCTGTTAACCTTGTTAACTTTAAACACTGTAAATGGCTTGTATTGTGTCATTCCTTCAGTTAACACTCTCTCAACTCCCATTTTGCGCTTAATCTCATCACTGCGGTTATCTGTTTCGTGTAACCTAGTTAACTGTCTGTCATGTGCCTCCCCCTTTCTGTATGCTGCTGAACTCGTCCATCACTGCTGATTGTACTGTTAGCTCTTGCAGCCTTAAAAATTACACTACTTCTCACACCTCTGACAGTGACACAAACACCTCACTAGCTGAGCCTACCAACTTTGTTTGAACCAACAATACCCTCATGGTTTGAAGCCATTTGAATTGTTTAGTTACTTTCTCCAATATGTTGGTTGCGAATTTCTGTTGCATGCTACTTGCGCTGTTCGGCACACAAGTAGTCCTGTGTTGTAGCTTCAATAGGTTGACACCTCATTTTTACGTATGATGTTGCTCCTGGCGTGCATTCCTACAATCTTCACGGAACCAGGGTTGATCCTTGACTTGGTGGTAATGGTAGAGGAGGGGGGATATGCCGGGCCATTAGGTTACAGATTGTGGTGGAGGACAATTCTGTACAAATCTGAAACCCTCATTTGTGCTTTTGTTGCCCGTAGATTTAACTATTCCAATGCACTACCGAGTGGTCTCTCATATTGAATGTGGACATGTCACCAGAACATTGAAGAAGTCCCTGAAGATTGAAAAGTGTGTAAGGGCTTTCCTAGTAACCATAAGCAATCAAGATTAACATCAGTGATGGTAAGAGTATAGAATCAATAATCAGGGCAAAAAAACCAACAGGCATTTGGAGAAGTTGGTTGAAAGCTTCAAGTTTTTAGGTGTTCAGTTCACCAACAACCTGTCCTGGATCCCCCATGCAAATACCATAGTTAAGAAAGCCCATCAACGTATCTACTTTCTCAGAAGGAAATTTGGCATGTCAGCTACAACTCTCACCAACTTTTACAGATGCACCATAGAAAGCAATCTTTCTGGTTATATCACAGCTTGGTATGGCTCTTGCTCTGTCCAAGACTGTAAAAAACTACAAAACATTGTGAATGTAGCCCAATCCATCAGGCAAACCAGCCTCCCATCCATTGACTCTATCTATAGAAACATAGAAAAACTACAGCACGAACAGGCCCTTTGGCCCATAAGTTGCGCCGAACATGTCCCTACCTACTAGGCATACCTATAACCCTCTATCTTACTAAGTTCCATGGACTTATCCAAAAGTCTCTTAAAAGACCCTATCGAATCTGCCTCCACCACCACTGCCGGCAGCCGATTCCATTCACCCACCACCCTTTGAGCGAAAAACTTACTCCTGACATCTCCTCTGTACCTACTCCCCAGCACCCTAAACCTGTGTCCTCTTGTGGCAACCATTTCAGCCTTGGGAAAAAGCCTCTGAGAATCCACCCAATCAATACCTCTCATCATCTTATACACCTCTATCAGGTCACCTCTCATCCTTCGTCTCTCCAAGGAGCTCTCTCAACCTATCCTCATAAGGCATGCCACCCAATCCAGGCAACATCCTTGTAAATCTCCTCTGCACCCTTTCCATGGCTTCCACATCCTTTCTGCAATGAGGCAACCAGAACTGAGCATAGTACTCCGTGGGGTCTGACAAGGGGCTTATAAAGCTGCAACATTATCTCCTGACTCCTAAACTCAATTTCTTGATTGATGAAGGCCAGTACACCATACGCCTTCTTAACCAGAGCCTCTACCTGTGAAGTTGCTTTGAGCATCCTATGAACCCGGACCCCAAGATTCTTCTGATCTTCCACACTGCCAAGAGTCTTACCCTTAATATTATAATCTGTCATCCTATTTGACCTGCCAAAATGAATCACCACACACTTATCTGGGTTAAACTCCATCTGCCACTTCTCTGCCTAGTCTTGCATCCTATCTATGTCTCACTGCAACTTCTGACATCCCTCCAAACTATCCACAACACCTCCAACCTTCGTGTCATCAGCAAACTTACCAACCCATCGCTCCACTTCCTCATCCAGGTCATTTATAAAAATCACAAACAGCAAGGGTCCCAGAACATCCCTGGGGCACTCCACTGGTGACTGACCTCCATGCAGAAAAAGACCCATCTACAACCACTCTCTGCCTTCTGCGGACAAGCCAGTTCTGAATCCACAGAGTAATGTCCCCTTGGACCCCTTGCCCCCTCACTTTCTCAATAAGTCTTGCATGGGGCACCTTATCAAATGCGTTGCTGTAGTCCATATAAACCACAACTACTGCTCTTCCTTCAATGTGTTTAGACACATTCTCAAAACATTCAATCAGGCTCGTAAGGCATGATCTGCCTTTGACAAAGCCGTGCTGACTATTTTTGATCATACTATACCTCTCCAAATGTTCATAAATCCTGCCTCTCAGGATCTTCTCCAGCAACTTACCAAACACTGAGGTTAGACTTACAGGTCTATAATTTCCTGGGCTCTCTCTTCTCCATTTCTTGAATAAAGGAACCACATCCGCAATCCTCCAAAACCACTCCCATCTCTATTGATGACGCAAAGGTCATCACCAGAGGCTCAGCAATCTCTTCCCTCGCCTCCCACAGTAATCCATCCGGTCCTGGCAACATCTATCTTGACGCTATTCAAAAGCTCCAACACATTCTCTTTCTTAATATCTAGATACTCAAGCTTTTCAGTCCGCTGGAAGTCTGCGCTAAAAGCACCAAGATCCTTTTCCATAGTGAATACTGAAGTATTCATTAAGTACCTCTGCAATTTCTACCAGTTCTATACAAACCTTCCCACCATCACACTTGATGTGTCCTGTTCCTTCACGTCTTATCCTCTTGCTGTTCACATACTTGTAGAAAGCCTTGGGGTTTTCTTTAGTCCTACCTGCCAAGGCCTCCTCATGACCCCTTCTAGCGCTCCCAATTTCTTCAAGTTCCTTCCTACTAGTCATATACTCTTCTAGATCCAGCATTACCTAGCTCCCTGAACCTTTTGTAAGCTTTTCTGTTCTTCTTGACTAAATTCATTATAGCTTTTGTGCACCACAGTTCCTTTAGCTGACCATAACTTCCCTGTCTCATTGGAACATTGCTGTACAGAACTCCAGACAAATATTCCTTGAAAATTTGCCACATTTTTTTCTGTACATTTCCCTGAGAAAACTGCTTTCCAGTTTATGCTTCTAATTTCCTGCCTGATATCCTCATAATTCCCCTTACTCCAATTAAATACTTTCCTAGTTTGTCTGATCCTATCTCTCTCCAATGCCAATGTAAAGGGGGTAGAGTTATGATCATGATCCCCAAAATGCTTTCCCACTGAGAGATCAGACACCATCCCAGGTTCATTTCCCAATACCAAATCAAGTACAGCCTCTCCTCTTGTAGGCTTATCCACATATTGTGTCAGGAAACCTTCCTGAACACACCTAACAAACTCCTCCCCATTTAAACTCCTTGCCTTAGGGAGATTCCAATCGATATTTGGGAAATTAAAATCTCCCATCACAACAACTGTTATTATTACATCTTTCCAGGATCTGTTTCCCTATCTGCTCCTCAACATCCCTGTTATTATTGGGCGGCCTACGAAAACACCCAGTAAAGTTAATGACCCCTTCCTGTTCCAAACCTCCACCCACAGAGACTATGTGGACAATCCCTCCATGGCGTCCACCTTCTCTACAGCTGTGACACTATCCTTGATCAACAGTGCCACTCCCCCACCTCTTTTTCCTCTCTCCCTGTCCCTTCTGAAACATTTGAAACCCGACACTTGTAGTATCCAGTCCTGTCCCTGAGTCATCCGAGTCTCTGTAATGGCCACCACATCACATTTCCAAGCAGCGATCCACGCTCTAAGCTCATCCACTTTGTTCACAACACTCCTTGCGTTAAAATAGACACATCTCAAACCTTCGGTCTGAGCACTCCCCTTGTCCATCACCTGCCTATCCTGCCTCTCACACTGTTGACGATCTCTCTCTATTTGTGAGCTAATCTCCTCTCTCCCAGTCACTTCAATTTGATTCCCTCCCCCCAACCATTCAAGTTTAAACTCTCCCCAGTAGCCTTAGCAAACCTTCCTGTCAGGATATTGGTCCCCCTGGGATTCAAGTGCAACCCATTGTTTTTGTACAGGTCACACCTGCCCCAAAAGAGGTCCCATTGATCAGGAACCCGAATCTCTGCCCCCTGCTCCAATCCCTCAGCCACGCATTTAACTTCCACCTCTTTCCATTCCTATTCTCGCTGCCTCATGGCACAGGCAGCAATCCCAAGATTACCTTTGCGTTCCTTCTTCTCAACTCTCTACCTAACTCCCTATATTCTCTTCTCATGACCCCTTCCCTTTTCCTACTTATGTCAGTAGTACCAGTATGTATCACAACCTCTGGCTCCTCTCCCTCCCACTTCAGGATATCCTGGATGCGATCAGAAACATCCCGGATTCCGGCACCAGGGAGGCAAATTCGAGTTTCTTGACTGCCTCCACAAAATCACCTGTCCAACCCCCTCACAGTAGAGTCCCCTATCACTACAGCTTTCTCCGCCTATCCTTACCCTTCTGAGCTACAAGGCCAGACTCCACGCCGGAGTCCCCCTCAGTGTAGAGTCCCCTATCACTACTGCCTTCTGAGCTACAGGGCTGGACTCCGCGCCGGAGGCATGGCCACTGTTGCTTCCCCCAGGTGGGCTGTCCCCCCACAACAGTTCTCAAAACAGGAGTACTTATTGCTAAGGGGCACAGCCAACGGGGTACTCTGTAGCACCTGACCTTTCCCCTTCCTAAGTGACCCACTTGCTTGCCTCCCGTGGCCCCGGTGTGATCACCTGCTTGTAACTCCTATCTATCACCTCCTCGTTCTGTTGGAATCATGTCACTTTCTGAACTGTAACATCATCTCCGAAAGCCTCTGCTTGTGGCCCAGATGGTCCCCATGGCAAGGCCAACACTCGCCTTTCTGACGATAGATGGAAAAAGGAAAGGAGCACCTCGCTCACTCCTCACCGAACTCCCTCAGTCACTAACCTCCAACTTAAGCGCTCTACTGCAGCCCAACGTATCTCTGCAATCTGCACTGTGAGATGACCTACTTTTATCCTGTCTGAATCTAGTGTGTGAAAACCCGTTCAAGTCAGTTATTTAATTCACTTAGATGCAGCTGCAAGCGGAGGCTGTAAGAACCATGCTTTAAAGCTGGTCTAAGATTCACCTTCTTCCAACCCAAAGAGTAACTTTAATTACTAGAGACAAAGTCATAGAGGTTTACAGCATGGAAACAGGCCCTTCAGCCCAATTTGTCCATGCTGTTGTTTTTTTTAAACCCCTAAACCTACTAAATTAAACAAAGATTAGACTTTAGATAGAAATTAACCCCAAACTTACTTTCCTCCCTCTGTTTGATTAAGGGTGTTACACTGGCAGTTTTCCAATCCTCTGGGACATTTCCAGAATTTAAGGATTCTTGGAAAATTATGACCAATGCATCCAATATCTCTGTAGTTCAAAAGTTTACATTAACACTACAATGAAGTTACTGTGAGCAGATGTCCTGAAGCCTGGCACTGGGCAGACAACACCCTGCCTGCGCTCTGGCTCTTCGCTGCAGAGGGGAGTGTCAGCCCCCACACTATACTGTCTCTTACCACCATCACCTTCTTAAGTGCTCCCCCCACTCAAATGGCTTCCTGTACCACAGTGCCATGGTCAGTCAGCTGATTCCCCCCACAGCCCCCACTCTCATCCAAACACACTGAAAGAACCTCAAACCTGTTGGATAACTGCACAGGCTCACACTCCTCCATTGCTTCTCTCTGGGTCCCCTTACCTGTCTCAGCTACAGTCATACCCCCCTGTCCCCAGCCACTTTCCAAACTAGAAGATTCTATACAAGGAGGCATGACCACCTCCTGCAACAAAATGTCCAGGGAATTCTCTCCCTCTCTGATGTATTGCAGTGTCTGCAGCTTAGCCTCCAGCTCGATGACTCTAAGCCAAAATTCCTCCACTTACTGCAGATGTGTTTGCCCTCAATCACGTCGTTATACAGGAGTCCCCACGTGTTGCAGGTTTGACACATCATTTGTCCTAGTATCCTTAATGCATTTTAAACAACTACTTATTTATGGTGCTATTTATGTATTAAATATTTCAAACCTTTGGAATGGAATAAATTTGAAACACTTACCAGATACGAACCAGTTTGCTTCTTCTTCAACCAAATTATGACTCTCCTGTTTTCTTGTGCTGTCTTCAATCTCCCAATACTGTCCAGTTTTGGTTTTGTCTCTCTTCCAGTGACAGTACACAAACAGTTAAAGTTTGGCTGCAATTCACATGCCAGGTCCAAACCTCTCCAATACAATGCCAGAGGCTTATATTCTTACATGCAGGAGAGAAATATCTGAAAATGTGTCCTGTGATTGGTTCAGATTGATATTGATTTCTAAGATTTAAATGGCAGGATATTCAAAACAGATGAAATCCCAATCGTTCTGCAAGATAGTAAAAAGTTTGTTTCAAATTCTCAGAAAAGGAAAATTGCCCTTTCTTCTTTTTTCAGGAGGATCAAAATCAACTTGAATTTCTGACAAAGTTTAAATTAATAAGGCTCCAAAGGTGATAAGCTTCAGTAAAAGAAAGTCATGCTTTATCACGATGATTTTGTCCATTAGGATTTAGGTAGAAGATTATTGGGAGACTTGTAAAGAAGAGATACACATGGGATACAGGGTAACTTGATAAAGTGAATTCAAAATTGGCTCAGTTTAGGAGACAGAGGGTGATGAGAGAGGCTACTTTATTGACTGGAAGCCAGTGTCCAATGGCGTACCACAGGGATCTGTGTTGGGCCCCCTATTATTCATCATTTATATAAATGACATTGGTGACTATGTGAGGGGTAGGATCAGTAAGTTTGCAGATGACACAAAGATTGGACAGGCGGTTAACAGTGAGCTGGAGTGTCTTGGGCTACAAGAAGACAGAGGAAGTGGTCAAATGGGCAGATAAGTAGCAGATGGAAGTTAACTCTGAAAATTGTGAGGTGATGCACTTTGGACGGAGCAATTTGACAAGAAAGTACTCAATGAATGGTAGGACATTCGGAAGTTCTGTGGAACAAAGGGTATTTTGTCCACAGATCTCTGAATGCAGAAGGGCATGTTAATAGGGTGGTGAAAAAGACATATGGGAATTTATCAATTGAAGCATTAATTACAAAAGCAGCGAGATCCTGTTGGAGTTGTTTAGAACTTTAGTGAGGCCACAGCTCCAGTACTGTGTGCAGTTCTGGGTCGCCACATTATCAGAAGGATGTATTTGCACTGGAGGGGATACAAAGGAGACTCACCAGGATGCTGCCTGGAATGGAACATTTAAGTTATGAAGAGAGATTGCGTAAGCTTGGGTTGTTTTCTTTGGAGTAGAGGAGACTGAGGGGTGACCTTATAAAGGTGTGCAAGATTATGAGTGGATAAGGAGCAGCTGCTCCTCATAGTTGAAAGTCAGTCACGAGGTGATATAGATTCAAGGTTTGGAGGGGATGTGAGGAAAAACATTTTTACTCAGGTATGGTATGTGCTGCCTGGGAGGTGGTAGAGGCAGGTTGCCTCCCATCCTTTAAAATGTACCTGGATGAGCACTTGGCACATTATAACAGCAGCGTATAGATCAGTTGGAGACTTGGGCAGAGAGATGGCAGATGGAGTTTAATCCGGACAAATGTGAGGTAATGCATTTTGGAAGGTCCAATGCAGATAGGAAATATACAGTCAATGGCAGAACTCTTAGGAATATTGATAGGCAGAGGCACCTGGGTGTACAGGTACGCAGGTCACTGGAAGTGGCAATGCAGGTGGAGAACGTAGTCAAGAAAGCATACAGCATGCTTGCCTTCATCAGCCGGAGGATTGAGTTTAAAAATTGGCAAGTCGTGTTGATGCTTTATAGAACCTTAGTGAGGCTGCACTTGGAATATAGTGTTCAATTCTGGTCACCACACTACCAGAAGGATGTGGAGGCTTTGGAGAGGGTGCAGAAATGATTTACCAGGATGTTGCCTGGTATGGAGGGCATTAGCTATGAGGAGAGGTTGGAGAAACTTGGTTTGTTCTCACTGGAGCGACGGAAGTTGAGGGGAGACCTGATAGAAGTCTACAAGATTATGAGAGGCATGGGCAGAGTGGATAGTCAGAAGCTTTTTCCCAGGGTGGAAGAGTCAATTACGAGGGGGCACAGGTTTAAATGTGAGGGGCAAGTTTTAAAAGAGATGTACGAGGCAGATTTTTTTTTTTTACACAGAGACTGGTAGGTGCCTGGACCTCGTCGTCGGGGGAGGGAGTGGAAGCAGATATGGTAGTGACTTTTAAGGAGCGTCTTGTCAAGTACATGAATGAGATGGGAATAGAGGGATATGGTCCCTGGAAGCGTAGGAGGGTTTAGTTAAGTCAGTTAGCATGGTCAGTGCAAGCTTGGAGAGCCAAAAGGCCTGTTCCTGTGCTGTAATTTTCTTTGTAATGTTCAGGACTATGGGCTAAGCGATGGCAGATGCGATTAGGTGAGAGTTCAGGTGTTTCTAATATGTTGGTCTGGACTCGATGGGCCGAAGGGCCTCTTCTGCACTATATGATTGGTTACTATAATAATGTAGTTATATCATATGGCCATTATCTGTGTGCTTGCTCCTCTTTTGCTAAATAAACGTACATATCCCTTTAAGACCAGGGTGAGTGTTAATCAAAGCTTAGATAAGTCCATTTGCTAAATTAAGGGTTGCTGTATGCTTCCTGAGCACAGTTTGGATAGTTGACCGAGTTACCAAGCTAGGGACAGGCACACAGGAAGATACAAAGAGCTGGGATTCGCCTCAGCGGGTGAACTAAAAGACAAGAATTAAGATATCAGTAAATGTGCTGCACAGACCTAAAATCTTAACAGGAATTAATGGAAATGTATCCACCACCGATAAAGGCTATACAGGTTGTTGACAGAGTTCCAACTCCATCTTATTACACGCTGCTCTTCGTGCACCAGCACCAACATTAATTTCCAGCACATCACCACTCACCTCATATCAGCAATACAGTAAAACAAAATACCGGTGACATTAAAATGAATTCGAATTACCAACAGAATTGGAGTCTCAAATGACTGCAATTTAAAGAGCACTGACTCTGGATCTCTGTCCGTGCCCCCTCCCCTGCAATATCCTGACTCCTTCCACATCATGGAGGTTAAGCAGCAATAGGGCAGGATAAATGCTGGGAAAAGGAGCAAAGTCAGGGAGTCCAGATTTATACTTTTATTGATCTTTAAACACTTGTTTGTTGAACACAGCTTCTCTAAAGATACAACCACAGAAATTTACAGTTAACATAAACTCTTAAATAATAAAGCATTAAAATCTCATTCACTAAAACTTTTCCACCTTTGTTTGAAACAGGTGAACAGAGTGCATCTCTTGCCATGTGCATGCGCTGGGCTGCGTGTGCTTGCTGTGTTTGTGTCAGTTTTGAGTTGACCAGATTGCACTCATCTCTGCAGAGTTATGGGAGAGCAGACCTAGGGAAGAACACAGCCTTGATAAGGAATCCCGTGTTTCAGTCTGAGAACACACACAAGTCCAGCAATCAATTTTCCTGTTGATTCTTCAGTTACAGTCTTGCTCGAACACACTCAGAGTGCTCACATTTCAAGAATCCAGCTTACTGTCTATCCACCTCTGCAGCTTTAGAAGAGTTTTGGTGGATAATATCAAGTCTTCACATTAAACCCCTGAATTACATCCAACAGGAGTTCATCTGGAGCAGTCTCTCTCTTGGGCATTCCTGGCAGTTTGGTGACATGCAGCTCACTAGGGTTGAAAGGTGATTAGAATGATTGGTGTGAGGGGATGTTAACAGAGCTGGTCAGTTCATCATTCCTTTCCATTTCCTCCAAATGATTTCTTTAAAAACTGGGTCCAATTCCTAAGCAATGATGTAATCAACACAATCTGGCTTAGTGCAGACAATCAACAACCCCCAATTCCTGATCCTTGCTTTAATACTTCACTCAGAGATGATGACGGGAAGGTGAGATGTGAAAGGGGAAGCTGTATCAACAGTCTCTGCTCTCTCTCTCTCTCTCTTTCTTCCCCTCTCTTTCCTTTTATAAAATGCATGCCACAAGTTGTAACTCCACTCCCAGTGGAGTTGGTGTGAATTTGGGAAGAATCAGTTTTCAGTAAATGACTGCTAGGGTTTTGTGATTGGCACCTCAGTAGTTCCATTTCCACCAGCTGTCGAGGTAATGATGAACTGTGCATTTTGCTGCTGGAGGGAGGTGTCTGTCTGTGTCTGAGGCACGCCCAGTCGTACTGCGGAATTCTGCTTCATGTCCAGCTCAGGCTGTCCTTCTGATATCACATAATGAGTCTGAAAAAGAAGATATGTGTTAAGGTCATGTGTTTTCACAAATATTCCTTTCCTGCTAGAACATGTGACACACTCTCCATTGCTGCTTGTGTTATCATATTGTTTGCCCAACGTTACTAGTTAAACTTAAATTTCCTCCAATTAAATATTGGGAAGACTAAAACTGTTGTCCTTGGACCTACCACAAACACTCATCCCTTGCTCTGGCAACTGACTAAGGCTGAACCAATTTATTTGCAACCTTGATGTTATATCAATCTCAGGAAGAGCTTCCATCTCTACATAGCCACCTCAACACTTGTTGCCTATTTCTGTCTTTGTAACACTGCCTGACTCTGCCCCTGCTTCATTTCAATTACTGCTGAAACTTTGTCCATGTGCTTGTTAGCACCAGGCTTGATTGATTCAATTCTTGCCTGGCTAGCCTTCCAATCTCCATAAACTTAGCAGTACCGTAATTCAAAAAGTTTAAAGTTTATTTATTAGTTCGTAGGTAGGCTTGCATTAACACTGCAGTGACGTTACTGTGAAAATCCCCCAGTTGCCACGTTCTGCCACCTGTTCGGGTATACTAAGGGAGAATTTAGCATGACCAATACATCCAAGCATCACGTCTTTCGGACTGTGGGAGAAAACCAGAGCATCTGGAGGAAACCCATGGAGACATGGGGAGAACATGCAGACTTCACCCAAGGCTGTAATTGAACCTAGGTCCTGGCGCTGTGAGGCAGCAGTGCTAACCACTGCCTTAGGTTTCCCCATTCATTCGTTAATCCTGTGTTTGTTTACTTACATTCACTCCCAGTCCAGCAACATCTGAATTTTAAAATCCTCATCCTTGAGGTCTAATCCATTCACTTCCTTTAGCCCCCAATTGGCAGCCCTGCCTTCAGCAGCCCAGACACCAGACTCTCTAATTCCCTCAGAGCATTAATAGAATTGTGGAATAAGAGACAGATAATGAAATAGACATTGACAAGTGATAGTTGGATGTCTCTGTGGAAAGAGGAGATTAAGCAGCAGAATGTGATGGTTGGGCTGAACAGTTAGAATGCTGGAGTTGAATGACCTGTTCCTCAAATTCCTATGATATTCAACAGCTAAGGAGTGAGTGCAGAACAGTGAGAAACTCTACGTAAAGTCTGAGATACTGTTAACAGTGATGAGGCCTTTTCAATGTGCTCTATTAGATGTATCATCCATTCATGTTTAGGTTCTGTTGTTGAACAGACCTCCCGTTTGTATCGAGCCAAGTGCTAACAGCTCCCATTGACAGAAACCGCTTTACATCTTACTGCCTCCCAGTTAGTGGACCCATCTATCGTTCCGAATATGGCACATACAGAGCAGGATGCATGACCAGAGCCACAGCATTCACTGGAGATCACCAAAGCTGGTGGCTGTGGGAAAATGGTGGAGACGGAGCTACAAGGGCCTGAAAGATCCATGTTCGTCCTGAAGTCTGCCAAGTTAGCGGGTATCAGTGATAGGGACACAGAAACTGAATTGTTAGAGAAACTGCTTCCATTAAGAGATGGTCAGAAATCAGATTTACAGTGATTGACCATATCAGGAAGATGTTTTGACAAGTTTTTATGATCTGAAATACACTGCGGAAAGGATAGCAGTCGATTCAAAGTAATTTCCAAAATTGAACTGGATAAATACCTGGGAGAAAAACATTAGAATGCAGAGGAGAAAGAACAGGGAAGTGGGATTAATTGGATAATGCCGTAGGTGTGATGAGTGAATGTCCCTCCCCACCTGTGTTGTGACAAGACTTTAACTGGAACTTCCTGAAAGTGATAGAACAGAAGAAAAGGAGTAGCCCCTCAAACCTGCTCCACTATTTAAATGATCACAGCTGAACGTTGCCTCAAGCCAATTTACCCACACTCTCCCTTGATTCTGAGAATCAGTCATCTATCTCTGCCAGCCTTCAATAATCATCTCAATTATGAAGCATTCACAACGTGCTAAGGTCGAGAATTCCAAACATTCATAATCCACTGAGAGAAATTTATCTCAGCTCCAGTCATTTTTTTTATCCTGAGACTGTGCTCCATGTCTTAGATTCCCCAACCAGGGGAAGCGCCCTCTCAGTATCTACCCTGTCAGTCCCCTTCATAATATTGTCAGTTTCTTCTCAACTTTAGAGAATATAAACCCAATTCACTCAGCCTCTCATCACTGGACAACTCCCTCACCCAGGAATCAATCAAGTGAACTTTTGTTGTACTGTCTCCAATGCAAGCATATCCTTTTTTAAGTGAGATCAAAACTGTGCAGACTATTCCAAGCACGGGAGGAATTCTTTGTCCTGTAATGTCAACATGCATTTGCCTTCCAAATTATTTTCTGATTTTGTGTTCCATCTATGAGCACATCAAAATCTCTCTGAACATCAACTTTTACAATTCAAGCCTTTTAAAAAATGTTCCGATTTTCTGTTTTTAATAACGAAAGTGAACAACTTCATATTTTTCACCAACCATGTTGTCCCCTCACTTCACCTGCCTGTGCCTCCTCACAGTGTATATCAACTCTGTCACCAGCAATTTGTTTTACAATCACTAAAAAGGAAACAAGCCACCTTTACATTAGTCTGTAATTTTCTGACGACGTAGTCTATGACAACAAATAAGCTTACCTGTGTCACCGCTTTTACCTGGCCGCTGTTTACTGTGGCCACGGGAGCCTCTGCAATAACGTACTGAGTCTGAGGAATGGTCATCGTCTGAATCTCAGAGGCTGCAACAAACAGAAAATTGGGAAGACTTCAACCACAGCATAAAAGAGCATACGAGTAGAAATACAGAGAGCAGGTCAGAGGCAGAGTCAATAACAACCCAGAAACATCAGCTTCCATTTATACACACCTTTAGTGGAGTAAAACAACTCCTAGCACTTCCCATTAGCATTGCCAAACAACATTTGACACTGGGCTGATGTTAGGAGAGATGGCCAAGAGGTGGGTTTTAAAAGAGGAAGGAGAGATTTAGGGGTATTATAAGGTTCCACAGTTTAGGGCCGAGACAAAGAATCATAGAATTCTACAGTGCCATTCGACCCATCGATCCTGCACTAACCCCAACTCCACCCAGGCCGTATCCCCATAATCCCATGCATTTACCCTAGCTAGTCCCCCTGACACTAAGGGGGCAATTTAACATGGTCCAATTCATCTAACCTGCACATTTTTTGGACTGTGGGAGGAAACTGGAGCACCCAGAGGAAACCCACACAGATATGAAGAGAATGTGCACACGCCACACAGTCACCTGAAGCTGGAATTGAACCCGAACGCCTAACACTGAGGGAGCACTGCTAACTATTGTGCCGTCTATTTGAATTTGTAAATACAGCCGTCAATGGTGGGATGCACAAGTTTTCAGAACTGGAGAAGTGCTGGTGCGGGCTGAAACAGATACAGAGATAGGAGCAGCAAGGCTATGGAATGATTTGACAACAAGGACGAGAATTTTAAAATAGAGATGATGTTAGACTGAGAGTTAGTGAAGATAGCAAACAACGAGGTGATGAGGTTTAAGAGAGAATTTGGATGTGGGCCGTAGTGTTTTGGATGAAATGAAGTTTACACAGAATGGAAGAAGGGTCACAGACCAAGAGATCGTTTAATTCTACAAAGAGGTGATTCGGGGCTTCAGCAGCACATAACTAAAGCAGGAATGAAGTCAGGTATTGAAGAAGTGGAACTGGGCAATCTTTGTAGTATAAGGCCTGGCACATGCAGGATTAACGTGCGACGGAGTCCAGTAATGTACACTGATGAAAAACCCACACCTGGAGGGTTCTTGTGTTGGACAGAGCAGTGTGAATAAGCAAAGACAGAGACAGCTTCCAGCTTGAACTGTTTAGTATATGTACACAGTTCTTGTAGTTAATAAATACATACAGTTAGACTACTTAGAGTTCATAGAAATCAATAAGACCCACCAAATGATATCCAAAACTCTACAACAGCCTGTGCGTGGGATTTTCCACTCTCCTGCAGTATATTTTCCACTGTCAGAGGTAATTCACCATTGGTCACCAGCAAGATCTTCCAGTTCCACCAAAGTCTACGGCCTTTTGTATGGATCACCTGCCCCTTCCCCAGAGAACCCACTGTGGGCAGAGAGGCGGTGGTTCTTAGTGAGAACTGGAAGATAATGCTGGAAAATCCCACCCTTGAGACTCATCTCGAGGTTAAATAAGACAGCAAGGTTGTGACTGGTTTGGTTCCATTTCAGTCAGTTGGCAAGTAAGGGGGTGGAATTGGTGGTAAGGGAGTAAAGCTCCATCTATATTGTCCCCATCAAACACTCCCAGGACAGGTACAGCATTTGGTTAGATACACAGTAAAGCTCCCTCTACACTGTCCCCCCATCAAACACTCCCAGGACAGGTACAGCACGGGGTTAGATACAGAGTAAAGCTCCCTCTACACTGTCCCCCCATCAAACACTCCCAGGACAGGTACAGCAAGGGGTTAGATACAGAATAAACCTCCCTCTACACTGTCCCCCTTAAGCACCCCCAGGACAGGTACAGCACAGGGCTAGATACAGAGTAAATTCTCTCTGCACTGCAGACTTACTGAATTAAAATTAATAATCAAAAGTATGATCTTTACTTAAATGCAGTTTCCTTGAAGCTCAGGAATCAGTGCCTGTTCAGGAGTCTCAGCTGTTTGAGCTCAAACTGATTGAGTGTCTTCCTGCTTACACCCAGACAAATTTTGATTGGATGTGGATTATTAAAATCAGTTTCCACTGAAAAACTGCCTGATGTTTTCTAATTGTGAATTAGTTAAAGAAACCTCAAATTTGGTGAATGATAAAAGAATCAATGATGATAGGAGGAATTTAAAAAGCAGTGGCAAGTGGTTAGGATCTGAATGTATTGCCTGAGATTGTAATGGAGGCAGATTCAATTGCAGTTTTCAAAAGGGTTGAATGATCATCTAAAGAGAAAAAAAATGTCAGGTCTACAGGGCAACAGGCAGTGCAATAGGACTAGCTAGTGCTCTTGCAAAGGGCCAGCATGGAGATGATGGGTTGAATAACTTCCTTCTCTGCTAAAACCATTTGCTGATTCTACGATTTAGATCCTCACTGGCCACAAATGAGCTCTGCAGATGAACACATTTGCAACATCAGCTGACGTGCTTGGATCTCTGTACATCATGGTCGGCACTAAACTAATTAAAAGAGTTTAAAGAATCTTCAGCTGCTGTGGGGAGGACAATCATTCTTCCATTCCTTGTTGAATAGGGTAAGCGCAAAAGTGCACTGATAGATCGCACAGCGATGGACCCAAACACTGATTCAGGTCACACAAAGACATTGTGTTCCCATCAAATTCCCAGCAAGTCACCATTATAGTGGCAATGGCTGGAGGGAGAATAAAAACCCAATTTGATTTTTGAGTTGAAGAAGATCAAATGAGAGTCTGGTGTCAGTCTTTAAAAGTGGTGTATGTGAATTGTATAAAATCAATGCGGCATGTTATTTACCTGAACTACACTTTTATTGAATTGTTTCTTTTCTTGAATTTATGTAATATTCAAAATCAAAGATCACTTTTACTACTTCTCTCAGAATCTTCAGTGTTCTATAATCTACTTTTACTAATTTTCTCCCTTTCTTTTAAGCACAGCAATACAAAATAAGACACAAGAAAACTCTTGGCATTTTAAATTGATAATAAAAACTAGCTGCCAGAGTGTGGGAAATAAACTGAAGGGAAAATCAAAAGACTATTTGAGGGAGTGGGGAATTAAGGGTTATAAGATTTTGAGTGTGAGAGCAGGAGAGTTCAATGTCTGGGTCAAAATTTATCTTTGAACCTAAGTTATTTAATCATAATCTCGTAGCTGTGTGTGGGGAGCTGTCAGTGTGCAATTAATTCTCTAATTTCTACATTATGACTGTAACTCTATTTCACTGACAGCAAATGCTTTACAATGCCTTAAGGTCATGAAAAGCAGTAAAGCGGCACAGCAGCACAGTGGTTAGCACTGCTGCTTCACAGCTCTAGGGACCTGGGCTCGATTCCCGGCTTGAGTCACTGTCTGTGTGGAGTTTGCACATTCTCCTTGTGTCTGCGTGGGTTTCCTCCCACAGTCCAAAGATGTGCGGGTTAGGTTGATTGGCCGTGCTAAATTTCCTCTTAGTGTCCTGAGATGCTTAGGTTAGAGGGATTAGCAGGTAAAATATGTAGGGATATGGGGGTAGGGCCTGGGTGGGATAGTAGTTGGTGCAGGCTCGATGGGCCAAAGGGCGTCTTTCTGCACTGTAGGGTTCTATGATTCTAAATATAAATCTTTCTTTTTTGTGTCCTATTCTTCCCAAATCTCCTGTCCTGAAATCCATTTGAGGGCTGTAGTTTTCTACGTGCTCTTTCCCTCTCTAACCGGGCGCAGGGATCTTTGCGTGTAACAAAGCAGCATCCATGCAGCCCTGCTCCTTACAGCTCGATCAGTTACCCTTATCAACTGTCTTATTGCAAATATAAACCTTGTTTTATCCTAGAGATCCCACACAAATCACATCAAAACTCAGCAAATCTGTGGGCAGGTTATCTGATTCATTTTTAACCAATATCCCAGCAGGGAACTGGTAGCATTAACTCATACCAACTGGTAACCGCACAAACGCTCCACCCAGCTGCAGGATAATTATATTCAAGCCATCTATTCAGGAGTTCCTGACACTTGGGAACAATGTAAAGAACAATTCAGAACATTCAACAAAAATACATTCCACTAAAACAGAAACTCGGCAAGAAAACGCCACCTGTGGCTTACTAGGAAAGTTGGGATTGTACTAGATTAAGAGTCGTAATATCCCTGAGGATCAGGTGAATTGTAGAAACCAACAAAAGATGAAAACAAAATGGATAAAATAGAACATGAAAGTAAATGAGTAAACAACACAAAGTAGTATACAAAGAGGACAGTAGCTAAAGTAAACATTGTCTCTTAGAGACAGAGGCAGGAGAAATTATGAGGAATTGTCAGACACGTTGAACAAATACTTTGCACATCTTTAACAGACAAGTTACATCCTAGAAATAGAGGGTAACCCAAAGGTTAAAACGACTAAGAGCCTAAAATGAGTAAGGAAATTAAGACAGTTAACAGTAGAGAAAAGATATTGGAGAACTGAGAACTCCCCAGGAGCCGATGGCCTTGATGTTAGATTTCTAAAAGAGACAGCTGCAGAGATAAAAGAGGCACTAGTTCCAATTTTCTGAAATTCCCTAGATTCTAGAATGGCCCCAAAAAAAAAATCAGAATTAGCAAAGGTAGCGTCACTATTTAAGAAAAGAGGGAGAGAGAAAACAGGAAACTGCAGGCTAATTAGCTTAACATCAGTCATCAGAAGAATGCTGGAATCTCTTATTAAGGAAGTTTCAAAAATGCACTTAGAAAATCATAGTATGATCAGATGAAATCAACATGGTTTCACAAAAGAGAAATTGTGTTTGACAGATCTGTCGGGATTTTTCAGGACGTAATTAGTAGGGTAGATGAGGGGGAAACCACTGGGTGTAATATACTTAGATTTCTAAAAGACACTGAGTAAGATGCCACACTAAAAGGTTAGTAGGGAAAATGTGGGGCTGATACAGTTGAGGGAATATATTAGCATGGATGGAAATGGTTAACAAACGGCAACAGAGATACATTTATTGCAAGTCGGCAGAATGTAACTAGTGGAGTGCTGCACAGCCTCACCTCTCTTATTTTTATTCATTCATGGAGACGTGGGCATCACTGGTTAGACCAGCCCATCCCTAATGGTGATGGTGAGCTGCCTACTTGAACTGCTGCTGTCTACATGCTGTCAATGTAATCTCAGTGCTGTTCAGGGGTCCAGGATTTCGATCCAGTGACAGTGAAGTGATGGCGATAAATTTCCAAATGAGTGGCTTGGAAGGGAACTTCCAGATGGTAGGGTTCCCAGGTGTTCCAGATGGTAGTGTTGGTGAGTTTGGAAGGTGCTATCTAAGGAGTCTTGGTGAGTTCCAGTAGTGCAGCTTGCAGATGGTACACAATGATGCCACTGTGCACCAGTGGTAGAGGGAGTGGATGTTTGTGAATGGGGCGCCAATCTAGCCGGGCTGCTTTGTCCTGGATGGTGTTAAGCTTCTTGGAGGGTTGTTGGAGACAAGTGGACGGTACTCCATTATGCTCCTGATGTGTCTTGTGGATGGTGGACAGGCTTTAGGGATGCGAGTTACCTGCCGCAGGATTCCTAGCCTCAGACCTGCTCTTGCAGCCACAGTCCAATTCAGTTTCTGGTCAATGGTAACCTCCAGTATGGGATTCATAGAACATTACAGCGCGGAACAGGATTCAACGATGGTAATGCTATTGAATGTCATGGGAAAATGGTTAGATCGTCTCTTGTTGGAGATAACTAACACTTGTGTAATGAGAATATTGCTGGAGTTGGGTGGAAGTGGTAAGTTATAAGAAGGTAAGTAGTCATTGAGCTTGTTTTCAGGGTTAGCGAAATTAGTTTTTTAATTGGGAAATTAGAAGCTAGTGCATTCCTGAAACAGGAGTCAGCTCTTATTTATTGCTATTTAATTGTTGATGATTTACAAGCCATGTTGATGACAAAGAGACAGAGACTAATACATTCAAGTTTGTTGCTGATACAAAGCTGGGTGCAAATGTAAGATACTGAAGGAGACAAAATGGCTAGAGAGAGATATGGGCAGGTGAATGAGTAACAAGATGGCAGTTGGAGTATAATGTAAGGAAGGGCAAGGTTCATGTTGAAATTAAGAATAGAAAAGCAGATGTTTTTTTAAAAGGCGTAAAATTTCTGAATGTTGATGAGATACAAGAATGCACTTATACAAGCAATACAAAGTTAGCACATGGAAAGCAACTGGTGTGTTGGCCTTTCTTATAAGGGGATGCAAAACACGAACAAAGAACTCTTACTACAATTGTACAGGACTTTGATAGGACCATACCTTGGATACTAAGCACAGTTTTTGGTTTCTATAACTAAGGTAGGTTGCACTGGAGACAGTAAAGGAAAAGTTGGTTCCTGAGTGAAAGAGTTCTCTTCCGACGTGATGCTAAGTGAATTGGGTTTATTCTCTCCGGTGTTTAGAAGAGTGATTTCATTGAAACATACGTGCAAATATTCTTCACAGGGTAAACAGTGAGAGGATATTTCTCGTGCTTGGGGAATCTGAGGGAGCACGGTCTCTGGATAAGATGCTAATCATTTAGGGGACAAAGAGAAATAGTTGTGAATATTTGGGGTTCTCTATCCCAGTTGGTTGCAGATACTGTATCATTTAAGACTATATTTAAGACCGTGATAGACAAACATTTGGTCTCTGGGAATTAAGGGATATGGGGATCCTAGTGAATAGCAAAGCAGGCTCAAGGGGGTTATTTTTCATTGCTGCTCCTATTTCCTATGACTTGCCATTTCTTAACTATCTTACAAAGTTCTGTGGCTATCTTTCTGAGGCCTTCTGTTCAAATTTCTTTAGTCATTCCTTTTAATTGGAGCCCTAACACTGACAATCAGACTCATGCCTCTTTTCTGCACTACCCTCCCTTATTTCTTGGTACAACTTGATGCAATTCTCAATGTGCGATCAGACTACAGCACTGTACATGTTGGTGACTAGACCACTGTACATGTTGGTGACTACATCCTCAGATGTATATGCAACTGAACAGGTCAACAGTTTCCTGTGCTGTCACTGTTTTTGAATACGGGCCCATGTTTGGCACTTTGCAATCTACCGACACACCCCAAATTCCAACTAAGACGACGTGAAATGACATATATACATATGAAACATATACACACACATACCTATATCTTCTTGGTTACTTCATAAAATTATTTTTTCAAATATAGTGGACAGAGGCTTTAAACTGACTCAAGTCATGACAGGCTGCAGCTCACACAGAAGAAATATCTAATCCTTAGAAAACTACAGCAACCTCATTAACTCTTAAGCAATGCAAATACCTGTGACTCCTAGGAAACACACAAAGCCCCCGTTACATTTCTGAAACAAAGCCCTGGCCAATGGAGACAACCTGACTGAAGACAAAGGACTCCGAAGCCTCTGGTAAACTTATTAATGAATGAAACAGGAATCTGGATCAGGAATCTCCATCCTTTGTCCAAACCAAACGGAAGAAGTAGGTGCGAGGTAACATGACCCCACCCAAACTGCCAGAACCTGTAATATTGCCTTGTGACGCTAAAGGAAGCAGTCTGTCAAACAGACCCAGAGCTCTTTCCAGGTTTAAATTGCCTAGCTCCCATTGACACTGTTTCTACTGGAACATCTGAACTTCTGTCCCAATATCTACAGTAAGATTGATTAATCTCTCTACTCTAATGGAATCGGGGATCAGCTTCAGCATCCTAACCTCTCTGAAGAAAAACACCACTGGACTTTTGACTCTGGACAGCTGTCAAACAACAATTCTTATTTTTTCTGTGGTCTTTGCCTTGCACCTCTTGCTTTCCCTTGTCCTTCCTTTAATTTGTGACTGTATCGGGGAAACGTAGTGATACCCCCTTCCCACGTTGGGGTGTGAGATAGGAGTAGGCCATTTGGCCCCACTGCTTGCTCCTACCATTTAATAGGATTATGGCTGATCCAGTTTTCACCTCAACTTCACATTCTTGCCTATTCCTGATAACCATTCATTCCCTCACTAATCAGTAATCTATCTATTTCTGCCTTAAAAATATTCAAAGACTCTGCTTCCATTGCCTTTTCAGGAACAGAACTCCAAAGTCTCACGACCCCCTGAGAAAAATAATTTCTTCCTCAGCTCTGTATTAAACAGTGATTTTTTTAATTTTAAATGGTTCTAGATTTTCCCACAAGAGAAAACGTCCTCTTCACATCCACCCTGTCAATACCGCTCAGGCTCTTATACGTTTCAAGCAAATCACCTCTTACTCTTTTAAACTCCAGTGGATACAAGCCTAGCCTGTCCAACTTTTCCTCAGAAAACAATCCACCCATTCCTGTTATTATTCTAGTCAACCTTCTCTGAACTGCTTTTAACATATTTGCATGTTTCCTTAAATAAGGAAACCAATATAAGGAATACACAGTATTCCAGATGTGGTCTCATCATGACGATAGTGCGCCTTTACTGGGTATTTTTCTCTGCAGGCTTTCCAAGAAGGTCCTAGGATTTTATTGGTGCCATGATGTCTGTGTCTAATGTCCTTTAGTTTTTACTGAAGCAATATAATGGACATCATGCTGATTTTAATCTGGACTAAAGCAGTGTCCTGGGGTTTTATGATCCTTCAGGAATTGCTAAGTGGAGCTTGATTTGGGGTTGATTGGCAGCTCAGGTGACGCCTGGAGACAGTTTTTTTTCCAAAGAAAAGTCCATATTTTTACTTTCGGTTTAGTTGCTGTTCAAAGCTGGTAGAAGCAGGCAGCAGCTCTGTCTGTCTCTCTTTTTGGAAAGTTCAGGACTAGGAAGCCTCAGAAATTTGATCCAACATTCAAAGGGCCAATTCACAGCAGGTGTAAAAAAGCTAAAAATCCTGCGTCACGTGAGCATACTTGCTTTTTGTGCCAAGTCTAGAAAAAGTACATACCTATGAGATGGTGTTTTGACTTGGGACAACAGAGATAGCTAGCTGTTAAAGTTCATATATCATGGCTGAATCCTGTAATTGGTAAAAGTTATGCTAATTCTTTTTACGATATTTTAACTGTGTTCTTAAATAAACTTTGTTTGATAAAAGCTTCCTAGTGGGTCACTTGATTCATACCTGGATGGAAACACCTTAGCTCACCAGAGCCAGCTTCAAATGTAAAACTTAAGGTCCATGCTACCTTCAGAAAACACCTTGGAGTTTCTGGCCTGGGTCCGGACACACTAATGCTCAGCATAACTGAAACATAATCTCCGTTCTCTTGTATTAAATTCCCTTTGAAATAAACAATAACAATCTATTAGCTTTCCGAAATACTTGCTGAACCTACATTCTAACCATATGTGATTCACGCACTGGGCCACTCAGATCTCTGCGATCTCTCATCATTTAGATAATATGCTTCATTTTTATTCATACTTCCAAAATGGACCACCTCATATTATCCTCTCTCCATTCCAATTCCAAATTTACAGCTATTTCTAGAATATTACTTTCTCATCCATAGTGAAGACCAATGCAAAATACCTATCCAATTTGTCTGCCATCTCCTTATTTTCCATTAACTCCTCAGACTCACTGGAAGCATTCAATTCACAGACAACAAATCTCATATCCAATCTGTATTGATTCTGCCCAACCACCTCTCATTTCAGGTCTAGAAATTTCTGTCTGCATTTGAGTGACTTATGCACAGTTGGTTCTAACCTAGAAACTCTGGCTAAGGACTCTGAATGGACAATCTCAACATAGCAGCAATTAAATGTTAAGTTTAGCAGAACTAGTCTGTAGTTTCATAAGTGTGAAAGGTGGCACAGACTAACCACAGGTTGGAGCATGACTTGGTCTGCAGGGTCTGTGTTTGTCTGAACTATAACAGCCACTTACAGTAGTTGCGAAAGGTCCCCCAGGTGCTCGGAAGGTATGTATGCTGTACGGCAGCTGCTGGTTGCTGCTGTAAGACCTGGTTTTGTGTTGATGTTCCACCCTGTATCTGGGAAGGGCTGAGTTCTTGTTGTTGCTGTGATGAAGGGCTCATTGGCTGACCTCCTCCAGTCTACAATCAAAACACATATTCCAAACAGCATGAGAAAATCAGTTAATAAATAAATATTGCTACAAAATCTAAAGCAGCATTTACACTCCCTCAATTACTGCTTCATTTGTTGTCTTAGATTTCTGCAGGTTCAGTGATACAGGCTGGGGGAAACACTGCATCAAACAGGCAACAAAATCCTGAGTATTGAAATATACTGCTTTATTTTTATTTTTGAACAGCTCTCACTAATCGAAAATTCTGAAGTTCCAGCAGTTTGAGAATAAAAGGGATGATCTATGTGCTGCCAGACTAATGTGATGTGGGATATTAGACACACTAGAAGCAATGCAGTCAGAAATCCTGTTATGCATTAATATTTCTTACTCCTGAAAGTCATGAATTTTACAGATTAGCTGCTGCCTGGGCCAATTTACTTCAAAAGCACTGACCATTGGATCCTTCTCTCTATTTGCTGCCTTGCAGAGAGATTCCTGAGCAATGAAAGTGAACCAAAGCCTGGTCACATTTCTGGACAGCCAATCACATGGGGAATATCATGATGCTGTACATCAGAGACATCACCCGTGTACTCACGTTCTATATAAGGCAAGTTCCAACGGTTTGACGTATTTTATCAAACAAAAACAGACAAACAACAAAAAGACTCTTCAAAGACCATAGGGAAGGAGGAGATGAAGAGCGTGTGCAGGATATTCACTCTGAAGAAAGACAATTGCTGGAATTTTACCACCTCGCAAGCCCGAGGCCAACGGAGAATTCCGCTCTGTGAGCCCTGCCCACCCTGATTCCATAGCGGGAGCGCTGATAAGATTTCCACAAGTGTCTTCCCTTCTCATTAGGTTTGTTTCCTCAACACACAATTGGAGGCCAGCAAGGCATGTGGAACCAGGCAGCAGGCTGATGTGTGCATGGGGCAAAATGTCCAAATGTCTCAGACTAAATCTAGGTTAACAGTTTCTGGTGAAGACATTCTAGTTCCTATACATCAGATACCAGGATACATCCCGGCTCTGAAAGATTCAACTCCGAACCATTATCTAGGCTGACATTCCCGCAGTGCTCTGTCGGAGTTGCTACCTTTCAGACTAAATGCTCAAACTATCCTTGTCAAGACGCTAAAGATTTCACAGCACTATCCAAAGAACATTCCGTCTACATCTCCTTGTAGCCCAAGACACTTTGCCTCACTGTTAACCACTTGTCCAATCTTTGTGTCATACGCAAATTTACTAATCCTACCCCCCCCCTTATAGTCATCAATGTAATTTATATAAGTGACGAATAATAGGGGGCCCAACTCCGATCCCTGTGGACACTGGCTTGCAGCCTGCCATCATTACCTTTTGTCTCCCTGAGTGCACTTTATCAAATTACCCTGCATCCTATTTGAATTTACCTTCTTTACATGTTTCCCATATGGGATATTATCAAAGGCTTTGCTGAAATCCGTATAAACTACATCGAAGGCACGACTGCACTAGCCTCATCTACACACCTGGTCACCTCCTCAAAAAATTCAATCAAATTTGTTGTGTATGACCTCCCTCAGTTGAAGCCATGCTGACTATCCCTGATCAAGCTTTGCCTCTCCAAGTGGAGATAGATGCTCTCCTTCAGGAGTTTCTCTAATAGGTCTCCTACCACTGACATGAGACTCACTGGAATGTAGTTCCCTGGTTTATCTCTACAACCCTTCTTAACTAGTGGAAAGCACATTAGCTGCTCTCCAGGCATCTGGCACCTACCCCACGGCAAGAGAGGGATTGAAAATTTGGTCCAGAGCCCCTGCAATCTCTCCCTTGTCACCCACAGCCGCCCAGGGCACAATTCATCTGGATCTGGGGATCTATCCACTTTTACGGCTGCCAACACCTCCAATACCTTATCCTTCACCATGTCAATTTTGTTTATGAATCACATTTACTGTGCTCATCCTGAAAAGACAGGTGAGCATTTACTGCACAAAGCATGTTCAGAATATTCAGTGGACATTTTGCTTCAGGATCTGGACCAGAGGAAGTAGAAATATCTGAAGTAAAATTTGTACAATTTGAAAGCACGTGCAAGGGAACAAAGCGAAATCTTAGGCACAAAGGCTTGATTGATAAAGAGCACGAGAGGAAAGGTCAAATAGGAGACAAAACCCAGCTTCTCAGATGATCGACCTTCCCAGGGATGGGGTACGGGGCTGGTTTGCTCGCGTAGTGTGGGGAGGGTGGGTATCGTAGAGCAGTAAATCCTTCCCTTGCCTCAACATTCTCCATTTGGCCTGCAGTAAGTCAATAGTGCTCTGTCCCAATCAGTTACCTGGGAACCAGCAGGGGCCATGGCACTGGACTGATCCGACACTTGTACATGCTGGACCTGAACAGGGTGCTGTGCGAAGGCATGAGGATCGTGCAGCTGGCTGACATCCACGGTGGAATGCTGGTTCTGCTGTGGGGAGGAGGCCTGAAATGGAACGGACACAGCAGGAGGGATTAACAGTCTCACAGTCACTTCAGCATCACTTTATAACAACACTGACAATTCACAAACTAAAACAACATCCTCTTTGATCTCAATGCACCAACTCCTGAATACAGGTGGGAAGATGTTGGGCTGTAGGCATTGGCTGTTTGGCCAGAGAGGAGCCCAATCCCCATCACAGATACACCCCATCCAGCCAGAGACTCGGACCTGACTGTAACAAACATACTGACACAAGCTCATCTCACGCAGGCTGCCTCCCATCTTTACTGGATAGAGTCTCTGAATCATCGAGGTAGCCCCAAGAAAATTATTGAGAGAGCTTGTCAATTATTGAAGGCAGAAGATTAACTGAGATTCTGGTGAATAGAGCAGCAGTCTCATGGACTGAACTATCTACTCTGCTCCTGCTTCTTATTTGTTTCCCTGGTAAACAACCCCAACTGAAAATGGGATTATAGGAAGATATCGACAGTAGTAGCTGCAATCTTTTGGCAGTTATATTCAGTCTAAATCACTTCATTCCACAGCTTTCAGCAAACAGAAAAAATAAAAGCACTCAAGAATTTGAGGAAAATTGGTGAATAAATTTACAGGACACTGACCATGTCCCAGCATCAACAGGTCTCACCATTCAACTCCAGTGAGAAGCACAAGTCTTTAAGAACCTACTAGCGAGAAAGCTCTGGATCACAGCATGTCCACACAGAGAGGGGCCGAAGGGTAGTCAGGCACAGTCCCATTCCCATTAGGAGGAGGGTCAAACTCCCTCTGCTGTGGGGGGAGGGATGCCAACCTGTTCCGCTGAACTTAAAACAGCACTGATACCAACCTGTCGTTAGAGCCTTAGTGTGAAAGGAATAAACTGGTGTCTGACATCTGCAGAAACCATCCTGAGAAGGGGTTTCTAAATAAGATATTGAGAAATTCACATTGGTAAAGTAAGGTTGTCCTGACGTGGTTTGCACATTTTATCAGCATAAGGATATAGTTCACTCAAATGCAGAGCACTTAGATTTTCAACAGCAAAGACTACACATGAACAGGAAAAGATCGACTGGTCTACCCTAGACTGATTATACAGTTGTGATCCTTACACAGCACACAAAAAGATGCCCCTACTCTAACTGTCATTTCGTCCTCTAGAAAGATATAGAACATAGAATAGTACAGCACAGTACAGACCCTTCAGCCCACAATGTTGTGCCGAGTTATGTCCGAAACCAAGATCAAGCTATTCCACTCCCTATCATTCTGGTTTGCTCCATGTGCCTATCCAATAACTGCTTGAAAGTTCCTAAAGTGTCCGACTCCACTATCACAGCAGGCAGTGCATTCCACACACCAACCACTCTGAGTAAAGAATCTAGCTCGGACATCCCTTCTACATCTCTCACCATGAAACTTACAGTTATGCTCCCTAGTAACAGCAACATCCACCCGAGGAAATCGTTTCTGAACGTCCACTCTATCAAGCCCTCTCATCATCTTATAAACCTCTATAAAGTCACCGCTTATCCTCCTTTTCTCTAAAGAGAAAAGCCCCAGCTCCCTCAACCTTTCCTCATGAGACATACCCTCCAAACCAGGCAGCATCCTGGTAAATCTCCTCTGCACTCTCTCCAATGCTTCCACATCCTTCTTATAGTGAGGCGACCAGAACTGCACACAATATTCCAAATGTGGTCTCACCAAGATCCTATACAGTTGCAGCATAACCCCACGGCTCTTAAACTCAAACCCCCTGTTAATAAACGCTAACACACTTTAAGCCTTCTTCACGGCTCTATCCACTTGAGTGGCAAACTTCAGAGATCTGTGGATATGAACCCCAGGATCTCTCTGTTCCTTCACATTCCTCAGAACCCTGCCGTTGACCCTGTAATCTGCATTCAAGTTTGTCCTACCGAAATGAATCACCTCACACTTATCAGGGTTAAACTCCATCTGCCACTTTTCAGCTCAGCTCTGCATCCTATCAATGTCTCTTTGCAGCCTGCAAGAGCCCTCCACCTCATCCAATCTTGGTGTCATCAGCAAATTTTCTAACTCACCATTCAGCCCCCTCTTCCAAGTCATTGATAAAAATCACAAATCACAGAGGACTCAGCACTGAGCCCTGTGGTACACTGTTCTTTCTTTTTTTTATTCTGACTCTCTGGATCACCACATTTAGGGTGTTTCACAAACATTGAAAATCTGAAGGAATTAGATTATATAAAAAAAAGCTTGTGGAAACTGGTTTTATCAAAGCAGGTATAAATTAAACATGAAAAACATGAAAAAAAAGGTTAAAACTTTCAAGCCAAGGAAGATAGCAGGAGTCTGCAAATTCTGCTGTCAAAAGCAACAGGGGCTGTTACAAAATCTTTTTGTCCTCTTCTGTTAGTTTCTCTGTCATACAAACACTTCTCTGTAAGACTGGATTCTGTCTTTGGCCTTTTCTTCTATCCAAACTTCAATGGTGGTTTTATTCCTGAGATATTAAATAATATCACAAAACCAAGACCAATAAAGGAATAAAACCTGCAAAATGCCTTTCTAATCCTCATAGGCATCAAAACTAGTCCAGGGGACTACATGGACCGTGACTTTTATCATTCGCTGCCTGTGACATATTTGTTACCGATCCAGTTCTCTCGTGAAGGGTACACAGTGAATCAGCATTCACCCCACACACCAGCAAGTCTTCTGCTCATCTCTGGGACAAACACATTGAACTTATTTCTTTCCTCCCATCATTTATGCACATAAACCCGGATCCTCCGTAAACTAACTGGTAATAATACCAGCGTACACATAGTCTAATCTCTTCATTATTTTACAGACCTCGTTTAGTTTGCTTGCGTCTAAGCTCCCCAAAGTATACAAGCTCATTTCTTCAAGCCTCCCTGGGTAGCTCAGGTACTTCAAACTAGGAATCACTCTTGTGACCCTTTTCTGAACTTTTTTCAAAGTCTCAATATCCCGGACCATGAGGGGGCATGAAGGAGGACATGGGCCTAAAGTCTAATACAACGGCAAAATGGCAGATTTTTATTTTGAAAGTAAGAGCCCCATGGATGCAATTCAATAAGTAATTAGCCCAAGTCCACAAAGAACCATTGGCACCTCTCTCCCTCCATTAGAGAGAGATGATTACTTATGTAGCTTGAGAAGCATCAGTCTGCAAGCACGGGGCAAGGCAAGGAGTCTGGTCTCCATCAACTACCACATTCCATACGAGGATTGAACCCACACCATTAGCATCATTCTGCATCCCACTCCAGACATCCAGCTAACTGAGCTAACCAAGCCACACACCAATTAGCTGCAATCCAGTACCCAAATATTCATGGACAGCTCACCAGAGTAGAACTTTGCTGACCTACCCTTAGTTTGTCTAATCAGGACCACAGTGATCAGGGCTTGCAGGATTATCTGTAGCTGATGAGGACCATCCCCAGCTCACACTGGTGGATTTTCCCAACTGGATCTCATTCATAAGCCTGACACATCAACTAGGAGCCACTTCAAGAGATCCTTCTCCTTATTGGTCAATAACAGGGAAGTGGTTGGAAGGAAACAATGGCCCAGATGTTCCAGGCAGCGGTGATTTCAAGGTACATACTGCTGACCACAGTGAAACCTTCCCTTTGTCTGCTGGAGATAAGGGGTTTCCCAATCCCATCTGCAGGATTCTGCCACTGGTGAAGTGGTTATTTGAGTGCGCTCAGATACCATGAGAAGCACTCGGAGGTAAGGAGTACAAAAACCAAACTTTCTTTGAGGCCATCAAAGGAAGGGATGCCTTTTGTGGGTGGGCAGGAGATAGATGGGTGAGCAGAGTGTTAATTGTTGAATCAGTTTATTCTAAGTACATTTTGAGGCCTTCCCAATATAGTTTCTGCTGTTAACCGCTCTCAACTCTGGTCCTATGTCAGTGATTAACAGTAAGTATTCTGGAGTAAATTTCCGGGCATGTTCAGGACATCTTGCCCAATTTTACACTGGTGGATTTAGCGTTGCAGGAATCTGCAGAGGCCGACTTCCCACTTAATACTGTGCATCTTGGGAATTCATCCGAGCCCTGATATTCCACAGTGGCTGATGTGGCTAAGTTCATCATGAATTCAACTGGGCCGACGTGTAGGGACAATAGGCACTCAATCTGGCAGATGACTAGTGATGTTCTCTAAGAATTTGCCTCAACTTGTCACTATGTTTATAAATGACTTGGATGAAGGAATGGAAAGTCTTATATCCAAGTCTGGCAGCATCTATACGCAAACAGAAAGTGGCAAAGTGGCATTTTGAGATTGAGTGAGTGGGCAAAAGCAATGAGACTTCAATGTGATAGTTACATGGTCACCATCACTGAAACTAGCTCTCAATCCTAGGTTTATTAACTGAACTTGAATTCCACCAGCTCTGTGGTGGGATTTGAACCCAGACTTTTAGCCTGGGATCTTGATTGCCAGTCTAGTGGCATTCCCAATGTGTCACAGTTATATTAAGCACTGGTCAGACCTCATTTCGAGTTCAGTTCTGGATACTTTGAGGAGGGTAAATTGGCCTGGAGTACATTTTGGAGGGAGTAAAGTGCAAATTCTCAGGTTAGTATCAGAGTTAAAATGGTTATAGATTGCAGAGACTTGGCTGACATTTGCTCGAGTACAGAAGATTAAGCATTGAAGATGAATTATCCAATTGGCCATTGAGAGAAATTATTTCCTTTAGTGGGAATAAGGAAACATAATGTTAAAAGGTAGAACTATTTCGGCCAGGGATAATGTCAAGAAGCACTTCTTCACACAAAGGGTGATGGAAATCTGAAACTAAATAACCCAAAAAGCTAATGAGGCTGGCATTAATTGAAAATTTAGAAGCTGAAGCTGAAGGATGATAATCAGCATGAGTAATAAAGATTATAAAGACCAAAGCAAGTGCTTTGATTAGCCCTGACCTAATTAAATCATGGAACAGGCTCAGGGGGCTGAATGGCCCACTCCTGTTCCTGCATTCCTTCCTTTTACTATGTTTTCAGTCCTGCCCACCCAAGTTTTCCACACCCATAGCTTTTGCTTAGTATTTCCCATCTAGCCTCTGCTTTTCTTTGTTAAAGACCGGTCCTCTTACTTATTTTGAGCATACATGCATACCCCTAACCCAACCTACCTGTGCCACCTGTACCACCTGGAGTTGGATGTGTTGAGGCTGCTGTCCCTGAACTGATTGGAGGTGTTGAGAGATAGGAATGTACTGCACACGCTGATAATCTCCTTGAGGTGGGCGGTAATCTGTCGTCAGCGTCTGTGATAACTCGCTCATTGCCTGTGTCAGCAGATCAGTTGTCTGTGTGAAAGAGAAAATTCAATTCGCCTTGTGAAAACATTTCATTTCATGATTCATTTTTTCAGAATGTAACTTTTAAATCTGTGGAAATTAACTTAAATTGAAACTCTGTAATTCAGAAGTTCCCGGATCACCCAAGGCACTTAATGCATCAAATGTGTACATACAGAGTGAGGGCCATAAAACAGCAAGTCTTAGGAAATAAAAACAGAAGATGCTGAATAAACTTTGCAGGTCTGGCAGCATTTGTGGAGAGAGAGACACAGTTAACATTTCAAGTCCACTGACCCCCTCTACAAACTGGGACATGCCGAGGGTGCAACGCTGCCATGGGGACAGGTTCCAGGGGAAGGTACTCTTTTACATTGAGTGCAACTGTGTTTAATTACAGTCATAGCAGAGAGAGAGTGAGAGAGAGAAAAATAGTTATTAGCCAGTAATAGTGGCTACTGTGCTTGGAAGCAGTTCAGACCAGTGGTAAAGATCTATGAGACAAGGGTCTTTCTAACTGACCAAAAAAAAAGCAGAGAGGCCCCATGCTCGGGCTGGGGTGTTCACAATCACGATAGAATCTGGCCAAATGCAAGTGGAAAGATTTCAAGAAATCCATGCCTTGGATAAAAATAACAAAACTGAGGACAATCAAAATAAATCCCCAGGTGCTGTGGCACACCTTGGTTTGGTCTTAGAAGAAATGAAGGAACCTTCAAGATCCTGTAACATTTCGGGGAACTCAGGTGGAATTAAAAACAGAATGGAAAGTGATCTTCTGAGATTTTGGAGTTTAAAAATTCAAGTGTCTATGAGAGAGATTTTAAATGAGTAGTATTTGTTTTGTTTAATTCTTGTATCATAAAAGTTTTTGTTTAAAACATGAAATCCTGTGGTTTAACTTTTTCAATTAGTAACTGGGAATTTGAATTTATTTTTAAAAGTTAATATTTCCCAAAGATCATAAGTTTTTTTTTTACACATCCCACCTGCAGTGAGCATGAGCTACAGCAGACCGCTGTACTGAGTGTGTACTGTAACTCAAAGCGGTTATAACTTAATGTGGGAATCCACTGTAAGTTGTGCTGAATGTATTGTGAAGTTTTCTCAATCCCAGTGAGTGAGCAGCCTTAACAAGTAATGGAATTCAATTGCATTTTCCCCCCATAGTGGCTAATAAAAGATATCTCAAACATACAGAACTCCCCTCCCTGATATCGGCTGGGCTGTTGTATTCTAGTGGAAAGGAGATTACATGGAAAGTGCTGTCATGCATTCCCAAAACTTATCCTGTATTCACTTAATAGCTACAAAAGCATACTCTGCTTTCTGCGACTAATTTAAACTATTTTTTGAGCATTGAGATTAGTGGTAGTACCCCAGCTGACTACGGGACTGCCTGACCTAAATAGCCATGGACCTGGCAACAAAGCTGGACAATTGGATTTGTTCTTCATTAATTTCCAGCTGAAAGCTTTGTCAAATGGTTGATGCATTTGTCTTACTCAACATCTCACCAGTTTCCCCAGGAGATTACAACAGGTTGGGTTTGCAAATGGTACCAGGTCTAGATGAGGAAAGGACTGAACAGTGATTTCTAATTCATATAAAGATGCCTGTAATTGACGGTCTTGACAGAAACCCATCCACTGCCATTTTCTCAGAGAATGAGCTAAATTTGTGTCGGGGAGCACTTTGGTTCAGTGATCACAACGCCATTAGTTTCAACTTGATCATGGATAAAGATAGATCTGGTCCTCGGGTTGAAGTTCTAAACTGGAAAAAGGCCAAATTTGAAGAAATGAGAAAGGATCTAAAAAGCGTGGATTGGGACAGGCTGGTCTTTGGCAAGGATGTGATTGGTAAGTGGGAGGCCTTCAAAGGAGAAATTTTGAGAGTGCAGAGTTTGTGTGTTCCTGTCAGGATTAAAGGCAAAGTGAATAAGAATAAGGAACCTTGGTTCTCGAGGGATATTGGAACTCTGATAAAGAAGAGAGAGATGTATGACATGTATAGGCAACAGGAGGCAAATAAGATGCTTGAGGAGTATAGAAAGTGCAAGAAACTACTTAAGAAGGAAATCAGGAGGGTTAAAAGAAAAGTTGAAGGATAATCCTAAGAGCTTCTACAGGTAATATTAAGAGCAAAAGGATAATAAGGGATAAAATTGGTCCTCTTAAAGATCAGATGGAACCAAAAGAAATGGGGGAGATATTAAATGGGTTTTTTGCATCCGTATTTACTAAGGAAACTGGCATGGAGTCTATGGAAATAAGGCAAACAAGTAGTGAGGTCATGGAACCTATACAGATTAAAGGAGAGGAGGTGCTTGCTGTCTTGAGGCAAATCAGAGTAGATAATTTGCCAGGACCGGACAGGATATTGTCTTGGATCTCGAAGGAGAAATTACAGGGGCCCTGGCAGATATACTTAACATGTCGGTATCCATGGGTGAGGTGCTGGCTGATAGCTCATGTTGTTCCGTTGTTTAAAAAAGGCTCAAAAAGTAATCCGGGAAATTAGAGGCCGCGATTTTGACATCAGTAGTAGGTAAATTATGGGAAGGAGAACTAAGAAATAGGATCTACAAATACTTGGATGACAGGGACTTATTAGGGAGAGTCAACATGGCTTTGTGCATGGTAGGTCATGTTTGACCAATCAGGTTACCAAGAAAGTGGATGAAGGGAAGGCAGTGGATGTTGTCTACATGGACTTAAGTAAGGCCTTTGACAAGGTCCCACATGGGAGGTTAGTTAGGAAGGTTCAGTCACTAGGTATACATGGAGAGGTAGTAAATTGGATTAGACACTGGCTCAATGGAAGAAGCCAGAGAGTGGTAATGGAGGATTGCTTCTCTGAGTGGAGGCCTGTGACTAGCGGTGTGCCACAGAGATCAGAGCTGGGTCCATTGTTGTTTGTCATCTATATCAATGATCTGGATGATAATGTGGTAAATTGGATCAGCAAATTTGCAGATGACACGAAGATTGGAGGTGGAGTGGACAATGAGGAAGGTTTTCAAAGTTTGCAGAGGGATTTGGATCAACTAGAAAAATGGGCTGAAAAACGGCAGATGGAATTTAACGCAGACGGAATTTAACGCAGACAGGTGTGAGGTATTGCACTTTGGAAGGACAAACCAAGGTAGAACATACAAGGTAAACAGTAGGACAGCGGGATCTGGGAATACAGATTCATAATTCCATAAAAGTGGTGTCACAGGTAGATAGAGTCGTAAAGAGTGCTTTTGGAAAACTGGCCTTTATAAATGAAAGTATCGAGTATAAGAGTCGGAATGTTATGGTGAGGTTGTACAAGACATTGGTGAGGCTGAATTTGGAGTAGTGTGTGCAGTTTTGGTCACCTAATTACAGGAAGGATATTAATAAGATTGAAAGAGTGCAGAGAAGGTTTACAAGGATGTTGCCAGGATTTGAGAAACTGAGTTACAGAGAAAGGTTGAATAGGTTAGGACTTTATTCCCTGGAGCGTAATAGAATGAGGGGAGATTTGATAGAGGTGTATAAAATTATGATGGGTATAGATAGAGTGAATGCAAGCAGGCTTGGCTAGGGGAGAAAAAAATCTAGAGGACATGGGTTAAGGGTGAAAGGAGAAAAGTTTAAAGGGAATATTAGGGGTGGGGGGGGGTGTTCTTCACACAGAGTGGTGGGAGTGTGGAATGAGCTGCCAGATGAAGTGGTAAATGTGGGCTCACTTTTAACATTTAAGAAAAACTTGGACAGGTACATGGATGAGAGGGGTGTGGAGGGATATGGTCCAAGTGCAGGTCACTGGGACTAGGCAGAAAAATGGTTCAGCACAGACAAGAGGGGCCAAAAGGCCTGTTTCTGTGTTCTATGGTTCTAAATGTTTGGCTGCCTGTGTATCTCAGTCTGTCTCTGCAGCTGTTGCCTGTTTCTCTGTCTGCCTCAACACTTCTCCCTCTATGCCTCTTATTCAGTGTCTGCCTTTGCACCTCTCACTTTGTTTCTGTGTCTGGCTGCTGGTGTCTCTCTCTATCCCCACCAGTCCATGCCTCTGCCCCTCTGCCTGAGTCTCTCGTCCTTTCTCTCTGTCTGTTTGATGTGAATTATCTGGTAGTCCCAAATTAGCATCAAGGACGTGCGTCTTGTCCTCACCACAATGGTGTCTCCAGTCGGGCCATCTGTGTTCACGACAGCTGGTGCTGCACTGATAACAGTGGCCACAATAGGTGTTTGTGCAGGAAGTGTCTGCAGTGCATTCGGATTCTCTTGGAGAACGTCTGTATGCTTCTTGCGGATATGTTGCACCATTTTTGCCTGGAGACAGAACAAATGCAGTTATTCAGAACAGAAATCATTGTCCTCATTCAGGCCTCACATGTTGTAATCCGTTTCTGTGCAGGTTGAGGCTGGAATCCCACCAGGGTAACGATAAATCTTCCCAAGGCAGGAAAAATGTAACAATTCAACCAACGTAAATCATTCGAGTCAGATTTAACTCACCACCTGCCTTTCACAAATCCAGACCAATCTTTGGTCACCTTATCTTTGAGTAATTTCAGAGGATGGATGTTAGACTGCTCTACAGTTCCCTGGATTTCCTATATTAACGTTCAGAGAAGTGATACGCACAAATTTCCAATTTAAAAGAAACATTCTAGAAAACATTGAAAGATTACCGTTTGGACATCCTCAATGTTCTCTCCAACATCCACTAAAACTCTGGGGCAGAGACTGCCAGCTCTTGGAGATTTTTCACTCTTTAGCCAAAAGTCATTCTGACACAGGAGACGGTGATTTGATCAATTAAGTCCACACCGACTCGCTTTGGAGCGATCCAATCTGTAACGTTCCCCCACACTAACCCCACTTGCTGTGCAACTTGATTTTCTTCAGTGCCAACCCAGTTTCCTCTGGTACCAGGATTTTCTTCATTAGTTATCGCGTTTACGTTAATTTTGTCAGTCCCTGATCCAAATTCAATATCAGTTTTCATGAAATGCCTGACATTTTAACCTCTTCCTGCGCTGCAAGTAATTAAGCAAAGTCGTTATTAAACTTTTTTTTAAACTCTTTAATAGAATATTGGCATCACCAGCAGGTCAGTTGTTGTCAAGCTCACTCTTGCATCCCTTTTTTGAACAAGGGCTAACATTTGAAATTCTCTCATCCTCCAGATCCACCCAAGTCTAAGGAGGATTGGAAAATCACAGTCAGTGCCTCTACAATTTCCACCCTCGCTTCTCTCAATATCCTAAAGATTTATCTGATCCTGTCAACTTTAAGTACACAGTAAGAAGTCTCACAACACCAGGTTAAAGTCCAACAGGTTTATTTGGTAGCACAAGCCACTAGCTTTCGGAGTGCTGCCCCTTCATCACCATTCACCTGATGAAGGTGTGGCACTCCGAAAGCTAGTGGCTTGTGCTACCAAATAAACCTGTTAGACTTTAACCTGGTGCTGTGAGACTTCTTACTGCGTTTACCCCAGTCTGACGCCAGCATCTCCACATCATAATTTTAAATATAGCCAGCCTTTCTAATCAGATACCTCCTCTTTAATCATTTTCGGCCTGTCCACTTTCTCAAAACCTCTGTCACTGTGAATTGACAGTATCTCCTTCCTTGGTAAAAACTGAAACAATCTCTTCTTGTTGTAGTACAGCTCCATGTGTAAATCCCCTTCTCTTTGGTCCTCTTGCTTCCTGTTCACTTCTATTTCATGTGAATCCCAATACCTTTAAACCATCCCTGGAGCTCGAGCTTCAGATCCCCCTCCCCAGTCGATAATTTGAAACTATACGTAGGGTTCAGCAGTTTGATGGTGTGGTAATGTGGATTCACAGTACCTACATACCCCAACGTCTGGGGCTCTTTGTGAGTTACAGTAGCTTTCTGCTGAAGCTGGATAACGAAGGAGGTGAAGGAAAGTGTTAAATTAAAAGCGGAGGAATTTAGAGTAGCTAAGAGTAGTGGGCAAGAGGAGGATTGGGAGAGGTTTAAATGTCAACAAAGATTGACAAAGAAGTTGATAAAGGAGGGTAGGAGAAACTATGAAGCTGGGCTAGCGCTTAATATAAAAAAGGATAGTAAGAGTTTTTATAAATATATAAAAAGGAAGAGGCTGGCTAGGGTGAATGTTGGTCCTTTAGAGGATGAGAAAGGGGACCTAGTGGTAGGGGATGGGGATATGGCTAAGGTATTGAATAACTTTTTTGTTTCTGTCTTCACGGAGGAGGACGTGAATAATTTGCCGGGTGTTAGCGATGGAAAGGTGGTAGGACTGGAGGGTCTTAATGACATTACTGTTACTAGAAAGGCGGTGCTTGACAGACTGGAGGGGCTGATTGTGGACAAGTCCCCAGGACCGGATGGAATGCATCCGAGGGTTCTGAAAGAAATGGCGGAGGTTATAGTGGATGCATTGGTGGTTATTTTCCAGACGTCGCTGGATTCCGGGGAAGTGCCGGAAGATTGGAAAACGGCTAATGTTACGCCATTGTTTAAGAAGGGTGCCAGGCAAAAGGCAGGGAATTATAGGCCGGTTAGTTTAACGTCTGTGGTAGGTAAAATGTTAGAATCCGTCATTAAGGAGGAAATTGCGAGGCATCTTGAAGGGAATTGCTTGATAGAGCAGACGCAGCACGGTTTCATTAAAGGGAAGTCGTGTCTGACAAATTTACTGGAGTTCTATGAGGATGTGTCTAGGGCAGTGGATAGAGGAGAGCCGGTGGATGTGGTCTTTCTGGATTTTCAGAAGGCGTTTGACAAAGTACCTCACAAGAGGTTATTGCAGAAGGTCAGGGGACATGGAGTTGGGGGTAGGGTGTTAGCGTGGATAGAGGATTGGTTGTCAAATAGGAGGCAGAGAGTGGGGGTCAACGGGTGCTATTCGGATTGGCGGATGGTGACTAGTGGAGTGCCCCAGGGGTCGGTGTTGGGGCCTCAGCTTTTTACCATTTATATAGATGATCTGGAGGAGGGAACCGAGTGTAGGGTGTCGAAATTTGCGGATGACACCAAGATTGGGGGAACGGCAAATTGTGCGGAGGGTGTGGAGAGTCTGCAGAAGGATCTAGATAGGCTGGGCGAATGGGCCAGGAAATGGCAAATGGAGTTTAATGTTGCCAAGTATGAGGTGGTCCACTTTGGTAGGAATAATGGTAGGAAGGACTATTACTTACGGGGCGAAAAACTGCAGCAGGCGACGGTGCAGAGGGACCTCGGGGTCCTTGTGCATGAGTCGCAAAAACCCAGCTTGCAGGTGCAGCAGGTGGTCAGGAAGGCGAATGGGATGCTGGCCTTCATAGCGAAGGGGATTGAATATAAAAGTAGGGAGGTCTTGCTGCAGCTGTATAGGGGATTGGTGAGGCCGCAGCTGGAGTACTGTGTGCAGTTTTGGGCGCCGCACCTGCGCAAAGATATTTTGGCCTTGGAGGGAGTGCAGAAGAGGTTTACTAGGCTGATACCGGAATTGAGGGGGTTGAACTATGAGGAGAGGCTGAATAAACTAGGCTTGTACTCGTTAGAGTTTAGAAGAATGAGGGGAGATCTCATTGAGACGTATAAGATGATGAATGGGATGGATAGGATAGAGGTGGAGAGACTCTTCCCACTGAAAAAAGACAGTAGGACTAGGGGGCACAGCCTCAAGATAAAGGGGGGGGGCGTTTTAGAACGGAGTTGAGGAGGAAGTTCTTCACTCAAAGGGTGGTGAATCTCTGGAATTCTCTACCCATTGAAGTGGTGGAGGCTACCTCGCTAAATATTTTCAAGAAGCGGGTTGATGGGTTTTTGATAAGAGAGGGGATTAAGGGTTATGGGGAGAAAGCGGGAAAGTGGAACTGAGCCACGACAGATCAGCCATGATCTTATTGAATGGCGGGGCAGGCTCGAAGGGCCAGATGGCCTACTCCTGCTCCTATTTCTTATGTTCTTATATTGTGAAGCAGGTAAGGATGCAGAGCTGAAGGAATGGGTAAAGATCATTCATGGCCCAGGTGATGCTGGCCCAATCACTGTGTTTACAATCATAATAGCGATTAGAACTGATTAAATGAACTATATAACCATGGTAACAGAGATTGAAATGAGCCAAGTGCATTTTCCTGACTGGTGATGTCATTTCTGTGTATCTTTTGATTGTGATTTAATGTGAGCGTGTGTGAAATGTAGAGATGAAAGATAGGATTATTATTAGAGTTGTGAGTACACGATTATCAGTCATGCTGAAGCTGGAGTATGAGGTACTCTCATTTCTGTGGCGAATCAGAAACTCAGTAAAGATTCATTTGCACATTGGATCCTGTTGTTATATCTCTTTTTAAAGATCTAACTCTGCTGCCATTGCGGTCAATCTCTGTACTCTGGTGTTTAAAGCAATAAAGTGAATAGAACAGGAAAACGGACCGGAACCAATCTCCTGTACTTTGTTCACTATACCACCTGACAAAGCAAAACTGCCCTCGGAATGGAGAAGCTCTCCTTTACCTTCTAAACTCAGGCTTACAACTGGCATGGCTTGCATCAGGGGGCATGTTTGATAAAGTGTGCCCACTCTGACCCATGGAGTGCCCATCCACACCCATCCCTACACACCTTTCTCCAGGGTGAAAGCTTCCAGTTACAGATTGCTTCTGCTTCAGCCTTTTAAATAGCACTTTGAACATTTGAGATGCCTTGCTGCCTTTTTTTGTTTCATTCTATTCAAAATGATTGTCCCAAATTATCAATAAAAATTAAAAGCTTGTCAAGATTGGCAAGTGATCTTTACATCTGAAGCTATTACAGCTTCAGAGCGACATAACCACACCCTCAGTGACCATCAGTAGGTGATACACTGGCATTGAGTTTAAAGTGTGTATGAGTTGTCAGTTATCCCCAGAATCATTGGCAGCACAGTGGTTAGCACTGCTGCTTCACAGCTCCAGGAACCTGGGTTCAATTCACAGATTGGGTCACTGTCTGTGTGGAGTTTGCACATTCTCATGTCTGCGTGGGTTTCCTCCGGGTGCTCCGGTTTTCTCCCAAAGACGTGCAGATTAGGTTGATTGGCCATGCTAAAATTGTCCCTTCGTGTCCTGAGATGCATAGGTTAGAGTGATTAGTGGGTAAATATGTCGGGATAAGGAGGTAGATTCTGGGTGGGATTGTGGTCGGTGCAGACGCGATGGGCCAAATGGCCTCTTTCTGCATTGTAGGGTTTCTATGATTCTATGACACGGAGAACACTTACCTTGCTGCTGTACTGTTTACAGCAGTGTGGGCAGCAGACAGGGAGTGTGGCGATGGTACCTTTCAGCTGTGTGTGTGTGCTCAGCATTGGATCAGGCTCCCCTGGGGCTGCAGGTCGCAATTTGCGGATACTCGGAGGAAGCTCAGCGCCTGGGTGGTTTTTCAGGATGTGGGCTTTTCGCTTACTGGCACTCTTGTACACCTGTACACCATAAATTCTAAATTAATACCACAGGTATCTTCCAAAACATTTCTCTTACAACAAACAACTGCAACCAGTAGCTTTTGGTCTGAAGAAACTTGACCTGTGAAGGAGCCTCCAATAAGGCAGTTGCTGAGATACAAGCTGATATCAGTCAGCATCTCTCAGTCGTGGGGGACTCAGGACAGACCCCAGGGGACAGGGGACAGGGGTCAGACCAGGTAGACCCCTGGCGACAGGGGCCAGACCGGGCCAACCCCAGTGACAGGGGCCAGACCAGGCCAAACCCAGCGACAGGGGCGGTCCAAGTGCCCACCCCGTTTGGCTGGCGGGGGGGGTCGCTCCTGTTTCCTCCCACAATCCAGAGGTTAGAACAAATAACAAAGAACAGTACAGCACAGGAACCGGCCCTTCGGCCCATCAAGCCTGTACTGCCACACGACACCTTTCTAAACTAAAGGCATTTTGCCTCTATGTGACCCATATCCCTCTACTCCCTGCCTATTCATGTACCTGTCAACATCTCTCTTAAACATTGCTATTGTATCTGCTTCTACCACCACCTCTGGCAGCGCATTCCAGGCACTTCCCACTTGCTGTATAAAAACCTTGCCGTTTACATCTCCTTTAAACTTTCCTCCTTTTACCTTAAATAGATGTCCCCTAGTAATTGACATTTCTACCCAAGGAAAAAGACTCCGACTATCCATCCTCTCAAAACATTGTAAACTTTTGTCATCCCCACCCCTACCCCTTGTTCAAGTTCAAGTGAAAACAAACCAAATTTGTCCAGTCTCTCCTCATAGCTGATACCTTCCGAAGCACGCAACATGCTGGTAAACCTTTCCTGTACTCTCTCTAAAGACTCCTCATCCTTCTGGTAGTGTGGCAACCAGAACTGTGCGCATTATTCCAAATGTCGCCTAACTCAACTTCTATACAGCTGCAACGTGACTTAACAAATTTTATACTCGATGCCCTGACCAATGAAGGCAAGCCATGCACCTTCTTGACCACCTTATCCACTCGTGTTACCACTTTCATGGAACTGTGAACCTTTTACGTCTAGATCCCTCTTTACGTTAATGTTATTTACTGTATACTTCTCTCCTGCATTAGACCTTCCAAAATAATCACTGCACATTTTTCTGGATTAAATGCCATCTGCCATTTCTCTGCCCACGTCTCCAGTCTATCAACATCCTGCAGTATCCTCTGGCAATCTTCCTCACTGTCCGCTGTTCCCTCAATCTTTGTCATCTGCAAACTTAACAAAACCATCTACAGTTTCCTCCAGATCATTTATATATATTACTAACAAGAGAGGTCCCAGCACTAATCCCTGCAGAATACCACTGATCTCAGATCTCCAGTCAGAAAAACATCCTTCCACCACTATTCTCTATCTATGACCAAGCTCGTTCTGTATCCATCTTACCAGCTCACCGTAGATCCCATGTGACTTCATTTTCTCTATCAGTCTGCCAAGAGGGCCTTTGTCAAAAGCCTTGCTCAAGTCTATGTACACAGCATCCACCGCACTGCCTTTGTCAATCTTCTTTGGTATTTCCTCAAAAAACTCAATCAAGTTTGTGAGACACGACCTCTCCCGCAAAAAGCCATGCTGCCTATCACTAATAACATGCTCTTGAATATCAGCATACCCCAGGCACACCGTCTACATTCCCCAGTCCCTGTCTAATATTGTCGTAGTTAGCCTTCCCCCAATTTAGTAGTTTTACCTGAGGACTACTCTTATCCTTAAGTAACTTAAAATTTATGGAATTATGGTCATTATTCCCAAAATGATCCACCATTGAAACTTCAATCACCTGGCTGGGGAAATTTCCCAATATCAGATTTAGTATGGACCCTTCTCGAATTGGACTATTTACATATTGCTGAGGTGGATTGGTCGTGCTAAACTGTCCCACGGTGTCAAAAGATGTGCAGATTCGGTGACTGGCCGTGCTGAGTTACCCCTGGGGATAGGGTGGGAGGTGGGCCTAGGTAAGATGCTCTTTCGGAGAATTGATGCAGACGTGATGGGTCAAAGGGCCTCCTTCTGCACTGTAGGGATTCAATGATTCTATGGTCGTACCTGTCCGTTCTTACCTTGTCACAGTACTGACAATAATAATCCCTATTGGGTTTAATAATGGGCAACGTTAACTCTGGCACATCATCTATCCTGATGTCAGGGTGTCTTTTTGACAAATGATTCACCTGGAAAACAAAACAGGTATCATGAGAAAAAAGACGATACACCTTTATCATCGTCTGCACTCCAGGGATAACCCCCCTCTGTGTATGTTCTGAAGGCCAAGTCTAACATTCTGGAATGTGTAATCTATCAGGTTCGTTATTCAATCTTTGCCTCGATTATCTCTTTTTCCAGACTTCTCTCCCTTTTCACTTGCTCAAATCCTGTACATTTCTAACCTTTCTCTCTCCATACAGGCTGCTTGACCTGCTGAATATTTCCAGCATTTGCTGTTTGTATTTCAGCATAGAACATAGAACACTACAGCACAAACAGGCCCTTCGGCCCACGAGTTGCGCCGATCAAATCAACACCTACCAATCTATAGACCTATCTATAACCCCCAATCCCATTAAACCCCATATACTCATCCAGAAGTCTTTTAAAAGACCCCAGCGAGTTCGCCTCCACCACCACTGACGGCAGCCGATTCCATTCACTCACCACCCTCTGAGTGAATCTCCAGCATCTCCAGTATTTTGCTTTTGCTCCTGTTCCATTTTACCTCACCTTGCTCATCAAGCCCTGGTGTGAATGCATCACCTCCCCTTAACAATGGGCGTGGGATTTTTCCAAACGAATCTAGAATCTTCAGTAAGCAGTCTCTCCCTCCCAGAAACCACATTCACTGCCTCCATCTCCTTCCAATACTTTACACAACTATTAAACTCCCAGGCTTTTGTTTTCCTGGGATATTCTGATTCTCTTTATAATGGTGGTGTGATGTCAGTTACGTTCTGATCCTTGACCGGTTTCTGGATAAACAGACAGGGGAAAGATCAGAATTTCAGGCAGATTCGACTCTGCTAATATTACAGTCATAATACTCATAAAATTGCAAAAGCATGATTCTGTTATTTGATACCTAACAAGTGCAGTTCTGATAAGCACAGGGGTGAAAGGTTATTGGGATAAGCAAGAATGCTGGGTTGATGTTATAATTAGTCATCGTATTGAATGGCGGGTCAGACTCGAGGGGCTGAGTGGCCTCCTCCTGCTCTTATTTCGTATGTTCTATGATGCCCGTCAAGACAGTTCCAGCTTTAGGGATACGTTACCCCAAAGGAGCAAATTACAGAACTACCTACAACAGCAGGTGTCCGGTTACACAGCAAATCCCAATGGAAGGTTACTGACCAGCATTCCACGCCTTCGAAAGCCCATCATGCAGGCACGGCACTTAAACATGAAGCTCTCGTAGTCAGTGGAGGGGATCTTGGGTTTGAAAGGTTTGGACTTGTGGATGCGGCCAGCATTCTTAGCCTCCCGTTCAGGATTGTGCATCCGCTGCATGTGTTCTTTCAACTTGTCCTTCCTCTATCAACAAAACAGATACAACACAGATCAACAGACCAGGTCAGTGAACTGGACAAACAAGTGAATGCACAACCTTCATATCAGAAAATATTTGCTTGAACCCGGTTTGACAGAAGAGTCCATTTACCGGTGTTAAATAATTCATTTCCACTCATCACCCTGGAGCCAGCACATGACAGGTTGATGACCTCAAAGGGAGCTGAAGGATCAGGGCTGGGACTTGCTGCTCTATTCCTGCATTCCCGGTGATGGGTAGAGAATCCCGGCACACTACATCGCTTGCTGGTCTTCACCAAGTGAAAGTTTTGAGGGCAATTCAATGTTGAAAGTTTTAGTTAACTGTGTGTTTAATATTTTAAGTAGAAAGCAGTATTTCACAATTGTATTTTGTTCTCTGACAATTGAAATTGAATTTGTCAGGCAGCTGCTCAGTTTCCAGCTGTGGACTGCCAGCTCTGATGGTAAATGGTCTATTGGCCAGGGGGACTGGGAACCCTGGATCTGGCTCATTCCCCAGGGAGCCTCCCCCCACCTATTTGTGGAGAGTTCTCCGAGTCTTTGACATCCAGGAATGGTGGGAAGTTTCTCCCCACCCTCTTCTCTGCCTGTTCCTGAGAAGAGTGAAGGGCATTTCCTGCCCTGTTCCTTTGCCGCTGTGAGGGATTCGAACAGCTCCCAGTCAGCCAGATTCCAGGTAAATCAGGTGGCAATGATCTGCGTGACCAGCAGAGGGAGTCAGGTTCCACCTCAGGCAGCCTGGAAACTGCAACATGAGGACATTGTCAAGCTTGTGCAGAGTGAAGTTTAAGAGTTAATGCGATGTACTTTCTCATACCGTACAGGCCTTATTGAAAGCCTGGGTCACTGATGAAGTATACATTCAAAAATCATGTGATATTGTAATGGATTATTGTAGACGGTAAATAAACACAAAGCCTAATGTCCCATCAGATTTCAATATGCTGAGTGTATATGCTTGTTGTAGTCTCTGGTCCAGTCACGCTGTGTGCATCTTAGAGGAACACTGCTTGTCTTTTTTCATTCGTTCGTGAGATATGGGCATCACTGGCTGGCCAGCATTTATTGCCCATCTCTAGTTGCTCTTGGAGAGCAATTGAGAGTCAACCACATTGCTGTGGCTCTCGAGTCTCATGTAGGCCAGACCAAGTAAGGACAGCAGATTTCCTTCCCTAAAGGCTAATAGTGAACCAGATGGGTTTTTCCAACAATCAGCAATGGTTTCATGGTCATCAGTAGGTCCTTAATCCAGATTTTTTTTTTTAAATTGAATTTAAATTTCAACATCTGCTGTGGTGGGATTCAAACCTGGGCCCCCAGAACATTAGCTGAGTTTCTGGGTTAACAGCCCAGTGATAATACCACTAGGCCATCGTCTACCCCAGACTGTGTGCAGACTGTTAACTCTCTGCATGGCACACTCCCGATTTCTAGGGAACACTATTCGGGACCACGGTCATTTATTGGAATATTAAAAATGCCATGAGAGCTTCTGAAAAAGAGGAGCTGATCGGGTAGATCGAAAGAAACTTCAGCCTCTGGTACAAGAATCTAGAACAAAAGGACACAACCTTAAAAATCAGAGTCAAATCATTCAAAGAGAGATCAGGAAACACCTTTTCATTCAAAGGGAGTATGGAACTCTGTGCCAGAGACAGATTTTCACCGGGCAGGGATATGGAGTCAACGTGAGTAAATGGAGCGAGGATACAGATCAGTGGCAGAACTGAATAGCTTCCTCCTGCTCTCACCCTCAATGGGAACCGAGAAGAGCGAGAAAAATATCAATGTACTGACGTACTACCTCAAAGCCTGACACCTGGTTACAGAGGGAGTAATTACAAGCTTTACATACATGTCCCCCCTGTATAAATGCCATCACTATAATCTGTGGTAAAGCTTTGCTGTCAGTTATGATTGAAATTGCCTAAATAAACACGTGTAATGGCAACGTTTGCAATACAAACACTCATTTGTCATGTTATAACTGCACACCTAGGTGATAATGCAGTGGGACGCTCAGCAAGATTGGAGCCAGTCTGTTGACATTTTCACTGGCTTCAGTTTTCTTGCAGGTAAAAAAGCAGAGATTTTTAAAACGTAATCCAGAGCACTCACTTCCTGCACTGTTACAATGAAATCTCTTCATGGGTAAAGTGATTTATGATTGGTGGGAGAAACTAATATTATCCCCTAGCTTGGCAAGAATAAACTATGGACAACCAAGAGAGGTTAAAGATAACTATTAAGGGAATTAAGGGTTATGGGGAGCAGGCGGGTAAGTGGAACTGATCCACTTCAGAACAGCCATGATCTTATTGAATGGCGGGGCAGGCTCGAAGGGCTAGATGGCCTACTCCTGCTCCTATTTCTTATGTTCTATACAATTCCTACAGTGTAGAGAGAGAGGCCATTCATTGGGTCTGCACCAACTCTCTAAAAGAGCATCTCACTCTCCCTGCCACCATATCCCCGTACCTCCACGTATTTACCATGACAAATCCATCTAATCTGCACACCTTTGGAGTATGGGAGCAAAGTGCAGTACCTGGAGGAAACCCACACAGACAGACACCCAAGGCTGGAATCAAACTCGGGTTCCTAGCGCTGTGAGGCAGCAGTGTTAACCACTGTGCTACTGTAAGGAGAAGCGTATAAAACTACAAAAAAAAGCAGAGATTTTGATAAACGGGGAGGATGCAAAGAACAGAAAAGGGTGAAAAACAGGAAGTGAAGGTTAATAAAAGAGAAAAAAAAGAGAGAAACTTGCAAGGAATATCGAAATCATTAGTTAAAGCTTTGTCTGGAACAGGGTGGAGGTGAGTAATGCAGATTGAGAACAAGCGGGGGGGTGGGGGGGTTAATGCCCCCACCTATCCTTCCATGTCCTAAAGAGGGGACTGCAGTATCAACTGGGACATGAGCAAGGGGGATTGGGAGGTTTGGAAGTGGGTGGGGGGGGGGCTGGTGCTGTAAATGGACATGGCAGTGGAAAGAAGTTGACAATGCAAAGGAGAATTCTCCTCACAGCAAAAAGGAAAAGAAAATCCCCAAGAGTGACAGAGATTCAGGAGCAGGTTTTAGAAATACACGGATGTCACAAACACACACAATACTGACGGTACACTGTGATCTCCTGTTAGCAATGCTACACAAATATTGATCTACAAAATGTTTATTTATCCATTGAAACTATTTCCCCAGCATTGTAAATCCTTTCATATCTCAGCAAAATACCATTCTCACATCCTGTCTCCCCTTCAACCCTTTAAGTAATGTCATGGAGGATACACTGGGGTCTATAATAACCTCATTATGAGCTAATAACCTTGGAATGTACACACACTTTGTGACACTTGAATTTGGGTAAACATCTTGACCAACTAACAATGTCATTTTGAGTGACCTCAGACTGACCTTACATGTAGCAGTTACATTTATTTCATCATATTTCTGAATTTGAAGACTTTAGCGTTGCCAATACACCGGGTGTTGTACAATGCTGCTCTTCTTATCATCAGTTTTATTGCGGACTACTCTATGAAAGACACATAATCACACATACGTAGACACATAAACCATTACTAAGAGTCAGGTTGAGGACAATATTCTGGAGACACTTACTTTGAACTGCTTGCCACAAGTGGAGCAGAGGAAATCTTTGCGGTCAGAGTGTCTCAGCATGTGTAGTCGGAGCTTGTCTGGCCGGCAGAAGGCCTTGTCACATTCTGTACATTGATAAATCTTCTCAGAATGGAAGCTGCGAATGTGCTTCTTTATCTGTTCATCGAAAGATTTCAAAATTATATCAAGAATAAACAGCAATGTTATAGAGGCACAAGGTAGAACAGTAATGAGATCACCAACATCAGTGTGTATTACACAGTATTACTGACAGTCAACATTCCTCAGAAACAAGGTTACTGCTCCCTTATTTCAGATATAAACAGGAGAATTTGATTAAACGCACACAAAAAAAACGACCCAGACCCGCTCCTTTCCACACCCACACTTGCTTCATCCCACAGCCCTCCCAGCCTGCCTGCATCTACACCCACTCCAGCTATACTTACCTTGTCACACCCACTCTCTCCATGCTGTCATCTGCTTCCTTCTCACATTTCTCTTGGCTCTACTTTAATCAATATTATTTATCAATTCTAAAGTGATCATTGGTCATCAGAACCGCTAACTCAGACTGCTCCTCCTTGCACGCCTACAGGGCTGAAATCAAGGTTCATCACAACCGTATTCACTCAAGATCTTCTTTTTCAGGATCTCCAACTTGTTGAATTTTGGCCACATCTAGTTTCCTCTTCCTCCTGCAGCCTCCTAAGTTTTCAAACCAAACCTCTGCATCCATCCGAGTTCAATTATGATTTTGGTGAGTTACTCTCTCTCTCTTTCTCCTTCTGGTTTAACCTTTGTTACCCATCAGCTTTAGCGATTTGGAATAAAATACCTCAGTTTCATTATTTAAGGGCCCTCAATCAGATGTTCAATCTTATTTCCACCAATGTAAATAGATTTCGCTGATGAGCCTCTTCAGGAAGCTGATATCGAGATTAATGAGGATAATTAAAAAGGCTATCCATTACCTTTGGAATACAAAATGACCAACTGCAACTCTGTCATCATTTCGAATACAATACTCAAAATGCATCCTTGTAATTAAAAGCATCACCATTATCAGTGACTTTGTAAACAGCCAGTAAATACATCCAAATCCTTTTTCACCTTTACAAATAGGCACTCGAACCAGATACATATTTTGTTTTCTAATAGGCTGTATTTCCATTTGAATAAAGGCAGCAACAGAAGACTTGCATTTATATAGTCAGGTCTCCCAGAGTTCCTGTATTGTAGCCAGTAAAACCCTAAAAATGGCCAAGCCAATGAATGACCAATTAATCTGTTTTGGAGGGTGTTGCCTGAGAAAGGGGCGATTGGCCAGAACACCTGGGAGAACTTTGTGCTTTTTTTCCCCAAACAGGAAGAAGAAAGATTTGCATTTTCTAGCACTTTTGACAATCACCAGATATCAGGTAGACTGGAAGTGTCATTACTGCTGCAATGTAATAAACTCATCAGCCAATTTACACACAGGAAACTCCCACAAACAATAATATGATCATAACTAGATAATCTGGTTTCAAAATTTTGATTGAAGGATAAATATTGGCCAGGGCAGCGGGGAGAACACCAATGATCTTTGAAATATTGCCATGGGATCTTTTACATCCACCCAAGCTAGCAGACACAGCCTCAGTTTAACATTGCATCTGAAAGATGGCACCTTCAATAGTGCAGCACTCTCTCAGTACTACACTGGAATATCAGCTTTGATTTTTGTACCTAAATCACAGTGTGAGATCAAACCCAGAACCTTGTGACTCAGAGATGATTCTGATACTAACAGTGACATGGGATCTTTTAATTTCAATTGACAGGCAGTTAGTGTCTTGGTTTAATAGGTCAACTGGAAGACAGCATCCTATAGCAATGCAGCAATCCCTCAGTGCTGTCCTAATGCTAGCTGTGATCTTGCAATCATTTCTTATCATAGATCTTTGGCTCACAATCTTCTGGTTCAAAAATGAATGAATGAACCTGAGGCACACAGAGATTTACACCGGAATTCTCCCACCCAGTCAGCCACAAATTGGAGCACACGAGGAGCGGACACCAGAAATGTCCGTTGACCTGAGGCGGGATTTTCTGGTCTCGCTCAAGCAAGGCCGTTAATGTCTGCTCATTGGTTGAGTGCCATTCTAATGCCCTTGCACTCTTCTCAATCGGGATGAAGTGCACCACCCTCCTGAGAAACGGACAAGAAGCTCAACAGTGAACCACTGTCATTGAAGCAGAGATCAGCCACTGCGGTACAAATCAGGACGCAGGACCTGCACAGCCTGTGTGGCTTTATAGTACACCATGCTGCACGAATCCAATATCTATCAGTCAAGGAAAATTTTAATCCTCTACATGTAGCATGAAATTGGACCAAGCCGTTAAGCATGACTGACTTGCAGAAAGCTGTGTAAATTCAGGTGCTCAACTCCAGAGCAGGATTCATTCACACAGAAGGCAGGCTGCCAGATTTAAACGATGCAGTCAGATTGCAACCTCAAATATTCTGCAGTCTAAATTTTTGTACTTACACCACATGTGCATTCGAGCAGCGCCCAAGGCAGTAGCTCACTGCCATCCGAGAGGCGATTTTGTCGTACGATAATAGCAACACTACCTCTGCACCAGAAGCTCTGCGTTCAAGTCCAATGGTAGGATCTGTTTGGCCATGGATGGAGCATTCATAACATGATTCAACAGACTGATATTCAGCTCAGGAATCCTTCCATCACTTCCCCAATATTCCCCAAAGGGAAAAGTGGTGTGCTTGTCTGAAGATTCGCTTATAGCAGCTTCACAAGGGTGATTACGGATAGGGAAAAAGTGCTGCCTTGTCAGCTATGTCCACATCCCAAAACCTCTGCTTCAAATGGATAATGCTGACCACTCGCAGCAATGTAACTGATGAAATTAATACTGCATAAATAGACCAAAAGTCTGCAATTTTTACCACTGCCCATTGAAGAACAAAGTACAACGGGTCAAGCTGACTTTTAATAATTATGGATGTGTGGCTGAGTGTACACATTCTGCAATATGTTAACGTCAGTTTTATATCAGGTACTGACAGTGACTGACCCATTGTGACAAGGTCCCAAGGACAATCTCTCATGTTGGGGAAGTCAATTTGCTTGCTTTTTGCCCACATTGATTTAAAGGGAAACATATTTTAATCTAAACATTAGTTATTTATCTGAATGGTCAATTGGTGGAGTTATGGGAATTGGTTTGTATCTGTGCAGACATGTTTTTATCAATCTCTAGCGTACTTAATGAGTTTATTTGTATTATTAGAGTTGGAATGTGAACATCAATGAAGTATTCTGTCTATGTGTAGGTTCCCCACTTCAGTTCTGGCATGTGGCCAAGTAATCAGATTCAAAATAGAACATAGAACACTACAGCACAAACAGGCCCTTCAGCCCACTAGTTGCGCCGATCACATCCATACCTACCAAGCCATAGACCTATCTGTAACTTCCAATCCCATTAAATCCCACGTACTCATCCAGAAGTCTTTTAAAAGATCCCAGTGAGTTCGCCTCCACCACCACCGACGGCAGCCGATTCCATTCACTCACCACCCTCTGAGTGAAAAACTTTCCCCTAGCATCACCTCTGTACTTGTTTCCCTGCACCTTAAATCTGTGTCCTCTCGTAGCGACCATTTCAGCCCTGGGAAATAGCCTCTGAGAATCCACCCTATCTATTCCTCTCAACATCTTATAAACCTCTATCAGGTCACCTCTCAACCTGTCAAAATGAGTTTGGGCTGCATCACATTGTGTAATTATTTGGATAACACAGATAACATAAAAGAGGATGAAAACTAGCAGGATTTTCCAAAGGCAGAACTTTACCCAATCAATGCCAGAACCAATGGTAATATCACAAAGGTTAACAAATTCCTTATAGACATTTCATGCTCCAATTACCATTATATTTTGTACTCGTATTTACTGCGCTTTTCTTTTCTAAGGGAATATACTGTTGTTATAATCCATAAATGGTGTTTCCTATTTGTCAGTTAGAAGGAAGTAGATATTTGGTAGAATGAAAGTATGTTTAATTCAGTAAACACTTCCAGACAGTAATCATTTCCCCCAGTGTCGGTGAGGTTTATAGGGGCTGGAATCAGAATGCAGTTCCAGTAACTCAGAAAAGTCCTGGACAGGCACAGGCAACATGCAAAGAAGGTGGAACAGAGGATGCTGGAAAAGCTCAGCAGATCTGGCAGCATCTATGAGGAGGGAAACAGAGTTAATGTTTAGAGTCACCAGATTCTTTGTCAAGACTGAAGGGAGGGAGAATGTAGAAACTCCAACAAGTAGCAGCTTGAAGAACAAACAAGAGATGGCCTGATATGGCGGGAAGGTGGGTGTTTCACATTCAGGTAATACATGTATGGAATATAGGAAAAAAAAAGTGGGTGAAAGTGGAGGAGAAATGTCAACATCTGAAGGTGTTGAATTCAGTGTTGAGTCCAGAGAGCTGTAACATGCCCATTCAGCAGATGAGATGTTGCTTCTCCAGTTTGCGTTGGGCTTCACTGGAACACTGTAGCAGGACAAGGACGGAAATGTGGACATAACAGCAAGATGCTGAGTTAAGCTGTTTTAAATTCATTCAGACAGCTGCCATTCAAACGTCATTTGATAGAACCCTACAGCGCAGAAAGAGGCCCTTCGGCCCATCGAGTCTGCACCGAACACAATCCCACCCAGGCCCTACCCCCATATCCCTACATATTATGCCCACCAATCCCTCTAACCTACGCATCCCTAGACACTAAGGGGCAATTTCTTAGCATGGCCAATCAACCTAACCCGCACATCTTTGGACTGTGGGAGGAAACCGGAGCACCTGGAGGAAACCCACGCAGACACGAGGAGAACATGCAAACTCCACACAGACAGTGACTCGAGCTGGGAATCGAACCCAGGACCTTGGAGCTGTGAAGCAGCAGTGCTAACCACTGTGCTACCCGTGCCACCCCTATCAGGTCACATTCTGAATCTTTCCCTTACATCTCCATACACCGGGTTATAGCCTGTGATTATCAATTATATCCCTGTATTTTCTAAATTATCATTTAGCAGTCTTATGCCTGATTAACATCGATAACCTCTGCTTACACCTCATCACACACTGTTAGGTCAAGTTGCCATAGTCCCAGGTGACCACAGGCTGTGACTGGTGTTGATTTAACCTGAGGATCACACCTCAAGCAAGGGGCAAGGTTCAGAAAGTGGCCATTCAGGAATAACCTCAGCCGGTTTGGAAATTGAACCCATTTGTGTCGCCCTGCATCCAGCCAACTGAGTGAATCTGAACTGTCACTACATCTGTTTACTCCAGGTTACAACCTTACACTTTTATCCTTGCATTTGAAGAGACAAAGAACATAGCAGAAATAATGGAGAATAAAGGAACATATGAAAGTGGAAAGCTTGAAGTCATTAATCTTAGTAAAGAAAATGTGCTCGAGAAATGAATGGCAGATTGAAAAAAAACGGAAGCTTGGGCGAGGGAGAGAAACTCGAAGTGTATAGAAGTGACTGATTGTGAGTATTTCCCTTCGCAATTCATTCAAACTAGGAACCAGGAAATTAAAAATTTCAATAAGGCAGGTATAATGATAAGTGAATTAATAATGAGTATTAACACAAAGCATGACTAGAGACATTAATTAAATTTAATAATTTAAACATGGTACTAACTAGAAACAAATGGGAGAGAGATTTTTAGATGATGCATAGGTAGCTGGGATTGCTTGCAATTCCTGTACCATGTGGAAGCTTCCAAATACTTTATATGTCTTGGGGGGGGGGGTGGAATGTGTGAAGTGTCTCCATTTGCATGAGCTGAAGTTCAGAATTTCCAAGCTTGATGGACAGCTGAAGACACTGTACAGTATCAGGAAGCATGGGAGTTCCCTTGGATTGTATGTCCCACAATGTGGTCAATTCACAAGCAGTAAAGTTCAGGATTGTAGATGGCTAGCTGTCTGCAAGAACAGAAAGAGGCAGGAAGTGCAGGAGCCTGCAGGAAACGTGCATTATCAAACAAGTAACACAGCACTGGAGACCACTGGGCAGTACGACACCTTCACGTTCAGTCCAAACCATGGTACCAACAGGCATGGGATTACACAGGAGGGAACAGCCAAGTTAAAAGTTGCCATAGTCCCAGATGACCATAGGCTGCTCTCCCTTTTGAGGGGGAAGAACTGACTGGTGGCGATTTAACTTGAGGATCATCGCATCTCAGGGAGCAAGGTTGAGAAGGCAGGGCCTTCCTGAATAACCTTAGCTGATACGAGAATTGCATCACAAACCAGCTGTCCCGCCAACTGAGCTAACAAATCCCTCAGAAATCTGGTAGTTGGGCGGCACAGTAGCACAGTGGGTTAGCACTGCTGCTTCACAGCTCCAGGGTCCTGGGTTCGATTCTCGGCTCGGGTCACTGTCTGTGTGGAGTTTGCCCATTCTCCTCGTGTCTGTGTGGGTTTCCTCCGGGTGCTCCAGTTTTCTCCCACAGTCCAAAGATGTGCGGGTTAGGTTGATTGGCCATGCTAAGAAATTCCCCTGAGTGTCCAAGGATGTGTAGGTTAGAGGGATTAGTGGGTATAATATGTAGGGATATGGGGGTAGATCCCGGGTGGGATTGTGTTCGGTGCAGACTTGATGGGCCGAAGGGTCTCTTTCTGCACTGTAGGGTTCTATGATTCTATGAAGAAGATTCCATAGTGGAGGAAACCGGTATTTCTGTCATCATAAGTCCTACATAGTGCCTTTGCCTCCCTGATGCCAGGATGAAGGTTATCACAGAGTGTGTGCACATTCCTCTGCAGGGTAGTGAGACAGAAACAGTGGTACAGGTTCATAGCATGACAGAGAGAGGACAGGCACTCAGAATCTGAAATCAGACTTTCAGTGACTAAGGAGGAAGTTAAAAAGTAAAATCTCATTAGGTAGTAATCTCAGGATTACTCAGTATTTCACCGGCAAGAGTACAAATTGGAAGATAGGGTTATAAGGATGAATAACTGGCTTGAGGAAAGGAGCAGCATTCAGCTGGGTTTCAGATTCTTGGGACATTGAGACTAGATCTAGAGCAGGAAGCACATATTCAAGAAGGACTTGTTAAATCTTGACATATCCTCATGGCGAGATTCACTGGTGGCTGGGAGGTTTCAAACTAAATTGGTGGAGGAAAGTAGAAGACAGTACTAAAACAGGGAGACGGACAGAAAGTGAGAGTGTTAGATAGCACAAAAGAAAAAAGTTGGAGGACTTTGAGGAATAAAAAGACACCATCTATGTAACTGCACAAAATTTGGTTCATAAAAAGGTCAGTGAGCTACAAGAGCAAGTAGCTAAATGTAAATGTGATGTAGCAGCAAGAATGGAACTTTGCTTAAAGATGGAGGGGTCTGAGTATTTAATATTCAAAAATACAATATATTTTGAAAAGAACAAACAAATGCAAATGGGCTAGCAGTGCCGATTCGGGAAGACATTGCAGTGTCGGAAAGAGAGTTTGTCATTGAGGGGAAGAGGACAGAACCCATTTGATTAGAATGCAGGAAATGGGTATGATCATACTTGGAGTTTTCTATGTGTCTCCAAATGCTGAGAGAGAGAGATTACCTCATTTTCAGAGTGGGGCTGACTCTGGAGAACTTTAAATACAGCTGGTGTCACCCAGATTTAGATGTTCCGTCACCATTTCTGATAGATTCCATTTTTGTTGGCATGGGAAAAAGATGGGGTGTGAATCACACAGGCAAGAAACTCAAACTCAGCAAGACATTAGAAATTAATGCTCAAACATTTTCACCGTTTCACAGGTCTCAGTGTGGGAGTCATAAACATACAGAGTAAACTTCAATGCTCTTGAAGGTTGCACAAGGGTTGTTTAAGTGTCATGATCTGAAGTTATTGAAATCCACAGTCTTTCAAAATCAAACAAAAAATCAGACTGAAGCTGTCACTCAGATTTGCTGCTGGACTGTTTTGATTGGCTGGTCATCTAGAGAAAAACATTACCTTCTGTTTCTGCAATGAATTCATTACTAACGTTTCCAAAGGGTTGGTCGTTATGAATGCTTGGCTGAGTTTATAAAACTACGAAACCTTTAACATTAGAACATAAGAACTAGGATCAGGAGTGGGCCACCTAGCCCCTCGAGCCTGCTCCACCATTCAATAAGATCATGGCTGATCTTCTCGTGGACTCAGCTCCACTTACCCGCCCACTCACTATAACCCTCAATTCCTTTACTGTTTAAAAATTTATCTATCCTTGCCTTAAAAACATTAAAATGATGTAGCCTCAACTGCTTTACTAAGCAGGGAATTCCACAGATTCACAACTCTTTGGGTGAAGAAGTTCCTCCTCAACTCGGTCCTAAATCTGCTCCCCTTATTCTGAAGCCATGCCCCCTAGTTCTGGTTTCACCCGCCAGCGGAAACAACTTCCCAACTTCTATCTTATCTATTCCCTTCATAATCTTATAGGTTTCTATAAGATCTCCCCTCATTCTTCTGAATTCCAATGATTACAGTCCCAGTCTACTCAGTCTCTCCTCATAAGCCAACCCTCTCAACTCCAGAATCAACCTAGTGAATCTCCTCTGCACCCCTTCCAGTGCCTGTATATCCTTTCTCAAGTAAGAAGACCAAAACTGTACACAGTACTCCAGGGGTGGCCTCACCAGCAACTTATACAGCTGCAACATAACCTTGCTGTTTTTAAATTCCATCCCTCGAGCAATGAAGGACAAAATTCCATTTGCCTTCTTAATTACCTGCTGCATCTGCAAACCAAGTTTTTGTAATTCATGCACAAGGACACCCAGGTCCCTCTGCATAGCAGCATGCTGCAATTTTTCACCATTTAAATAATAATCCGTTGTGATTATTCTGACCTCAAATTTATCAACATTGTACTCTGTCTGCCAGACCCTTGCCCACTCACTTAGACATTCAGCGTCCTCTGCACACTTTGATCTGCCACTCATCTTAGTGTCATCTGCAAATTTTGGCACACTACACTTGGCCCCCAACTCCAAACCATCTATGTAAATTGTAAACAATTGTAGTCCCAACACTGATCCTCGAGGCACACCATTGTCACTGATTGCCAACCAAAAAAAAACACACATTTACCGCACTCTTTGTTTCCTGTTAATTAACTAATCCTCTATCCATTCTAATACTTACCCATAACACCGTATACCTTTATCTTATGCAGCAGCCTTTGGTGCGGCACCTTGTCAAATGCCTTCTGGAAATTCAGATACGCCGCACCCACAGGTTCCCCACTGTCCACCACGCATGTATTGTCCTCAATGTATTCCACCAGATTAGTCAAACGTGACTGACCTTTATGAACGCATGCTGCGTCTTCCCAATGGGACACTTTGTATCCAGATGTCAAACATGACCTTTGACAAGGTACCACACGGAAGACTGATTGAGACAATTGAAGCACATGGAATTCATGGAAACTTGGCAAGGTGGATTCGAAACTGGCTTAGTTATAGGACACAAATGGCAGATGACTTATTGAGTAATGGAAGCCAGTGTCCAGTGCATACCACAAGGTTCAGCGCTGGGACCCTTATTGTTTGTTATATACAGAAATTACATAGATGTTAATGTGAAGGGAAAGATAAGCAAGTTTGCAGATGACACCAAGATTGGTGGGGTGGTTAATGGTGAAAAAGAGCATTGTAGGTTACAAGATATAGATGGGTTGGTCAGATGGGCAGAGCAGTGGCAGATGGTATTTAACCCTGATAAGTGCGAGGTGATCCTCTTTGAAAAAAGTAACAAGACAAGGGGCACAAAGTGCCCCTATTTAATGAATAACAGGAGATTAGGAAGCTCAGAAGAACAGATGGATCTTGGGGTACTTATTCAGAGACCCCTGAAGGCAGCACAGCTGTTGAATATGATAATTAAGGCGGCATATGAGACACTTGCTCATCAGTCATAACACGGAGTGCAAGAGCAGTAAGGTAATGTTGGAGTTGGACAGAATGTTCATTGGGCCACAGCTGGAGTACTGTGTGCAGTTCTGGTCACCTCACTATAGGAAGGATGTGATTACAGTAGATGGGGTACAGAGGAGATTGACTAGGAATTGCCCAGGATGGACCATTTGAGCTATAAGGAGAGACTGGATAGGGTTGGATTGTTTTCTCTAGACCAGAGAAGGCTGAGGGGGGGGCATGATTGAGGTGTTTAAGATTATGAGGGGAATGGACAGGATGAGGAGGGAGCAGCTGTTCCCCTTGGTTGAGGGGTCAATCACAAGGGGCCATAATTTTAGGATAAGGGGCAGGCGATTCAGAGGGGATTTGAGAAAAAAAACTCCGAGGTGGTGGAAACCTGGAATGCACTGCCCGGGAAGGCAGTGGAGGCTGGAACCTTACAACCTTTAAAAAGATATTTGGATAAACACTGTAAACAACATTCAAGGATATGGGACAGGTGCTGGAAAATAGGATTAGCACGATTTTAGTGGTAGTTGTTGTCGGTGCAGACTCGATGAGCCGAAGGGCCTTTCCTGCTCTGTTACAGTCTATGACAAATGCACTATCACAGCAAGGAATAGTTGAGTTTATGTTTCAATTGATAATTTAAAGAGAACCGGACGTCTCTGATGTATCATATATTCATACAAACATACAAATTCAGAGGAGTAGGCCATTTAGCTCCTCGAGCCTGCTTCACCATTCAGTAAAAACATGGTTGATGCAACTGTGGCCTTAACTCCACATTCTGACTACCCACAATTACCTTTGACTCACTTGTTAATCAAGAATCTATCTACCTCTGCCTTAAAATATTTCTTCACGCTGTGTCCACCACTCTCTTGGGAAGAGAGTTCCAAAGATTCAAGACCCTCAAGAGATAAACATTCTCCTTGTCTCTTGTCTTAAATGGAGACACCTTATTTTAAACGGTGATCCTTAGCTCCAGTCTCTAATGATTAGTCATGGAGGTTTACAGCATGGAAACAGGCCCTTCGGCCCAACTTGTCCATGCCACCCTTTTTTTTAAACCCCTAAATTAATCCCAATTGCCCTCATTTGGCCCATATCCCTCTATACCCATTGTACCCATGTAACTTTCTAAATGTTTTTTAAAAGACAAAATTGTGCCCACCTCTACTACTACCTCTGGCAGCTTGTTCCAGACACTCACCACCCTGTGTGAAAAAATTGTCCCTCAGGACACTTTTGTATCTCTCCCCTCTCACCTTAAGCCTATGCCCTCTCGTTTTTGACTCCACTATCTTTGGGAAAAGATATTGATTATCTAGCTGATCTGTGCCCCTCGTTATTTTATAGACCTCTATAAGATCACCGCTCAGCCTTCTACACTCCAGAGAAAAAACTCCCAGTCTATCCAGCTTTTCCTTTTCCATCAAGTCCCAGTAGCATCCTAGTAAATCTTTTCTGCACTCTTTCTAGTTTAATAATATCCTTTCTATAATACAGTACCTAGAACTGCACACAGTATTCCAAGTGTGGCCTTACCAATGTCTCATACAACTTCAACAAGACGTCCCAACTCCTGTATTCAATGTTCTAACCAATGAAACCAAGCATGCTGAATGCCTTCTTCACCACTCTGTTCATTTGTGACTCCACTTTCAAGAAGCTATGAACATGTACCCCAACATCTTTGTTCTGTAACTCTCCTCAATGCTCTACCACTACCTAATTCCTGCCCTGGTTCAATCTACCAAAATGCATCACTACGCATTTATCTAAATTAAACTCCATTTGCCATCTGTCAGCCCACTGCCCCAGTTGATCAAGTTCCTATTGCAATTGGAGATAGATAACCTTCTTCACTGTCCACTATGCCACCAATCTTGGTGTCTATCATCCAGTGGCTCTGACATCATTATGGAGTGTTTCAAAAGGTTAATCATGACATGAATCAATTCTGGCCTCACCGACTGCCTGGATCCACTACTGTTCGCTTACCGCCGCAACAGGCCCACAGCAGCTGCCATTTCCCTGGCCGTACACCCAACCCTGAGGCACCTAGATAACAAAGACACTTACATCAGACTCCTATTTATTGACTACAGCTGAGCCTTCAACACCATTATTTCCACGAAACCCATCTCCAAACTCCATGGCCTGGATCTCAGCTCCTCCCTCTGCAACTGAATTTCCTATCCTCACCGATTACAGTGGGTTAGGCAACAACCATGATCATCCTCAACACCGGTGACCCACAAGGCTGAGTTCTCAGCCCCCTACTCTCCTCCTCACACACCTATAATTGTGTGGCCAAATTCCCCTCCAATTCGATTTTCAAGTTTGCTGATGACACCACCATAGTGGGTCAGGTCTCAAACAATGACGAGACAGAGTACAGGAATGACAGAGAGAATCTGGTAAACTGATTTGACGACAATAATCTTTTCTGCAATGTCAACAAAATGAAGGAGATAGTCATCAACTTCAGAAAGCACAGTGGAGAAAATGCCCCTATCTATATCAATGTGGACACAGTAGAAATGGTTGACAGCTTCAAGTTTTTAAGTGTCCAGATTACAAACTATTTATTGCCCTGGTCCTCCCATGCCGATGCTATAGTTAGAAAGCCCATTAACACCACTACCTTCTCAGGAGACTAAGGAAATTTGGCATGTCCACTACGACTCTCACCAACTTCTATACATGCACCATAGAAAGCATCCTTTCTGGTTGGATCACAGCTTGGCACATTCCTGCTCTATCCAAGACCACAATAAACTACAGAGGGTCGTGAACAAAACCCAGTCCATCACTCAATCCAGCCTCCCATCCGTTGACTCTGTCTGCACTTCCTGCAGCCTCGGAAAAACATAATCAAGAACCCCACGCACCCCCGACATACTCTCTTCCACCTTCTTCCACCGGGAAAAGGTACAGAAGTCCAACTCAAGAACAGCTTCTTCCCTGCTGGCATCAGACTTTTGAATGGACCTCCCTCGCATTAAGTTGATCTTTCTCTACATTTCCCTAGCTATGACTTTAAACTACATACTGCACCCCCTTCTTTCCTTCTCCTCATGTAATCTATGAATGACATACTTTGTCTGTATAGTGCAAAAGAAACAATACTTTTCACTGTATACCAATGCATGTGACAATAATAAATCAAATAAAATCAAATCAAAGCAATTACATTCTTCCTGCAATATGCAGCTCCAGAACTGCACACAATATTCCAGTTGTGGCCTCACCTGTGTTTTATACAATTCCAATATTATATCCTTACTTTTATATTCTATATCTCTGCCAGTGAAGGAGAGCATTCCATGTGCCTTCTTCACCACCTTGTCTACTTGAAATGCTGCCTTTAGGGACTGGTGTACTTGTACACAAAGATGTCTCAGTGTAGTCCTATTTATTGTGTATCCCCTGTAACTATTTGATCTTCCTAGAGAAATGTGAGGTCATGCGTCTATGTTAAAATCCATCTACCACTTTACCTCCGATCCTACCAACCCATCAATATCATTTTGTAGCCTATAGCTCTGCTACCCGGCCAATCTTTGTGTCATCTACAAATTTCCCAATTGTGCCCTCCACGTTCCCGTCCAAATTGTTAATACATAACACGAACAGCAAGGATCCCAGCCCTGTGGAACACCACTTGAATTAACTTACCATTCGCAAGGGAATCCATCAAGCATTACCCTTTGTTTCCTGTTACTAAGTCAATTTTTGATCCAGTTTGCCACTTTACCCTGTATCCCATGGGTAACATTTTTAACCAATCTGCCACGTGGGGCCTTGTCAAACGCCTTGCTAAAATCCATGTACACAATATCCACTGCACTACCTTCATCAACCTTTACTGTCACTTCCTCAAAGAATCCAATCAAGTTTGTGAGGCAAAACATTCCTTTAATAATCCATGCTGACAATCCCTGACAAGTCCATGCCTTTCTACATGAAAGTTAACCCTATCTTGCAGGATTGATTGTACTAATTTGCCCACCATTGATGCAAGACTAACTGGCCTATAATTGTTTGGCATTTCCTCAATTCCTTTTTAAACAACGGAACTATGTTTGCATTTCTCCAGACCTCCAGTACCTGCCCTATATCTGGTGAGGCTTGGAAAATCATCCACAGAGCATCTGCTATTTCCTTCCTGACCTCTTTCAGCAGCCTCAGAAACAGTCCATTTGGCCCTGGATCTTATCAACTTTCACGGATTCCAATCCTTTGAGTACTTCCTCTCTTTATGTTTATCCCATCTGATATCTCAGAGCTCCACCTGGAATACTAAATCTGCATAACCTTTCTTAAACGCTGTGATAAAATATTAATTTAAAACCTTTCCCACAGCCTCTGCATTTACACCCCAGTTCCCATCTTCATCTCTGATGGATCCCACTTTTTCCTGAACTAACCTTTTCCATTAATATATTAGTAAAATATCTTTTAACTTTACGTCTTAATCTTTCACGCATGCCCTCTTTCGATTTCCTTATCTCCTTTTTCACTTTGTCCCTGCTCTTCCTATATTAGTCAGGGCTGTCTGCAGTGTTTCATTCCTTTTGCCAATCGTACACTCTTTTGTGTATTCATTTGTATTCTTCCAGACACCAACGCCGGCATCTCCACATCATCATCTTCTAGACAACCAGGAGGGGTCTAGATTTGGCAGTACCACTCTTATTTTTACAGGGCACATGTCTACTTTGTACATTTTGGATCTCAGTCATACGTCTTCTTCATGGTTTTAAAATTAGGGGTCGAACTTTTAGGGCAGAGATGAGGAGAACTTTTTTCTCTTAGAGGATTGTGCAACTTTGGAACTCTGTGCCTGAGGGTGGTGGCTGTGCCCCTACAGATTCTTGTCAGGCGAGAGAATTATTTATTAAGGGTTGGTGGGAACGTGGGATTCAAAACACAAATAGATGAGCCAAGATCTTAATGAAAGGTGGAGCAGTCTCGAGGGGCCAATTGGCTCCTTCTGTTTCAGCTGACTGCACTAACATTTTCCAAGTGCACCACTACAACCTCCTCAATAATAGATTCCAACTATTATCTCCCTCTGACAGATGTTAAACTGCCTGTAGTTTTCTGATTTTTGCTTCCCTCCATGTTGAAGATCCAAACAATTCCTACAGTGCAGAGGGAGGATATTTGGCCCATCGAGTCTGCTTCGACCCTTCACTGTATCCAAGTCCACTTCCCCTGTGTTAATCCCCCACAATCCTGCGCGTTGATCATGGCCAATCCATGATCTGTACTTCCCTCACACCTTTCGACTGTGGGAGGAAATTAGTGCACTTGGAGGAAACCCACAAAGACGTGGGGAGAGCATGCGAACTCCACAGTCACCTAAGGCCGGAACTGAACCCAAATCACTGGGTGCTGGAAGACAGCAATACTAACCATTGTGTCACCGTGATGCCTCAAAAGGAGGCACAATTGAGGTTTTTGAGTTGGATAGCAGCATTCCAAAACCCAGGGAATTTGGAAAATAAAATTGAATTAAATGTATTTTCTGAATAGAAGCTAGTTTGTTTTCCATAACAGATTGAAGAGTTGAGAGAATCTTAAATCTTTGAATGGGTTTTCACCGCCTATCAAATGTATTTGAGTGAAAGCTCTATTAGATAGTGTAGTAACATTGCTCCTTTTCATTGGCTGATCCCCGATGGCCACAAAGGATCAATGAATCCCTACAGTGCAGAAGGAGGCCATTCAGCCCATTGAGTCTGCACTGACTACAATCCCATTTGGGCCCTATCCCCATAACCCCATGCATTTACATTAGCGAGTCCCCTGACACAAAGGGCCAATTTAGCATTGCCAATCCACCTAACTCACACATCTTTGGACTGCGGGAGGAAACTGGAGCCCCTGGTGGAAACCCACACATAAACCTGCCTCATTTCCATCGACTCAGTCTACACTTCCCGCTGCCTCTGGAAAGCAGCCAGCTAACCAAGGACTTCCCGCAGCCTGGATATACTCTCTTCCACCTTCTTCCATCAGGAGAAAGCTATAGAAGTCTGAGAGCGTATACCAACCGATTCGAGAACAGTTTCTTTCCTGCTGTCATTAGGCCTTATATTAAGTTCATTTTTCTCACCACCCAAACTATGACCGTAACACTACATTCTGCACCCTCTCCTTTTCTCCTTCCCTATGTACTCTATGTACGGAATGCCTTGTCTGTATCGTGCAAAAGAAACAATACTTTTCACTGTATCCTAATACATGTGACAATAATAAATCAAATCAAAGAAGAGCCAGCCTACACTGGGGGAGATTTTGTTCGATTGGAGAGATAAACTCCATGGCAATGACAAAAACAATCTCAATCAAAACATCCCAGTCTCAGTGTCGCCTTGACAACCAGGCTTGGGAGTTTCCTTGGACACCAATGAGGAGAAAGACGACAAAACATGCTGTGAAGCACGGGGAAAGCTACGGTACTTCGTATTGCTATATGCTAAGGAACAGGATACTGATGGTGGACGAGGTGAAAATTAAAAGGCAGGCTGTACTTGAAAAGCTAGCTCTGCTTCGAGTGAATAAGGATCGTATGGCTGGTATCCCAGAGAGGAAGTGGGGTGGAGATAATGCAAGCTTTACCATATTCTTCCAATCTTTACTAGAAGTGCCAGAGGATTGGAGTGTAGCAAATGTGACACCATTATTCACAGAAGGGTGCAAGGCTATTCCTACTAACTACAGGCTTGTTAGTTTAACATCAATAGTGAGTAAGGTTTTTAGACATAAACAGAGGAAAAATCAAGGCACTTGGAGAGGTTTGAGTTAATGAAGGACAGGCAGCATAGGTTAGAAAAAGGGTAGATCATGCTTGACTAAGCAAATTGAAGTTTTCAATAGAATAACAAAGGGTGAAGAGAGAATGTTATGAATGTTCTCTATATGAATTTGAAGAAAACATTGGTTCTATATAAAAGTTGCTATCTGAAAAGAACGTGCTTGGTTATGGGGATAAAACGAGGAAGTGGGACTCGGTCTGAGAACCAGTGCAGACTCGATCCTTCTGCACTGTGCAGGTTCTGTGATAACAGCCGATTAACAAATCTGAGACTCTCTGAATAAGAGGTCAGTGTCAGCTGGGATAGAAAACTGGATTAGGGAAACAGTGAATCATCGTAAACGGCTATTTTTCAGGTGGAGGATGATGGGGATTGGCACTCCCCAAGGGTCAGTACTAAAACCACTTCTTTTGATAGAACATCAAACACTACAGCATAAACAGCCCTTCGGCCCACTAGTTGCACCGATCACATCTATAACTACCAAGCCATAGAACTATCTATAACTTCCAATGCCATTAGATCCCATATACTCATCCAGAAGTCTTTTAAAAGACCCCAGTGAGTTTGCCTCTACCACCACCGACGGCAGCCGATTCCATTCACTCACCACCGAGTGAAAAATTTTCCCCTAACATTTCCTCTGTACTTGCTTCCCAGCACCTTAAACCTGTGTCCTCTCGTAGCGTCCATTTCAGCCCTGGGAAATAGCCTCCGAGAAGCCACCCTATCTATTCCTCTCAACATTTTATAAACCTCTATCAGGTCGCCTCTCAACCTTCGTCTCTCCAGGGAGAAGAGACCGAGCTCCCTCAACCTATCTTCATAAGGCATGCCTCCCAATCCAGGCAACATCCTTGTAAATCTCCTCTGCACCCTTTCAATAGCTTCCACGTCCTTCCTATAGTGAGGCGACCAGAACTGCGCACAGTACTCCAAGTGGGGCCTGACAAGGGTCTTATAAAGTTGAAGCATTACCTCCCGACTCCTAAACTCAATCCCTCGATTAATGAAGGCCAGTACACCATACGCCTTCTTGACCACATCCTCCACCTGCGAGGCCGATTTAAGAGTCCTATGGACCCGGACCCCAAGATCCTTCTGCTCTTCAACCCAGCTAAGACACCCACCCTTGATATTGTACTCCTTCATCCCGTTGGTCCTGCCAAAATGGACCACTACACATTTATCCGTGTTGAAGTCCACCTGCCACTTCTCCACCCAGTCTTGCATCCTATCTATGTCACTTCTGACATCCCTCCAGACTATCCACAACACCACCAATCTTCATATCATCGGCGAACTTACTAACCCATCCCTCCACTTCCTCATCCAGGTCATTTATTAAAATGACAAACAGCAAGGGTCCTAGAACAGATCCCTGGGGCACTCCATTGGTGACCGACCTTCATGCAGAAAAAGACCCATCCACAACCACTCTCTGCCTTCTGCAGGCAAGCCAGTTCTGGATCCACAAGGCCAAAGCCCCTTGGATACCATGTCCCCTCACCTTCTCAAGAAGTCTTGCATGGGGGACCTTATCAAACGCCTTGCTGAAGTCCATGTAAACTACGTAAACGACATCATGCAAGTCCATGATGTCTATAAATGAATTGGATATAGGAAGAGAGAGTAATATTTCAACATTTGTCAATACTATCAAACTTGGAGCTGGGACACGTAGTGAGAATATTACCAATCACCTGCAACGAGTCTAACAGACTGGACAGACAAGTGTCAGATGGAAGTTGGTGAAGTGTGAAGGGGCAGGGAGAGTCAATATAGACTTAATGATAGTTGTCGAGACACAGAACAGAGACCTGGTGGTTCTTATGCCTAAATCTGCCTAAAGGTGGCAGTTCATATCGAGAGGGCATATGGAATCTTAAGCTTAAGTACAAAAACATACATTCACAAAGTCCTAGTTTGGTCTCAGTAATGCATCCAGTTCTAGTCACCATACTTTAAGAAGGATGCAAAGGTCCTGGAGAAGGTGTAGAGGACATTTACCAGAATGGGATGAAAGATTTTAATTGCAAGTTTAAAATGGAGTATCTGGGACTGTTCTGCTTGGAGAAAGTAGGCCAAGAGGATACTGATAAAGTATGCAGCAAAATGGCAGGTTTAGATAAAGCAGCAAAAGCAATTCCCATTAATGGATAGTAGAACTATAACTGGTGCCACAGCCAAAATGTTTTGGATAAAATGTACAGGGGTGAGGAAGGGTTCTTCTCTTTACACAAAGATTGATAAGGACTTGGAACTCACTGAATTATAGGGGTGTGGGAGGGGAAACAATCAAGGATTAAGGCTCATGGGATACAAGGCCAGGTATCTAGATGGGTTGAGAACTGGCTTGCTAAGAGGAGTCAGAGAGTAGTAGCTGGAGGTCTGTCACTAGTGGTGTGCATGATGTGGATGTGCCGGCATTGGACTGGGGTAAACACAGTAAAAAGTCTGACAACACCTGGTTTTAGTCCAACCGATTTATTTGATAGTAAACTCACAAGCTTCCGGGTTTGTCCCTGACAAAGGGACTAACCCAAAAGCTTGTGCGTTTACTATCAAATAAATCGGTTGGACTAAAACCAGGTGTTGTCAGACTTTTTACTAGTGGTGTGCCGCAGGGCTCAGGACTGGGACCTCTTCTCTTTGTAGTATATATAAATGACTTGGAAGAGGGACTAAGTGGTGTGATCAGCAAATTTGCACATGAACTAAGATGGCTCGATTGGCGGGCAGTGAGGAGCAGTGTCTGGCAATACAGCAGGATATTGATAGGCTGGTTGATTGGACAGATATATGGCAAATGGAGTTTAATCCGGATAAATGTGAGGTGATGCATTTAGGCCAAATAATGTAGGGGGGAGTTATATGATGAAAGGTAAGCCTATAAAGAGTGTAGAAACGCAGCGGGACCTGGGGGTGCAAGTGCACAAGTCTTTGAAGGTACAAGTGGAGAAGGTTGTGAAGAAAGTATATGGTATGTTAGCCTTTATAGGAAGGGGTATAGAGTATAAGAGCTGGAGTCTAATGTTGCAGTTGTATAGAAAGTTGGTTAGGCCGCATTTGGAGTACTGCATCCAGTTCTGGTCGCCCTACTGCCGGAAGGACGTGGAGACTCTGGAGAGAGTGCAGAGGAGGTTTACCAGGATGTTGCCTGGTATGGAAGAACTGGGGTATGAGGAAAGATTGAAGAAATTGGGGCTCTTTTCCCTTAAAAGACAGCAACTGAGGGGGGGGATCTAATAGAGGAATATAAGATTATGAAGGGTATAGATAGAGTAAACAGTGGTAAGCTATTTCCTATGTTAGACACACAGTACAAGGGACCATGGGCTTAGGGTGAGGGGGGAGAGGTATAACATGGATGTTAGAGGGAGGTTTTTCACAGAGGGTAGAGGGGGTGTGGAATGCTCTGCCAAGTAAGGTGGTGGAGGCAGGCACGCTGGAGTTGTTTAAGAGTTACTTAGACAGGCACATGAGTGGTTTGGAGATGGGAGGATATAGGAGATTGTTTCAAATAAGGTTCATTAGCATTGGGACGTCCCTGGTAACGTAAAAGGATGTGGAATGATACTAATGTTTTTCTCTTTTAATTCACAGGTTTTAAGTTGGTCCGCCTTGTTGTCCAACGAGGGGCATACACGCGATGGGTCATACTTGGGCTGCTCTTGGATGTTCAAGAATAGCCTAGTGCTTCATGTCATTAGTGTGCGCTTAAACTGGACCAGATGCTGGGCAACACGACAGCTCAGTGACTATCACTGTTTGCTGCGCAGACACATGGATTTGGGCCGGTGTCTGTGGGAGTTTGCGCATTCTCCCCGTGCTTGCGTGGGTTTTCTCCGGGTGCTCCGGTTTCCTCCCACACCCCAAAGATGTGCTATTAGATTGATTGGAGGTAACAAATTGTCCCTAAATTAGTTTCCCTCAATGTGGAATGCCATTAGCATAGATAAGGGTCATGGGTGGAGGGGGGACTGGTAATGTTAAAATGGCGGCGTGGGCTCGTTGGGCCGAAGGGCCTATTTCCCGGGCTGTTTTTGTTCTTTGATTTCAGAAGGAAATGGATGGATACTTGAGGGAAATAAACTTGTCGGGCTTTGGAGGTAGAATAGGGGAATGAAACTGACCAAATTGTTCTACAGAAAACAGCTTAGATTTGTCAAATGATCACCGTCTGTACCTTAATTACTCTTTGATTACCCACCAACAAGTCCCGAGGACTCAATGGTCCACATTGGACATGGCATGGTAGCACAGTGGTTAGCACTGCTGCTTCACAGCTCCAGGAACCTGGGTTCGATTCCCAGCTTGGGTCACTGTCTGTGTGGAGTTTGCACACTCGCCTAGTGTCTGCGTAGGTTTCCTCCGGATTTTCCAGTTTCCTCTCAGTCCAAATTGTGCGGGTTAGATCAATTGTCCAAGCTAAAAATTGTCCCTTAGTGTCCCGAGATGCGTAGGTTAAAGGGATTAGCAGGTAAATATGTAGGCATATGGGGTGGGCCTGGATGGGATTGTGGTTGGTACAGATCCAATGTGCAGAATAGCCTCTTTCTGCATTGTAGAGTTTCTATGAAAAGAGATGTTGCTGACATTAAACTGGTTATTGATTTTCCAGAACATCCTAAATTCTGGAACCGGTCTCATGAACTGAAGTAGCAAAAATAACCCTGCTATTCCAGAAAAGAGGAAATAGTCCAACATCAGTGGTAAGGAAAATGCTGGATCCATTGTTAAGGAAATATAACAGATCATAAGAAATGGGAAGAGGAGTAGGTTACCTATCAAGCATTTGATCAGGTCACAGTTGATCTGACTGCGGCCTCATTCCATTTTTCTGCCTGACTACCATAATCCTCAACTCCATTATCAATTAAAAATTCATCAAACAGGGAACATAGAAAATTAAAATATGATTCCACAGAATCAAATTGGCTTTTTGAAATGAAAATGCAGTGTTGACAAAACTGTCACATTTTTGCAGATGTAACTAGCCAGGCAGATAAAGAGGACCCATTAGTTATGGTGTATTTGTAATTTCATAAGGCATTCCAGACAAAGGTTAAGCATATGTTAGTATGGATAGAGAATTGGTTAAAGGACAGAAATCATAGTTACAAAAACGTACAAAGAACGGAACTGTCTTCCGTTTGAGTAGAGCTACAACCTGAGCTATTCACAACTAAATTAGTGACTTGGGTACGTTACTCTGTCACTTTACCAAAGTTTATTGAGAATACAACATTAGGTCAGACCGTAAGCTGTGAGGCGACTGCATCTTACACCCATCTATTCCCTGTAACTAACACAGTTACAGTTTGTAACTACTGCTGACAGCTCCTTCTATCTGGTTAACTCTACATTGCAAGGGCTCAAATCCAACAGAGTTAACAAAGTAGTTGCACAGGATACTTGTCACTCCAAAGCAATATCAGAAACTCAAACTGTCAGACTGGAAGTGTCATGCTGGAAATCTGAAACAAGGAGAATATTTTGGAAACACAAGTTTTTTAGCCAATATCTAGAAAAATAAATGACAGGTTAACTTGTTAATATGTCTCTGTCAGGATAGTAAACTGAAATATTTCAGAAATGGATTTTCCAGAGCAGGCAAACAGGTGATCAAAAGAACATCTCAAAGAGAAAACCTTATAAAACAAAGGAACACAAATATGCCCTGCCTGCAGCAGTTGTGGACTCGCCAACTTTAAGGGTGTTCAAATGGTCAGTGGACAGGCATATGGATAACATTGGAATAGTTTAGGTTAGAGGGTCATTAGATTGGTTCCACTGGTCAGCACAACATCGAGGGCCAAAGGGCCTGTACTGCGCTGGAATGTTTTATGTAAATATCAAATGGTGGTGAGAATTCCTGGGAAGGGGACATTAACTGAAAACAAAAACATATGGGGAAAGTTTGAAGAAGTTAAATAAAATCCCCAAAGATATCTGTTGTGACAAGCAAAAAAACAGAAGACAACACAGGTCTCTCACCTCACAGCCAGATCATACACAATGGGGCTACAGTCTGTGAGCAGTCACCCACCCCCATCAGCCTGTGCTCTGGTCAACACACAAAATGCCAACCTGTACCCTCTCACTCCAAACGCTAACAATTTCACCTTATATCAAGTGCTCCCAATATAAAAACAAAGAGCAAAGTACTCAAGCCTGAAGTTATTGCAGTAAATGACTGGGCTCTGTTTCAGAAGCTGTAATTCTTTCCATGTTCCACATTCCTTTATCAAGTTCACTTTCCTCCCAGTCTCCATCAGTCTCATCTGTTCTGATTATATCACTTGCTTTTTCAGCTTTCCAAACAATGGACTCGACATTTAGCCCATTTTCTGCTCATCTATAACTCTCTCCCTTTGCAATAAGGATCCACTTGACACTGACCTTCCAGCCCACCAGTCCCAGTGTGCCATCTTCCATGATATTCAGCATCTACAACATATCCCACCACTAAATACATCTTTACCTACCAAGCTTTCTGTAGGAACCACTGCCTCCAGGATAGTTTTGTTCAATGTTCCACCATCTCAATTTCCAGTTGCTCTTCCTCTGATACCTGTCAATTAACCTCTTCCCACATCGTTATCGTGGGCCCCAACAACTCCTTCCCAATGACACTCAAGTCTCATGTGTACTGCCTAAAACCTGGTATAATATATTTAAAGATGACAGTGTTGTCTTTTCTGTACTATTCTGTTCACACTATGATCCTAACTTCGCTCACTCCCCAGATTAGTCCTCCATTCCGAGACCACTTTACCTCCCGAAATTCCCCCAAACAGACAAAACAGGAGATCCCAAGAAATCATTTACTCGTTCGTGTGAGCACTCTCCATCCTTGAGTCTGAGCGTTAATGGTATTAACTCCAGATTTTAGTTTTCCCATTTCTTTAACTTCAGAGAGAGCAGGGAATCTGGATTGGATTTTCCGGTGTTCCAAGAGCACCATTGTGTTCCAGTGTAACAAAAGCAATAGAAGCTGAGAATCCTTCACAGGTCGGGTAGCATCGGTAGAAAGAGAGAAAAAGAGTCAATGTTTCAGGTCTGTAGCCTTCCCTCAGAGGAAAGTCCTGAAAATATTATCACTTTTCTCTTTCCACAAATGCTGCCTGACCTGCTGAGGATTTCCAGCATTGTGGTTTTATTTTGGACTTCCAGCATTTTTAATATTATTTATATTTTCCTTTTATATGTTGGATTAGTTTTGGATTCTTCTAACAAAGATCCAGCAGAGACCTGAGGGCTAAATGGCCTCTTCTGTACTGTAAGATTCTGTTTCGCAAAACTTAGGTGTTGCTCATCTGTAAGCAAAAATAGAAACCAATGAATTACAACAACAAAGCTCCCAGAGCATCCCTGCTCACACTTCAGCTCCACAGCACACCCCTGCCTCGAGTCATATACCCCCTCACATCTTTCAAAAAGGTCTGAAGGAGCTCAGATACACTCACCTGAATGAAGTCTGGGAATTGTTTTTTACAAGAGGGGCAAGTGAAACAGCCGTTAGTAACATGAATCGCAACATGTTCTTTGAGCAGGTCAAGTCTATCAAAAGATTCTGTGCAGAAAATACAGGAGTATGTCTTCTGATCAGAGTGGAATTTCATGTGTGAATCGAGTGCTGAACTGTTTATGAAGCCTTTGTTACAGATATCACAGGTCAGGGGATAGTTGCCCTCCCGACCATGGAAGTGCAGGTGTTGATCCAACTTCTCCTTCTCTCGAAATGCTTTTCCACAGTGAAGGCATTTAAACGGCCGAAACGTCTTACGTATAAAGAGATGATGTAGAGCAGCGTTCTGAAGAAAACAAAGAAAGGAAATTATAAATACATAAATTCACCTTTCACATGAATTTCTCTCACCGATAGCACTAGCTGGGATTCCACAGGATTCATTAACGAGTCTATGAAATTACTTTATGTCTGAATTACCTCACGAGATGATTGACAAGGACAGTGATAAAGTGTGACATTTTCATCTTTGGATCTGCCTTTTTTTCTCAATACCTATTATTTCATTCCACCAAAGCATGAAAAATGAAGGATAACTCGTGTGTTTTTTTCCTGCAACTAGAATTACACAAACAGAACCACTGGAAAATAGAGTCCAAGCCACCAGCAAATAGTACGGGAGGCAGTTCATATAGTAAAGCACCTGCTACGTCTGACTACAGTCTGAAACTGATGCAACACCGGCCCTGCAAACAACAGCAAAGGAGTGCTTTCTTCCAAAGGACAGACCAAGTGACAGGTAAAGCCCAGAACAGCACAATGAAATGAGGTCAAAACCAAGACTGAACTTCAGACAAATCTCTGATGTTAGTTGGTCCGTTCTATCCAAATCCAAAATGAGGTCAAACCACACGCACAAAACTCACCAACTCCATGAACCAGACAGTTCACACCCATAACAGGTATTCTCTGCCCATTGAAGTGGTGGAGGCTGCCTCGCTAAATATTTTTAAGACGCGGGTTGATGGGTTTTTGATAAGAGAGGGGATTAAGGGTTATGGGGAGAGGGCGGGAATGTGGAACTGAGCCACGACAGATCAGCCATGATCTTATTGAATGGCGGGGCAGGCTTGAAGGGCTAGATGGCCTACTCCTGCTCCTATTTCTTATGTTCTTATGTATTATTGCCATACAAACACCATTCACAATCCTCGGTGCCATGACTCTAAGGACTGTTCGGTGAATACACAAGCGTTTAGCCGGGTCAGGAAATGGCACAGTATTATCCTGGCCCTGAAACCAACCTTTTAAGACTTTTTTTTTAAACAGGCTGGTGTCACATTCCAGTCATACCAAGACTGTGGTCAGGGATATATCTAAAAGAAGTTCTTTTCATGAGTGGACCTTGTTCATGTCCAGAAATGACTGACAGAACATTAACCTTCAACCTCACAACTGCCAGAACACTGCCATCTGCAAAGATACCTCTGTACTGCCTTGATATCAGGTCCAGGATTAGACCAAACATTTTTCGAAACAAACTAAACATGGCCAAAGTCATTCTATTCTGTATCTTCCTCCAATGCCTCTCCACTGTTGGGTGTGACTACTCTTAACCATCTAATGGTTCCCAGACAACCACTTGCAAGGGATTCTCTTCCGGCTCCCAACCATTACCTTTGGAAATCCCCAAATATTAATCCCCACCCCCTCCTATTTCCCACGTACATGGTGTCCTGAGGCATCATCACCCAAAGGCCAGCATTAGTTTTCATTTGTACGCTGGTGATACTCAGCTTGACTTCACCACCAGCTCTCTCAATTCCTCCATTATTGCTGAACTATCATTCTGCTTATCCGAAATCTGGTATTGGATCAGCCTTCCTCGTGGATCACCAATGTGATGTACCAAAGAGGCTTTTTCATTCTGACACCGCTCAATGAATTGCCATTGGGAGCTCCTTGCTCCTGCTAGGACCACCCATAGTAACAAGGTCAGGGGCAGTGCCAAAGTACGCACCAAAAGGTTCTCAATGGCCGAATGATGATCTCCGGTGTGGAGGGGTTGCCTTACGAGGAAAAGTTAAATAGGTTGGGAATCTACTCATTGGGATTTAGAAGAATGAGAGGTGGTCCCATTGAAACAGATTTCTTAAGGGACTTGATAGGATAAATGATTCGAGGATGTCTCCCCACCTGGGAGAGTCTCGGGTAAGAGAACGTTATCTCAGAATAAAGGAATGCCAAATTATAACTGAGATGAGGAGGAATTTCTTCTCATCAAGGGTTGAGAGTTTTTGGAATTCCTTGCCCCCAGAGAGCTGTGCGACCAGAACCCTTGTGTATATTTAAGGCAGAAATAGATTCTTGATCAGAAGGGGAATCAAGGGTTACAGGGAAAGGACAGGAAAGTAGACGTGAAGGAGATTAGGTCAGTCATGATCCAATTGAATGGTGCAGCAAGCTCCAGGGGCCAAATGGCCTTCTCCTGTTCCTATTTCTTATGGTCTTAACAGGTGAAGGTAGACTGTGCGTCTCGCTGGCAGCAAGGATGGAAAGTGGCTGCTGCGACAAGGTGGTTGTGGCTCGACATGGCACCAATAAATAATCACTACCTGTCAGAATCGTGTGGACCAAGATGATGCCCCATGTGAAGCAAAGCCACAATGCAGGCTCCTACCAGGGTCCATTTGCCAAGTACTGTGATGATGGAGAATTGTCGACAGGGTTAGGCCGTGAACCTGGGAGCCTCGAGTCAATAATCTGCACATGAGCGAGAGAAAGATGCCTGTTAGTCATTGGACACCTGTGTTGAGACAGAGGTGTCTTTGAGCAGCAGCATCTGTGACTACAAAGTTTTTTTTCTGCTTACCTTAGATGGGGAGGGGGCTTGAAAAGATGTCCTAAAAAAAGGTTGGGGAACCACACCCCAACTCTGTGGTCAAAAAAAACTTTAAATTTTTCAATTTGGAATGGACAATCTGAAGACAGACGGGCTGGATAGAAGAACTGTAACTGTGAGCCATCAAGATTCCTGAAAAAGGAAGGCAGAGTTGGGAGAGTGTAATATTATTCATGGTTCCCCATTTGTGCAGGAAGTAACATGATTGCTTGTAATGATGTGAGGCATATCTTTGTTATATTGGCTATTAAATGTGAAATTTGCCTCTAAAATGTGAATTATAAAAGATTTTGGAATCTCAAACAAACGTTTGAATTATGTTGATTTTAGTTGGTTTGTTATAGTAAAGGTTTTGAAAAGTGAAAAATTGTCCAACTGTTTTCTGTTAGCATTACAGAAATTTCTTTTTTTTATAAAGCTAACACAGTCTCTATGGGAATCGTAACACGACTCACTCTGCACCAGATTTTCAATTCCCTCACCATCTCTTCAATTCCGTATACAAGAAACTTGGCCTGTCCTTGAATGTTACCAAAGTAAAACTCATATCAACCCACATCTGATCATCCAAATGTTAATGGAGAGACCCTAGAATACGTTAAGCACTTTCCATATCTTACTTCTCTCAAATGGCCACCATTGACAGAGAGAGCCAACACCAGACCAGATGCACCAGCCCAGCCTTCTGCAAACTTTGGCAATGGGAGGGTACCAAATCAATATTAGTGTCTTTCTTGAAGCCAGCTCCACAAGCAGTCAGACACAACTGCAAAATTAACTTCAATCTACTGAACGCTATTTCCAGAGGGCCAAAAACCATCTCCCCACCACGTCCTATTTTCTCAATGTCCAAGTGGTTAATGTTCTAGGGGAGGGTAAAGAAAGTGCTTTAAACACACATTGAAATCCAGTTTGAAGCATCGACATTAATGACTAGGAGATCTGATCAATCATCCAAAACAGTCATAACTTGTTGATCAAACTGCATTAAACTTTGAATCCAAGTCTTAAGGAGGCAGATTGTGGGCAGCATGGTGGTACAGTGGTGAGCAAAGAACAAAGAAAATTACAGCACAGGAACAGGCCCTTTGGTCCTCAAAGCCTGCGCCGAACATGCTGTCCAACTTAACTAAAACCCCCTACCCCTCCGGGGACCATATCCCTCTATTCCCATCTCATTCAGTCCACCTTGTTGTCCAACAAGGGGCATACGCGCGATGGGTCGTATGAGGGCTGCTCTTGGTTGTTTCGAGAATAGCCTAGTACTTCACGTCGTTAGTGTGCGCTTAAACTGGACCAGATGCTGGGCAACACGACAGCTCAGTGACTATCACTGTTTGCTGTGCAGATACATGGATTTGGGCCAGTGTCTGCGGGAGTTTGCGCATTCTCCCCAAGCTTGCATGGGTTTTCTCCGGGTGCTCCTGTTTCCTCCCACACCCCAAAGGTGTGCTATTAGGCTAATTGGTGTAACAAATTGTCCCTAAATTAGTCTTCCCTCAATGTGGAATGCCTTAAGCATAGACAAGGGTCATGGGTGGAAAGGGGACTCAATGTTAAAATGGCAGCGCGGGCTCATTGGGCCAAAGGGCCTGTTTCCTGGGCTGTTTTGTTCTTTGTTCTACTCACGTACTTGTCAAGACGCCCCTTAAAAGTCACTACCATATTCGCTTCCGCTACCTCCCCCGGAAATGAGATCCAGGCACCCGCTACTCTGTGTAAAAAATCTGCCTGGTCCATCTCCTTTAAACCTTGCCAAGTGCACCTTAAACCTATGCCCCCTAGTGATTGACTCTTCCACCCTGGGAAAAAGCTTCTGACTATCCACTCTGTCCATGCCTCTCATAATCTTGTAGACTTCTATCAGGTCTCCCCTCAACCTCCGTCACTCCAGTGAGAACAAACCAAGTTTCTCCAACCTCTCCTCATAGCTAATGCCTTCCATACCAGGCAACATCCTGGTAAATGTTTTCTGTACTCTCTCCAAAGCCTCCACATCCTCCTGGTAGTGTGGCGACCAGAATTGAACACTATATTCCAAGTGCAGCCAAACTAAGGTTCCATAAAACTGCAACATGACTTGCCAATTTTTAAACTCAAGACCCCGGCCAATGAAGGCAAGCATGCCGTATGCCTTCTTGACTACCTTCTCCACCTGCGTTGCCACTTTCAGTGACCTGTGTATCTGTACACCCAGATCCCTTTGTCTATTAATACTCTTAAGGGTTCTGCCATTTACTGTATATTTCCTACCCGTATTAGACCTTCCAAAATGCATTACTTCACATTTGTCCCGATTAAACTCTATCTGCTATCTCTCCGCCCAAGTCTCCAGGTGATCTATATCCTGCTGTATCCACTGATGGTCCTTATTGCTATCTGCAAATCTACCAACCATTGTGTCATCCACAAACTGACTGATCAATCCAGTTATGTTTTCCTCCAAATCATTTATATATATATTACAAACAGCAAAGACCCCAGCACTGAACCCTGAGCACTGCTGCCTCACAGCGCCACAGACCCGGGTTTGATTCCAAGCTTGGGTCCGTCTATGTGAAATCTGCACATTCTCCCTGAGTGCTCCTGTTTCCTCCCACAATCTGAAAGATGGCCATGCTAAATTCTTCCTCAGTGTACCCGAACAGGTGCCAGAGTGTGATGACTCAGGACTTTTTATAGTAAGCCTACTTGTGATGCTAATAAATAACCTAAATAGGAGAAAAGAAATATAAAAAGGAAGCAAATCCTGCACTCTGTATACTATCTCATACAACGTCCTGTCCCACGTGCTAAAAGAATTGCGTTCAGTCACACAATCATCCAGAATAAAATCCCGCATTTCTGAGTGGACATTATCCTCGAATCGACAGGCAGCCAGTGACGAGCGAACCAGCATAATTTCCTCCAGTTCAACATTGAGAAAACTGAAGCTATCTTTTTCAGTAGCTGCTCCAAACTCTAGCTACTAATTCCATCCCTTTGCCAGGCAACTGTCCGAGATTAAACCAGTCTTTTTGCAACTTGCTGTCACATTGACTCCAAGATGATCTTTCACACACTAAAACCCCCTTTATCCAAATCCATAACATTCGTTTCTGTTCACCAGCTGCTGAAACCTCATTCACGCTTTTAATACATCTATATTCGACTATTCCAATGTCTGGTCTCCTACATTCAACGCTCCATAAACTTAATCCACAACTCTGCTGCCTGTACGAGACCTGTTCACCTATCACCTCCCTTCTCTGACCTACATTTGCGCCCAGTCAAGTAGCAACTCAATTTTTAAACGCTGATCTTTCCGTCTCATTCACAACCATCAGAGATTTCTGTGCTCCTCTAATTCTGGTCTCTTGTGCATCCCATCTCAATCTCTGCACCACTAATGGTTATGCACTCAATTGTCTAGGCTGCAAACTTTTCAACTCCCTCCATATATCTCTTTACTTTGTCATGCACCTTTAAGATACTCTTTAAAACCTACTTTTCTAACAAAGCTTTGGTTATCTTACATGGTTTGGTGTAATGTTTTCTTTTATAATGTGCCTCTGAAATGCTTTATGATAAAGGTGCTATAAAAATAGTGGAGGGGGAGGGTTTATAGATCTAGGTATGGGGCATTACTGTTCAGGATTCTCTCTAACACCTTTCCACCTATAAATAATTAGATGGCACTTTGCATAAGTGGACTGAGTCCCCTAAAGACGAGAGCCACGACCTTATTCTTTGCCCCAATTGGTGTTGCCAGGTTGAAGAATTAATTCTGAATTAAGGGAAATTACTCACCAAAGCACACATGGAATGTCTATCACATTCTCTGGTTAACTTAGAAAGTGGCAAATACATTAATTAATGGATAATTACATACTGGCTGAAAAAGATAGTCCAGGTTCATTCACAGATGAAATAATAGAGTGCATACATCAGAAGAACAGTGGAGGAGAGAAAGCAATCGGAGGAAGAGACATCAAAGCCAAGGGCACAATCAAATTTTCATTACAGACATACTGGAGTTCCTCGTTTTAAAATAAAAAGCTCACAGAGTGTCTCTCAGCAAGCTCATGCAAAGTCAGTCTCTGGTGGATTTTATACATTTGTTTCTTAGTTTTCCTACCCTCCCTTTACATAGAGATTATGGTGAATAAAATACTCAATAAAGAGAAACTAACTGAATCATAAGAACGTTTTCCCTCATCAAGTTTAAATATATCCTTTCATGGTGGAGATATACATTATAGTTGGTTCACCGCAGTAATTACACCTTTATTTGTGGATTTAAAGACATTAACAGTCAACGTAACAGTGATGTCAAAGATAGTCAATATCTTTTCCCCCAAGGTAGGGGGGGTCTAAACTAGAGGGCATAGGTTTAAGGTGAGAGGGGAAAGATATAAAAGTGTCCAGAGAGGCAATTTTTTCACACAGAGGGTGGTGAGTGTCCAGAACAAGCTGCCAGAGGTCGTAGAAGAGGCGGATACAATTTTATCTTTTAGAAAGTATTCAGATAGTTACATGGGTACAGACATAGTTCGATGGGTATAGAGGGGTATGGGCCAAATGCAGGCAATTGAGATTAATTTAGGGGTTTAAAAAAAAAGGGCAGCATGGACAAGTTGGGCCAAAGGGTCCGTTTCCATGCTGTAAATCTCTGACTTTGACTCTAACAGAGATAAATCTGTTGACGCAGTCATTAGAAGGAATCCTTTTCTTGCTACTTTTGCATACTCTGACTCTCTTCTATTGTGAATTGAGTCTCCATTTTAACTTCAACTTCTTGGGAAAAAAAAATCACAAAACAGCAAGACACAACAAAGACTCACTCAAACATTGGTGCTGCTGTGAAGGAGTGGCACCCCTAAAGATTTGCATTCTGGCCACCATCTCTCCTGATTTTTCCATTATTGCCTAATTATAAGAAACATAAAAGATAGGAGCAACAGAAGACAACACAGCCCATCAAATCTGCTCAGCCGTTCATTATGAATCTTGACTGATCTTGGGTTTCTTAGAATTATAGAATCCCTACGGTGCAGGAGGAGGCCATTTGGCCCATTGAGCCTGCACTGACAACAATACCATCCAGGTCCTGTCCTCTTAACCTCATGCATTTACCTTGCTAGCACTCCCCTCCCACTCAACACTAAGGGGCATGACCAATCAAACTAACCCACACATTTTTCAAGTGTGAATGAAAACTGGAGGAAACCCACGCAGATCTCGGAAGAATGTGAAAACTGCACGGAGTCAGTCCCCAAGGCTGGAATTGAACCTGGGTCCCTGGCGCTGTGAGGCCGCAGTGCTAACCACTATGCCACCCTTACCACTCTCTTATTCTCACAAGAAACCAAATCACTGCCTTAAATATATTCAGCAATGGAATATGTACAGCACATTTGGATGGAGAAATTTAAGATCGACAACCCTTTGCTGAGTGAAGAAATTTCTCCCCATCTCAGTTCTAAATGATCAGCCGTTTATCCTGAGACTGTGGCCCCGTGTTTTCGATTCCCCAACCAATGAAAACAATCTCTTAACTTCCAGCCAATCAAGCCCCTTCAGAATTGTGTGACTGGGATTTTCTGGCCCCCATCGCAACTAGTTTCCCCATAATGGATACACGAGCAAATCAAATCCCCACTAACTTCAGTGGGACCAGACGATCCCGCTGGCAGGAGGCATTGGAAAATCTCACCTGATAGATTTTGATAGGGTCATTTCTCATTCTTCTAAATGCCAGAAAATATAAGCCTATATATGAGATACAATATACTTGCCTCTCATCTTAGGACAACACCCTAATCCTAGGGACCAATTTAGTGAACCGTCGCTGTACCATCTCCAATGCAAGAACGTCCATCCTTAAATTTGGAGACCAAAACGGCACTCAGTATTCCAGATATGGTTTCAAAACCCTATAACTGTGGCAAGATTTCTTGACTTCTGTACTCCAACTCTCTTTCAATAAAGGCCAACATGCCATTTGCTTTCCAAATTGCTTGCTGCACCGACATGCTAATATTCTATGTTCCTTATGCCAGCACACCCATGTCTCTTTGGGCATCAAAACTTGTAAGTTTCTCACTTTTTAAAAATAACTGTTTTATTGTTCTGACCAAAATGAATAACTTCATATTTCCCTATATTATTCCCCACCTGTCATATTGTTATCCACTCATCTAACTTGTCTACATCTCTTTGCAGCTGCTCGATGTCCTCCCCACAGCAAACCTTCCTACCCGACTTTGTATCACCAGCAAATTTACTATCTGCGTCTTCATCTAATTCATGAACATAGTTTGTAAATAGCTGAGGCCCCAGCACTGATCCTTTCCGCACTCCACTATTCACTACCTGCCAACTTGAATTAAGCCCTGTTTATGCCCACTGTGTTTTCTGTTAACCAATCCTCCATCCAAACTAATACATTACTCCAAGAGCCTTTAGTGTGGCACCTAATCAAATGCCTTTTGGAAACCCAGGTATACTACATTTACTGGTTCCCCTTCCTCTATCCTAATTATAGCCTCAAAAGACTCTCAACAAATTTGTCAACAGGATTTCCTTTTAGTAAAATATGGTGATTTGTTCAAATCATATCGCACTTTTCAAAGTGCACTGTTAAGACTTCCTTAGTTACAGATTCCAGGGTTCTCACAACAACTGATATCAGGCTAACTGGCCTGTACTTTTTCTCTTTTGCTGCAACATTTGCCAACTTCAATCTAGTGGAACCACTCCTGAATTGAAGGAATTTTGGACCATCCTAGTTGAGTGCAGAAATAGTGGATGCACTATGTCTTTTTGAACCCTAGAGCATAAGGCCCATCAGATCCCAGGAAACTATCAGATTTTATTCTCGTAAATTTCTCCAATATTTAACCTCTGTGGATATTAACTTCCAATTCACAGAACATAGAACACTACAGCACAAACAGGCCCTTCGGCCCACGAGTTGCACCGATCACATCAACACCTACCAATCTACAGACCTATCTATAACCCCCAATCCCATATACTCATCCAGAAGTCTTTTAAAAGACCCCAGCGAGTTCGCCTCCACCACCACCGACAGCAGCCGATTCCATTCACTCACCACCCTCTGAGTGAAAAACTTACCCCTAACATCACTTCTGTACTTTCCTCCCCGCACCTTAAAACTGTGTCCTCTCGTAGCGACCATTTCAACCCGGGGAAATAGCCTCTGAGAATCCACCCTATCTATTCCTCTCAACATTTTATAAACTTCGATCAGGTCACCTCTCAACCTTCGTCTCTCCAGGGAGAAGAGTCCCAGCTCCCTCAACCTATCTTCATAAGGCATGCCTCCCAGTCCAGGCAACATCCTTGTAAATCTCCTCTGTACCCTTTCAATAGCTTCTACGTCCTTCCTATAGTGAGGCGACCAGAACCGCGCACAGTACTCCAAATGAGGCCTGACAAGGGTCTTATAAAGTTGCAGCATTACCTCCTGATTCCTAAACTCAATCCCTCGATTAATGAAGGCCAGTACACCATACGCCTTCTTGACCACATCCTCCACCTGCAAGGCCGGTTTAAGAGTCCTGTGGACCCGGACCCCAAGATCCTCCTGCTCTTCAACACTACTAAGACTCCTGCCCTTGATAGTGTACTCGTTCATCCCATTGGTCCTGCCAAAATGGACGACTACACATTTATCCGCGTTGAAGTCCATCTGCCACTTCTCCGCCCAGTCCTGCATCCTATTTATATCCTGCTGCAACTTCTGACATCCTTCCAGACCCCCGATCTTCGTGTCATCAGCGAACTTACTAACCCATCCCTCCACTTCCTCACCTAGGTTATTTATGAAAATGACAAACAGCAAGGGTCCTAGAACAGATCCCTGGGGTACTCCATTGGTGATTGACCTCCATGCAGAAAAAGACCCATCCACAACCACTCTCTGCCTTCTGCAGGCAAGCCAGTTCTGGATCCACAAGGCCAAAGCCCCTTGGATCCCATGCCCTCTCACCTTCTCAAGAAGTCTTGCATGGGGGACCTTATCAAACGCCTTGCTGAAGTCCATGTACACCACGTCCACTGCACTTCCTTCGTCAATGTGTTCAGTCACATTTTCGAAGAACTCAACTAGGCTCGTAAGGCACTCTTTTCCTTCACTCTTTTCAGCCCCTGGTTGCCATCTATTTCTGGTATGAAACCTGTGTATTCTAATGTGAAGACGGATAAAATATTTGCTCAATACCTGTCACTTCGCCATGATCATTTCTCCTGTCTCTGCTTCTAAGGGACCAACATTTATTTTAGCTACTTTCTTCAGACTGCTTATACAACGTCCAGTGCTGCCATACCAGAAATTCCCCGCAGTTAAATCTTGGGAAGGCCAAACAATTGCTGTTAATCCCAGTGACAAAGCCTTTTCCCTGGCAATTCTTTAAGGCTGAATCACAACCTTGGTGCCGTATTTGGTTAGAGATAACCATTTTAACCAAATGTCTGCATTTTCCAGCCACTGCTGCAAGGCAGAGTGAAGAATTTGGTGCTGAGCAGAATCTCCGTTCACTGCAGCGAGACCAGAAAATCCTGCCAGGGTGAACGGCCACAAAGTTCCACCCATCATTTCCACTTATCACAGCGTTATTTAGTTCCATTCATGTATGCTTAAATCCTCGTGCCTTTTTAACATCTAGACTTGACTGTTCCAAAGCATCCCTGGCTTCCCACATGCTAATCTTAGTAAACTTGAGGTCTTACAAAACCTTGCTGCCCGTGTTTTCACACATACTAAATCCCACCCTCACACCTGTCTTGTGTTTACTGACCTACACTGGCTGCTGATCAAGCAACACAATAACATCCTCAGCCTTGTTTTTAAGTCTCTTCATGGCCTTGCCACTCCCATCTTTAATCTCCTCCAGCCCCACAACTCAAGGATCCCTGGTGCTCATCCAATTCTGACATTCCCAATTGTAAGTGCTTCACCATTTGTGGTTATGCCTTCAGTTGCCTTGGCCACGAGCTCCAGAATTTTCTCCCTAAACTTCTCCGCCTCCCCCCATCTCTTTCAAGATGCTCCTTAAAACCTACATTTCTGACCAAGCTTTTAATCATCTGCCCTAATATCTCATGGAGCTCAGTGTTACATTTTGTTTTGTAAAACTCCATGAAGCATTTTGTAATGGGCACCATACAAATATGAGTTGGAGAGATAATAAAAGAATTGGTGCTTTTCAGTCTTGAGCTCCCAGATGTGATCATCAAAAATATAAATGCCAAATGGAATGGAAAAGGTACACATAGAAAGTCACTGGGAGTTAAACTGCAAGAGAAGGACAAAAGTCACAAGTTGAAGCTAGTGAGAGACAAATTCAGGACAGACATCAGGAAGATTTTCCCATGATCCACAGCATAAAACCTGCTTTCATTACTTTGAATACAGATCTTTGTGAAATCTAACTACAAAAAGATCTTTGTTGTCAATGACAAAACTGAATGCACAAACCAAAATAATGTAAAAATATCTCAATTTAAATAATGATATCTGCACTCACAGATTAGAAATGGCACAGCATGGCATTGAAAGGTGCTCATGGGCTAACATCAATTAGGAATTTATTGTTCAACACTAGAACATCAGAAGTGTAACACAACACAGAAACATACTATAAATCTCTCACACATCGCCAAATGGACGTGTAACGTGACCCACAACACAGGAGAAAGACAAATGGCTTTCAATTCTGTTGTATTCACTCCCAAAACCCACCACGGCTGTTTCCCCATGCTTATTAAGTGCCTCGGTCAAGGAAAAACCCACCTGAAAATCCAACTGTGAAGCATATGGAAAGAGAAAATACTAAAATCAAGCCTGACATTCAATCAGTTAACTGCAAGAAGCTGCAAACAATCAAATGCAGATTCAGCACACAGATTCGACAAAATAAGATTAGTGAAAGTATTAGTTAACATCGAGATGAATTGAATAGAAAGTCAGACAAGACAGCAAGGCAATGCATTTGAGAAATGCTGCAACTATGCAGATATGGCATAGAAAACCTCAGTGCAATCTCGGCAATCGAGAAATCAGAATGAAAAGTTATGGTGTCACATCCTTAGTATTAGTTCATTGGGTTGATTTGTCCAGCATTTGCCTGTTGTTAAGGTCACATAAGTGACCTATACGAGGTCAGATTCCTGATAAATCCTCAAGCGGGTTTCACACAGTAGCAATGCCAGATTTCATTCAAGAGCACAAATTGGCCTTTATCAATGGGTAGCATTTCTATAACATATAATCCTTCCACCATCACAAATATTTTCAACAATAAAATCATTCTTGTGAGCCAACGGAAATGTAGTCAAAGTGCATTACTGAATGCTCTGTTAGACAGGTTGTATTTTCAAATCGTTTCCCTTTTGACTGTGAGATGTTGCTCTAGTGCATTTTATGAATTAAATATGAATAGATTTGATTTAAACTTGGAAGTTTACTATACATGAGATCATTACTGTTTTACCAATCTTAAAATCATGAGTGCAGCTTCAATACCAAAGAACATCCATTAAGCAAGAATGATAGTCTCAAGAGAAACCAAACATCAGCAGGAGAGTTTATACTCTGGGAAGCTTATCCTAAAATTAGGTGAAGATCTGCAGAGACATTCCTTCTCACTGCTTGGGTGGGACTGTGCAGAGCGAATCACTTAACTGTTACAGTATCTGTCTGATTCTTCCATGAAAAGGAAGTTTGAGCACCTGTTCTGCCAGATTACAGGAAGTGAAGGTAAACATCTAGCCCATGACCTTCGATCACCAGCTATCTTAGTTTTAGTTTAAACTGACAAATCCAGCAATATTAATCAGCTCTACTGACACCATGATCCCATATCATTCTTGCCAATACCAACAGCAACACTGCTGTCGATCTCAAACCACCAGACAGACAGACCACGCTATAGCTCCTACCCAAATCATTGCTACAATTCATGCAAGCGTAAGATTCTTTTTCAACGCGAGTCCATGGTTAACTTTGGCGGTTACCCGTATCCGTTTATTACGCCGCACTTCCTCTCCAGGGCTTGTAGTTGTGTTATTAGCAATACTGGAATCATTTTCTGGCTGCTCAGAGACAATTGCAGAGTCTTCCTCTTGATCCATTCCATTGGCCACGGGTTCATCCGCATCTTCGAAGCGATGCTTCATAGCAAACTGCAACGCCTGTCAGAACAGAATCAAAGAGAAATGAACCTACAGAGGGAGACTAGACTCATTCCTCAACCACTACCAAGCAGTGGTGAATTGCAGAAAAGCTTGGCAGCAAATAACGCAGCGACTAATCTCAGCACGAGTTAGTTGTAAATAAAACTCTCAGGAGGTTTACGTCAGGCATCCATTATGAAATTGGGTTCTCGTTACTGCAGTCAAATCAGTGGCCAGGGTAATAATATTTAAAACCAATGCACACCATACACCCAACTAAAGAGTTAAATATGGCATATTAATTGCTTGTTAATAAATATATGCATCAATCTTCATCAGAGATCCAACGTTTCGGCATTTCCAGATATTTAACTGAAAATACATGCACTTGAATTGGGAATAATTCCACAACTCAAATAATCTGAACATATTCCTGCTGGCATTTTGTTTGGATTTCGTTTGAAGTTGTCAACAGATAAAGTGAGGGGCCATTTAGCCCATCCAGTTTATTGTCCATCACAACATCTGACTGTCCCTTGCATGGTTCAGAGGTTTTGTCTTCATTAACCTACCTAGATCATTGTAGGTATCCATCACTCTGGCATAAAATCAATAGCTTTCTGGAAGATGCATCATTCTCAATTTGACACGTCATATCCTTAAAACAAGGAGATTGGCAGGCAGGATCTATCTTTCCAAAACTCTACTGGCTGATATTTACTAGGTTATTTTCACACAAGTAACCCTGAAATTTACTGCTGATACCCAGTTCCATTATTTTACCTGTCATTAACTGTGTATGCTTATACTTGGGTGTGCTTTATCAGATTTTTTGATGATAGGTAGTTGCCTTATTTCTAATTCAGTTTGCCCTCTCCCATTTTATCAAGCCGATCACGATAACTTGTAATACTTTCAACTCGAATCACAATAGCACTCTTTAGGCATACACTATCTACATCCTAGGATACATTGCTTCCAAGACCTTTCACCCAGTCCTTGATGACAATAGTCAAGTTAGATTGCAGCACCTATCATGAGGGATACAGTCCAAATATCTTCCACAGTTTCTAGAAAGTAATCCTTTGATAGTTTTCATTCTTCTCAGTTCCTCCTCAGTTTCACATCGAATGCCCTTTGATAATTCTCTGGCTGTTTTAACACTGGGTAACTTGTTTGGGATTACATTTGGCTGTTACAACTCTGCTCATTTCTAGGTCTCTTGGCTCCTCTGCCTTTTGTTTTGAAATGTCTGAGAGATTCCTGGACTGTTCACAGCGGGTTCCCTTCTCTCACTCTCATCCTGCAGATTAGATTGACTTTCTTTTATGAAGCATACACAGCACAGAAACAGCATTTATGGGGGAGTTTCACGGGTGCAGAGGATGATGTTTTTAACCTAATCATAGTCCAAGCTGAGTGAACCTAATTCGGCAAACATCATAGATCAAGCTTCAACAAGCAACTATCTAATTTTAAATGTGATCATTTGAGATACGGGTTGCCTGGGGTGCTCCTTTTTAATCAATTTAATTCTTTAATGGGATGCTTTAGTGCTCTTGCTCTCATTGCTGCCTCAGCCAGCAGGAGTTGAGTGTCTGGATCAGAGACCATTACAAAGAGTCATCCATGAAAAATCGGAGTTGTAGGCTTTTTCCCTCAACCATCATGGCAATTCCAATCAAGACGGAGAGGTAGAGCTTGTTTCAAGGAATGAACGGTCATTTCCATTGCATATGGAACTACAAGCTGTGGTAAAAATACAACCATTGCTTTCCATATGACTGTGGCTATCTTCATACAGACACACAATTACAGAAGGTTTAAAAGGAGGCTTGGCTTGAAAGTCAGCTTTACCTCACTCTGTTCCGTAGTCGATTCTTGTCGATTGAACTTTGGTGGACGGCCTGGTCGCCTCCCTGGACCAAACCGTCTCCTGCCTCGGCCACGACCTCTGCATTTTGACCTATCATAGAGTAGATATGGTAAGACATTTGACTAAATGAAGCACAGTCTAGAAAAAGCAGCATTCGTGACTGAAGTAGAACGCTCCTGGGACAGGTGCATGCAGGAAAAAGACAACCAATAGCTCCGCTGGTTAGCGCTGCTGCCTTGCAGTGCCAGAGACCTGGGTTCAATACTGGCCTCGGGAGACTGTGTAGAGTTTGCACATTCTCCCAGTATTTATGTGAGTTTCCTCCAAGTGCTCCGGTTTCCTCCCACAATTCAAAGAAGTGCAGGTCAAGTGGATTGGCCAGAGTAAATTGTTCTTTAGTGTCCAAAGGTATGTACGTTAGGTAGATTAGACATAAGTACATGGGGTTACAGGGATAGGATGGGAAGGGTGGGCCTGGATAAGATGCTCTTATGGAAAGCTGGCGCAGACTTGACGGGCCGAATGGCCTCCTTCTGCACTGTAGGGATTCTGTGGAAAAGTGTCAACTTCTGCAACTGTTCAAAAACTGGTGCCTGTGCCCCTGAGAAATAATGTCAACTTGAAGAGCCTCCACAAAAGCCACAATGGGGATGATCAATAGAAACTCTTCATCCTCTTTATTTCAGTATCAGGACGTGGGCGGTTTTACGGATGAGGCCAGTTTCCAATATATGCAGTAAATGGGAGAATACTGAGAGCTCTTAAAGGAAATGGGAGACCTTGGAGTGATTGTCCACAGATCTCTGAAGGTAGGACAGCTCGATAAAGTGGCTAAGGCAGCAAATGGAATCCTTTCATTTATTATCCGAGGTACAGAATGTAAGAGCAGGGCTGTAGGCCCACAACTGGCAATCACGTTTTTTAATGATTTTGTTTCTGCTCCACTTTTGATTTTTTAAGTAAAGCTTTACTGAACCTTACTTTGTAGACATTGATTTGAACTTAGATGTAATTGTACTTTGATTATTGATCAATTATATAATCAGTAATATCAACTATAGATTTCAACTTTCACCTCAAGGGCTTTTCTTGCACATCATATTCACAGTTGCTATTTCGACTGAATATTTTTTTCTAAATGCGCCACAAAAAAAGTTACTTTCCATTGTTTACAAAAAGAGGAAGTGTTCCAGCTGTATTGACCCCGGTGACCCTTGAACCAGAAACCAGGACAATTAGTCATCTTACATCCAGGATGGTCAACTACACAAAAGATGTGTAAACATATTGAATATTGCAAAGTCTGCATTGCCTCTCAGTGCCTGTGGGGAGAATTGATAAGGACTTGTATGTTTACCAGGCTTTTTTTTTGAGAGTGTCTGAACAAGGCCTCAAAAGGCTGGAATGGAGTCAGAAGTTTGGCTTATAGTGGCACTCCTTCCAGGATTCAAAACTGCAGCCAGAGTGGAATAGTCAACTATTGATGACTTTGGAGGAAGAGACATCAGAGTGACCAGCCAAACAGTCAGAGACTTGGTAATGTATGCATCACGGGGAAATTTTAGCAATTTATGATGCAGACCTGGAGCAGACCAATTTGGGGTAACTGTTTGTGTTTTAGAAACCATAGAAACCCTACAGTGCAGAAGAGGCTATTCGGCCCATTGAGTCTGCACCAGCCACAATCCCAACCAGGCCCTACCCCCATATTCCTACATATTTACCCGCATCGCAGGACACTAAGGGGCAATTTTAGCATAGCCAATCAACCTAACCCGCACATCTTTGGATTATGGGAGGAAACCAGAGCACCCGGAGGAAACCCGCGCAGACACAGTGAGAATGTGCAAAGTCCACACAGCCAGTGACCCAAGCCGGGAACCGAACCCAGGTCCCTGGAGCTGTGAAGCAGCAGTGCTAACCACTGTGCTTCCGTGCCACCCAAATCATCTTTTGTTCCGATGTGTGTTCAGTGTTTTCTCTTTTTAATAAAGTTCTTTCTTTTTACTTCTCTTTTATATTATCAATTATAATTGTCATTCCATTATTATAATCATCATTAGAACATAGAACATAAAACATTACAGCGCAGAACAGGCCCTTCGGCCCACGATGTTGCGCCGACCAGTTACAAAACAATGACCCACTAACCTAAACCAATCCCTTTTCGTCCATAAACCTATCCACGGATCTCAAACGCCCCCCCAAACTAGGCGCATTTACAACTGCAGCAGGCAGGGCATTCCAATCCCTCACCACCCTCTGGGTAAAGAACCTACCCCTGACATCCGTCCTATAACTACCCCCCCCTTAATTTAAAGCCATGCCCCCTCGTGCTAGATTTCTCCATCAGAGGAAAAAGGCTATCACTGTCCACCCTATCTAAACCTCTAATCATTTTATATGTTTCAATAAGATCCCCTCTTAGCCGCCTTCTTTCCAGCGAAAACAACCCCAAATCCCTCAGCCTCTCCTCATCGGACCTCCCCTCCATACCAGGCAACATCCTGGTAAACCTCCTCTGCACCCTCTCCAAAGCCTCCACATCCTTCCTGTAATCTGGGGACCAGAACTGCACACAGTACTCCAAGTGCGGCCGCACCAGAGTTGTGTACAGTTGCAACATAACGCTGCGACTCCTAAATTCAATCCCCCTACCAATAAACGCCAAGACACCGTATGCCTTCTTAACAACCTTATGTACTTGATTCCCAACTTTCAGGGATCTATGTACACATACACCTAGATCCCTCTGCTCATCCACACTATTCAAAGTCCTCCCGTTAGCCCTATACTCGACACATCTGTTATTCCTACCAAAGTGAATTACCTCACACTTCTCCGCATTAAACTCCATCCTCCACCTCTCGGCCCAGCTCTGCAACCTGTCTAAGTCTTCCTGCAAACTATGACACCCTTCCTCACTATCTACCACACCTCTGACTTTGGTGTCATCAGCAAATTTACTAATCCACCCAACTATACCCTCATCCAGATCATTAATAAAAATTACAAACAGCAGTGGCCCCAAAACAGATCCCTGAGGCACACCACTCGTAACCGAACTCCATGATGAATATTTACCATCAACCACCACCCTCTGTCTCCTATCCGCTAGCCAATTCCTGATCCAATTCCCTAGATTACCCTCAATCCCATACAACTGCATTTTCTGCAGAAGCCTACCATGGTGAACCTTATCAAACGCCTTACTAAAATCCATATACACCACGTCCACTGCCTTACCCCCATCCACCTCTTTGGTCACTTTCTCAAAAAACTCAATAAGGTTAGTAAGGCACGATCTACCCTTCACAAAACCATGCTGACTATCTCCAATCAATTCATTACTCTCCAAATAACTATAAATCCTATCCCTAATAATTTTTTCCAAAACCTTGCCCACAACAGAAGTGAGACTCACCGGTCTATAATTCCCGGGGAAGTCTCTGTTCCCCTTCTTAAACAATGGGACAACATTCACTAACCTCCAATCTTCCGGTACTATACCAGAGGCCAACGACGACCTGAAGATCAGAGCCAGAGGCTCTGCAATCACTTCTCTTGCCTCCCAGAGAATCCTGGGGTAAATCCCATCCGGACCAGGGGACTTATCTATTTTCAGACCCTCCAGAATATCCAGCACATCCTCCTTATCAACTGTAACACTGTCAATTCTACTCCCCTGCAACCCAGTGTCCTCCTCAGCAATATCCACGTCCCCCTGCGTGAACACCGAAGAGAAATATTGGTTCAATGCCTCTCCAATCTCCTCCGGTTCCACACATAACTTCCCTCTGCTGTCTATAACTGGCCCTAATCTTGCCCTAACCAACCTTCTGTTCTTGACATACCTATAGAACGCCTTAGGATTCTCCTTAACCCTATCAGCCAAAGTCTTCTCATGTCCTCTTTTAGCCCTTCTTAGCTCACTCTTCAACTCCCTCCTAGCCAATCTAAAGTTTTCTAGTGCATTACCCGAGCCCACACGTCTCATCCAAAGATTCCAAAGGGACTTGCCCTTACAGGGAGGTTATGCTACAGGAAACATCAGTTAGGCCACTGTGTGCAATTCTGGTCACTTCATTACAGAAAGGATGCAATTACTTTAGAGAGGGTGCAGAGGTGATTAATGAGGAAGTGTCTGTGTTCATGAATCGCAGGAAGTTGGAATGCAGGTGCAGCATGTAATAAGAAGGCGATCAGGATGTTGGCATTTATTGCAAAGGGACTGGAATATAAAAGTAGAGAAGTGTTGTTGCAATTGTATAGGGTCTTGGTGAAACCACATCTGTCCAGTTTTAGTCTCCTTATTTGAGGAAAGATGTGGCATTGGAAGCAGTTCAGGGGAGGTTCACTAGATTGATTCTGGAAATGAAAGGGATCGGACGGATGACAGGGGATCTGATCGAGGTATACAAAATACTAAAAGGGATTGACAAAGTAAACATAGACCAACTGTTTCCTCTTATGGGGCAATCTAGAACAAGAGGTCACAGGTTTAGGTTGAGAGGCGGTAGATTTAAAACTGAGGCGAGGAGGAACTACTTCTCACAAAGGATGGTAAATTTGTGGAGCTCACGATGGAGTCCGAATCATTGAATGGTTTCAATAAGGAGATAGTTACATTTCTGATAAAAATGTGTTAAAGGAACATGAGGAAGCACAGAAACTAGAAGCAGGAGGAGGCCAGTTGGCCCTTCGAGTCTGCTCCACCATTCATTTTGATCATGGCTGATCATCAAACTCAATATCCTAATTCCTCCATTCCCTTCATATCTCTTGACCCCTTCAGCCCCAAGAGCTGTATGTAATTTTTTTCTTGAAATCAGACAACTTTTTGGCCTCAAATACATTCTGTGGTAGTGAATTCCACACATTCACCACCTTCTGGGTGAAAAAATTTCTCCTCACCTCAGTTCTAAAAGGTTTACCCCTTATCCTCAAGCTATGACCCCTGGTTCTGGACTCCCCCACCATTAGGAAGGTCCTTTCTGAATCTATCCTGTCTAACCCTGTTAGAATTTTATAAGTTTCTCTGAGATCCCCTTTTATTCTTCTAATGTCCGGCATGGTGGCACAGTGATTAGTGCAAGGACGCCATTCGATTCACGGCTTGGGTCACTATCTGTGTGCACTTTGCACATTCTCCCCATGTCTGCATGGGTTTCCTCCAGTTTCCTCCTACAATCCAAAGATGTGCAGGTTAGGTGGATTGGCTATGCTAAATTGCCCCTTAGTATTAGGAGGACTAGCGAGGATAAATGCATGGGATTATGGCGATAGGACCTAGATGGAATCGTGGTTGATGCAGACTCGATGGGCCAAATGACCTCCTGCACTGTAGGGATTCTATGAATTCCAATGAATATAATCTGAACTGACTTAGTCTCTTATGACAGACCTGCCATCCCAGGAATCAGCCTGGCAAATTTTCGCTGGATTCCCTCTATAGCAAGGACATCCCCCTCAGCTAAGGGCACCAAACTGCACACAATACTCCAGGTATGGCCTCACCAACACTCCAAACAGCTAGGGAGATGGATTTGAAACCAGTGACAGATCAGCCATGACCTGGGGGTCCTTGTGCACGAGTCGCAAAAACCCAGTCTGCAGGTGCAGCAGGCGATCAAGATGGCGAATGGGATGCTGGCCTTTATAGCGAGGGGGATAGAATATAAAAGTAGGGAGGTCTTGCTGCAACTGTACAGGGCACTGGTGAGGCCGCAGCTGGAGTACTGTGTGCAGTTTTGGTCGCTGCACTTGCGCAAGGATATTTTGGCCTTGGAGGGAGTGCAGAGGAGGTTCACCAGGCTGATACCGGAGATGAGGGGGTTGGACTATGAAGAGAGACTAAATAGACTGGGTCTGTACTCGTTAGAGTTTAGAAGGATGAGGGGGGATCTTATGGAGACGTATAAGATAATGAAAGGGATGGATAGGGTAGATGTAGAGAGATTCTTCCCGCTTAGAAAGGATAGCAGGACTAGAGGGCACAGCCTCAAGATGGGGGGGGGGGGGGGGGGGGGGGGGGGGCACTTTAGCTCGGAGTTGAGGAGGAACTTCTTCATTCAAAGGGTGGTGAATCTCTGGAATTCTCTGCCCGTTGAAGTGGTGGAGGCTGCCTCACTAAATATATTTAAGACATGGGTAGATAGGTTTTTGGTAGGCAAGGGAATTAAGGGTTATGGGGAGAAAGCGGGAAAGTGGAACTGATCCACTTCAGATCAGCCATGATCTTATTGGCGGAGCAGGCTCGAAGGCTGAAACGTCCACTTCTGCTCCAAATTCCAATGTCCCAAAGTTGCCAGGGCTGGAAAACTGATGAACGATTGGACAGTTTGGGGATATTCTTAGTGGCACATAGGGGGCTGAGGGGAGATTTGATTGAGATGTACAAAATTGTGAGGGGCCTGGATACTGTGGATGGGAAGGGCCTATTTTTCTCAGCAGGTGGTCAAAGACTAATTGGCAGAAATTTTCAACTGATCAGTCAAAGTGTTGTTGGAGAGATGAGGAAAGATATTTTCACTCAGAGGGTTACAGGTCTGGAACTCATCTGAAAGATTAGAAGGAAGTAGAACTCTTCAACTCATTGAAAATGTGTCTGGATTTGCACCTCAAGTGCTGTAACCTGCAGGATTGTAGACCAAATGCTGGAAAGTGGCAGTCATTAACTGTTATTATATCATTAAGAGGGTGCTTTGGCTTCTAGATCTGCAAAGTTCTTATTAACTGCACAAATACAGCAATCTCATGTTATTCAATGCATTTGTAGATATGGTTTTTACAAAACTAACAAGCAAAACACTGCCGTTCAGATAACAACCTCTGCATATGTGCATTTACCACTGTTCATCATGCTGTTAACTGCCTTAGTAACAACAGCAAAATTTGGTTCAATATTTTAAGATATACTATGTGAATAATTTGAGATATAATGTACAAGTTTAGCAGGTTTGGTAGGAACTGGTAACTGTACACTTACAATTCCCTACAATGTTTTCTGAATTTACAGGATGTAGGCATCGCTGGCTAGGTCAGCATTTATTGCCAATCACTAATTGTCTTTGAGGTGGTATGGAGCTGCCTTCTTGAACCGTTGTAGTCCATGTGATGAAGATAACCCACATTGCTGTTACAGAGCGAGTTCTAAGATTTTTGACCCAGCAACAGTGAAGGAATGGTAATATATTTTCCCATGCACTAAAGGAATGGTGATGTATTAACCTGGTGTTGTGAGACTTCTTACTATATATTTCCAAGTCAGGACGGTGAAAGACTTGGAGGGGAATCTCCAGATGGTGGTGCACTCATATGTCTGCTATCCTTGTCCTTCTTTACGGCAGCAATCGTAGGTTTGGAAGGTGCTGTCCAAAGAGTCTTGATGAGTTGCTCAGTGCAGCTGGCAGATGGCACACACTTCTGCCAGTGGTAAAGTAAGTGAATGTTTGTGGAAGGGGTAACAATCAGGCAGGCTGTTTTGTGCTGGATGATGTCAAGCTTGAGTGTTGTTGGAGTTGCACTCATCCAGTTAAGTGGAGAGTATTCCATTACAATAAGGCCACAAGAAATATGAATAGGAATCAGCTATTTGGCTCCTTGAGCCTTGTCTGCTGTTCAGTAAGATCATGGCTGATCCAACATTCCTCACGTGCACTTTCCTGCCATTTCCTCATGAACCTTAATTCCTTTACTGATCAAAAATCTATCTATCACAACTTTAAATATACACAAAGACTCTACCTCCAGAGCTCATTATGGCAAGGAGTTCCAAAGATTCTCAATTTTCTGAGAAAAGAAATTCTTCCTCAACTCATTAAATTGGTGCCCCTTCATTCTGAGACCATGCCCTCTGGCCCTAGACTCTCCCATGATGGAAACATCCTCTGAGCATTTCCCTTGTCAAGCTCCTTATAAATCCAATATGTTTCGATGAGATCACCTCTCATTCTTCTAAATTCCAATGAGTAGAGTCCAAACCTGATTAACTCTTCCTCATAAGACAATCCCTCCATACCAGGGATCACCCAAATAAACCTTGTCTGAACTGCCTCCGATGAAACAGTATCTTTCCTTAAGCATGGGGACCAATCTGCTCAGTATTCCAGGTGTGGTCGCACCAGTACCTTGTACAGTTGCAGCAAGACTTCCCAACTCTTATACTCCAACCCCCTTGAAATAAAGGGCCAACATTCCATGAGCTTTCCTGACTACCTGCTGTACCCATGTGCTAGTTTTCTGAGTTTTGTGCACAAGTCCCCTCCAAGTCCCTGTAGTTTTTCTCCATCTAAATAATGCTCCGTTCTTAAGTTCTCCCTCCCAAAATAAACAACTTCACATTTTCCCAGATTATACTCCACTTGCTAACTTTTTGCCCACTTCCTTAATCTATCAATATCTTTATAAACTGTTTGTATCCCTCTCACAACTTGCCTTTCCACCTATTTTGTGTCGTTTGCAAATTTGGCTACAGTACATTCTCATCCTCCAAGCTATTAAAATATATTGTAAACAGTTGTGGTCCTAACACTGATCCCTGTGGAATCCCACTGGTTGCAGTCACAACCTGAAAAAAAACACTTGTCCCCACTCGCTGTTTCCTGCCCATTAGCCAATTCTCTATCAATGCCAATGTATTACCTCCAACAATGGGCTCTTAACTTATGACTGTGATGGAGATGCCAGCGTTGGACTGGGGTGGGCACAGTAAGCAATCTTACAACACTAGGTTAAAGTCCAACAGGTTTATTTGGTATCGCGAGCTTTCAGAGCACTGCTCCTTCATCAGTTGAACAGGAGTTATATCTTATGACTTAACTTTTGTGAGGTACCTTGTCAAATGCCTTCTGGAAATCCAGATAGAACACATTTACCGCTTCCCCTCTATCCACTCTGGTCAAGACTTCCTCAAAAAACTCTTCTTTTTCACGAAGCCACGCTGACTCTGCTTGATTAGATTACCATTTTCCATTGCTGCTGAATAACTGATTCCAACATTTTTCCAACAATTGATGTGAGGCTAATTGGCCAATAGTTACCTGGTGCCTTGTAGATGGTGGACAAGCTTTGGAGGTGTCAGGAGGTAAATTGCTCACTGTAGGATTCCTAGCTGTTGACTTGCTCTGATAGCCACAGTATTTACTTGGCTAATTCAGTTCAGTTTCTGGTCAACGTAACCCCCAGGATGTTACTAGCAGGGGATTCAGCGATGGTAATGCCACTGAATGTTATGGGGAGATTCCCTCTTATTGGAGATGGTTATTGCCTGGCACTTACATGGCGCAAATGTTACTCATCAGTTCCACCCTGGATGTTGTCCAGGTCTTGCTGCATTTACTGCTTCAGTATCCACGGAGTCACAATATGGGTTTTCTAACCTGATATTTGGGGCTGAATAGACTAATCGATAGAGATTAATTGCCAAGATTAGACTGCAACACCATTATAGTTGGATCATGCAGCTACCAGGATAATACATGGTGAACTTTGTAGATCTTTTTCATTTACTATCTAGCAATCCTCTACTTAAAATGGGGAATTGGGATGAGGTAACTGCTGCTAATGTTAGATTCACATCAACAGGAATATTCATGAAAACCATAACGCAAGTGAAATTAAAAATTAATACTTAGAAAGATATGGATTGATTAGAGATGGTTAATGTAGATTTGTTTTAGTGAAATGCTAACCTAATTGAAGGAACAATGTATATATCCAGTGGTGTAGAAGATGGAGTTCAAATGGACATTTAGAGAGCAGCTGCTGCAGAAAATTGGAGTTTATGGTTTCAAGACAGCAAATTTTCAGAAAGCATTTGATAAAGTACTGCACCAAAGGCTATTGTGGGAAAATAAAAACTCATGGTGCAGGGGGAGGTAATATATTAGCATGAATAAAAGATTGTTTCCTATTGGTGAATCAAGAGAATTGGCATAAATAGGACTTTTTCTGGTTAGCAGGATGTGATAAATGATGTGCCACAGAGGCCTCAAAACTCTGCAATTTATAAAAATCGCATGAAAGGATTTTGAATAAAAGGTCTGATGGTAAGTTTGCGAAATTTGCTGCCAGCGCAAGACAAATAGGAACGTAAGTTGCAAAGAGGGCACCAGAAGGTATGAAAAAAATATAGATAGATTAGGCAAGTGGGCAAAAATCTGGCAAAAGGAGTATAATGTGGGAAAATGTGAGATTGTCCATTTCGGTAGGAAGAATAAAGAAGCAGCATATTATCCAAATAGTGAGAGCTGCAGAGCTCTGAGATGCAGAGGGATCTGGACATCCTAGTGCATTAATAGCAGAAGTATGCAGGTTCAGCAGTAACTTGTAAGGCTGAAAGAACTGTATTATTTATTGCAAAGGAACTGAATACAGAACAGTAGACAGTTCATGTTTTGCTTATACAGTATATTGCTAAGATCACATCTGGAGTGACATGCACAGCATTGGTCTCCTTATTCCAAGGAAAGGTGTAAATGCATAGGAAGCAGTTCAGAGAAGGTTTATTAGACGAACACCAGGAACGTCTTACGAGGAAAGGTTGGACAGGATATACTTGTGTCTGCTGGAGCTTGGAAGAATAAGAGGTGATTGATTGAAACATACAAGATCCTGAGGGATACTGATGGGGGCAGGGGCGGGGGGGGGGGGGGGGGGGGGGCGGATTTGGAAAGGATGTTTCCTCTTGCAGGAGAATCTAAAACTAGGGGTTGCCATTTAAGACAGAGATGAAGAAATAACTTTCCTCTCAAAGCTATCTTTAGAAATCCCTCCCTCAAAAAGGTGGTTGAAACAGAGTCAATGAATATCTGTACAGCAGGAGTAGAGGTTTTCAGATAGGCAGGTATGTGAAGTTAAGGTTCAAGCTCGATCAGACATTATCTTATAGAATATCACCAATGCCTCTATTTTCTCAGAAGACTAAGGAAATTTGGCATGTCAACTATGGCTCTCACCGACTTTTACAGATGCACCACAGAAGGCATTCTTTCTGGTTGTATCACAGTTTGGTATAGCTCCTGCTCTGCCTAAGACTACAAGGAACTACAAAAGGTCATGAATGTCGTCCAATCCATCATGTGAACCAGCCCCCCATCCAACGACTCTGTCTACACTTCCCACTGCCTCGGCAAAGCAGCCAGCATAATTAAAGACCCCAGACATTCTCTCTTCCATCTTCTTCCTTCAGAAAAAAAATACAAAAGTCTGAGGTCACATACCAACCAACTCAAGAACAGCTTCTTCCCTGCTGCTGTCAGACTTCTGAATGGACTTACCTTGCATTAACTTGATCTTTCTCTACACCCCAGCTATGACTGTCATATTACAGTCTGCACTCTCTCGTTCCCTTTTCTATGAATGGTATGTTTTGTCTGTGTAGTGCACAAGAAACAATACTTTTCACTGTATGTTAATACAAGTGATAATAATAAAACAAATCAAAGAATGGTGGAGCAGGCTCGAGGGGCAAAGTGGCCTACTCCTGCTCCTAATTTGTATGATCACAAATGGTAGTTGAGGGTTTGAAATGAGAACCATCAAAACAAATAGCAAGGCTATATCTGAAATACAGTAAACAGAATACAGAAAGGGAAAAGGGATGTAATATAAAGAGACAAGCACACAAAACAGGAGGGAGAAACAGATACAAAGAGGAGAAGGATCAGAGGGAGACACACACAAAAGACAGAATTCAAGTAGAGAGAGAGACACACACATACTCAGACAGGGATATCTGGGAGTGGCTGGATTGATTCTAATGTTTTCATGGCTGTACCTGCTGAAAAAATCCAGCTTCTCATCATGCATGTTTAGATGCTGCTGGAGCTGTTCAGAGCTGGTGAAGCGACGGTTACACTCGTAGCAGGGCCAGTTTTTCTCCTGGTCTCTTAAAACTAAGAAAGAAACAAACATGTCAGTAGTTGCCTACAAAATGATTGCATTCATATTCTGCGTGAATGTTAACACTTAGTGATGTGCCACAGGGTCCAGTATTGGGACCTCAACTTCTTACAGTTTTATTTAACTGACTGAGATGAAGGGATCAAATTTGCTGATGACAAAGATAGAAAAATAATGTGGTGAAGAGGACACAAGGAGGTTAGAAAGGAATACCGTCCAGTTGAATGTGTGCACAGATTCGGTAAATGGAGTATAGAAGCAAAATGTGAAATTGTCCATTTTGGCAGGGAGAATAAAAAAAAAGGTTATTATCTAAATGGTGAGAACTCTGAGGTACAGTGGGATCTGAGTGCCCTAGTGCATGAATTTCAATTGGTTTTGCAGGTACAGCAAATAATTAGGGAGGCTAATAGAATGTTATTGTTTATTGCAAGGGGAACTAATTTCAGAAGAAGGGAGGTTATGCTTATATGGGATATGATTGAGACTACATGTGGAGGAGTGTGTACAGTAACGGTCACCCTATCTAAATAGACTTCCGTATCAACACTGGCTATTACACCAGACATTTCAATATTGTGCAGATAGGAACGCCTCTTGAAACCCTCAAGCTATCCATGACTAGCACGGAAACTTCCAGACTTGCACCCTGCTCATTCTTTTCCTGGATGACCAAACTAAGGGGCACCTGTGCTGGTTCGAGTCGTCAATTCAGACTGACCAGCATCTTTCCACATTCTCCACGATGTCGTTTTGTGTCTGACCCTACCTGCCAGCATTTCCAAATTCCAAATGTATACTTTGATTTTAATCGGTGTTACGACAGATTGTTCTCCCAGAGAAAGCCCAAGCATCCACCAATATCAACATTCTCCAACCTTGAGATGTTTCTCGACATTCAATTTCACTTCTGAGCTGATCGATTTTCTTGCTTTCTTTGCAGCAACAGACTCACTTACTGCCACCTTGCTGACTCTGTTAAATTGTGATTCCAAGGCATTGCAGCACATGCTTGAAAGACGGGACTTGAAAATGGCTCCTGCCTCTCCTGCTGCAGACTTAACAAGAGACAGACTTGGGACTCCAAAATGAATCAGACCAGAATCAGCCTCCTGAAGGACAAGTATTGTGCACCTTGTATTCTAAGCCCCAAGTGAAGGAAAGCAGCTTTGTACAGGAGCAAATACCTCACTCTCATGGACTTCCAAAACACTGTGTCTCACCCACATCTGAAACTCCAAAACCTGAGTAAAGAAATTGACTTTTTTTTCACAGAAATGAGGAGTCCAGGCTTCAACATTTTGCTTGCAAAACACCCCTCCTGGTTTGGATAATCTTTCTTCGGAATTTTGCTGTAGTTTTTTTGAAATTAAAGTTCCCTTGCATTCAGACAAGGACCTCACTTCCTTCACCGTGATTGGGTCACAAGACCCAATGCCAGATCAATGTTAAATGAGGAACAATGCACCAATATAAAAAGCAGAAAGTTGGAGAAACAGAGCCTAACAAAGAAACGATTGAAGTCAAACAATTTAAGGGGGGGGGGGCACGGAAACACTTACTCCATCTCAAAGATGTTCTTAAAAATAATGTATTAGAGGTGAATGTCGAGAATACTCTAGGGCCAGAGTACAGGCACATTCATTTTGAAATTGAATATGCTACAACTGATTTAACACAGCTTAATGTTAACATTGGGGGCTTAAAACTGGAAGAGTTCCATTTTTGTTGGAAACGTTTTTCAGAAAGTATTGAGTTCTGAATATTTTTCAGAAAGTATTGAGCTTTGGGTTGCACAGTAAATTTCCAACAAGCAGTAGTGTCACATTATGTCAATGAGAATTTTATGTGTTAATTGTGCCCATTATAATGAATGAACTGTTACATTCAACATTAAAGCCTCGAGCATGTGTCTCAAGTCGACTGAGACAATACAGGAGCCTCACATCACGTTCAGTATAATTTCCAAGTCAATGTCTCTGTTCTTTCCTCAGTTTTGACAGCACTCTAGAGTTCTGATACAATTAGCTTAAAAGAATATGATCAATCAATCGTTGCCAAATCAGCCAAATAAAGCCCTGCTTGTCATGGTCCATCAACATTTCTGTCAGACCTCCCTGCTCTTAAACCAATAACCTGGCCTATTTAAACTTTCCGTTACTATTTGGGAGTTCATATAAACTACAAAATTATGTGAAAGTAATCAAGGCAGCTAGAAAAGTTTCTAGATAATGGGGGGCCCTACTGTCATCTGGGAAAGACAAAGGTTTGTGGGAGAAGGTGGAGATGGTTTTAGATGACATCCAAAAGCGACTGTGAAATTAAACAGTAGCAATGCAAACCACGATCTACTTCTAGGTAAGAGACTGGGACAGTAAGTGACCAGAGGAAAACACTTCAGCTTAAATCAGAACTTGCCTTTTAGTTGAATGAAGCTTTATTTATTATTGTCACAAGTGGGTTTACAATAACAGTACAATGAAGTTACTGTGAAAATCCCAAAAAGTGACACACGCACACTCCTCTCCAACCCCTGCACGCACTCCCACCTCCCCCCGTGCATCTCTCTCTCTCGCCCACGCAGGCATACACTCCCTGTCTATCCCAGCACTCCCTCTATACACACGCACGGACTACCCCTCTCCCCCACGCTTGCACTACCCCCTGCCCCCACTCACTCTCACCACCCCCTTCCCCCATGCTCAGACTCACTCTCACCCCTACATGCTTGCACTCCCCCTCAGCCCCCCTCCTCCACTCACTCTAGTCCTCTTGTGCTTGCACTCAGTCCCACCCCCACGCCCACTCTCCTCTCTCACCATTTTTGCAGTGACCTCACGGGCACTTCAAGTGTAGTCTAACATGCCTGTGGGAATTTGTTACTTTTTAATCCTTTATATTTCTCAAACACTTCTTCACTGCTGATGTTAATTATTTCTCGGTTCCTCACTCTTATTAGCCACGTGGTCACCTCCTATTTTTGGTTTGCAAATTGTGTCTTCTATTGTGAAGACGACTCCAATATTTTGTTCACTGTCTCTGTCATTTCCTCTTTCTGATGATAATTTCTTACGTCTCTGTCTCAAAGAGATCAGTGACTTTAGCAACTCTCCTTTTTCTATATTTTCCAGCCCATTTTTATATTCCGAAATCATTTACTCTCACTATTTTTTCCCTTTTTTGTCAATCCTTTTCTGGTTTCTAAAAGCTCTCCCAATCTCTGGCATACTACTATTTTTCCAAAATTACAAGTCTCTCATTTTAATCAAATACGTTCCTTATTTTCGCTTGTTAGCCACAGCTGGATCTTTCTCATTCAGTTTTTGTTTTTCAATGGATGTCGTTTTGTTGGACATTTGAATGGATTCTTTAAATGTTTATTTATCACCAAACCTTTTAGTTTATTTACCCACTCAACCTCTGCCACCTCTCCCCTCAAACCTACGCAATTGGCTTTAGGTTTAACGTTTTTGTTTTCAGTTCATGTTTATCATTCTCAAACTTAATACCGAATTCAATTCTATTTTGGGAATTACTTTATCCTGGAGGCTTTTTTTTAACTAAGAAATGACTAATTAACACTGCCTCATTACATTAATCTAAATAGTTTTATCCCTATTTGGTTCTAGAATATATCACAAAACCATCATGAAAGCATTCCACAAACTCATCTTCCAGTCAACAGCTGCCATTGGGCCACTGAAGGTGAAATTTAACTTCTTTCTTTCAACTAAAGCAATGTAAAGGCCTGCTTACTGCTCACCCAACAAACTGTGCTGCAAAAGTATGCACTCACCTTTCCGTTCCTCTTCAGAAATATCATGGGTCTTCCGCTCCACAAAGTCCGCGTACGATGCTGCATACCACACCTACAGGAACACACACAGCAAAGCTCAGTGAAACACAGTCTGGTGTTCATGGTCAGCACAGCGATTGAAAGCAGTGCTCCACATTCTTTTCTTCAATTTGATGCTTCCTTATTCTCAAATGAAGTACTTCAAATCGATCGTTTTGCAATGATCCGTTTATCCTTCGGATTTCTGGTTTTAATAAACATCCAACTGTCCCCTAGTGACACTTAGCAAAGCCCAAGTACCGTGGGAACCAAGTATATTTTGTTACCTCACCAAATTACTAACAAATAAACTTAAAGCAACAATCTATGTTTTAAGTTATGATGTAATCTATATGCCAATTTTTGTTTGGAATGTCTTCATGGTGATCTTTTTTCAGGGTCCTGCTCCTGTATTAAAAGTCTGGAAGTTCAGGTTGTTCCTGTGTTCTATTTCTGGATTATCTTCACAAATTATCTAGCCTGTGTTCCTATAAGACACTGAATTGCCTGAACTGTGCATCCATTTTGTATATCATTGACCCAAGTAAGAGACCATCAGTGACTTCCACCACTGGCCAGCCCTCAGGTAACTGAGCTTCCAGCTTTTTACTTCAGGCACCCGACTCTGCTGACGTTCCACATTTCATCCTTGCTCTGGGGTCAGGCCTGATTTCTGGATCCAGCCTCAAATCAAAATTCTTCACTCTTAACCCAGGTGCATAATACAGCAATCAATTTAACATTAATTCCACCTCAATTTTATCACTTCTCTTCCCACACCTCACGGCTTGTGAAACAAACAAAGCACTTACTCATGTTTGTTCCAATTCTTGTTTTTCTTGGAACAGGTCGTTTGCCCATAGTTTGAGGGGCAATGCCTTGCATGAAGCACGATCAGGAGATATTCCTGCTCTCACAACCTGACAGAGGTTTATTTAAAAACAGTTACAGGTTGATAAACAATCTGTGGAGCCTCATGAGGAATGGACCTTCTATTGCAATCAAGTCCTGGAGTGGGACTCAAACCCAGAGCTTCTGGCTCAGAGACAGGGTACGACTCACTGCATCACAAAACCTCCCCCACATCTCTAGCAAGCGATTTATTAAAGATGGAATTTCACTGAACTGCATGGTGATTTTTTGTGTCGTCTGCAAAGTTTCACGATTACATCGATGTCCCCCTGCTCCTGCACATAATTCTACCCTTTTTCTCATTTTGCCTTTCTGCGTACTTCCCAACTAAATGAATCATTTGGCACATCTCTTCATTTAACTCAACAAGTGCTAGCTCCACAATTTCAACTCTCAATTCCCTTTAAATACTTGGATTCATCTCATCTGGTCCCAGTTCCTTAACAACCCTAAATACGGACAACCTCTTCAATACTGACTCCTTCACAACTTGAAATTACTGAATTACCTCCTGTTTCACTATGACCTGTACATCTTCATCCTCGGTAAAGACAGCTGCGAAGTATTCAGTTCATACTTCAGCCATGCCCCATGCTTCCATATGTAAATCCCCATTTCGGTCACTAACCAGCTCTTCATCTCCTCTTACTGCCCTGTTATATCCCTTTGGAAGGCTCTTGGACTCCCTTTTATGTTAGCTACCAATTTCTTCTCATTTACTATCTTTGTTTATCTTATTTGCTTTTCATTGTAGCTAATGGAAATATCTTTTCTTTGTTTATCTGTCACAATCAACATCTGTATCAGATCTTCCATTGCTCCAAGGAGAACAATCCCAGATCCTCTAATATAGGAACTTTTGTAGGAAATCTCCTGTTAATTACAAATCACGCTGCCTTTTGTTGATGAGTCAGTACTCTTCAACTATAACGGCACTTGTAACGTGGCAAGGCTACTGAATGTAATCTAGATGGGAGACTTCAAAGTCAAACACCAAGAGTGGCTCAGAAGCACGACTGCTACCCAAGCTGGGTAAACACAAAGGTCATGTCCACCAGACTGAGCTTGTGGCAAGTGGAGAGAGAATGAACAAGAGAGAAAAACATAATTGACCTCATCCAACTGGCGTACGTACATCTTTCCGTTACAGAATTGGCAGAAATGAACACCTCACAGTACTGGTGGAAAAGAATTTCCCTCCTCGCACAGAGGACACTCTCCATTGTGCTGTATGGCGCTGCTACTGTGCTAAATGGGACAGATTCAGAACAGATCTAATAGCTCAAAACGGAGCATACATGAGGCACTGACACAGAATTCAGAGACTGAAAGGATTCTAAACGATCAATCAGAAACAACTTCATTTCTCCCACGGAGCTTTAATCCAGTGATGAGAGTCAGCAGTGGATTCATGCAACTGTGCTGTGTTACATTTGGCTCGTTTCTCAACAGTGTGGACCAGATTGTTTAAAATTCATTGAGCAGAGTGGATCATAAGACCACAAGACGTAGGAGGAGAAGTGGACTATTCAGCCCTTCGAGTCCGTTCAGCCATTCAATGAGATCACAACAGGTCTGATATGATCAGCTCCACTTTCCCACCTTATCCTCATAACCCTTGATTCCCTGGCTGGCTCAAAATCTGTCTCAACCTTGAACATACTTAATAATCCAGCCTCTACAGCCCTGTGCAGTAAAGAATTCCACAAATTCACCACCCTCCGAGAGAAAAAAATCCTCCTCGTCTCTGTATTAAATGGTCAGGTCATGAAAGTTTACTTGTTTTAGGTTTGGCGATGACTTTGCATTGAGGTCACTCAAAGACTGGTGATTGTACGTAAAATAGCTGGAGTAAGCCATTTTATCCGTACTTGAGATATCCTGGCTGTTGAGAAGGCTTCCATGAAAAGGCAAAAAAAAACCCTTGACATGGAGCATGTTAAAACCATAGAAACCATAGAAAATTACAGCTCAGAAACAGGCCTTTTGGCCCTTCTTGTCTGTGCCAAACCATTTTCTGCCTAGTCCCACTGACCTGCACTTGGACCATATCCCTCCATACTCCTCTCATCCATGAACCTGTCCAAGTTTTTCTTAAATGTTAAAAGTGACCCCGTATTTACCACATTATCCGGCAGCTCATTCCACACTCCCACCACTCTCTGCGTGAAGAAGCACCCCCCCCCCAATATTCCCTTTAAACTTCTCCTTTCACCCTTAACCCATGCCCTCTGGTTTTTTTCTCCCCTAGCCTCAGTGGAAAAAGCCTGCTTGCATTCACTCTATTTGTTCCCAACTGGTCAAAGATTTAAAATCCTCTTAAAAGATTCAGATCTTGCTAATTTGAAGGTACATATGGAGATTAATGTAAAATGTGAACTGCATCAGGCCACTGCATATTCTTGAGAGCCTTCCTTGAGTTTAAGAAGGGAGTTCCCATGGGTCTAATGGTATGGGATAGAGACCGAAATATTTTTCTATATTTTCTCTGGGGGCTCTGTACTATCCAGACAGACAGTCATAACCCGAGCCAAGAAGGTTCTGGAGGCCTGTGCCATTTGGATAGTGACTATACCCAGGGGACTCTGATGGAGCGGAGCCACCAATGCAGGGGACTGATGGACCAAATTCAGTGAGTGATAAAAGTGAAAGATCCTGTGTCCTGGAGGCTGGGTTCGAAAGACTGAGATTGCATGTGATGCCACATTACTGTAAAGTGATGCAAATGCTTGCACTCTCATGAGGTAGTCTTCAGCCATTCAGGTGTAATTTATAGAACATAGAACATAGAACATAGAACATTACAGCGCAGAACAGGCCCTTCGGCCCACGATGTTGCGCCGACCAGTTACAAAAACAATGACCCACTAGCCTATACCAATCCCTTTTCGTCCATAAACCTATCCAGAGATCTCTTAAACGCCCCCAAACTAGACGCATCTACAACTGCAGCAGGCAGGGCATTCCAATCCCTCACCACCCGCTGGGTAAAGAACCTACCCCTGACATCCGTCCTGTAGCTACCCCCCCTTAATTTAAAGTCATGCCCCCTCGTGCTAGCTTTCTCCATCCGAGGAAAAAGGCTATCACTATCCACCCTATCTAAACCTCTAATCATCTTATATGTTTCAATAAGATCCCCTCTTAGCCGCCTTCTTCCCAACGAAAACAACCCTAGATCCCTCAGTCTCTCCTCATAGGACCTCCCCACCATACCAGGCAACATCCTAGTAAACCTCCTCTGCACCCTCTCCAACGCCTCCACATCCTTCTTGTAATGCGGGGACCAGAACTGCACACAGTACTCCAAGTGCGGCCGCACTAGAGTAGTGTACAGTTGCAACATTACACTGCGACTCCTAAATTCAATCCCCCTACCAATAAACGCCAAGACACCGTACGCCTTCTTGACAACCTTATCTACTTGATTCCCAACTTTCAGGGATCTATGTACACACACACCTAGATCCCTCTGTTCATCCACACTATTCAAAGTCCTCCCGTTAGCCCTATACTCGACACATCTGTTGCTCCTACCAAAGTGAATTACCTCACACTTCTCCGCATTAAATTCCATCCGCCACCTCTCGGCCCAGCTCTGCAACCTATCTAAGTCTCCCTGCAGACTATGACACCCTTCCTCACAATCTACCACACCTCCAACTTTGGTGTCATCAGCAAATTTACTAATCCACCCAACTATACCCTCATCCAGATCATTAATAAAAATTACAAACAACAGTGGCCCCAAAACAGATCCCTGAGGCACACCACTCGTAACTGCACTCCATGATGAATATTTACCATCCACCACCACCCTCTGTCTCCTATCTGATAGCCAATTCCTGATCCAACTTCCTAGATTACCCACAATCCCATACATCTGCATTTTCTGCAGAAGCCTACCATGGTGAACCTTATCGAACGCCTTACTAAAATCCATGTATACCACATCAACTGCCTTACCCCCATCCACCTCTTTGGTCACCTTCTCAAAAAACTCAATAAGGTTAGTAAGGCACGACCTACCTGCTACAAAACCATGCTGACTATTTCTAATCAATTCATTACACTCCAAATAACTATAAATCCTATCCCTAATAATTTTTTCTAAAACCTTGCCCACAACAGAAGTAAGACTCACCGGTCTATAATTCCCGGCAAAGTCTCTGTTCCCCTTCTTAAACAATGGGACAACATTCGCTATCCTCCAATCCTCCGGGACTACACCAGAGACCAATGACGACCTGAAGATCTGAGCCAGAGGCTCTGCAATCACCTCTCTAGCCTCCCAGAGAATCCTAGGGTAGATCCCATCCGGACCAGGGGACTTATCTATTTTCAGCCCCTCAAGAATTTCCAGCACATCCTCTTTATCAACCGTAATACTGTCTATTTTACACCCCTGCAACCCAATGTCCTCCTCAGCTATATTCATGTCCCCCTGCGTGAACACCGAAGAGAAATATTGGTTCAATACTTCTCCAATCTCCTCCGGTTCCACACACAACTTCCCCCTGCTGTCTGTAACTGGCCCTAATCTTGCCCTGACCAACCTTCTGTTCTTGACATACTTATAGAACGCCTTAGGATTCTCCTTAATCCTATCAGCCAAAGTCTTCTCATGTCCTCTTTTAGCCCTTCTCAACTCACTCTTCAACTCCCTCCTAGCCAATCTAAAGCTTTCTAGTGCACTATCTGAGCCCTCCAATCTCATCCGAACATAAGCCTCCTTTTTCTTTTTAACCATCGACTCAACTCTTTTAGTGCAACTCTTATAGCTCATACTGATGGTAATTTCCCTGTTATCTCAGTTTCTCAGGATCTAGGTGATGGGATTTTGTTTTACAGATTGGGTCTCCTCTATAATCACCCTGATTTAGGCTGACAGATGTCTTTAAAAACTCTGAGCAGTTTTGTCAGGTCTCCTCTCTGTTCTGTATTTAAGTAGTATGTTGTCCAATCTCCCCTGCATTTGTGGTGGTTAGCCGGACAATAAAGGATCAATTTGGGAATCATCCAGACCTCCCGCTCCCTCTAAATCATCTTCACTGTCCCTTCACCCTCTACTGCCAGGTAGACCTGTTCCCTTCCAGGCTGCGATATACTGCTTTAAGATACTGACGTGACACAGCTCTGGTCTTTTTCCCTATGGTTTGGGGTATCAATCAAATAATTGACCTCACCAATCCTCTTCACTTCAAAAAAAGTTTATTTATTCACATCACGTTGCATTAACGCTGTGATGAGGTTACTGTGAAAATCCCCTAGTCACCTCACTCTGGCACCTGTTCGGGTACACTGACGGAGAATTGAGCATGGCCAATGCATCTAACCAGCACACCTTTCGGACTGTGGGACGAACCTGTAGCACCCAGAAGAAACACACACAGGGGAGAAAGTGTAAATTCTGCACAGACAATGCCCGAGCTGGGAACTGAACCTAGGTTCCTGGCACTGCGAGGCATCACTGCTAATCACTGTGCCAACTTCCTGCCTACACTATGCTGTATGGATGATTGAACTTGGTTTTCAGTAATTCTGCCTATATTGGGATTAGGAGTTGAATGTCGTAGTCTTGACATGTTTATCTGTCTGCCATCTTATAGTTTTCTAAGATGATCCTGAGCAATGGCATGGCCTTTCACAGAACACAGATACATATCAGCTCTTTTTTGCTTGAAATTGATTAACTTGAGAACAAATCACCTTGTGTCCATAAACTAATTTGAAGGAACTAAGGAGAAATCTCAGCCTTTACTTCCAGTCACGGGGAGTATTCATAGAATCACACAGTGCAGAAGAAGCCCTTTGGCATGTAGCAGTATGTCAATATCATTGCCTTAAGGGGTGAGTGGCAGCATTCCAAAGTCCCTTGTGAATGGGGTTGGCAAAGTGTGGACTTGAAATTTGTTTTGACCCGTTACTCATAAACCATCTGAAAAATACTGAACATGAAATTCGTGCCCTGATCCAGCTGGTTCTCAGCAAACACTATTGATGAAATAATCGGAATTGTCCTATACCTGCCTCTGGAATGTTCTGTTAAAGGAAAGTTTTATTAAAAAGCAGATCAGTTTTGGGTATTATTAGAACATAGAACTGTACAGCATAGTACAGGCCCGTCGGCCCTTGATACTGTGCTGAGCTACATCCAAACCCAAAGTCAAGCTATCCCACTCTTTATCATTCTGGAGTGCTCCATGTGCCTATCCAAAAACCGCTTGGAAGCTCCTAAAGTGTCCGACTCCACTATCACAGCAAGCAGTGTATTCCACAACCTAACCACTCTCTGAGTGAAGAATCTACCTCGAACATCCCTCCTATAACTCCCACCATGAACCTTATAGTTATGCCCCCTAGTAACAGCTACATCTACCTGAGGAAACAGTCTCTGAATGTCCTCTCTATCTAGCCCCCTCATCATCTTATAAACCTCTATTAAGTCACCTCTCATCCTCCTCCGCTCTAATGAGAAAAGCCCCAGCTCCCTCAATCTTTCCTCATAAGACCTACCCTCCAAACCAGGCAGCATCCTGGTAAATCTCCTCTGCACTCTCTCCAATGCTTCCACATCCTTCTTATAGTGAGGTGACCAGAACTGAACACAATATTCCAAATGTGGTCTCACCAAGGTCCTGAATAGCTGCAGGATAACCCTAAGACTCTTAAACTCAAACCCCTGTTAATAAACACCAACACACCTTCTTCACAGCTCTATCCACTTGAGTAGCAATCTTCAGAGATCTGTGGATATGAACCCCAAGATCTCTCTGTTCCTCCACATTCCTCAGAACCCTGCCGTTGACCTTGTAATCCGCATTCAAGTTTGTCCTACCAAAATGAATCCCCTCGCACTTATCAGGGTTAAACTTCATCTGCCACGTTTCGGCCCAGCTCTGCATCCTATCAATGTCTCTTTGCAGCCTACAACAGCCCTCCACCTCATCCACTACTCCACCAATCTTGGCGTCATCAGCAAATTTTCTAACCCACCCTTCAGCCCCTTCTTCCAAGTCATTGATAAAAATCACAAATAGCAGAGGACCCAGCACTGACCCCTGTGGTACACCGCTGGTAACTGGCCTCCAGTCTGAAAATTTTCCCTCCACCACCACCCTCTGTCTTCTATGAGACACAGTAAAAAGTCTGACAACACCAGGTTTTAGTCCAACCTATTTATTTGATAATATACTCGCAAGCTTTCGGGTTAGCCCCTTCGTCACCTGACGAAGGGGCTAACCCGAAAGCTTGCGAGTATATTATCAAATAAATAGGTTGGACTAAAACCTGGTGTTGTCAGACTTTTTACTGTGTTTACGCCAGTCCAACGCCGGCATACCCACTTCTATGAGACAGCCAGTTATTTATCCAATCGGCCAAATTTCCTTTTATTCCACACATCCTTATTTTCTTCATGAGCCTACCATGGGGAACCTTATCAAACATCTTACTAAAATCCATGCGTATGACACCAACTGCTCTACCTTCATCGACACACTGAGTTACCTCCTCAAAGAATTCAACCAGATTTGTGAACCAAGAGTTACCCCTCACGAAACCACGCTGACTATCCCGGATTAAGCTGCATCTTTCTAAATGGTCATAAATCCTATCCCTCCAGACCTTTTCCATTAACTTACTGACCACTGAAGTAAGACTAACTGACCTATAATTACCAGGGTCATTCCTATTCCCTTTCTTGAAGGGAGGAACAACATTCACCACTCTCCAGTCTTCTGGCACAATCCCCAAGGTCAGTGAAGACCAAAACTAAAGGCTCCGCAATCTCATCCCTTGCTTCCGGAAGTATCCTAGGATGTATCCCATCTGGCCCAGGGGACTTATCCACCCTCAGGTTTTTCAAAATTGCTAATACATCTTTGCTCAGAACATCTACCTCCTCCATCCTATCACCTGTATCACGCACTCATCCTCAAAAACATGGCCCCTCTCCTTAGTGAACACTGAAGAAAAGTATTCATTCAATGCCTCACCTATCTCTTCTGACTCTATGCACAAGTTCCCACTACTATCCTTGACTGGCCCTAACCTCATCCTGGTCATTCTTTTATTTCTCACATAAGAGTAAAAGGCCTTGGGGTTTTCCTTGATCCGACCCACCAAGGACTTCTCATGCCCCCTCCTAGCTCTTCTAAAGCCTTTTTTAAAACTCATTCCTAGCCACTTTGTAACCCTTAAGTGACCCAACTTGTATTCAACCAGTAAACTAAAAATATAATTTTTTGGTACAAAGCACAATTTCACAACATGATCAAATAAGGTACATCGTCCCTCTTTGATCAATCCATCCACTCTCTCTGCTTTATGCTTCTTTTTTACTTGTACGTGGTGTTGAGAAAGATCAACTCGGTTGGTACATGACGTCACACATTTGTATCTTTTTCCCAATGCAAGAAAGGTGAAAGAGAGAATGTCCAGGGTGCACGAGATCCTTGATTACGCTGACTGCTTTTCCGAGGCAATGCAAAGTGTAGACAAGAGTCAATGGGTGGGAGGCTGGTTTCCCTAACAATCTGAAGTCTTTCCTCATGCATCATGCCTCAAGCCATGCAATGATCCTCTCTCATTTCCTACTCTGACTCTCATAGGCACAATAATTGGAAGTAATCCACAGACTGTGCAAGGCCTGGAGTCAACAAGGTAGGTGGATAATTTGAGCAGATAACCACTTGCAGCCCAATCATTACACACCATGTATTATTTTTACCTTGAGTTCCTGCTTGGGTTCAATATGTTTGATGGTGGTGAAGTAGAGGTTCTTGCCATACTGATACACCACCAGGTTCTGCTCCAAGTGGTTCTGTGCTTGACGTACAAACATCATCCAGTTGCACAAGTTCTCATCAGAAAGATCAAACCACAGATCCCCTGGTTTCTCCCCATCCTTACAATCCTCCTTTCCTACTCCCATAGCAACCTGTTGAGAAGAAAGCAAGCTTGCATTAATATACAGCCTGAGCATCACTGATGCATCAAAGTGCTTCACACAATTAATTTTTTCAAAGCATGCCATTGTTATGTTGGCAACAGTGCAGCTATTTTGCTCCAGCAATACTTCACAAAGATCACTCTTATGAGCAAATGTTAATTCCATTTATATATTTACAAACATTGGTTTGTGGGAGCTAAACTGAACTAAAACTTGTTCAAGTTTCTACTAAGGATAAATGCTTCATTTTTTGAGGAATCATTGTTGACAAGTGTATTGCAAAAAATTCCCTCATGTCCAAACAATGCCACAGAATCTTGAACACAGCCATTATCAGAACTGGACAAGTTAGTCAACGCCCCAGTATGGAATGTGCACCTACAATATCTGAATCAGATTCCATTGCTGCCAACTCAACCAACAAGAGATCCAATCAATCTCAAACTGAAATCCAGGATTTCACATCCACAACTTGGTCACCTAATAGAAACCCATCATAGACCTGCCTAGGTTCAGAACAATGGACCTCCCACTCTGCAACTATATTGACAAACAGGAATTAATCTCCACTGGTTTACAGGAAACATCATAGAATCCCTGCAGTGCAGAAAGAGGTCATTCAGCCCATTGAGTCTGCACCAATACCAATCCCACCCAGGCCCTATTCTTGTAGCCCCATGTAATCCCCCTGACACTAAGGGGCAATCCCGCCCAGATCTGTTCCCCATAGCTCCAAGTATTTACCCTGATAATCCCCCTAACCTACATATCTTGGGACACAAAGGGGCAATTTAGCATGGTCAATCCACCTAACCTGCGCATCTTTGGAGTATGGGAGGAAACCCACACAGACACAGAGAGAACATGCAAACTCCATACAGACAGACAGACACCCAAGGCCAGGATTGAACCCAGATCCCTGGCGCTTTGAAGGAACAGTGCTAACCATTGTACCACCATGCCGCCCATGCTGTTGAACCACAGACACATTATGCAGCGGTTGAACACACCCAGACAAACCTTCTTCCATTATTGGTCAACAACAATCTTAGTTCACCTTCCCAACAGGCAACATTTCAAAGACACATTTACATTTTTCTGGCTGTGTCACAGTTGGTCAAGGACTTCTCAATTTTATAATCTGGATCGGACTGCTGTTTACAAGATGTAAAGTATTTGGGGACTATCAACCCAGATGACACAGATCCTCAGATGTCCTTAATTCAGGCAATGAATCAACAATCTTACTTCAGAAAAGCCACAAGGCAGCCAATATGAAAAGCAGGAACTAACACACGAGTGAATAGCAAGTGGGGGCATACATACCTGAGGTTGATGGGGAGGGTGTGTGTTACTAGCACAGTATACTCTGAATCTAAACATATCAAAGTTCACCTCAGTGTTGCTAATGCCAATTCAGAATTTTATAACACCAATAGCTTTCAGACAACCATCAAGAGTCACAAAAAAGCAAAAAGGGAAATACAAAACAGAAACCTTTCGTACCTTCAGCAGTTTGAAACTTATCGATAATGATTCCGATTTCAGTAATAACTAACAATTCTACAGAGTAAATTTCAAGTCTGTAGACCCACGCTGCGTTGCAAACTAAAACGTGTATCTGCTCAGGCCAAACACATACCTTTAAATGAATGTAGTCATCTGTGAGCTCAGACTGCTTAACTAACGGACCCTCTACAGGACCAAACTGCGTGCGTTTTGGAATGCGCCTCTTGGAGAAGATGCCCCCAGCAAATCGGTTGATGTAGAGAATAAGAGGCAGACTAGCCCGAGCCCGGCTCAGGACAGGCCGGTTGGGAATGCAGTGCAGGGAACCATGTTTGAGGCATGCTGATGGATGAGCTTTATTACAATCCTCACACCCTGTGGGAAGATCACATGACCATAAGGAAAATTCAAGAGTTTTATTCAAGGAGAAATTTACTTATTAAACTAAATTGTTAACTGTACCATCCTGACAGTAGCCTTGTGACCCTCTAATTTGCAATTAGCAGCCGAGAAGAACTAAAATATTGTTGGTACTTTTAAAAGATAGTAATTCTTCCTCGACATTCAGTGGTAGAGAAAATTGCGATGTGTTTTTTCTCACTTACATAAATCACATGGATTGAAGGGTCGAGGACCACCTGCTTCCCAATCATCGATATCAGATGAGTCTACATCATCTTCTTCCTCATCTTCATCCTCATCTTCTTCAGAGTCCAGGTCTTGTTCAGCTGTGTCCATTGTTTCTGGCATTTCCTGCACAGAGTCGCTGGCTCCGGTAATCTGAGGTATTCCGTTATTTGAAATGGGCAAAAGGGCCTGGGGAAATAAAATCAGACCAAGTTACTAGGGTTCATGATCACGATGAACCAACTTCTTCACTTTGTTGCCCTCAATTAAAGAGCAATCACTCCTTTGCCCATCTTCAGTCCCTGTTAAAAGCCCATCCTTGTCAGCCTCTCGTTTTAAGATTCTTCTATGATTGTATTTTACGATTACTCCAGTACCTCGGGAGACTACATGAACATTCTCCTGCCTCTACTAACAGATGTGGATTCACAAACTTAAGTCAGGTGGTCATGAAGCTCATGCGTAACATCTCTAATAAATTGTTAATACTTTACCTGAGAATTGTTCTCTGTCATTGGCTGTTGCGCTTCTGTCACACTGCCAAGGACTGCCAGATTGGTACCGGTCACATTCTGGCTGGCAGGCAGAAGAACTGTTACCTGGGCATAAATAAATCAATCTGTCAGAATAAATAAACAGCGATCAAGTGATATGTCAGATCTGGTTTATTCATTTCATCAAGTAATTTTCAAATAATTCACCTTCACCTCAGAAAGTGAAAGATAAAACAAGACAATAAAATATGACTTGAACCTTATCCATCTGAAATTTGTCATTTAGTCCAAACTGTAACCCAGTCAAACCTTCCCCCCATGCACTGATCTGCTTCTGGTAAAGTGAAATATAGCGTGTTTGAAAATTCATTTTGTGTACTCCAGATTTTTGAAGAAGGGAAAGAATGATTGTTTTCAATTACAAAGACTTGGTCCAGGATTTTGCATGCAGCTAATCTGGATTGTTCTGGAACACAGGGAGCTGGTTCAGGACAGGAGAGCACAGAATCTGAATGAATTAAAGTTCTTTAAATCTAGGCTTGGAAAGAAGAGTGTAGGATTACCTATCAAATCATTCTTGTGGTTTCCACTCCATCACTCCCATCACCAAGAAACAGCCTTGTGGTATGAGGAGGGGTTTTCCCATATGAACCTGTCTTTTAGCAGTTTGAACCTCTGATTCCTTATCCAGGAGTTATGGTTTAACTAGAAATAGTGCTCAGTATTAATCTCTTCTATTCCTCTTTATATTCTGCATTCCTCTACAAAACTCTCTCCTCAATGGCCTTGCAAGGCTTCAATTTTTCCGTGATCCATAATGCCAACAGACTGAGTTCTCCATTTCAACGTGACCAAAGCAGGTAACCTGATCATAGTACACTTCCCACTTAAGTGCCTGAAGTGAAAGAACAGTTTCATTACTCTACTTACTTACACTGTTATTTGATATTTAATGAATACAGTGTACACTTTATTATTAGTTTCACATCTCCTTCAGGTCTGTCCTAGTAAGGTGGACACCATGCCCTACTACTTTTTCCAAAATGCGGGAGCTGTATTTTTATTCATTTACGGGATGTGGGTGTACCCAGCTGGACCAACAGCCATCCCTAATTTCCCTCAAAGGGCAAGCTAAAAGTCAACCATATTGCAGAGTCACATGCAGGCCAGACCAGCTAAGGACAACAACATTTCAGACAATCACATGGTCATCATTAGGCTTTCAATTCCAGATTTCTTATTGAATTGAGATTTCACCATCTGCCATGGTGAGATTTGAACCCGTCTCCAGAGCATTTTCCTGGGTCTCTGGAATTGTAATCCAGTGATAATACCATAATGCTACCACCTCCCCCTTATAGATGATTACACTGAATTTCTTTGTGATTGGGGACCGTTCAGATAATTATGTCTATGATCATCACGAGGGGCCTGTAAAATAAATCCTAATGCCCTACTCTTCCTCTGTTTCAAGTCTTCATTCAATTTTCCCCTAAAAGCAATGTTGCCTCCCTCACCACAGCAATGACGTGGAGATGCCAGCATTGAACTGGGGTCAGCAATGTAAGTAGTCTCACAATAGGTTAAAGTCCAACAGGTTTATCTCCAATCACGAGCTTTCAGAACACTGCTCCTTTATCACTCACTCTTCCAAACTCCAATGAATATTATCCGAACCAACTTGAGTCTCTCCTCATATGAAAGGCCTGCCATCTCAGGAATCAGCCTGATAAACCTTCGCTGCACTCTCGCTATAGCAAGGACATCCTTCCTCAGATAAAGACACCAAAACTGTACACAATACTACAGCTGTGGCCTCACTAACAGCCAATAGCATGGAGTAAAACATCCCTATCCCAATACTCAAATCCTCTCACTATGAAGACCAACATACCATTTGCCTTCTTTATTGCCTGCTGTACTTTCAGTGACTGATGTACGAGGACACCAAGGTCTCATTGAGTATCCACCTCTCTCAATTTATACCCAAATAATAATCTGCCTTCCTATTTTTGCAATTGAAGTAGATAACCTCCATTATACTGCATCTGCTCAGCCTGTCAAATCACGCTGAAGCATCTCAGCATCCTCCTCACAGTTTAGTATCATCTGCAAATTTGGAGATAATACATTTAGTTCCCTCTTCCAAATCATTAATATATGTGAACAGTTGGGGTCCTAGCACATATCCTGGTGCTACCTCACTAATTACTACCTGCCAATGGGAAAAAAAAAATCACATTTATGCCAACTCTTTGCTTCCTATCTGCTAACCAGCTTTCTATCCATCTCAAGACACTACCAGAATCCTATGATTAACTTTACATAGTAGTCTGCCATGCAAGACCTTGTCAAAAGCCTTCTGGAAGTCAAAATAACCCTTATCCACCATTTCTCCTTGATCAACTCTACTAGTTACATCCACAAAGAACTCCAATAGATTCATCAAGCATGATTTTTCCTCAGTAAATCCATGCTGGCCTTTAAGTCCTATTAAGACAACGGAACACTGCCAGCCAGACACAACGTACAACTTTATTCCACCCGAATGAGAATGGGAAGCATGAAAGAACATAAGAACATAAGAAATAGGAGTAGGAGTAGGCCATCTAGCCCTTCGAGCCTGCCCCGCCATTCAATAAGATCATGGCTGATCTGTCGTGGCTCAGTTCCACATTCCCGCCCTCTCCCCATAACCCTTAATCCCCTCTCTCATCAAAAACCCATCAACCCGCGTCTTAAAAATATTTAGCGAGGTAGCCTCCACCACTTCAACGGGCAGAGAATTCCAGAGATTCACCACCCTTTGAGTGAAGAAGCTCCTCCTCAACTCCGTTCTAAACTCTTCAAATGTTTTGGAAATTAATCATCAAATACCTTAACCTGTTGTCAAAACGAATAAGGACAAGACATGGGTACATGAAATTTCTCTGGAATATAAAGCCAGCAAGCAGCATGTTCAGAACTGTTTACCAAGCTGAAGAAATCAGAATGCTGACCTAGTAGGCTACAAAGAAGTTCTCTTGCTCTTGTGCTAGGATTCGTAAGTAATCACCCTATGAAGAAAAGTCTACTACAAACTGAGATCTTTGGGAATAAAATGTGGGTGTCTGTTCCACACAACAATGTTCACGAAGACTGAAGAAAATGGTCACAACACTGAATCATCACTTTGAGGCCAGCCAAAAAACAGTTAACTATATACTCCTTTCTTATTACTTCTTCACGAACTATAAAAAATTCTTAAACTATCCTCTTAATTTACCAACTGTACTACAGAGTGTGTGTGCGTGTGTGGGTAGGAGTGTGTAAATCCTGAATGGCAGTTGTAATTTACTTTGTTTTTTTTTGACGTTCAGGAAGTCATTTCAATAAACTTACCTTGCTCTTTGTTTAAATTTGGGAAACCTGTCTGGCTAATTCTTAAAATCTAAAAGCATCCATAGTGGATGTCTTGCAGTATTGATAAAGCAGTTCCTCTCTCAATGGGAAAAAAACCCAGTTATGGTCAGACCTGGAGTGTTCGAATAAGGGAATCATTTTTACCAATCCTCATGTGATCATAACACAGAACAGAGAGCCCTCCACCAGCCTGTATAAACAGAAATAAATCTATAGCTCTCTGCTTTGGTTAATAGACTGTACATAATTACCATTCCATCACAGGAAGGATCACATCAGTTTAACACATTCTGCACAGATCAGAGTTGAAGTTTGCTCTCTTGCCACCTTACCTGCTGAGTAGTTGCATCCTGTTGGATGTACGCTACCTGGGACTGATCTGCAAAAACAGCCTGGAGAAACAAAAGGCATTAACCAGTACAGTTATTGATTTTAGTTGAAGATACCAATTAGAGCACATTTCACAGCCTCTTAACCCTAAAAGAAAAGCTTCACTTATTTCATTCCTCAGCAGAAAGGTGGTTTGCAAGGTGAATGTATTATAACTGTATTAATACAGCACCAATAACATTGTCAGAAGTCCTAGTGCTTAGCATGAACATTATCAAACCGACATTTACTCTTAGCCACATCAGGAAGTACTAAGACTGTCATGAAGACAGGTGGATAGGGTCATAAAGAGTGTTTCTGGCCTTTATAAATCAGGGTATCGAGTATAAAAGTTGGAGTGTTATGGTAAGGTTATATAAGACATTGATGAGGCCGAATTTAGAGTATTGTGTACAGTTTTGGTCACCTAGTTACAGGAAGGATGTAAATAAGGTTGAAAGAGTGCAGAGAAGGTTCACGAGGATGTTGCCGGGACTTGAGAAGCTGAGTTACAGAGAGAGATTGAATAGGTTAGGACTTTATTCCCTGGAGCGTAGAAGAACGAGGGGAGATTTGATAGAGGTGTATAAGATTTTGATGGGTATAGATAGGGTGAATGCAAGCAGGCTTTTTCCAGAGGCTAGGGGAGAAAAAAACCAGACGGCATGGGTTCAGGGTGAAAGGAGAAAAGTTTAAAGGGAGTATTAGGGGGGGCTTCTTCATGCAGAGAGTGGTGGGAGTGTGGAATGAGCTGCTGGATAAAGTGGTAAACGCGGATTCACTTTTAACATTTAAGAAAAACTTGGACAGGTTCATGGATGAGAGGGGTGTGGAGGGATATGGTTCAAGTGCAGGTCAGTGGGACTAGGCAAAAAAAATGGTTCGGCACAGGCAAGAAGGGCCAAAAAGCCTGTTTCTGTGTTGTAATTTTCTATGGTTCTAAGACTGATGATAACCTGTCGATGTTGAACTTAACACCAGATCTTCCAAATTTACCATTACCTCCAACACACTCCACTCTGGCCAGGACCAGTAGCATCACACACTGAGAAAAACTTCACATGTTGCAAATTCATCTGTATCAAAGGTTTGCATTTCCTCCTGGCCAAATGTGAAACATTTACCCAATAGATCCTGGTTGCTGAAGGGATACAATTACGATCTTCCACCAATGTGCAATGTAATAACTGGATGGTATGTGAAGGTATATGGGACACCCATTTGGGTGCAAAGTGTTTCCTTACCCATTACTACTACCCCCCCAACAACCCCAGGATCGTGGCTCAGGAACATAGGAACAGGAGTAGGCCATTTGGCCCGTCAAGCCTCCTCGGCATTGAAGCAAACTACGGCTGATCATTTTTCTCCCACTATCCCCATGTCCCTTGATGTCATTAGTATTTAACCGATTTCTGTCTTGAACACGCTCAATGATTGAGCTTTCACAGCCCACCGGGGTCGAGAATTTCAAAGATTCACCACCCTCTCTCTACTTTGCAGGAACCTTGTCAGAATTTTGAAAGATTATCACCAGTGCATCTGCTATCTTGACAGCCACCTTCTTCAACACTGTGGAGTGTACCTCATCTTAAAATAACAAAGAAAACTCCTGTTCCAGGGGTTTCATCAGCCTTCGATCCATTTTTTTTTGAGGACTACCTATTTATTAATACTAATTTATTTCAGTTCCTTTTTTTCTTAAGTCCCTTGGTTCCTTTGTTTTACTGCATCTTGCTCCATGGAGACAAACAGAAAGGAACTATTTTAGTTCACCACCTTTTCCTTGTTTTCCAGCCTAAAATCTCTTGTCTCCACCAGTTATGGACCATACATTTATTCTTACAAATCTTTTTCTTTTCACATCCATAAAGAGTCTTTTATAGTCCGCCTTCATGTTTCTCACTAACTGGCACTCCTACTGTCTTCTCTAAGTCTTTTGGTCCTCCTTTGCTGGATTCTAAACTGTTCCCAATCCTCGAGCTTTGCTGACAAGCCACTTCTTTGATTTAATGCAATCTTTAACTCCTTTTGTTAGCCATGGTTGACTTTTCTTTCCTGTTGGGTTTTTGCGTCTTAGAGGAATGTAGTTTGCTGCAGACCATGCAGTACTTCTTTAAATACAGGCCAATGTATCTTAAGAATTTTCCCAATCCACCACAGCCACCTTGCTCCTCATTTCCTCTTTACTGCCTTGGTTCGGATTTAAGAGCCCATTTTCAGAAAAAAACAACATACTTTCAAGCTTAACGTAAAATTCTAACATATTATGGTCACTGATTCCTAAAGACTCCTTTACAGCAAGGTTATGAATTAGCTCTTTCTCATTGCAGAATCTTAAATTCTGCAATAATTCACAATTAATTCTCAAATAACCTAATTCCACGTGAGTCTTTAAAATACTTCCGCAAAAACCCATCTCTTACACTCTCCAGGAATTCAAAGCTAATTAGGTTTACTGGTCTATATGTAAATTAAAGTCACCTTTTATTACTGTATTACCCAAATTGCACATAGCTCTAATTTCCTGACTTACTGTGACATTTTGGTGGCCTATAAACAGATTCTACATCTTGACCCTTCACTCATTTACTGATCTCACCCCTTATTAACAGCATTACCCCACCTCTTTTTCCTTTTTGCTCATCCTGCTTAAAGCAAGAATAGCCTTCAATATTCAGTTATAATTAACACAGAAAATGCAGGTCTGGCAGAGTCTTTACAGAGAAACAGACTTAACATTTGTGACCTAAATGACCCTTCTATAGATATATACAAAAGGTGAACTCTGTTTCTCTCCACATATATTATTATTATTATTTAAAAGGCGAAAAGCTGCAACACGCTACAGTGCAGAGGGACCTGGCAGATGGAGTATAATGTTAGCAAGTGTGAGGTTATCCACTCTGGCAGAAATAATAGTAGGAGGGATTACTACTTAAAGGGCGAAAAGCTGCAGCATGCTACGGTGCAGAGGGACCTGGGGGTCCTTGTGCACGAGTCGCAAAAACCCAGTCTGCAGGTGCAGCAGGTGATCAAGAAGGCGAATGGAATGTTGGCCTTGATAGCGAGGGGGATTGAATATAAAAGCAGGGAGGTCTTGCAACTGTACAGGGCACTGGTGAGGCCGCAGCTGGAGTACTGTGTGCAGTTTTGGTTGCTGCATTTGCGAAAGGATATATTGGCCTTGGAGGGAGTGCAGAGGAGGTTCACTAGGCTGATACCAGAGATGAGACACGAAATAGACTAGGTCTGTACTCGTTGGAGTTTAGAAGGCTGGGGGGGGGGGGAATCTTAGAGACATACAAGATAATGAAGGGGATGGATAAGGTAGAAGTAGAGAGATTCTTCCCACTTAGAAAGGATAGCAGGACTAGAGGACACCACCTCAAGATAAGGGGGGTTGGCGGTGGGGGTGGGGTGCAGTTTAGATCAGAGTTGAGGAGGAACTTCTTCATTCAAAGGGTGGTGAATCTCTGGAATTCTTTGCCCATTGAAGTGGTGGAGGCTGCCTCACTAAATATATTTAAGTCATGGGTAGATAGGTTTTTGATAGACAGGGGAATTAAGGGTTATGGGGAGAAAGCCGGAAAGTGGAACTGATCCACTTCAGATCAGCCATGATCTTACTGAATGGCAGGGCAGGCTTGAGGGGCTAGATGGCCCACTCCTGCTCCTATTTCTTATGTTATATTCACAGATGCTGCAAGGCTTGTTGAGGTTATCCAGCATTCTCTATTTTTATTTCAGATCTCTAGTTATTCAATTCCCAGTCTCAGTCACCCCGTAACAACATCTCCAGAATGGAAATTAAATCACATCTATTAGTGCCTTGTTAGAAACAGTGGCTTGAATTAGAAGAACAATGAAAATCACAGTACAGGAGCAGGCCCTTTGGACCTCCGGACCTCCAGGCCTGCACCGACCTTGCTGCCCGACTAATTAGTCTCCTTTCAAAGGCCCAGCAAAAAAATAATGAAATGAACTTTCAGAACCACAACTGTTCAACCCCAGTGAGTGAAATGACCACATACCTGTGCTCCATCTGTTTGGTGAATGTACACCAGGGTATGTTCCGCCCCATCCACAGAAGTGTAAGATGTTCCATCTGCTGTGTAAACCACTTGCTGCGACGGTCGATCCTGTTCATCTGTGTAGACAATCTGAGCAACTGTATTGCTCTCCGGAACAAAATGTACCTAGGGGAGGAACACATCTGGTCAAGGACAAGTGTGGCACCAGAAACAATCAAAGGAACCTCAGATCAGCACACAGCTCAACCTACTCATTCTTATACCACAAATCCAAATCAATTCCTCATTGGCACCCTAAAACAGAAGACAAGTGCTGTCCCCAACAAAACCCCCGGGCGGTTAAAAGGGAGAATTGTTGCTTTAAGACAATATATGTCAAGGATATTTATTTTGCTTCTTTTAGATACTCCAGGTTTGTCCATGCTCCATTCAGTGATGTGTCTGAACTCCATGCCAATTGCATCAAAACCACAAGGATTGGACATTCTAAAGCCTGACTGAAACTGTCGATTAGTGCTAATTAAGATTGCGCTTGACTCTGGGGTCACGATCATTAGACTTGCTCAAACTTCTTTTATATTGCACATTTACAGCCAGAGAGGGAAGATTGAATTTTTACTGAAGTCAGTCACAGAAGAAAGCTATCAGCGCCATTGTCCAATTTCATTTTTACAGTTCACAATGAACTGTTACCTGTGGCAGGCAGGGGGGAAGAGGGGGGCCGACAGTGGAGCCATCTTCCGAAGTCATCAGGCAAAAGACAGAAAAAAGAAAGCAAGGCAGAGTCATTTAATAAGCTTTCTAGATCCTGCTCAGAGGGCTGTTAAAACACTGAAGCTCTTTGTTTGCTGATTCTGCTGGTCCACTTGGATTTGTTTTTTATTTTCCCCCAGTCTATACATTTCTTCTACAACTGATAACATTCCCAAAGAGGAGACTGATGTGGGAAGAGAAGGATGAATAAAGAAAGGCTCGGTGTACACTGAAGCTCCATTCTCTCCAGCCCCTCTCAGGAATGGCACTGGGAATTCATCCAAGCAGATACATTTACCTACAGCCCTGACATTCTCACTTAGTCTCCATGATAATATCCCTGGCCAGTTGTGGAGACTTGAAACACAGTTAACAAGGAGAGATAGACACAAGGCACAAACAGCTCTTGTTACAAAGTGAAGTTGTGCAACAACTGAAATTATAGCAACAAATCATTGCAGTTAATTCTTGTTAGAAGCTGCGTTTCAACAATGTAATTATTTCAATCACATTTCTCTACAGGTCGCTTTTTGCTCATCAGTGTAGGGATATCAGTGCTGATGAATAGAAAAATTTGGTTTCAATGTTCTGTATCTGCAGAGCACTTAGGTACAAAGAATTCTGGAAAAGCAGCATCTGTAGACAGAGAACAAAGTTAATGTTTCAAGATCTTTTAACTCTTCATCAGAACTAAAAATAGGAAGAAATGCATTCAATATTAAACTGTAGCTGAGAGAGACTGCAACGAAGAACAAGGCAGATGCTGTGTGCATGTGAAGTTTGGCAGAGGGGATGGGTTAGATATTTGAAAAAAAATCCTTGAAATGGATGAGAAAGCTTGCAATCTGGAGTTGAACTCAATGTTGAGTCCTGAGGCTGCAGTGGGTCCAATCAGAAGATAAGGTGCTGCTTTTCCAGCTTAACAGGCCAAGCATTTTAACAGGCCAAGGGCGGACATGAGAACAAGGTGCTGAGTTAAAATGGCAAGTGACAGAATGCTTACAGAGGAACGGGGAGCAGATGTAGGCAAATTTAGCCCTTTGAGTCTGCTCTGCCATTCAATCGCATCACAGCTGATCTCTCCCTGGTCTCAAATCCAGCTATTCCTCATAGCCCCTTATCACTTTTTGTTATCAGAAAGATATCTATCTCTTACACACTGAGTGAAGGTGTCCCACAAAGCAGTTACCCAGTCCGCGTTTCGACTCTCCAATATAAATGAGATGACATTGGGAGCAGCAAATAGAACAAACCAAACCGAAGCAAGTGCTTAACCTGAAAGGAGTGTTTAGGCCCCCAAATGGTGAGGAGGTGGAAAGAGGCAGGTGGTTCATTTTCTACGGTTACATGGGAAGGTGCAGTGGGAAGGGGATGAGGAATTGGGCGTGATGGAAGAGTGGACCAGGATGTCAGAGAGAGAGTGGTCCCTGTGGAATGCTGATGGTGGAGACATGAACTAAAGTGAGGGGGAAACGTATTAGATATTAAACTGTAGCTGTGAGAGATTGCATGTTGCAATCTTAAAGAGATAGATGGCTTGGTTAGGTGGTGTTAGAGGGGCGGTTAAAAGGGAGAGTTGTTGCATTAAGGCAATATATGTGTAGGATATTTATTTTGCTTCTTTTAGATACTCCAGGTTTGTCCATACTCCATTCAATGCTGTGTCTGAACTCTATGCCAATTGCATTAAAACCACAATCACTGGGGTATTCGAGAGCCTGACTGAGATTGTCAATTAGTCCAAATTAAGAGTGTGCTTCACTTTGGGGTCATGATCATTAGACTTGCTCAAATTTCTTTCATATTACATACCTACAACCAGAGTGAGATCGAGTTTTTATTTAAGTCAGTCATAGAAATGGGCCAGCATCTTTCTCCATTTACATTTTTCTAGTATTTTACAAAATTAGGGGATACATAATTCATATGCTCAGGACACTTGGAGCTAACCCAATAACTTCAAATGGGAAGTTGAGGCATATTCAGGTTTTGGGGATGTACTGGGTGGTTAGATAGGGAAGAACCTCAGGTCAGAAAGTCTGGCAGCATAACCTTAAATTGAGAGCTAAGCTGTTCAGGAATGAGGTCACTTCTTCACAAAATCAAGTCTGCTCCCAAAAAGCTGCTCAAATCGGTCAACAGAAAATATCAAAATTGAGATTGATCAGGTTTTTTTTTTGTCATGAAAGGGTGACAATGGTGTGGTTCAATGGTGTAAAGGTACAGATTAGCCATCTTATCATTGAATGGAAGAACAAATTTAGGGGCTGAATCTCCTACTCTTCTGTTTCTATTAAAAGTGATAATTCACCAACTATCTTTCCATTCTTGCTGAACATTCATGGCTGAACTTTCTGACTTAATGAACTCATTTTTATTCAACTTTCAACAAACAGTCAAAGCGTAAATCAATGAGTGGCCTAGTCAATGCTTTTCAAGGATGAGAGATATCAAAAAGAGAGAAAATTAAGGTAGCACAATTAATTAATGAGGTGTCCTCTGTTTTCAGTTATTTATCAGGTTTCATGATAACGTGTGGTAAATTGGAGTAAATTTTTTTAAACCTTTTTACACAGCAAATTGTTACAATCGAGAATCATCATGAATAAAGACAATAGAAGCAGATTCAATAGCGACCTGTAAGGATTGGATAAAAACTTACTTATGAAAATTTATGGGGAGTGAACTCGAGAATGATATTAATTGGATGGCCTGAACAAAGAAGTAGCATAGATGTTACAGGCTAAATGGTTTATTTCTGAATATGTACATGCAGTGTTTTATTTCAATGCTGTATGGGATCTGCAGAACCAGAGCTCAGTATTCAGAGAAATAACGTGTTCTCTCCAAATGAATGAGAAGAGTTCCAATAAATCCTCCTATCAAAGAAAACCCAAGAATTCAGGAACTAAAACACGAGGTCAAATCATGGAATTCCACACATTATAAAACGGAATTGAATACAGTCAGTTATCACTGACCATTAGCTGGAGACTGCACTGAATACATAACTGGTGGGTAGTGTAACAGGAGGCAACATTTGATTCTGGTCACAATTCATTGGAAGGAGTGGTGTGCCATGGTGGCACAGTGGTTACCACTGCTGCCTCACAGTGCCAGTGTCCCAGGTTTGATTCCCAGCTTGAATCAGTGTGTGTGGAGTTTGCACATTCTCCCCATGTCTGTGTCGGTTTTCCCTGGGTGCTCTGGTTTCCTCCCACAGTCTGAAAGACGTGCTGATTAGGTGCATTGACCTGAACAGGCGTCAGTGTGGCAACTAGGGGAATTTCAAAGTAACTTCATTGTGGTATTAATGTAAGCCTAACTTGTGACTAATGAATAAACTTCAAAAAAGAAAAACAGGTGGTGTATTGAACTTGTATATTTCTTTCTTCCCTTACTCCGGCTCTCATCTTTCCTTCCTCTCAGTTCTCTCTTCCTCATGTTGCCTGCATTTCCACATAGCACGCCATATGCCCAAAGTGTTTCCCTGAAGGGTGGGCACTAATTATACAGCAGAATAATCTGTCTAAACATGAGATCAGAGGATTTGAGTACGGCATAGAGAAAGTGATTCTCATCTCAACGAGAAAAGATCAGGAAGGCTCCACTTACCTGAGCAGGTGGCTGATCTTGTTCAGATGGTGCTCCCCAGACTGGAGGATCCTCAGTCTTTGACTCCATGCCTGAAGCCCTGAGGAATCTCGTCAGCAACAGCCTCAGCAAGCCATTTATTGCCTTCACATGTTTACTTCAGACAGAGAAACAGCTTAATCTGCTGAAAAAAGCAACACAATGACAGCAAACCTGAGCAGAGCTAAAACTGTTCAACATGTTATCCAAAACACCTTGGAACAAAAAGCTAAGCAGAGTGGGCAGCCCTCAACAAAGAACTGCAAGATTTCAATGTACATCCCAAGTTCAAGCCATTTCTTTCGATGCTTCACAAGTTAAAAACAGAACATGCTGTTCATGCTGAGCAGGTTATGCCTGCATCTGGGGAGAAAGTTAGCTTTTTAGGTCTGCGATCCTTTAATCAGAAGTGGAAAATCCTGGAGAGAAGTGCAGAATTTCTGGGAAATCCCTTCCTTGAAGAGGTTCTGCTCTTCTCTCCAATTAGAATTCCCAGTTCTTATGAACGGTCATAGACCTGAACTCATTTTTTTTCTCCACAGATGCTGGCATAACCAGCATTTCCTGCTTTTAATTTCAGCTTTTCAGCACCTGCAGTATTCTACTTCAACTGATGTTTTTAACCATGGATGAAACTTACTCTGATACCGAACAGTTAAACCCAGTAGCCGGTAAGCTTCAATGGACATCACCAGTCTCACCAAACAGACTGCCCTTTTCATCGGTTTGAATCTATCTTCAGGAAAAGATTCTATAGTAAAAAGGAGTAAATATTCACATAACTGAGATTTGTATGCAAAGTATTCTCACAACACCAGGATAAAATCCAGCAGGTTTATTTGATAGCACAAGCTTTCGGAGCACTGCTTCTTCATCAGGTGAAGAAGAAGCAGCGCTCCAAAAGTTCGTGCTACCAAATGAACCTGCTGGATTTTATCCTGGTGTTGTGAGAATACTGACTGTGCCTACCTCAGTCCAATGACGGCAACTCCACAAGATGAGATTTGTATCTAAAATGGCCCACTTAAATCACAATTTCCTAATGTTTAATACTTAATGCTTACGGGCAAATAGGAAGTGCCATCATCAACCTCAGTTCTTCCTTACCTACTGCATCCAACAGTCCGACACAAACCCACACAGTCCTTCAGACAACCTGTATCCACTCCTACACAGAACCTCACCCAACACACACCCACCCATTACTCAAACACGCAATTCCCTCCTACACCACAGACCCCCTACTCTCCTCCAAGCCCATATATACACACACACACACACACACACACACACCCGTCACCACTCCTATGCACTAATCCATCTGCTCCAACAGAAGCACCTCCCTCCTCCATTCTGACACATGCACCCTACTCCTCCAGACCCCACCCTCAGCTCCTTTGCACGCTCACCCTGACACCCACATCACCACCCCAAATCTGACACCATTCCATACCCTGTCATGTACACACTCCCCCCATATACATTTACACTTCCCACACCACACCACCCCCACCCCTTTATATACATCATTATTAAGGATAGCTTTTTAATCACAGAATAATTAACTGAATTTCATTTCCCTAATTGGCATGATGGGATTTAAATTCCTTGTCAGGATCATTCAGTCACAGGTATCTGAATTAGCAGCAGCAAAAGGCCACTGGCCCCCTGGAGTCTACTCCACCATTCAATAGGACAATCGGATTTTAAACTTTAAATTCATATTCCTACCTACACCCAATAACCTTTCACCTCTTAGCAAAAATCTATTTATCTTTGCCTTTAAAAATATTCAAAGATTCTGTTTCCACTGTCCTTTGAGACAGAGTTCCAGAGATTCCTGACACTCAGAGAAAATTTCTCATCTGTTTTAAAGAGGCAACCCCTTATTTTTAAACAGAGACTCCTAATTCCGGATTTTCCAACAAGAAGAAACATTCTCTCCAAATCCACCCCGTCAATACTCCTCAGGATCGTATGTTTCAATCAAGTCACCTCTCGCTCACCTAAATTCCAGTGGATACAAGCCTAACCAGTTCAACATTTCCTCAAATAATCTGCCTATCCTAAATATTAGTCTGGTAAACAAAGAACACGAGTACAGCATAGGAACAGGCCCTTCGGCCCTCCAAGCCTGCACCAATCATACATCTGCCAAAATTAAAACCATATGCACTGCCAAGCAAGGTGGTGGATGCAGACATGCTGGGATCGTTTAAGACTTATTTGGATAGCCACATGAACAGACTGGGAATGGAGCATACAAACGAATGGTCTAGTTGGACGCATGAGCGGCGCAGGCTTGGAGGGCCGAAGGGCCTGTTTCCTGTGCAGTATTATTCTTTGTTCTCTTTGGACGCACTTACGGAGTCTGTAGCCTTCCATGCCCATCCTATTCGTGTATTTGTCTAGTTGCTCCTTAAATGCTGTTATCGTACCTGCTCCCACCCCCTCCCCAGGCAGCGTGTTCCAAACAGTCACCACCATCTGTGTAAAAAACTTACCTCGCACATTTCCTCTAAACAATTCTCCACACACCTTCATCTTTGTTCCCTAGTAAACCTTCTCCGAACTGCTTCCAATGCATTTACATTCTTCCTTAAATAATGTGACCAAGTGGTCTCACCAATGCCTTACACAACTGAAGCATAAACTCCCTACTTTTCATTCTAATCTTTCTGCATCTGATTCATGCACTAGGACACCCAAATCCCTCAAACAGTCAGGTTTTTAGATCACTAATCCAGTCATACAACCACCATTTTCTTTCTCTTGCTGCATGGTCACCTCTGGAAGCCACGTATAATCTATTCTTGTCCTGCAATGGATCATGTTGCATGTCCAATATCTAATGTTGGATAAGAAGAAATTTCTTGCAACAAAATATTGGGAAGCTGTCCCTTCCAAAACCCCAATTCCCGAGCAATCGAGTCCATTTCATCCTTAGCCACTGCCCAAGTTTGAAGCAGAGAATTTTTAATCTTGACATCCTATTTAACATTAAGCTGAGCTTCCAATGCAGTATCATAGAATAGAACCACCGAGAATAGTTCCAACATAGCAGGTGGTCATTTGGTCCATCATGTCCGCGTTGGCTCTCTGAAAGACGTTTCAGCCTGTTCAGCCAGTCTCCCCATAGCCCTACATATTCTCACTTTTCTCAAATCAATCCAACTCTCCCTTGAATGCTTCAGCTGAATCAGCCCCTCACCATACTCTTTAGTGCATTCCAGACCCTAACCATTGGCTAAGTGATCTTCTTCTTGTGTCACTTCGTGTGCTTTTGCAATTACCTTAAATCTGTGCCCCCAATTCTCAACCTTTCCAACAAGTCTCTCAGCTTATCTGTGACAGAGTTGCAACAATTACCAAAGGCAAGGTAAAATTGAAATGAGAGATAAAAGCAGGAGCTAAAATTGTAATGGAATTTGGAATGTGGAATGTAAAGCTATTGTTAATATAGAAAAATCACAGCTCAAGTTAGCTAAGATTCAGTAGCAGACGAAGCTGCTTAAATTGGAAAGCATTGGAAAAAAAAAACAAAAACTCTAATCGAAAGTGAGAAAAGAAAACACAAACTCTAGAAGGAAAAGGAAATGAAAAAACAAACTTCAGGAGGAAAAAGAGAAAAAAAGAGCACAGCAAACGAAAATTAAAAACTTAAATACTGAACTTGAAATTGAACAGCAGAGAAAAGAGACAGAGACCGGGAGCGTCAAGGAGATAATAAGTCAGACAATATGATTTGAATAAAAGAGTGGCTTTGCTTACTTGAAGAATGAAGAACCGGTGGTTTGGACATTAGTTCAAATCCACCTCCAAGTTTTGACTTTGCAAAGGATATTTGCTTAATGTGTAACACTGAAGATGAAAGATATTTTACCTCGTTTGAAAAGATTGTTGCTGTTACTGTGGCACAGGAAACATGGATTTTGATGCTGCAAAGTGTTTTAGTAGAAGACTGTTCAACTATTTCAGATTATTGCTAAAACAAAAAGACATAATGTCTAAGCTTTTCATCTTGCACTCATCTGAACAGCTCACAAGAATTTTCCAGCAGAAATAGGGGTACAACATTTTATGCTGCCTGAGAAGGGTGTGTTTGGTTGGCAAATGGTGATTGGTGGGTGTTGCCATGGAGAATGTAGCATGGAACAGTTAAATGCCCAACTTTGGTAAAATTCAAATTTAAATCAGGAAGGTCAACTCTCAATTGGTCAAGACATTGCCCTCTGTACTGTTCAGCTATGCACAACAGGCAAAGTACTGATTATATCTTATCAGCCAGTGCTTGCAAAACTTAAAACGTGAAATGTGATTGGACAACACCTGCTAAACAATCCTGATTGTGTTAAGAATTTCAATGAAAAATTATTAATCTGTTTAAGATCATCAATTCAGGCTCATGGTGTGGCTCACTTTCATGCAGGCCAGAAGCTACACATATTCATATACAGGGCTCTGTCCCTTACAGAGGAAAGGAACATGTAAACACACTGCACATTTCCAATTAAACAAAATCTTGCAACAGTCATTCCCTGTTCATTCCATGGGGCATTTTCTTGATCACTCAGCCTGCCCAGTTTGAATTTGAACAAAACTGGGCAGTTAATTGTTCCATGCAGTAGTCTCAGGCAATGACTCCACCAGAATCCACTTACCAACCAATCAGCACTCTATTCCCATGCAGTATAAATTGTTGCTGCCCTGTTGCCCACAGTAATTTATTGCAAACTATCTTGATGGATGCAAGACAAAAAGCTCTGATAGAACATTTCTTTTCAGTAATACTCAAGCGCTGCACCATTATCTTCAGCATGAGAGACAATGAGAAATGTGGTACTTAAGGCTGGTTCCCAAGACATATCAAGGAACAAAGAAAATTACAGCACAGGAACAGGCCCTTTGGCCCTCCAAGCCTACACCGACTGAACTAAAAGCCCCCACCCTTCCATCCCTCTATTCCCATCCTATTCATGTATTTGTCAAGACGCCCCTTAAAGCCACTAACGTGTCTGCTTCCACTACACCCCCAACAGCAAGTTCCAGGCACCCACCACCCTCTGTTTATAAAACATAGCTGAGATTAATTTTTATTAATATTTTCGACAGTCAAAAAGATACAAACCAGACATTTGTAGAATATGCAAAAAAAGAGATGATATGGCATTGTTCAGTGAAATTGGACAGTTGAAAATCTGAGAGAGCGATGATCCTGGAAGAATTTAGAAACAGTACTACAGTGGCTAAGTTCACTTGGAGGACAGGAATGATTTTAAAATAAGGGAAGCGCCAGGTTTAACCAATGGATATGAAATTCCATATGGATAGCCAGGAAGCATTAAATTTCCATTTAGGAAGCCACAAGGAATTGTAAATTTGGAAAAGATTCTGGCTTTAAGGGGAAGATTAAGGGTATTATAATTAATAAGGTTGGGTATCGCTGGTTAGGCCAATATTTATTACCCACTCTTGAAGACCCTTGAGAAGGTGGTGGCGAGCTGCCATTTTGAACCTATGCAGCTCATGTGCTGTAGGTGTACCCACAGTGCTGTTAGGGAGAGAGTTACAAGGTTCTGATCAACAGTGAAGGAACAGCAACATATTTCAAGATCTGGACAAAGTGCTTTGGAGGGGAACTTGCAGGTGGCGATGTTCCCAGGTATCTGCTGACTTGATCCTTCCAGATGCTACTGGCAGTGAGTTTGGAAGGTGCTGTCTATGGAGCCTTGGCGAGTTCCTGCAGTGTATCTTGTAGATGGTACACACCTTTGCTACTGTGCATCAGTTGTTCAGGGGATGAATGTTTGTGGAAAGGGTATCAATCAACTGGGCTACTTTGTACTGGATGGTATCTAGTTTTAGTGTTGTTGGAGCTACACTCATCTGAGCAAGTGAGGAAAATTTCATCACATGCCTGATTTGTACCTTACAGATGGTGGACAGGTTTGGGGAGTCAGGAGGCAAGTTCTCACCACAGGATTCTTTGCCTCTTACTTATTCTTGCAGCCTCAGTATTTATACAGCTAGTTCAGTTTCTAGTTAATGGTAACCTCCAGCATGTTAATAGTAGGGGATTCAATGATAGTAATGCCACTGATGTCAAGGGGCAATGGTCAGATTCTCCCTCTTGCTGGAAATGGTAATCACCTAGTTCTTCTGTGGCATAAATATTATTTGCTACAGCCTGCATATTGTCCAGGTCTTGTTGCATTTGGACATGGACTGCTCAGTAATTTAAGAGTTGTGAACGTTGCTGAACATTGCACAATGATCAAGCGAACATTCTCACTAGGAAGCAGCTAAAAATGGTTAGGCCTAGGACTACTCTGAGGAGCAGTGATGTCCTGGGTAATATTGTAGATAAGGTGGTGTAAGGATATCCATACATTTTGATAAGGCAGGGCATGTATTTTTATTAAATATTTTTAAGACGCGGGTTGATGGGTTTTTGATAGGAGAGGGGATTAATGGTTATGGGGAGAGGGCGGGAAAGTGGAACTGAGCAGCGACAGATCAGCCATGATCTTATTGAATGGCGGGGCAGGCTCGAAGGGCTGGATGGCCTACTCCTGCTCCTATTTCTTATGTTCTTATTATATGTTCTTATGTAAGAGAACTGTTGACATTTAAAGGAAAACCAGTTGTAATCATAGGATACCTATGGAGGCTTCAGAAAAAACACACATAACGATTGTACAGTTGTGTAGTGTTCCTTCAGAACTTACTACAGTGGATGTATTTGTTCACGTTAGTCAGGAAGACATTTTCTTGTATATTGATGAAGTGAGTCAGGTTACTTAAGATTTGCGTCTAAGAGACATTTGCCTGACTCCTCGTGACAACATAAGTATACAAGTTAATATTTGAGATACTGGATCAGTTTAGTTATTGCTGCTTGCTGATAAGATTGTTATTCCCGATAGTCTGGTGAAAGTAAAAATACTGATAGGGGCCGTACTCACATACCAGATAAACTGGTTTCTGTTTAGAAAGTGATTAAAGTGACTTAAAACACAGAGTTGTTACTACAGGAGCTATTTCTAGTTTGTTGATTGAAAGGGTAGATTTTTTTATTGGGAAATTATTTGGCAGGTGATACAGCATGAACAACTCCGGGAGTTTCAGGACAACCTGTTGAAATGAAAGAAACTTGAATTGTCCAGAGGGAGCTTCCTGGATTATTCCCACATTGGGTGATAATGAGGCTTCTTATAAGATGAGGCAACATAAAGTAAGGAAGATGATTCCAATGTTCAATTAGCCAGGACTTCTTAGGAGGTTGTTGAGGATAAAAATCTTGAAAAGAATGTGGCTGACTTATTTAGTCAATCTTCTTCAACTGAAGTCCAGCATATATACTGGTTCACTGGAATTATCTGAGAAAGTGCATGTGGAGGAAGAATCAGGAAAGATTCTGGAATGTTATTAATATATTGATGAGAAAATGGGAAATCTCCTCAAAGAGCAGCAGATATAGAATGAATCGCAGTCCATCAAATTTTTGTCTCTCCTGGTTATTGCAGGGAACGTTTAAGATGATGAGATCCTGATGACAGGTCACTTAGGAATAAGACAGTCATGTTGAAGTTACAAAGCATTTTTACTGGCCAGGATTGCAGGGTGATGTGGTCGAGTTCTGTAAGACATATCATCGTGAAGAGTTCTAGCTCAGTGAAACAGCATTTGACTACAGATCACCAGGTCCGTGGTTCAAATCCACATTCTCCCTTTGGTGATTTTTATGGGCAGTATGGCGACACTGCGGTTAGCACTGTTGCCTCACAAAGCCAGGGGCCTGGGTTCAATTCCCGGCTTGGGTCACTGTCTGTGTGAAATTTGTACGTTCTCCCTGTGCTCCTCCAGGTGCTCTGGTTTCCTCCCACATTCTGAAAGACAGGCTGCATTGACCAAACAGGCACTGGAGTGTGGTGACTAGTGAAATTTCACACCAACTTCATTGCAGCGTTAATGTAAGTCTTACTTGTGACTAAGTAAATTTTAACATGTCAAATGGTTGGAAAACCCCAGCTGCTGATAAAGCTCCCTTGATCCCTATACCCATTTTTGATCAACCTTTACATAGCATTCCAGTGAATTGTGTTAAAAATAGGTATCAATATCTTTTATCATGTACACATCTAGGAGGCTCCCAGAGGCCATACCCGAAAGAAAGGTTGCAGCGAGGATAATAATTGAAGGGTTAATTCAGTCTTTCCACAATGAATGGATTGCCAGAGGTTTAATCTGATCAAGCGTCAAATTTTATGCCACGAATATTCCAGGAAACTATATGCAGTTTTGAAATAAAACAACTTCAATCAACTACACATCACCCACAGTCATCGTAATGGGCATCAGAAAGATGCCATCAAATCTTAAGACTGTGATCAAAGCCTTGAATCCGGAGGACGAGGATGGAGAATTTCATTTTTATTGCTGCATCTACTTGTCACGTATGTACCTTGTAACATACAATACCAAGAATGTAACAAAGCTAACAGTCAAAGCCACTAGCAACACAAAAAGGCATTTCATAGGACGAGTTTCTCAGCAACAAGATTAGCATGCTTTAGACAAACCAGATGAATACATCATTATGCTAACAGAAAACACCTTCGTTGGGTGACCTAACCATCAAGGGGAGACATGCGTGTTTATTTAAGATGAGGGGACAGACAACACATGGTGGTGTATGATTTCGTTTATTGGAATGGTGTGAGGAGTCACATGGGCAACCCAGTGAGAAAGTAAAACAGTCCAGTCATAGTGTAAGACTTATTAAAGACTATTTATTTACAATAAAGAAACAACACATATACACAAAATGGACTATAATGATCTAAAACAGTAACATATAGGAACTACTAAACACCTTATGTATAAATTACTCTTTCTGATACAAAGTAAGAGAACTGAACTCTTTCAGGACTTCCCTCTTCCCAAACATCCACTTAAATAGATCTACAAGTAAAGGCCAGCTTTTAGTTACGACACTAGTGATTAAGGAGTTAATCTGGGAAAGGTCTCTTTGTGTTAGCAAATGTATGGTTTTTAAACTGCCTGCACAAAGGTTTCTGCACTCTTGCTTCTTGTCTGCTTGCTGGAACTGGCTTCTAGACTAATCTGCCTCCTGCCCTTCAGTTTCTGTGACTCTAAAAAAGTGCATTCCTCCCCTTGATGGTTCAATCTTCTAACTAAAGGTGTTTTCTATTAGAATAACGATTTATTCTTCTGGTCTGTCTAAAGCCTGCTAATCTCATTACTGGGAGACTCACGTCCCATGAAATGCCTTTTGTGATGCTAGTGACTTCTACCTGTTAGTTTTATTACATTTAGTATTCTTGTTACTCAGCATTCATGACACTTCTGCATCAAGAGGTTTCAGTCCTTTTGTAGTCTGTAGACACTAAAAGGACCACTTAAAATTTATAAAGGAACAACGTCTGGATCAAGAAGAAAAATTACTCTCTTAGACCATTTGTCTAAAATTCAAAAGGCGGATTGTAAAATGCTCAAGAACACTTAAGGTTTCCAACACAAAGTGAAATATATATAACTATCACCAGAGAAAAAGTACAAAGAAAAAGAACTAATGGGGATAAAGACCAATAAGTCCCCTGGCCCAATGGATTACATCCTAGAATATTAAAGGAAACAGCTACAGAAATAGTGGAGACGCTGGCAATAATCTTCCAAGAATCCTTAAATTCTGGAAAAGCCACGGGGGTCTGGAAAACTGCCAACATAATTCAAAAAGGAGACAAAAAAAAAGCTAACTGTAGGCCAGTTAACTTAACGTCTGTCATTGGGAAAATGTTAAAGCCAATTATAAACGAATATAATAGCAAAGCATTCAGTGATACGTAATATAATCAAGCACAGTCAGCATGGCTTCATTAAGGAGAAAACATACCTGACAAACTTATTAGAATTCTGTGAGGTGCTAACTAGCGGAGTGTCACAGGGAGCTGTGCTGGGACTGCAATGAGTTACAATATGCATTAATAACTTGGACAAGTGAATGTACTCTGGCAAGTTGGCAGATGACAAAAATAGGCGGGAAGGGAAGCGGTGAAGTTGACAGAGTCTATAGAGCGATACAGACAGGCTGAGTAGGCAAAAACTTGGAAGATGGAATGTAATGTAGGAAAATGTAAATTACGCACTTTGGTAGGAAGAATGGAGGAGCTGAATATTATTTAAATGGAGAAAGACTGCAGAAAGCTGAGGCACAGAGGGATTTCAGGATCCTTCCAAAAGGCTAGGATGCAAGTTCAGCAGGTATTCCCCAAAGATCCTTAGGCAGCACCTTCCAAATCCACAAACCACTTCCATCTAGAAGGAGTAGGGCAGCAGATACATGGGAACACCACCACCAGCAAGTTTCCCTCCAAGCCACTCACTATCCTGACTTGGAAATATATATCCATTCCTTTGCAGTTGCTGGGTCAAAAATCTGGAATTTCCTCCCTTGTGGCATTGTGGGTCAACCCAATACACATGGACTGGAGCAACTCAAGGCAGCAGATCACCACCACCTTCTCAAGGGCAACTAGGGATGGACAATAAATGCTGGCCAGCCAGCAACGCCTGGTGCCCCACAAATGAATGGAAAAAGGAAGGCAAATGGAATGTTGGCCTTTATTTCAAAGGGAATGCAATATAAAAATAGGGAAGTCTTACCGAAACTACAGTTTAGAAAAAAAAAGAAACGACTTTATTAAGACATACAAGATGCTCAGTAGACTCAACAGGGTAAATGTTGAGAGGCTGTTTCCCCTGAGGGAGAGGCTAGGACCAGAAGGTATAATCTCATGGTAAGGGAGCGACCACTTAAGACACAGATGAGACAAAATTTCTTCAGAGAGTTGTGAATCTGTGGAACTCTTTACAGAGGACTGTGAAGGCTGGGTCATGAAGTATGTTCAAAGCAGAGGTAGATTTTTAATCAATAAAGGGAATCAAGGGTAATGGGGAAAAAGGTGACAAAGCGGAATAAGGATGATCACCATATCAAAACAGTCATGATCTCATTAAATAGCACAGCGGACATAAATGGGCCAAATTACCTACTTCTGTTCTTACAACTTGTGGTTTTAGATTATTTTGGATATTTGAAGCAATAAGAACTGCTAATGTAAAATATGTAGTATTTTAAACAGCTATGCAAGAATCCTTACTTCAGTAAGGCTTTTGAGAATAGATGCGTGATGGCCCATGTACTTTAGGGGGGAACTTACATTTTACGTAGGGATGATGGTCTTCAAGAATTAGGCTTCTCTGAAAGATGATTGAGTGCAAGAAGCAATTTGCTGCCTGAGACACAAATGATAGGGGACAAGAGTCAACAAAAGATTAATGAAAGGGGGAATAAATGTGTGTGGGATTGTTTGAGCAATTTTAGTTTAAATTTAGAACAAGCTGGCTGCAGGGAATGTCTCTTTCAAGCAGGATTCAGCTGAAAGTGTGTGTGTTGGCTAAAGTTATTTGAAAACCGGAGGACTTGACTCACAGCAAATCAGGCCTGAGATGAGAGAGAGTTCTTAGATAAAAGACTCCAGAACACTGGAGCTGGAAGCGATTTGATCTGCAGTGGCCATCCTTAAGACATAGCAATGCCAGTGTTGAATAGCGAATCTACAACTGTAGGAAGAATGGAGGCGATTAAGGGACAACCTTGTCAAAAGTCATCAGAAGACCCGAGAGATTCAATTCATCTCATCAAACCAAGTGGGTAATCTTCTAATTTCTGATAAGAATCTGAGTTGAATTCAGAGTGTACAAGTCAAAGAAGTGAAAAAAAGTGAGTTATGAACTTTAGTTTAGAGTGCAAGTCATGATGTTCATTGTACTTTTAATCTTTAACATAACTATTTAAGACTGAATACGATCAATATTCACAGTCTTTGATTTTGTTTTTAAAAATCACAAAATTCTTTTGGTTTATTTTTGGCCTTAAGTAAACGTCTAGTTTTCAGATTTACAAAAACAAAAAAAAATAAAAACAGGACTAGTCTCTCCTGAGATCATAAAATCCTGTAGTTCAACTGCAGTCAAAATCTTCCTGGCTGTTTATTAACTCTGAACCGGACCATTCCAATGTCTGCTTTGCTAGCCTCCCATCTTCCATCATTTATAAACTTTAGTTCATCCAAAATTCTGTTGCCCATATCTTATCTCTCACCAATTCCTACGTACACAATACCACTATGCTCGCTGTCCCATGTTGGCATCCAGTCCAGCAATTCTAAAATTCTCATCATTCTCAAATCCTCGACTCCCTTCATTTCTGTTCATCTATGCCATCCTTACAAACCTCTGCAATCGCTGCACATCTGGCCTCTTGCACATCCTTGATTTTAATCAGTGACTGGTAGCCATGCCTTCAGCTGCATAGATCCTGAGCCTCTTCCTCCCAGATACTCAAAATCTAGCTCTTTGATTACGTATTTATGTAGTACCTTTAAATGTAATAAAATGTAGCCAAACAGGCCATTTAAAATGGCGTTTTGTAAAGCACTCTGGGATAACTGGGCAGGAAACTAAACCAACAGGCTGCAGTTTAAAGACAGACAAACAGGCTGCAACCCTGATGAGTGAATACACAGGATATGGGCCATCTCCAGGATGAAAGAGACTTTCTGATCACACTGGGTGGTGTGCCAGACGCAAAGGCACCGTGAATCCTTATTTAGGAGGAAGGTATGTGACCTATGTGCCTACAACACATACAGGCATGGCCGCCAGGGACACACCCAGAGATCGGTGTGGTAGCACCTGATTGGACTCTTATCGATCAGGGTGATCAAGTCCTGATCGATTGATTGGCAATGGCCAAAAAAAGGGCGTGAAGCCAAATGGGGTATAAAGGATGCTGCACAACCAGGAATCTCTCTCTCTCTCGGACCCCCACGAACAAGCTACAATGACGGAGAGCCACCACACCTGAGAAGGGAGGAAAGAAAGAAGATCAGAGCCAGGGTACCACACCAGACTAAAGGACCAGACTACGCAGACAACTACCAAGACCAGCACACAGATAAAGGCCAGTATCTGTTTGGGTATTTGTCAGTCACACACAGTTAAGTCAAGGTCTTGTATTGTACTTGAATTCTAGCATTTCTGTAAGATAACTTATTGTTGGTCGGGTGGGTGATTATTGATTGTGCGGGTTTAAATAAATATTGTTTGTACTAATAAGACGTCTGCTCAAAGTTATTTGTCCACCGTATAAGGGTTAAAACAGGCTGATTTTTTTTTACAACAAAAACATCTCATGCACTTCACAGGAACAAAATAATGCAATGAGCTGCACTGCTTCACCATTAGTGTCCATGCCCTCATTAGCCTAGGTCCTAAGCTCTGGAATTCCCTCTCTGCACCTTCCCAGCTCTCTACCTCACTTTCCTCAAAGATACCCTTATCACCTTCCTCTTCCACCAAGATTTTGGTCATCTGACCCAATATCTCTGTGCATTAGCGTCATGTGTTTTCAAATGCTCCTGTGAAACACTTTGGAATGTTTCACACTTTATAAATACAGGTTGTTATTGATAAGCAAGGAATGTTTCTGATAGGAAAGATTTTACAATCTGCAATGGTGCATCATGGTGGAACAGCTCCAAGACTCATGAAGTTAACTGGATCCAGCACTGTAAAGCTGCCAACCTACATGCAACTCTACTTCAATATGATTCAGCCATTTCAGAACATCAAAGGAAAAAGAACAAACCAGAAGCTAGCAAACCATGGCATATATCAATCAGCTGATACTGAAGTTTAAGAATTTGAGATTAATGTAGGGGATGGTCTGTTAACAGCAGGTCTACACAAAAAGATCCTGGGTCAGAATTTGCTATCAAAATAACAATGCTAATTGTGCTCATTTTCTTTACAAATAGCAGCTTCAGGAGAGGGGCAGATGTGTGGTCAAGACAGAAGTTCAAAGTTTAGGTGTTCAAACTCTGCCGTTAGCTTCACGAAAATGGCATCTGGCTATCCGGCTCACCACTGTACACCCACTTAATGGTGTGACGTTGCCTTTTTTTTGTTAAGAACACAAGGATAACTTGGTCAACCTTGTTAGACAGTTTCAGATGAGGAGTATCCCACCAGTACAATGATTTTGATGAAAGCCATTTCATTACTGTGGCAGGGAGAATACCTGCTTAGAGGAATTCAAGTGCAGAATGGTGAGGAAGACATGGGCATTCGACGATTTTTGAGAAAAGTTAAACTGACAGTGGCCTAGTGATTAGCAAAGACAGAGGAATGAAGAGGGCATTTTAGAGAGCAGTGAAGATAGTAGTTTTGATTGGGAGGACAGCAACTAAAGGAGAGGGATCTGATGTTAGCTGACCTGGCTACGAAAATGTGAAAGTTGGGCAGTCAGCGGTTTAAGTGGAATAGAGTCATGGAGGCAGGTGGCGAGTCACATGAACGAGATGAGCTTGGACACAGCATGGCAAGAGATAGGGTAGAAATAGAAAAAGATGAAAGTTTAGGGCTAGGTCAATTCAAAACAGTACAAGATTGACCTGGTGGATGAGTAGAAGGGAAGCAAACAAAGACAAGAACAGAAAACTAACTCTCAGCAAGTCTGACAGCATCTGTGGCGTTGAGCTCACTGTTTCAGATTCCTGCATTAATTTACTTTCATCTCAAAAGGAAGCAGAGGCAGTCAAAAGATCCACGAGCACCTGGCACTTTAGTGGAGAAAAGGATGAAAGAAGCAGCAGGGGGGCAATTTAAAAAACAATCGCTTGTACTGAAGCAAGGCTGCGAATACCTTCACATCCCAGGCTGATATCTGAGTAGTGAGCAGGACCCAATAGTGTCTTCTGTGAGCCAACCAGATCTGACAACGAATGGTTAAACCAACTGTGACAATACATGGCTCAAATCTGCATTTTTTGGTCTTAAGCAGCAAGGTGACAGATATACTGGAGAATGATTCAGGTAAGACAGATTAATAAAAATAGGGCAAAGATGTGACTTTGCAGATCTGTAAATGCAGGAATGTAATAGCAAAAAGCTTGACAGTTGGGTATTCGAATCTGAAAATCTGTTTGATCAAAATCATGACTTCCTTGTAAAGTGTGGTGCCCAGTATTTTAAAACATTTTCCTGCTGGAAGCCTAATCGGTGTTTCATAACGTTTTAGCAGAATTTGCTTGCTTTCGTACCTTGTGGTTCTACAAAAGAAGTCAAGCACCCATTCGGCCATCTTCAAACATTTATGTATGTACACTTGTAGATCATTATGCTTTTGTACCATTTAACATCACCTTTCCTCATTTTTCACAACCATAATGCATCACTTTAATTTTCTGCACTAAATTTCGTGCAATATCTGTCCGTCCATGTCACCAGAATGTGTCCTCTGAATTCATACTATATTCCTCACTGTTTACTGCATTAGAATTCTACATATTTTCAAATTCACATCTATACCCAATTCCAGATCATTGAAACATATGAAAAGAAACAGCAATCTCAAAAGCGACACCCAAGGAACATCATCCATTCTTTCGGAATAAAAACCATTCATTGCTATTTGCCTTGAACCACTGTTACTTTCTTTTATCAGCCTGTACTTTTCAAATGACAATTAATTTTGTCTCGATAATAGCCTAAGAATACCCACCATTTACCTTAGCTGACTGGACAGCTTCATTCTTTAAAAAGATGTGCAACATTTCCAATCTGACACTATTCCCATATCCTAGAAAAATTGAAAAATTGTGGTCAACACCTCTGCGACTTCCACCCCAACTCCTGCAGGTTACCAAGGATGAATCCCGTTAGGATCAGGTGACTTAAACAGGCAGTAAATACACCAGGGTCTAAGTGGTGGATTAATGGAAATTAAAAATAGGTAGCTGGAACTTTAGGAACAGTTTTCTTTTTCACAAATGTAGAAGGTGTTCTCACAAAGTGGTAGCTTTCATGTGAACTCTGATGCTTTCTCAATGGTCCAATTATGTCAATAAAAATTGTATGTTTACAGTAAAAGATCTGAATACAAAACACTAATGCATTTATTTTGCATAAAATGAAAAGGATACAAGTAGACTCTAGAATAAAAAACATGGAGCAAATAACCTCAAACAAAAGTAGTCCTGGAATTGTTATGAAGGATCACCAGAAGACGAAAAAGAGGAAACCAGTTGGTGAACAGAATAACTGGTGAAGGATAAGTGTAAGTGATGAGAAAAACATCAGCCCATTCATTTCAGCTCATCATCTAGATTAGCAAAGTAATTTAGATTGTGTCCTTCCTAGCTGTTCAATCCAGTACTTTGTGGTCACCATTAAGAACACATTTCTTAATCTCTTATCACTCATTAAGAGTTTACTTCATAAAAATTACACTATCTGCATTCCTGCTTTTTAAAAAAATTCCTGGGATGTGGACAAGTCAGCATTCATTTCCTATCCTCAATTGCTCTGAAAAAATGTGGTTCTCAAAGTCTGCACTCCATGGGGTAAAGGTGCTCCCCAACAACACCGTTAGTTGGGAATCCCAGGATTATGACTGAATAACAATGCAAGAACAGTGACGTACATCCAAGTCAGGGTGAAGGGGATTGGAGGGGAACTTGGATGTAATGTTTTTTCATGCACCTGCAGATGGTTGTTGCAGGTTTGGGAGGTACTGTCAAAAAGGCCTTGATCAGCTGCAATGTAACCAGCGTAATAGGGAAGGATATTTAAAGGCGATGAAAAGACAAAGGGTTGTCTGGGCTCGAAACATCAGCTCTTTTCTCTCCTTATAGATATTGCCAGACCTGCTGAGGTTTTCCAGCATTTTCTCTTTTGGTGTTTAAGGTGGTGGACTGCATGCTCAGCAAGGAAAACACACAGGGGGAATGGTGCTGAAATTGTGCATCATTGTTGCTTGTATCCGTTTTAATTTTTGTTGTTAATTTCATAATTTTCTCATTCAGTACATTTAAAACTTGGCATCTCAATGTCCACTCCTAACCCAGTTTCTTTCTCCACACCCCAATAACAGTTTGAGCGTGTTCAGTTTCTTTTTCCAACTCAATGATTCAGACCTACCCTTAAATTTGTGCCAGTGCATTTCTTTATCCATGCATACTACATAAAATTTCACAATATTCTTAGCACGGTCTGTGTAAGACAGTATCAGAAATAAAAAAGTTTCATTGACACAGTACTTCTTATTCTCAGCATGTCCGAAAGCTCACCACAATTAATGAGAGCAGACACTGACAGAACAGTGTCCCACACTCTTAGACTGAAAATCCCCATTTATTTTAGTCCCCAAATGCAATAAAATGTCGTTACCTGTAAAATAACATTTTCTATCCGAAATCTTCTATAGCCCATTTTCTAAATTAGGATCAATGGCTGCACTTCATTGCCTTCTTCAAAAGATCAAGTTTCACACATTAAATCCAAAATTCACTTCCAAAAATCCACCAGTTAACCTCCCTTCTAGCCACCTCCTCAAGACATCCACATTTGCACATCACCAGATAAAATTTATTCATTCTTCACCATTTGTTCATCTTCCACAAGCAGGTCAGTCTCTGAGCAGGCTGACTTGTTGTCCCGCAAGTCCTTATTGTTGCCTTATTTCATTGTCCTCCTCAGCATCTTGTCAGACTTCTTTTTTTCCCCCATTACTCATGATTTGCTCCTGTATTACCAATTGGGTTTCAGTTTAGCTTTAATTCTTTTATTTAGACATGCAACTGTTCCTTTGATGCGTTAAAACTTTATTCTTTATGAAATATGGCAACAAAGCTACTTTGTACTTCAGATCTGAAAGGTCCTCAGCACTGATGAATCAACCCATTTGCTGAATTTTACCGCCTTGTCAATCTTGGTCAGATCCTTTCCGAGCTCACTGAACTTGGCCTTTTTCCAGTCCAGCATGCTTAGCATTAATTGTTCATTATCCTTTTCTACTTTTACATTGAATGTAATTTAGTTAAGCTGCCCTCTCCCAATTGTTCTCCTATTTTCATCAGTTATTTCTAACGACTTAATCAAGCAAAGCTTATTTCCTTATCAATGAAGAGATCTAGGAAGGACTGTTAGAAAGAATTCCGTAACGTGTTCCCCCACTGTAATCCACCATGCACACTCTCAACACCCTGCACCCATCTTACACGGTGGCAGTGGCTAGTACTGCTACCACACAGCACCAGGGATCCAGGTTCAATTCTGGCCTTGGATCACTGTGTGCAAACTCCACATATTCTCCCCACATCTGCATGACTTTCCTCCAAGTGCTCCAGTTTCTTCCCACTGTCGAAATGTGAGTGGGTTAGGTTGATTGGCCATGCTAAACTGCACCTTGTCAGGGGGATTAAGGAGGTAAATATGTGGGGTTACAGGGATAGGGCACGACGTGGATGGAATTGTTGTCGATGCAGGCTTGATGGGTCAATTGGCCTCCTTCTGCACTGTTGATTCTATGATCTACGAGGTCTGACAGCATCTGAGGAGAATAGAGACAAATTTTCAAACTTTGGCTCCATTCTCTCCTACAGATGGTGTCAGATATTCTGAGATTTTCCATTTTTGTTTCTAGTATGTGCAGTATTGTGCTTTTACAATTGAGTGCAACTTTGATGAGATTATTTAAGGAAAACCAGCATGGACTGGTTAAAAGCAAAATCATCTTTAACCAACTTGACTCAGTTTTTGAATACAGAATGTTGATGGGCATAATGCAGTCGATATGGACTTCCAAAAGGATAAAGGTAGCATGGAAGAACCACTACCTGCAAGCTTCCATCCAAGCCACACACAACCGTGACTTGAACCATGTTGCCATTCATTCACTATTGCTGGATCAAAAACCTGGAACTCTATCCCAAACTAAACTGAGTGTTCCTACTTCACATGGACTGCAGTGGCTCAAGGCAAAAATTTACAACCACTTTCTCAAGGGCAATTAGCAAAGTGCAACAAAGACCTTGTCAATGACACTAATTCCTTCATGGGATGCTAAAGGGGAGAAAAAAAATTCTGCCTTCATGGAAAGGGCAAGGGATGTACGAAAGAGCCCACATATACCTGACTGCCAAATTGCCTCCTACTCACCTGTCATGTACACTAAGAAAAGTACCATTTCATTGCTATCTGCATGAATTGTGCACCAGAACATCTTGCATTACAGCAGACTTCTTCCTCCTGTCACGACTCCTGAACATTTTATATTATGTTAAGGGTGGCACGGTAGCTAGCACTGCTGTTTCACATCTCCAGGGACCTGGGTTAGAACATAGAACATTACAGCGCAGAACAGGCCCTTCGGCCCACGATGTTGCGCCGACCAATTAAAAAGCAATGACCCTCTAACCTAAACCAATCCCTTTTCATCCATAAACCTATCCACGGATCTCTTAAACGCCCCCAAACTAGGCACATTTACAACTGCAGCAGGCAGGGCATTCCAATCCCTCACCACCCTCTGGGTAAAGAACCTACCTCTGACATCCGTCCTATAACTACCACCCCTTAATTTAAAGCTATGCCCCCTCGTGCTAGCTTTCTCCATCCGAGGAAAAAGGTTATCACTGTCCACCCTATCCAAACCTCTAATCATCTTATATGTTTCAATAAGGTCCCCTCTTAGCCGCCTTCTTTCTAACGAAAACAACCTCAAATCCCTCAGTCTCTCCTCATAGGACCTGCCCTCCATACCAGGCAACATCCTGGTAAACCTCCTCTGCACCCTCTCCAAAGCCTCCACATCCTTCCTATAATGTGGGGACCAGAACTGCACACAATACTCCAAGTGCGGCCGCACCAGAGTTTTGTACAGTTGCAACATGACGCTGCAGCTCCTAAATTCAATCCCCCTACCAATAAACGCCAAGACACCGTACGCCTTCCTAACAACCTTATCTACTTGATTCCCAACTTTCAGGGATCTATTTGATAAGGTTCACCATGGTAGGCTTCTGCAGAAAATGCAGATGTATGGGATTGGGGGTAATCTAGGTACTTGGATCAGGAATTGGCTAGCAGATAGGAGACAGAGGATGGTGGTTGATGGTAAATATTCGTCATGGAGTTCGGTTACGAGTGGTGTGCCTCAGGGATCTGTTTTGGGGCCACTGCTGTTTGTAATTTTTATTAATGATCTGGATGAGGGTATAGTTGGGTGGATTAGTAAGTTTGCTGATGACACCAAAGTCGGAGGTGTGGTAGATTGTGAGGAAGGGTGTCATAGTTTGCAGGGTGACTTAGACAGGTTGCAGAGCTGGGCCGCGAGGTGGAAGATGGAGTTTAATGCGGAGAAGTGTGAGGTAATTCATTTCGGTAGGAGTAACAGATGTGTTGAGTATAGGGCTAACGGGAGGACTTTGAATAGTGTGGAGGAGCAGAGGGATCTAGGTGTATGTGTACATAGATCCCTGAAAGTTGGGAATCAAGTAGATAAGGTTGTTAAGAAGGCATACGGTGTCTTGGCGTTTATTGGTAGAGGGATTGAATTTAGGAGTCGTAGCGTCATGTTGCAACTGTACACAACTCTGGTGCGGCCGCACTTGGAGTACTGTGTGCAGTTCTGGTCCCCACATTACAGGAAGGACGTGGAGGCTTTGGAGAGGGTGCAGAGGAGGTTTACCAGGATGTTGCCTGGTACGGAGGGGAGGTCCTATGAGGAGAGAGTGAGGGATTTGGGGTTGTTTTCGCTGGAAAGAAGGAGACTAAGAGGGGATCTTATTGAAACGTATAAGATGATTAGAGGTTTAGATAGGGTGGATAGTGACAGCCTTTTTCCTCGGATGGAGAAAGCTAGCACGAGGGGGCATGGCTTTAAATTAAGGGGGGGTAGTTATAAGACGGATGTCAGGGGTTGGTTCTTTACCCAGAGGGTGGTGAGGGACTGGAATGCTCTGCCTGCTGCAGTTGTAAATGCACCTAGTTTGGGGGCGTTTAAGAGATCTGTGGATAGGTTTATGGACGAAAAGGGATTGGTTTAGATTAGTGGGTCAGTGTTTTTTTTTAAAAAACTGGTCGGCGCAACATCGTGGGCCGAAGGGCCTGTTCTGCGCTGTAATGTTCTATGTTCTATGTACACATACACCTAGATCCCTCTAGGTTCGATTACCAGCTTGGGTCACTGGTTGTGTGGAGTTTGCACATTCTCCTCATGTCTGTATGGGTTTCTCCGGGTGCTCCTGTTTCCTCCCACAGTCCAAAGATGTGCGGGTTAGATTGATTGGCCATGCTAAAATTGCCCCTTAGTGTCCTGAGATGTGTAGGTTAGAGGGAATAGTGGGTAAATATGTAGGAGTATGGGGGTAGAGACTGGGTGGGATTATGGTCGGTGCAGACTCGATGGGCCGAATGGCCTCCTTCTGTACTGTAAGGTTTCTATGATTTCTATCATGATGATGACTAGCTAAATTAGGTTCTCACCCATTCAAGCCAAAATAACTTATTTGCACTGCATCACACCCCTCTGGAGTTATTACTAACTCACCAAATTTGCTTGAATGTTTGTGTATGTTTGGCCTTGGAGGGAGTGCAGAGGAGGTTTACTAGGCTGATACCAGAGTTGAGGGGGTTGAGCTATGAGGAGAGGCTGAATAAACTAGGCTCGTACTTGTTAGAGTTTAGAAGAATGAGGGGAGATCTCATTGAGACGTATAAGATGTTGAATGGGATGGAGAGGATAGAGGTGGAGAGACTCTTCCCACTCAGAAAGGACAGTAGGACTAGAGGGCACAGCCTCAGGACAAAGAGGGGGGCGGTTTAGAACGGAGTTGAGGAGGAGCTTCTTCACTCAAAGGGTGGTGAATCTCTGGAATTCTCTGCCCCTTGAAGTGGTGGAGGCTGCCTCGCTCAATATTTTTAAGACACGGGTTGATGGGTTTTTGATAAGTGAGGGGATTAAGGGTTATGGGGAGAGGGCGGGAATGTGGAACTGAGCCACGACAGATCAGCCATGATCTTATTGAATGGCGGGCAGGCTCGAGGGGCTAGGTGGCCTACTCCTGCTCCTATTTCTTATGTTCTTATGTATATACACCTCAATCCTAATCTTGTTTAGAAAATTATGCTCATTATTTTTCCTAGTTTTCTCACTGATCCCAGATATCCCTTGTCCCTTCTACAAATATTTGCATCTCAATTTCAAAGCCAGCAGGTGCTTCATGTTTCTCACTATCAGTATTTATTTCAGCTGAGGTTTCAACTTTTGTTGCAATCACTTATTCAATTTCCTCTTCTTTACAGAAGCCAACCTATAGTATGACCAGAGTGTGGGAAACTAAGTTAAATCCTCCAGCAGTGCTCTATTTACCTTCTCCATGAAAGCTTCATACTTGTTAATGACACAGTGATACTAAAATTGATGATTTTCAGAAACTTGGGCCACTTGCATAGGTGAGCTGAGATATGGGAGATAGAAGTGGATGAGAATGTAGATGAAAGGAACACATCTACAGTTAATATTTGTAAGCTGTGCTAAGTTGTGTGGGATGGTCGCACTGGACATTCTCTTTTGCAAATTTACACATATAATAAAACTAAGTTGAAGCAGGTAATGAAACGTCCTACTGTGTCAGGACAGTGGATTGTGGGATAGGGCCAAGTCCAACCATGAAGAATAGAGAAATGCTGACTCCACTTAGACAGGTGGCTAAAATCTCAAGTAGCAGAGGCTACAAATAAAAATGCAATTCAAATAGTGAATTCAAATTTTAAAAAAATCAAAGAAAACAAGCCAGACAAGCTAATCAGTCAGAACAAACCCCATGTTGATACTCAAGGATTACTTTACACAAACTACTGCTGTGAGCACAGGCTGATAGCACTAAAGAATCTATTTTGTCCTTGGCTGATGGATTAAAAGAAAATGATCGATTCTCTCAGAATAAGGCAGCAATCGACCTGCGTCACCCCATCTATACAAGACACCTGGTCTGTGAATAAATTTTGAGCAACTGGAGGATATTTTTCTCCTCACTGATAGCAGATGAAAAAGGAAATCAACTTGGTAATGATTACTGATTATATCTTGAAGGTACCTGGTGAGTATAAGAGTGTAGTTTTCTGACTTGAACTGACGGTATGGGGCCTCAGCAGCAGCTACTCAAATGGGGAAATGGGCATGGTGCCCACAACTTCTGGATTTCAATGTCAGTGGCCAAGAATTCCCACTGAGATCACAGAATGCCAACCCTGAAAATATATCAGCAAGAAGATATTTTTTTTTAATTTATACTTCCATAGGATGTGGGCATCACTGGCAAGGGCAGCATTTATTGCCCATTCCTAATTGCCCTTGAACTAAGTGGATTGTTAGGCCATTTCAGAGTTGTTAAAAGCCAACCACATTGCTATGGATCTGGAGTTACACGTAAGCCAGAGTGGGCAAGTACAACAGATTTCCTTCCCTGCAGGATATTAGAGAATCAAGTAAGTTTTTACAATGACGATAGTGGGTTACCATTACTGAAACTAGCTTTCCAATTCTAGATTTTTATGAATTGAGTTTAGATTTCACCAGCTGCCACATGTTAACAACCAGGCCAAAGACTCAAGTGTGTTGCGAAGTTGGCCTAAGTTTTACATTTGATTTTGGCACAGGTGAACAGAAGGCATTTCAGTCCAGGTACAAATTGAGTGACCCACTTGGAAGCTTTTATCAAACAAAGATTATTTACAAGCACAGTTAAAATACAACAAAAATTAGCATAACTTTTACCAATTACATGACAGCTTGCTATTAGGGGGTTGCACTATCTCTGTTGCTCCAAGTTCAAACACCATTCCACAAACATATACCCTTCTTCAGACTGGGCACAGAAACAAGTATGCTTATGTGATGCTTGATTTTCAGCTTTGTAACTCCTATGGACAGAAATCTAGGCCAGCAATTTCCTGAGAGGCTTACATACTCAAAACAGTCAAACTTCAGAGAGGTCATCTTAATATCTAGCAGCTTCCAAACCCTGCCACACACACAAAAACAGAAACTAACTCTGAAGAGGGAAAAAGCTGCTGTCTCTCTCAACTTCAAGCCACTTCTGAAAATGAAACTAAAACTGAAATGTTGTGTAGAAAATAGCTGTCCTTCAGTCATGAACTGTCAATCACCCCCAAAATCAAGCTCCACTCAGTAATCCCAAGGGACCATTAAAATCACAGAATACTGCATTAGTTCAGATTAAAATGAACATGATATCATGCTCCAGTAACAATAAAGGACACTGGCTACAGACAACACAATACCGACAAAACATCCTGCAAAGAAATATGATTAAATACATTTCTTAAAGGCACAGTATCTTCATGCACGCCATGATTTGAACCAGTCTTCCCACAGCTGTAGCTCGAGTTTCTGGTTACTTGTCCAGTGACATTATCATGACCCTACCACTACCCACCATCAAGTATACAAATCATGTACAAAATCTTCAGCTAAATTTAGAGTATTGCATCCAGCTATGGTAAGGATTTCAAAGCAATGGAAAAGGTACAGCTGAATCAATTCACCTGAACAAAGTACAACACAACACGGGAAACAGGCCCTTCAGCCCAACGAGCCTGCAGCGCCATTTTAACATTGCGGGTCCCCTCTTCCACCCATGACCCTTGTATACGCTTATGGCACTCCACATTGGAAACCAGATTGAGGGGAGACTAATTTAGGGACAATTTGTTACACCAATCAGCCTATAAGAGCACATCTTTGGGGTGTGGGACATAAGAACATAAGAAATAGGAGCAGGAGTAGGCCATCTAGCCCTTCGAGCCTGCCCCGCCATTCAATAAGATCATGGCTGATCTGTCGTGGCTCAGTTCCACATTCCCGCCCTCTCCCCATAACCCTTAATCCCCTCTCTTATCAAAAACCCATCAACCCGCGTCTTAAAAATATTTAGCGAGGTAGCCTCCACCACTTCAACGGGCAGAGAATTCCAGAGATTCACCACCCTTTGAGTGAAGAAGTTCCTCCTCAACTCCGTTCTAAACCACCCCCCCCTTTATCTTGAGGCTGTGCCCCCTAGTCCTACTGTCCTTTCTGAGCAGGAAGAGTCTCTCCACCTCTATCCTATCCATCCCATTCATCATCTTATATGTCTCAATGAGATCTCCCCTAAACCGGAGCACCCGGAGAAAACCCACGCAAGCACAGGGAGAATGCACAAACTCCCACAGACACTGGCCCAAATCCATGTATCAGCACAGCAAACAGTGATAGTCACTGAGCTGTCGTTTTGCCCATCAGCTGGTCCAGTTTAAGCGTACACTAACGACGTGAAGCACTAGGCTACTCTCGAAACATCCAAGAGCAGCCCTCACATGACCCACCGCGTGTATGCCCCTTGTTGGACAACAATGAATGTTCTCTCGAAAGTGGTGTACAATTATTGAATGTCATGCAGTTATCAGAAGCAGAGAAGGTCAAGAGGTGACGGAATGGAGACTCTCAATGTAATGATACAAGTGTACAAAATTAATAGTAAAAGATTGTTCCCTCTGGAATATGAAGAGAGGACATACATTACTGGAAAAAAATAAGAAAAGATAGCATTCTTTACCATCTTATATGGCAACTGAAGCCAAAACATCAATATTTAAACTGGAACTCAGCAGCTGTTGAAAAAATGCAGATGAGGTCAAATGGAAAAGGGCAGGGAAATGAGATTTCAGTTGAAATTTGCAGCTGAAGAGTGACCAGAAGTCAAATGATTTCTTCCTGTACCTTAATTTCCATGGATGAAACAGGTCTGATCAGGGGACACCAAATCACAACTACAACGTTAGAGAGTAAGAAAGATAAGCGAGTTGATTCTGGGTTAATGGACACCTTTATGAAGGGTTGGATTGGTATCTGTTCAGAAGAGACAATAGAGTTAACAGACAAATCTTTCAAGGTGGCAAGACAAATTGATAATGTCTAAGTGTGTGGAATACTTAGTTAATAGTGGCACTAAATATAAAAATCAAGGAAGTCTTTCGGTCTCAGCTGGGGGAAGCAATTCTTGTCATCACACTTTTAAAAGAATCTTAAAGTCATGAAGAAGATACAAAGAAAGTTTACTAGGGATGATGAATTTCAGTTAATGGAGAAATTAAGAAACTGGAATTATTTTTCTTGAGAAAAGGTTGGGGGTGAATCCAATTTTGAGCACCCTCATTATAAGAGATTTTATTATAAAGTCAGAGAAACTATTTCTTCTGGCAAGTAGGCTGGCAACCATAGGTCATAGACTTAAAATAATTGATAAGAGAACGAGAAGGGAAATGAGAAGAATTGCTTTTGCAGGGGGGTTGTTAATATCTGAAATGCACTACCCGACAGGGCAATGGGGTTTCACAGCATTTTCAAAAGACAATGGGGAATGTACGTCAAGAGGACTAATTTGTAGAATTAGGATGAAAAGGCTGGGGTATGGAACTGGGACATGGCAAGCCAGGTGGTTCCTTCTTGCAGCACTCAGTGTTCCTCAAAGCAAGGGGTAATAGCAGTGAGGTCCACAAGATCTCAGAATTGTTATGGTGCAAAAGGTGGCCACTGGTCAATCACATCTGTACCAGCACTCCAAGTGAGCATTATGACTTAATGCCATTCCCTATGCCTCTGCACACACTAATTGTGATGATACTGTACCTTTAAGAAATATAGTTATATCATGTTTCTTGATAAGAGACAAGGAGTTAATTTGTCTGAAAAAAAAGATGGAACTCCATGCTGAGACTGCAGGATAATAACTCAGTTTAACTACTGACTAAAATGTTTTGGCTCAGGGAGGTGATGGCCTAGTGGTATTATCGCTAAACTATTAATCCAGAAACTCAGCTAATGTTCTGGGGACCACAGCAGATGGTGGAATTTGAATTCAATAAAACAAAATATGGAATTAAGAATCTACCGATGACCATGAAACCATTGTCCAAAGGTGTGCCGGTTAGGTCGATTGGCCATGCTAAAAATTGCCCCTTAGAGTCCCGAGATGCATAGGTTGGAGGGATTAGTGGGCAAATATGTAGGGATATGGGGGTAGGGTTTGGGTGGGATTGTAGTTGGTGCAGACTCGATGGGCCAAATGGCCTCTTTCTGCACTGTAGGGTTTCTGATTCTATGATTGTCAATTGTCAGACTAACCCATCTAGTTCACTATTGACTTTTAGGGAAGGAAATCTGCTGTCCTTACTTGGTTTGGCCTACATGTGACGCCAGAGCAACAGCGATGTGATTTACACTCAACTGAACTCCAAGGCAACTAGGGATGGACAATAAATGCTAGCCAGCCAGCAATGCCCATGTCCCATAAATGAATAAAAAAAATTTTTGAAGAGTCTTTGAGGAATCTTTGAAGAATAGTGCTTAAGTTGGAACTAAGAGATAGAATTCTTAATTGCTAGACTATCTCGGTCATATTTAAGTACTTGAATTAGTGAAAGTTACGCTAATTATTTGTCATAGTTAATCTGTTAATCTAAATAAAGTTTGTTTTGATGAAAGCTTCCTAGTGTGTCAATAGAATCATACCTGGAGTGAAACACTTTATCCTCACATGAATGCCAAAAATAAAAAATAGTTGGGGTCTAATCTAACTTTCTAATATACCTTGGTGTTTCTGATTGGATTCCTAACAAATCAGTGATCACACTGAATCATAGAATAGATACAGCGCAGGGGACGTTTCAGGATGCCCCCTGAGAAAGTGTGATCTGATATCTCTTTTAATTAATATATGTTTGAGATCAATCAAATTAATCGAGACCAACAGAAAAATACATATTGACAAGTAAAACCGCCCTAATGAAATCCTTCAAACTGCACATATTACCTCCTGCTATCATGCATGACACTCAATTTCCCCAATTAAGAAATAAGAGACATCATCCAAATCATCAGGCAGGGCAATCTCAGATCCAAAGATGTGCAGGTTAGGTGTATCGGCTATGCTAAATTGCCTCAGTGTCCCGGGATGTGTGGGTTATAGGGATTAGTGGGGTGAATGTAGGGTTATGGGAATAGGGCCTGGGTGGGATTGTCGTCAGTGGGCCAAATGGCCTCTTTCTGCATTATAGGGTTTCTATGTTTCGATGAATGAAAGTGGTGGTTCAGCACGGTGGTAGAATTCTTGCCTGCCACATGGGAGGCCCAGTTCGATTCCCAGCCAATGCAAAGGCCCTTCTTCAGGGTGGCAGAATGGTTAACACGATTGCCTTACAGCACCAGGGACCCAGGTTTGATTCCTGGCTTGGCTTACTGTCTGTGCGGAGTCAGCTTATTCCCTCCATGTCTGCATGGATTTCCTCTGGATTCCTCCAAACAGTCCAAAAGACGTGCTGGTTAGATGCATTGGCCATACTAAATTCTCCCTCAGTGTTCCCAAACAGGCGCTGGAGCAGTGCCAGGTTTAGACTTGGTGAGGATCTAAGCTATATAAAGCTTGGAGGCCTTTGTTAAAAAAATTACACCAAAAGGTCTCACAAAGGTGCATACCAAAACAGGACCTTGAGTCACCACAAAAAAATTGAAAACATAATTATGCCTTTTAATTATTTAATATCAAGGTATTTATAGTGAAAAATAAAAATTATTTTCAAATGAATTTTTTTGAGTTGCTCTTCAAGCTGGTGCTCTCTTTTTCTTTTCTCGTATTCGCTGTTAAAGGTTGTCTTCATTGTAAACCTTCTGAAATTGTGTGAGGCCCCTACGGATTCTGAGGCCCTAAGATGTAGCTTATTTAGCTTATGCCTAAATCTGGCACTGCACCAGAGTGTGACGACTAGGGAATTTTCATAGTAACTTCATTGCAGTGTTACTGTAAGCCTACTTGTGACACTAATAAATAAACTTTAAAAAACTATTCACTTCCAATTATTAATCCAATATTAAAGAAATCACAAGCCTAAACTCCAGCCTGAAGCATCCATATGGAACAACTATTCACACTTGTCAAAAGAATATACTTCCACCGACTCAATGAAAAATTGAAGTGAAATCTGCAGTTAAGTTGTGGAAAGAATTGCGCATTTTCCCTTTCCAGACAGTTCTAGAAGATTTCCCTGACGTTTTCTTGAGCAAAGGAGATGATCGACAGACCTATGGGTCCACAATCTATTCCAAATCAGGACAAGAGAATATCAGGCTTCCTGAGAGTGGGAACATCACCCTGATCAATACCCAGTGATGATTCACAGCAAGTGCATATTTGGCTATCAACAGAGTTAGCTCAAAGTAAGGTCATTCATGGCACACTAATAAGACAGTATTTGTGGTATTTGTTTTAAAAATGCTCACAATGCTTTATGACATTTTCTTCACCACCCACCCCCCCACCCCCACCAAAGCAATCAGCAACTAAGAAGAAAACAGGATTGGAAACCATAATGCATCACATTATGTACATGAGTAAGTTACATCTAAATTTACCATAAATGGAACAACTGAAAATTTGAGTTCGTACAGACAAGAATCCATCAAAACAATGACGACAAAGTCTCAGTTCCCAAACCACAAAGTCAAGATCTCTATACCAATGACAACTTTGATTTCTACAACATCTGTGAAAGATTAAAAAGGTTAGGACAGTTGTAGGGTCAAAGAAGGATAGAGAGACAGGGATGGTAAGGCCATGGAGATTTGAAAACAAGGGTGAGAATTTCAAAAATCAAGACTTAGCTGGACTATGAGCCAGTATCAGTCAGTGAAAACAGGGATGAGTGAGTGAAGGAGAGTTGATCAGTTTGGATACAAGAAATCCACTGGAATTGTCAAGTCTAATAGTAACAAAGGCACGTACAACAGTTTCACCGCAGATAAAGCTGAGGTTGGGGGGTAGAGCCATGACAGTATTGTGGAAGTGAAATTAGACCTTCTTGGTGATGCACCAGTTTGAAAGGTCCTCACAGGATCAAATACAACTTCAATGTTGCAAATGGTATGATTCAGCATCAGACACTTGCCAGTGAGAGCTTTGGGTGAAGGAATAGTTTGTCAAAGGAACCAAGGAAAATAGCTGCAATACTCCTGATACTTAGTTGAAGGAAATTTCTCTTCATCCAGTACTGGATGTCAGCCAACCAATCTGATAACTTAGAGACAGTGGCAAGGACAGTTGCAAATCTTCAGTGGATATAAGAAACATGAATTTACCACGTAGACAAAAACAGGAGAGTGCCTATATATGGGTGACTCCAAGGTTTACATTGTGCAGTGAGTGAAGTGCAAAAATGGTAATCTAATTCTCTGCCAACATTCACGCCAATCATCCTGCTAATGATTGGTCCCACAGTCACTTTGTTACTCATACTCCAGCCATATCTTGCTCAATGCTGAGCCCAGTGTTTTCCCACTTTCCTCACCCCAACCATATCCCCTCACACTCTCCTTCACTCCCTCCAACCATTCCTCACCTTCCATTCCACAATCCCCTCATCCCCACCCAATCGCTTCATCCCCCAGGAGTGTGACCGGTTTTGGTTATCTTAGGGAAAAATAGACTGGCATTGAAGTCAAGTCCAGGGAAGGTTCTCTACGTTGATCCCAGGTAGATTAAGATTAAGTTGGGCCTGTACTCATTCGAGTTTAAAAGAGCAAGAGGCAGCCTTATTCAAGCATATAGGATTCTCAGATGGCTTGACAGGGTAGGTGCTGAGAAGTTGTTTCTCTTTGTGGGAGAGTCTCAGACCAGAGGGCATAATCTCAGCGTAAGGGATCATCCATTTAAGAGAGAGATGAGAAAGGGAGTTAATCATGAAATTTTTTAACCACAGAGAAGCGAACAGGCTGGATCATCAAGTATGTTCAAACCTGAGATAAACCCAAGATGTGCAGGTTAGATGGATTAACCAACAATAGAGTCAAAGATTATGGGGACAAAGTGGGGTTAGGATGATCATATCAACCAATATGTCATCGAATAGCAAAGCAAACTCAATGGGCCAAATGGCCCACTTCTATATCTGGGGGTCCTATTTCCAGTATGGTCCCCTCACTCAATCTCACTCAGCTCCCCTGATCCACTTGGTTGACTGCAATCAATTCAATCCTCTTGGGAATCACTAAAACCCTCATTAGATTCTCATTTACAACCCCTCACCCTCACCCCCCTCACTTAACCCTCTTATTCAGTGTCAGATCCCCTCACTGGATCCCTGAGGTAAAGACTGGCTCCTCTCAGTTGACTCTTGGTTCAGAGACTGGATCCCTCCACTGGATCCCGGATCCAATCAGTGGATCGCCTCCACCCCCCCCCCCCCCCCCGCTCCAAACGGCCAGGGCCGGACTAATCCACCTCCCGCTGGCGGCGGGGACTCAGGAAATGGCCGAGGCGGCGGGTTCGGGCCCGGGCCTGTGCGGGCGGCCTGTGCGGGCTCAGAGTGGAAGCTGTGGCCGTGTCTGCGGGCTCCCGGTGCGGGGCTGGCGGCAGCTGTGAGCGCTGAGGCCGGGCCGCGGCTTCCCCCCCGCCCGGAGCCGCAGTGATCCAGCCCGGGCCGGACCGTACCACCGGCGGCCCGGGGAGCAGCGGGAGGAGAGGCGGGCTCGGGGCTGCGGGGAGAGGGTCAGCTCACCCGGGTGTCCGGCCGGCCGCCCGCCCTGCAGCCTCCGCTCCCCCACCCAGCGCCCCGGGGCCGGGTCGCCGACACTCCTCCCACCACCACCGCCTCCCCCCCCCCGCGGCCCCGGGCGGGTGGGCCGCAGCCGCCGCCATTTTGGGAGCGACTAAGAGGCAGAGAGTGCGGGAAGGAGGGAGAGGGGGAGCGGCCGCACCGCATTACCAACCCCGCCAGCCCGCACCCAGCACACTTACCACAGCACACACTGCCGCCTAAAAGCACCGCAAAGCCCCGCCACCGTCTCCCAGCGCCCGGGCCGCCGCTTAATAGCGGCCGGTGCTCACCTCAGAACGGAGAATGGAGCAGCGCCGCCCGCATTAGCATAAAGAGGCCCGCCCGCCTCAACAACCCATTGGCTCAGCGAGCAGAGAGAGAGGGAGTGTGAGAGAAAACAGAGAGAGAGAAAACAGAGAGAGGGAGTGTGAGAGAAAACAGAGAGAGAGAAAACAGAGAGAGGGAGTGTGAGAGAAAACAGAGAGAGAGAAAACAGAGAGAGGGAGTGTGAGAGAAAACAGAGAGAGAGAAAACAGAGAGAGGGAGTGTGAGAGAAAACAGAGAGAGAGAAAACAGAGAGAGAGGGAGTGTGAGAGAAAACAGAGAGAGAGAAAACAGAGAGAGAGGGAGTGTGAGAGAAAACAGAGAGAGAGGGAGTGTGAGAGAAAACAGAGAGAGAGAAAACAGAGAGTGAGAGAGAAAACAGAGAGAGAGAAAACAGAGAGAGAGGGAGTGTGAGAGAAAACAGAGAGAGAGGGAGTGTGAGAGAAAACAGAGAGAGAGAAAACAGAGAGAGAGGGAGTGTGAGAGAAAACAGAGAGAGGGAGTGTGAGAGAAAACAGAGAGGGAAAACAGAGAGAGGGAGTGTGAGAGAAAACAGAGAGAGAGAAAACAGAGAGAGAGGGAGTGTGAGAGAAAACAGAGAGAGAGGGAGTGTGAGAGAAAACAGAGAGAGAGAAAACAGAGAGAGAGGGAGTGTGAGAGAAAACAGAGAGAGAGAAAACAGAGAGAGAGGGAGTGTGAGAGAAAACAGAGAGAGGGAGTGTGAGAGAAAACAGAGAGAGAGAAAACAGAGAGTGAGAGAGAAAACAGAGAGAGAGAAAACAGAGAGAGAGGGAGTGTGAGAGAAAACAGAGAGGGAGGGAGTGTGAGAGAAAACAGAGAGAGAGGGAGTGTGAGAGAAAACAGAGAGAGAGAAAACAGAGAGAGAGGGAGTGTGAGAGAAAACAGAGAGAGGGAGTGTGAGAGAAAACAGAGAGAGGGAAAACAGAGAGAGGGAGTGTGAGAGAAAACAGAGAGAGAGAAAACAGAGAGAGAGGGAGTGTGAGAGAAAACAGAGAGAGAGGGAGTGTGAGAGAAAACAGAGAGAGAGAAAACAGAGAGAGAGGGAGTGTGAGAGAAAACAGAGAGAGAGAAAACAGAGAGAGAGGGAGTGTGAGAGAAAACAGAGAGAGAGGGAGTGTGAGAGAAAACAGAGAGAGAGAAAACAGAGAGAGAGGGAGTGTGAGAGAAAACAGAGAGAGAGAAAACAGAGAGAGAGGGAGTGTGAGAGAAAACAGAGAGAGAGGGAGGGAGTGTGAGAGAAAACAGAGAGAGAAAACAGAGAGAGAGGGAGTGTGAGAGAAAACAGAGAGAGAGAAAACAGAGAGTGAGAGAGAAAACAGAGAGAGAGAAAACAGAGAGAGAGAAAACAGAGAGAGGGAGTGTGAGAGAAAACAGAGAGAGAGAGTGAGAGAGAAAACAGAGAGAGAGAAAACAGAGAGAGAGAAAACAGAGAGGGAGTGTGAGAGAAAACAGAGAGAGAGAGGGAGTGTGAGAGAAAACAGAGAGAGAGGGAGTGTGAGAGAAAACAGAGAGAGGGAGCGTGAGAGAAAACAGAGAGAGAGAAAACAGAGAGAGAGGGAGTGTGAGAGAAAACAGAGAGAGAGAAAACAGAGAGAGGGAGTGTGAGAGAAAACAGAGAGAGAGAAAACAGAGAGAGAGGGAGTGTGAGAGAAAACAGAGAGAGAGAAAACAGAGAGAGGGAGTGTGAGAGAAAACAGAGAGAGAAAACAGAGAGAGGGAGTGTGAGAGAAAACAGAGAGAGGGAGTGTGAGAGAAAACAGAGAGAGAAAACAGAGAGAGGGAGTGTGAGAGAAAACAGAGAGAGGGAGTGTGAGAGAAAACAGAGAGAGAGGGAGTGTGAGAGAAAACAGAGAGAGAGAAAACAGAGAGAGAGGGAGTGTGAGAGAAAACAGAGAGAGAGAAAACAGAGAGAGAGGGAGTGTGAGAGAAAACAGAGAGAGAGAGGGAGTGTGAGAGAAAACAGAGAGAGAGAGGGAGTGTGAGAGAAAACAGAGAGAGAGAAAACAGAGAGAGGGAGTGTGAGAGAAAACAGAGAGAGAGAGGGAGTGTGAGAGAAAACAGAGAGAGAGAGGGAGTGTGAGAGAAAACAGAGAGAGAGAAAACAGAGAGAGGGAGTGTGAGAGAAAACAGAGAAGGAGAAAACAGAGAGAGGGAGTGTGAGAGAAAACAGAGAAGGAGAAAACAGAGAGAGAGAAAACAGAGAGAGGGAGTGTGAGAGAAAACAGAGAAGGAGAAAACTGAGAGAGGGAGTGTGAGAGAAAACAGAGAGAGAGGGAGTGTGAGAGAAAACAGAGAGAGAGGGAGTGTGAGAGAAAACAGAGAGAGGGAGTGTGAGAGAAAACAGAGAGGGTGTAAGAGAAAACAGAGATGGAGTGTGAGAGAAAACAGGGAGAGAAAACAGAGAGAGAAAACAGAGGGAGTGTGAGAGAAAACAGAGAGAGAGAAAACAGGGAGTGTAAGAGAAAACAGAGGGAGTGTGAGAGAAAACGGAGAGAAAACAGGGAGAGAAAACAGGGAGGGAGTGTGAGAGAAAACAGAGAAGGAGAAAACAGAGAGAGGGAGTGTGGGAGAAAACAGAGAGAGAGGGAGTGTGAGAAAACAGAGAGAGGGTGTGAGAGAAAACAGAGAGAGAGGGAAAACAGAGAGTGTGAGAGAAAACAGAGAGAGGGAGTGTGAGAGAAAACAGAGAGAGAAAACAGAGGGAGTGTGAGAGAAAACAGAGAGAGAGAAAACAGGGAGTGTAAGAGAAAACAGGGAGGGAGTGTGAGAGAAAACAGGGAGAGAAAACAGAGAGAGGGAGTGTGAGAGAAAACAGAGAAGGAGAAAACAGAGAGAGGGAGTGTGGGAGAAAACAGAGAAGGAGAAAACAGAGAGAGAGGGAGTGTGAGAAAACAGAGGGAGGGAAAACAGAGAGAGGGTGTGAGAGAAAACAGAGAGAGAGGGAAAACAGAGAGTGTGAGAGAAAACAGAGAGAGGGAGTGTGAGAGAAAACAGAGGGAGAGAAAACAGAGAGAGGGAGTGTGAGAGAAAACAGAGAAAGGGGGAGTGTGAGAGAAAGGGGGAAAGCAGAGGGAGAGTGAGAGAAACCAGAGAGGGAGAGAGAACAGAGAGAGGGAGTGTGAGAGAAAACTGAGAGAGGGAGTGTGAGAGAAAACAGAGTGAGAGAGGGAGTGTGAGAGAAAACAGAGTGAGAGAGGGAGTGTGAGAGAAAACAGAGTGAGCGAGGGAGTGTGAGAGAAAACAGTGTGAAAGAAAACAGAGAGGGGGAGTGTGAGAGAAAACAGTGTGATAATGTGAGAGGAATGACGAGTGATATATGGCTGGAGAGAGAGAAAAAATAGGAATGGATAAGGATAGGGGGACAGAGGGAAAGTTTGAGAGGGATATATGGAGAGGGGTGGAGGGAGAGGGGTGGAGAGTCTGAAAAGGATAGAGATAGCGGGAGAGAGGGATATGGAAAGATAGAGGGATATGGAGGGAGAGTAAGGGATAATAAGAGATTGAGAATGGGTAAGAGTGAAAATGGAGAGGAGTGAAAATTGATAAGAGTGAGAATGAGGCAGAGTGAGAATTGGGAAGAATGAGAAAGGGGATAAAAAGGGAGCAGAGAATAGAAAGCAAAGGATGGGGAGAGAATGAGGGATTGAATATTTGAGAGGGATAGGGAGAGTGAGAGGAATAGGAAGAAAGAGTGAGAGAGTTTTTCTGATGGCTACAAAGGACTGAAGTCAATGGATCACCTGATGGGCTTTGTGGAGTATGAACTCCCTTATCGAGCAAGCAGAGGCTCATCTAATGGAAGTGAGTAGCAGATGGGTTAAAATCGTTGCTTCATCACAGACTGGATTTCTGTAGGTCCCCAGGTATTCATTCACATGCTATAATTCTTTCTTCTGTTATCATTAAAGGATATTTGGAGACGAAAGACTGGGCTTGGTGGAATTATTACATAGGCAACGAGGAGCAAAACGAGAAAATATGAATCTGGACAAATTGTCAAGAACAAGCAACTGTTCTCTGCTAAGAAAAGGCAATTACACCTCTTTTTGGTAAACTTGAACTCTATGACACCAGCAGAGAAAACTGGGCCCAATAAAAAGAGTGCACATTACACTTCTTCCACAATAACAACATCGAAGGAGACTTAGTTTCTGATAGATGAGGGAATTAAGGGTTATGGGGAGAAGGCGGAAAAGTGGAACTGATCCACTTCAGATCAGCCATGATCTTATTGAATGGCGGGACAGGCTCGAAGGGCTAGATGGCCGACTCCTGCTCCTGTTTCTTATGTAAAAACAAAATTTTTGTTGATGCCATGTTCCTGACATTCAACGTGATAAAAAGTCTGACTTGCCCAGATGCCTCAACTCAAATGAGCCAGTAGACTCGGTGAAAATTCACTACAATCTGAAAGCTCCCATTATACACCAAAGATACCGCTTTAACACGGCTGGGAAAACCCCTGGGAAACTTATTGAGTTTTTGGCCAGGTTATGAAAATTAGCAAAACATTGTGAATTCGGACTGCCTCTGAACAAAACGTTACAAGACAGATTGGTTTATGGCATAAATAACCTGACCTTGCAAAAAAAGCCAGAATCCAGACCGAGCTGGGATTTTAAACAGCCATTGAAATAGCTATGGAAAACACAGAGGCTCAAGATCTACAGGCAGGCGTGTCTTCCAGTTAGAGGGAGGGGCCTTGTAATCAGTCCTCAATGGACAGTACTTGTGTAAACAAGATATCAGAGGCTTCCTTACAACACCAGAGCTCTAATAACACCACCAGGTAGTGATGACCCCAAGAGTATTGGGAAATGTATTCCAGAGGGGTGCGGATGCCAGACAATGGACTATTGCAAGCACGACCAAGTGGCATAGCCAAGGCAAAATTTTAGGAATAGGCAAAATGCGTGCTGTTCAGTGAAGAAGCCAAAGCCAATACTTGACCTTACCATGTAGGTATACCCATTGACAGAAACAGTGACATTACAGCTAAGTCACATCATCACAACAAAGTCGCCCCTATGATAGTACAACTACTAATGAATGCTCAACCCTTAATAATGGAGGTGGACATTCAGACTGCAGTCTCTTGTTATCAGGAAACAGATTTACAAGCACCTCCAAACTGGCATCTAATGCCTGAGCTCAGAAGACACAAAGGCCAGACTTGCCACCTACACAGGTGAGCCTTTACAAATATAAGGCACCACAACAGCCTAACAACTTACAGGCAACAATCAGCTCATCTCCTGTTCATCGTTGTACAGGACAAAGACCAAGTCTTATGTGGAGAGACTGGCCACAGCTGAACTTGTTGCAGATCTTCAGACTAGGCTTGGAAGAATTGCCAGCAGATACCCTGGGATTTTCCAAGAAGGATTGAGCAAAGTAAAAGGTGCCAAAGCCAACTGAATATTTCAGAGCAACACCAGTCCCATACACCCTGTTGGAAAAAGTCAAAACTGAATTAGGACGCCTTGAAAGTTTTGACAATAAGGCCCATGCAGCTTGTGGAATGGGCTGCACTTGTGGTCCCCACTCTTAAACTAAACAAGACAGCCTGTCTCTGTGGGGACTAAACAAAGAATCAATCAGGTTACCAAACTTGGTAGGTATCCTATGCCCTGAATCGAAGATTTGTATGCTGAGTTAGCAAGTGGCCAGACATTCTCCAAGTTGAACATGAGCCACATCTATCTTCAGCTTGAATTGATGAGTTTTCAAGAAAACATGTTGATCAACATGCACTATGAGTATACTCGTATGTCCTTCATAGTCTCTTCAATGTGCGCCATATTCAAATGAGTTAGGGAGAACTCACTCCAAGGGCTACCCTGAGTGACAGTGTCTTTGGTTAATGTTCTGGTCATGGAGGCTTTGGAACAAGAGCATCTGGCAAACTTAGAGATCTTTTTGGGATTCTCAAGAGCTGGAATACACTTGAAGAGAGAAAAATGCATCTTCCAAATGATTGAGGTGACCTATTTTGACTGTTGGGTAGATGGCAAAGGTTTACAACCCAGTAGAGCTGTGTTTTCCGAGTGTTTTGTCCAGCGATCCACTTTTACCAAATAGCTATCCCTCACAACTCATGATATGTGGAATCTGTAATGACATGCAAACTTTCCACTTTCTATTAACATTTACAGTATACTAAACTTCAGGGGGACAATTTCAGATCCATTTCCATGTGATGTAAAATTGGGCAGCATTGTAGACAGTAGTGAGGGCAGCATAAAACTACAACAGGATATTGATAGGGTGAATGGTCAAGTTGGGGCAAATGGATTTTAATACAGGCAAGTGTGTGGTTATCCATTTTGGATCAAAAAAGGACAGGTCAGGGTATTTTTTAGAAGGCACAAAGTTAAACTGAGTGGATATTCAATGAGATTTGAGGGTCAGGTGCTCCTTAAAATGCCACAAACAGATGCAGAAAATAGAGGACCAATAGAATGCTGATCTTCATATCTAAAGGGCTGGAGTATAGGGATGCAGATGTTCTGCTGCAGTGATACTAAATTTTAGTTATAACTACTTCCAGTATTGTGAGCAGATGTGGGCACTACCTTAGGAAGGAGGGAGTTCAAGATAGGTTTACAAGAATGGTATGTGCACTTAAGGACTTAAGTTATGAGGAGAGATTTGACAAATTAAACCTTGATTCCCTCTAATTCAGAAGGTTGAGGGGTGATATGATCTAAGTCTATAAAATATTCATAGGAAGAACAGGTTGGATAAGGATAAACTGTTTCCATTGGTTGAGGGCTCTAGAATCAGGGGCCATAATCTAAAAATTAGGACTAATCAGTTCAGGAGAGCTGTTTGAAAACATTTCTAGAGGCAGAGAGTGGTGAGGTTTGGAATTCTGTTCCTCAAATGACTATGAGTGTTGGTTCAATTGTGAAGTGAGATAGACAAATTATTATAGAGCAGGGTATTAAGGGATATGGGTCTAGGGCAGGTACATGGAGCTAGACCACAGATCAGCCATGATCTTATTCAATGGTGGAGTAGGCTTGAGGGGCTGAATGGCCTACTCCTATTCCGAGGTTCCAATTTATTTGGGTCGTATTCCAGCACAAATGAAACTGGTGTCAGTATTTTGCAAACTCCTCTCGTCAACATATGCATTCAAACTAAATGTCCAAAATGAGACTAATTTCCTGCGCATCAGACATCCACAGAAAATTGACTACTGTGTATTTGTGACAGATTTCTCGTTTAAGATGCATCATTAGAATGTGGAGCTTACCAGATCAATGTGCTGCTTTTCAGTGGAAACTTCATAGGACAGTCACTGATTACCCCTATCTATTACCATCCCATCAACAAACCTCCCTGGTCGGTGGGATATTTCACATCCATAGCTACATTTTGTTGCATCCATTGAATCCGTGGTTAATGAGTCGATTATTCTTTCTCATATACAGTTGTAATTTTTTTAAAAGATCCCAATGATTTTTCTGTTTTCCATCGTCATCTCATTTTGAAATTGATTCAACAGCAAAATATTTTAATACACACAGGAAAAATAATGAGTTGGATTGTGAAACAACGACAATACTTGTTATAGTCTGAAGTTATATGCTGCCTTCACAGTGGGAAGTTTGAGACTCAGGCAGAGTCCACTGACCAGGCAAGCTGCAGAGCTGTTACAGTCACAATCTAAACAGGATTTACTGTAAATCTAAAAATACACTTCTCTCCTACTTACCTTTTTGTTTCATAAAATGCACGTAACTTGAATTGTATCACACGATACAAATGTTCTCCTACACATTAAAAGTCGTCATACTGGTTATGCCATCGTTTGAGAAGTCCTCATTGTCATCAAAAGAGAAAATGCTGGGAAATCTCAGCGGGCCTGGCAGCATCTGTAAGGAGAGAAAAAAGAGCTGATGTTGTGAGTCCAGATGATCCTAAAGGATCTTTTGGTTTCAGATTCCAGCATCCGCAGTAATTTGCTTTTATACCGCCTTCGACAAAATGTGTGTTTCTTTTGAACAGGATCCATTTATAGAGCAGTGAGAACTTACCCTGCAATCATTTTTTAACAACTGGGTCACGACTTCCACTTTGACAAAGCCTGAGGCAGAGGATAAGGTGAAGGCCATCAAGAAAGCACCAAGGAACACCACAGAATTAAAATTCTTCCAAAGATTAGTAAATTATTACAGAAAATTTGCCCCAAACTTGGCTTCCATGGTGGTTCCCTTGCACACCCTATTTTAAAAATACCAAATGTGGTCCTGGGAAGTGCAACAGAAAGGTTTTTGACAAAGTTAAACAACTGTTATTCTCATCCAACATATTGGCCTATTTTGACCCCAGTAAAGAAATAGTTCTTCCATTCTTCTCCATACATGGTTGGAATGGTACTTCCACATTTCTCCTCGCTGGAAAGACAGATGGAAAAGCTCAACACATCTTGTCATAGAGATTTACAGCATGGAAACAGACCCTTCGGCCCAACTTGTCCAGCCTCCTTTTTTTAAGCCCCTAAGTTAGTCCCAATTGTCTGCATTTGGCCCATATCCCTCTATACCCATCTTACCTATGTAACTCTAAAAACTTTTTAAAAGACAAAATTGTGCCCGCCTCTACTACTACCTCTAACAGCTTGTACCAGACACTCACCACCCTCTGTGTGAAAGAAGTGCCCCTCTGAACCCTTTTCTATCTCTCCCCTCTCACCTTAAACCTACACCCTCTAGTTTTAGACTCCCCTACCTTTGGGAAAAGATATTGACTATCTAGCTGATCTATGTCCCTTAATATTTTATAGATCTCTATAAGATAATCCCTCAGCCTCCTACACTTTAGGGAAAAAAGTCCCAGTCTATTCAACCTCTCCTTATAACTCAAACCATCAAGTCCCAGTCACATCCCAGTAAATCTCTTCTGTACTCATTCTAGTTTAATAATGTCCTTTCTATAATAGTGTGACCGGAACTGTACACTGTGGATTCCAAGTGGAGGTATTCTCTGATTGAGAAAGAGGGTTTGGTGATCATATTTGGTATGAAAAAGTTCCATCAACACATCTATGGCAGACTGATAGTTAGCAACTACAAACCCTTATGTTGTTGTTCATCCATCATCATCGATGAGGACCTCAACACCATTAGTCATTTTGAGGCTAGTTGCAGTGTGTCTGAAGATGACTGATCAGGCCAATTCGGGCACAGAATGTCCTGGCACATATTGGACAGACTTGTGTAGACACTGTAGTTGTTGCGCTGATGGCTCTGGACCTGCACAGCTCACGCTTAAGTTTTGCTTCAGCAGTATACCTTGCTTCGTGAGCTTGACAGCCTCTGTGGATGAGGCAGTGCCAGGTAGGGCAGTTTTGTGCCAGCGTTTCCCAGGTGGTCGTGTCAATGTCAAGCGACTTCAGGGAGGCCTTGAGTGTGTCTTTGAAACGTTTCTTCTGCCCTCCATGCTAGCGTCTTCCAGCAGAGAGTTCCCCAAAAAGGAACTGCTTGGGTATGCACTCGTCTGACATACGGATGTCATGACCTGCCCACTGGGTCTGGGCTCTCATCAGCAGTGTGTGGACTTATGGTAGACTCGCTCTAGAGAGAACTTCAATGTCTGGTACTTTGTCTTGCCATTGGATGGGTAATATTCTGCGAAGACTAGTCATGTGGAAATGATTGAGCTGTCTTGCATGCCTTTGATACACAGTCCACGTTTCACAGGCGTAGAGGAGGGTAGCGAGTACCGTGGCGAGACCTTCAGTTTTGTTGCTGGGCTGATTCCTCAATGTTCCCATACAGTGGAGTGCAGTCTACGAAAAGCAGAACTTGCCTTTGCTATTCTGCAGTTAACTTTTGCATTGATAGTCACTGCTTGGGAGAGGGAGCTGCCAAGATAAGTGAACTGGTCCACTGCCTGTAGTTTCTGCCCTTCGATTGTGATTATGGGTTCTGTGTACGGTGCATGAGGAGCAGGCTGGTGCATGACCTTGATCTTTTTAATGTTGATGGTGAGTCCAAAGTTGTCACAAGCCATGGAAAATTTGTCCATACTGACTTGCATCTCTGGCTGTGAGCCAGCATACAGGGCGCAGTCATCGGCAAAGAGAAAATCTCTCAGAACAGTTTCCATCACTTTGGTAATAGCTTGAAGTCTCCTCAGGTTGAAAAGCTTCCCATCCACTCTGTACTTGAGGCTGATTCCAGCAACGCTGTCCTGGAAGGCATCATTCAGCATGGCAGTAAACATCATGCTGAACAGTGTGGGTGCGAGCACACAGCCCTGTTTGATGCCATTGGTGACTGGGAATGCCTCAGAGGATTCTCCACCATGCAGTACTCCGGCCATCATGCCATCATTGAACTGGCGTACCATCTGAATGACTTTGGGGAGGCAGCCGAACTTTGACATGATCCTCCACAGGCCTTGTTGGCTGACAGTGTCGAAGGCTTTTGCGAGGTCAACAAAGGTTGTGTAGAGCTCACGATTCTGCTCCTGACATTTATCCTAAAGTTGGCACATAGCAAAAATTATGTCAGTAGTCCCACGACCTTTGTGGAAGCCACACTGTGACTCTGGAAGCACGCCCAGCCCCAGATGAATGACCAGATGATTTAGCAGGACCCTTGCGAGGGTTTTTCCTGTGATGGAGAGCAGTGAGATTCCTTGGTAGTTGTCGTATACTTGCCGATTGCCCTTCCTCTTATAGAGGTGTACGATGGAAGCATCTTTAAGTTCCTGAGGAATGGATCCTTGCTTCCTAAAGAACTGGAACAACTCGGTGAGCTTCTCGATAAGTGCAGGACCAGCAGCTTTATAGATCTCTGCGGGTATGGCATCTGCCCGTGGGGCTTTGCCACTGGATAGCTGGCTGACAGCTTTCGTGACTTCGGCCACTGCCGGTGGGTCATCCATGGCGCTGTTGATATCAACCTGGGGAATCCTGTTTATTGCCTCATCGTTAATTGATGACGGTCAGTTGAGGACAGCTTCAAAGTGTTCAGCCCATCTCTGCAGGATCTGAGCCTTCTCTGTAATGAGAGTTCTACCATCTGTACTCAGGAGGGGGGATCTCCCGAGAGATTGAGGTCCGTCAAGAGTGCTGAGGGCTTCATAGAACCGTTTCAAGTCGTTTCTGTCAGCATATCCCTGTATTTCATCTGCCTTGGCACTCAGCCAGGTATCCCGCATTTTAAGCAGTTTATTCTGGACTGTCCTACGAGCACTGGTAAAAGCATTTTTCTTGGCAGCTGATGATGGGTCGTTCTGACAGGCCCAATGAAGACGGTGCTTTTCAACAAGTAGAGCCTGTATCTCCTCATCATTCTCATCAAACCAATCATGCTGCTTGCTGGTGGAGGACCCGAGCGTCATCAGCGCAGATGTACGGACAGCATCCCTGAAGCGTTCCCAGTCGTCCTCAGCACTGCCTGCGAGGTGTGGGTCAGCAAACTTGATTTCTAAGTCTTCAGCCAGTGCTGACGCTATGCTGGGGTTCTTTAGCATTGATTCTTTTCATAACCTTGCTTCCTTGTGGTCGTCTCTGGGTCTGATGTGGAGTCTCATTTTGGAGACAATGAGCCTGTGATCTGTCCAGCAGTCAGCACCACACATGGCCTTGGTCACTCTGACATCCTGCCTGTCTTTTCTCCTGACAATGACATAGTCGATACAATGCCAATGCTCAGAGTGGGGGTGCATCCAGGAGGTCTTGTTACGGGTAGGCAGACGGAAGGTTGTGTTGGTGATGAGGAGGTCGTGTGCTGCATTGGTCTTCAGTAAGAGTAGGCCGCTACTGTTACACTTGCTCACTCCATGCCTCCCAATGACTCCCTGCCAGATTGCAGAGTCACACCCTACTCTTGTATTGAAATCGCCAAGCAAGACCAGCTTGTCGGTACTGCTCACTGCTGATAGTAGGGCGTCTAGTTCTTCATAGAACTTGTCTTTCATTTCGTCTGGGTTGTTCATTGTGGGGGCATAGGCGCTGATCAGGGTGGCTTGACTCCTGTTCTGTAGCAGAAGCTGTAATGTCATAAGCCGGTCGTTCACACTCTTGGGTCGACTATCAAGTTTCTGAACAAGGTGACTTCTGACGGCGAATCCAACTCCAGCATCACGACGCTCATCGCTGCCGCGACCGCTCCAGAAAAAAGTGTATCCACCTCCAGTTTCAGTCAACTGACCTACGTCGGCAAGACGAGTTTCACTCAGGGCTGTAATGTCAATGTTGTATCTTGCAAGTTCCCTGGCAACTAAGGCTGTTTTTCTGTCTGGTCTGTCTGCTGTAGGGTTGTCCAAAAGCGTGCGCACGTTCCAAGTGCCAATGGTGAGCAGTGTCACTTTGTGTTTTATTTTGTTTGTTCGACTGCAAGATGAGATCCCCGCCAGCCGTGGTAAACTGGCCAGGGTGTAGTGAAGCAGGCAATGTTTAGGGCACCTTTTCGAGCCCCTTCCTCATTCTACGGCGGTGAGCAGTGTGTTCCTGAACAGGACTGCTCAGTCGCCCAGGTAGACGCCGAGTTTCACTGCTGCTTCGGTCAGCAGAAAACGACCATTAGATCTGAGCCGCCTGCGTGCAGGTCCGTGACTACAGCTCCCAGTGTATCCACACCTGCTGCTTCATCACTCGCCGATCACCACAGGACTTCAGGGGTTGAACAGGACGCTGATGATGATGATGATGGTGTCGATACTAGCGCTTGATTTGGATTAAAGTGAGGGAGAGTTACCAGCGTCAGCCTCACTCTGTCTTCCCAATTCCCATCTCGATCTTGACTCGACAAGAGTCAAGACGGCTGGAGGTGGGACTAGGCGCAGTGGATGACCAGGACATCTTCTGTGTCTTGTCCTGCTCTTCGTGTTCCACGACGCTTGCAGAGACTACCTTCTTGACCGTTGGACCTTCCATTGGTCTCGTCCGCTCAATCTGCCGGAGTCTGTCTTCACATGCTGGGATAAAAATCTCCCTATCTCACCGAGGGTTGAGACCCGTCAGCTACCCTCACCTGGTTTAGCCGGCTTGTCAAGGCCGTTGCCCGGGGTGTGGCCGCTGTCGCATGCAAACAGCTACGGGGGGCCACAGGTGAGAGCTGAGTGCCAGGTGGGGACAAAGGATGGACAAACCTCCCTGAAAAGACACGGCGTGTTCCCCCACCAAAGGTTATACCCCTCCCTGACACCCCATACATGCCCATAAAAAAAACCCTTACAGGGACTTTCTATTGCCTCCACCTGGATACAGCATTGGACCTTGTTACTTGCAGTCAATGAATATCTTCTAGAGCACTGCCCTGGAACCCAGATAGACGAAGCTGATGCACTAAGTCACCTCCCATTGCCCACGAGCCTGGTTCCTCTACAGCAGGAGAAGAAGTCATCATGGCGCTAAATTATTTGGAGATTCTGCCAGTGTCTGCAAAGCAAATTAGGGCCTGAACATAAAAGGATCCAATCTTCTATAAAATAAGGCATATGATTGAGTATGTGGATGTTAAGAAAGAGGATGTGTTGGAACTTTTAAATTCTATCAAGATAGATAAGTCGCCGGGACTGGATGGGATGTATCCCAGGTTACTGTGAGAGGTGAGGGAGGTGATTGCAGAGCCCCTGGCGATGATCTTTGCGTCGTCGACGGAGACGGGAGAGGTTCCGGAGGATTGGAGGATTGCGGATGTGGTTCCTATTTTCAAGAAAGGGAACAGGGATAGCCCGGGAAATTACCGACCGGTGAGTCTAACCTCAGTGGTTGGTAAGTTGATGGAGAGGGTTCTGAGGGACAGGATTTATGAGCATTTAGAGAAGTTTAGAATGACCAGAAATAGCATGGCTTTGTCAAGGGTAGGTCGTGCCTTACGAGCCTAGTTGAGTTCTTTGAAAATGTGACCGAACACATTGACGAAGGAAGAGCAGTGGATGTGGTTTATATGGACTTCAGCAAGGCGTTTGATAAGGTCCCCCATGCAAGACTTCTTGAGAAGGTGAGAGGGCATGGGATCCAAGGGGCTGTTGCCTTGTGGATCCAGAACTGGCTTGTGTGCAGAAGGCAGAAAGTGGTTGTGGATGGGTCTTTTTCTGCATGGAGGTCGGTCACCAGTGGAGTGCCCCAGGGACCTGTTCTAGGACTCTTGCTGTTAGTCATTTTCATAAATGACCTGGATGAGGAAGTGGAGGGATGGGTTGGTAAGTTTGCCGATGATACGAAGATTGGTGGTGTTGTGGATAGTCTGGAGGGATGTCAGAAGTTGCAGCATGACATAGATAGGATGCAAGACTGGGTGGAGAAGTGGCAGATGGACTTCAACGAGGACAAATGTGTCGTGGTCCATTTTGGCAGGTCCAATGGGATGAAGGAGTACAATATCAAGGGTAGGACTCTTAGCAGTGTTGAGGAGCAGAAGGACCTTGGGGTCCGGGTCCATAGGACTCTTAAATCGGCCTCGCAGGTGGAGAATGTGGTCAAGAAGGCGTATGGTGTGCTAGCCTTCATTAATCGAGGGATTGAGTTTAGGAGTCGGGAGGTAATGCTGTAACTTTATAAGACCCTTGTCAGGCCGCACTTGGAGTACTGTGCGCAGTTCTGGTCGCCTCACTACAGGAAGGATGTGGAAGCTATTGAGAGGGTGCAGAGGAGATTTACAAGGATGTTGCCTGGATTGGGTGGCATGACTTATGAGGATAGGTCGAGGGAGCTGGGACTCTTCTCCCTCGAGAGACGAAGGTTGAGAGGCGACCTGATAGAGGTTTATAAGATGTTGAGAGGAATAGATAGGGTGGATTCTCGGCGGACATTTCCCAGGGCTGAAATGGTCGCTACGAGAGGACACAGGTTTAAGGTGCTGGGGAGCAGGTACAGAGGAGATGTCAGGGGTAAGTTTTTCACTCAGAGGGTGGTGGGTGAGTGGAATCGGCTGCCGTCAGTGGTGGTAGAGGCAAACTCGCTGGGGTCTTTTAAAAGACTTCTGGATGAGTATATGGGATCTAATGGGATTGAGAGTTATAGATAGGCCTGGTAGGTATCGATATGATCGGCGCAACTTGTGGGCCGAAGGGCCTGTTTGTGCTGTAGTGTTCTATATTCTATGTTCTATGATCCTACATGGTGAATTCTGAGGACAACCCTCAGAAGAAATGAAATCCTATCTGGCTAAGGAATATGAGCTCAGTGTTGAGGACAGGCTGATCTCTGGGGTTTCTCAGTAGTTGTCCTTTGCCTAGGGCAGCATCCGATATTAACGGAATTACATAATGGCCACCCTGGAATATCAAAGATGAAAATGCTGGCCAGAAGCTACATCTGGTGACCCAGCCTTGACTCGACATCACAGACTTGGTGAAGCAATGCGGCGTATGGCAAGAAAATCAATAACTCCCTCCGTCAGTCTTCCTTCATCCATGGAAGTGGCCTGGCAGGCCACAGGTATGCATGTACATGGACTTTGTTGGGCCCTTTATGGTTTCCATGTTTTAATCATGATAGCTGCATGCTGCAAGTGGTTGGCCTTTCATACTACAATTGAGAAATTACAATGTTTCTGTACACAAGGAATACCAGATGTCCTGGTTTCTAATAATGGCATGGTTTTTACTAGCAGTGATTTCCAGAACTCTAATGCTATCCAACACAAAGAGGGTCATATGGAAGAGTGGGAGAGCCAAAAGTGAGACAAATGTGAGGTAATGCATTTTGGAAGGTCTAATACAGATCGGAAATATGCAGTATATGGCAGAACCCTTAAGAATATTGATAGGCAAAGGGATCTGGGTGTACAGGTACACAGGTCATTGAAAGTGGCAATGCGGGTGGAGAAGGTAGTCAAGAAGGCATACAGCATGCTTGCTTTCATTGGCCGGGGTATTGAGTTTAAAAATTGGCAAGTCATGTTGCAGCTTTATAGAACCTTAGTTAGACCACACTTGGAATATAGTGTTCAATTCTGGTCACCACACTACCAGAAGGATGTGGAGGCTTTGGAGAGGGGACAGAAAAGATTTATCAGGATGTTGCCTGGTATGAAGGGCATTAGCTATGAGGAGAGGTTGGAGAAACTTGGTTTGTTCTCACTGGAGCGATGGAAGTTGAGGGGAGACCTGATAGAAGTCTACACGATTATGAGAGACACGGACAGAGTGGATAGTCAGAAGCTTTTTACCATGGTGGAAGAGTCAATTTCTGGGGGGCATAGGTTTCAGGTGGGAGGGGCAAGGTTTAAAGGAGATGTACGAGGCAGATTTTTTTACACAGAAAGTAGTGGGTGCCTGGAACTCGTTGCCGAGGGAGGTAGTGGAAGCTGATACGGTAGTGACTTTTAAGAATGTCTTGACAAGTACATGAGTAGGATGGGAATAGAGGGATATAGTCCCCGGAAGGGTAGGGAGTTTTAGTTAAGTCGGGCAGCATGGTCAGTGCAAGCTGGAGGGCCGAAGGGCCTGTTCCTGTGCTGTAATTTTCTTTGTTCTTTGTTCATAATGATAGGAGATTCAATAGTTAGGAGAACACGCAGGAGTTTCTGTAATTGCAGTCACAAATTTAGAACGGTATTGCCTCCCTGGTGCCAAGGTCAAGGATTTGATTTGATTTATTATTGTCACGTGTATTAGTATACAGTGAAAAATATTGTTTATTGCATGCTATACAAAGCATACCGTTCATAGAAAAGGAAATGAGAAAGTGCAGAATTTAGTGTTACTGTCATAGCTAAGGTGTAGAGAAAGATCAACTTAATATGAGGTAGGTCCATTCAAAAGTCTGACGGCAGCAGGGATGAAGCTATTCTCAAGTCGGTGACCTCAGACTTTTGTATCTTTTTCCCGACAGAAGAAGATGGCAGAGAGAATGTCCGAGGTACGTGGAGTTTTTAATTATGCTGGCTGCCACTGAATGGCTGTAGAACACCATAAAGGGGTTGTGTTAACAGCCAGCAGTTGTACTCCACATTGGTATGAATGAAAGAAGTTAAAAGAGGAACGTGGTCGTGCAGCCAGAATTTAGGAAGTTAGGTAGGAAATTTCAAGCAGAACTTCAACAGAAGATTGTTGTTGCCATTACAGAGACTTGGTTAAGGGAAGGACAAGATTGGCAGCTTAACATACCAGGATACAGATGTTTCAAGCAGGATAGAGGGGGATGTAAAAGGGATGGGGGAGTTACACTACCGGTTAAAGAGAATATCACAGCTGGACTACGGGAGGACACCTCGGAGGGCTCATATAGGGAGGCAATATGGGTAGAGCTCAGGAATAGGAAGGGTGTAGTCACAATGTTGGGGGTTTACTATAGGCCACCAGCGGGAGATTGAGGAACAGATATGTAGACAGATTTTGGCAAGGTAAAAAAGTAACAGGGTTGTTGTGGTGGGAGATTTTAACTTCCCCTATATTGACTGGGACTCACTTAGTGCGAGGGGCATGGATGGGGCAGAGTTTGTAAGGAGCATCCAGGAGGGCTTCCTGAAACAGAATGTAGATAGTCCAACAAGGGAAGAGGCCATATGGGACCTGGAATTGGGGAATGAGCCTGGCCAGATGGTCAATGTTTCAGTGGGGGAGCAGTTCGGGAACAGTGACCACAATTCAGTAAGCCTTAAGGTACTGATGGATAAAGATAAGTGTAGCCCTCAAGTTAAGATGCTAAACTGGGGGAAGGCTAATTAGAATAATATTAAGCAAGAACTGAAGAATGTAGATTGGGGGCGGATGTTTGAGGGTAAATTAACATCTGGCATGTGGGATGCTTTCAAGTGTAAATTGATAAGGATTCAGAACCAGCACATTCCTATAAGGATGAAAGATAAGTCTGGCAAGTTTTGGGAACCTTGGATAATGAGAGATGTTATAAGCTTAGTCAAAGAGAAAAAGGAAACATTTGTCAAGGCTGGGAGGCTGGAAACATATGAAGCAAGTGTGGAATACAAGGAAAGTAGAAAGAAACTTAAGCAAGGAGTAAGAAGGGCTAAAAAGGGTCATGAAAAAGGATACCCCAGTCAGCAATCCCATGGGATTATTAAAAACCCCTGGACACTGCATTAGCCCAGATCAAAATAAACATGAAGTCCATTATAGTACTTCAATAACAATTAGAGGTCACTGCGTACAGACATTTCAGTGCCCAAAATACCGCGGAACTGCGAGGAAAAACCTGCAAAGAAACATGACTAAAATACATTTCTTAAAGGCACAATATCGTCAAATTTCACAATGTTCAGTACCAATCACAACACCTCAGATACTGAAGAACCTGGACAACATTAACGCTCGGGCTTTTTTAAATTTATTTTTTGACAGTATCTGGAAGTTGCTGGCTAGACCAACATTATTGCCCATCCCTGTTGCCTTCGAGAAGGTGATAGCTGCCTTCTTGAACCACTGCAGTCCCTACACCAGAGTGCTTTTAGGGAGTTGCAGAATTCTAATCCAGCGATAGTTAATGAAAGGCAATATATTCACAAGTCAGGATGGTGAATGGTTTGGAGAGGAAGGTCCAGGTGATCTCATGTGTCTGCCTCACTTGTCTTTCCAGATGGTAATGGTGATGGGTTTGGAAGGTGCTGTCAGTGGAGCTTTGGTGAGTTCTTGCAGTGCTTCTTGTAGATGGTACACACCACTGTCCATCAGTGGTGGAGGGACTAAATGTTTATGATTGGGGTGTCAATTAAGTGGGCTGCTTTATTCTGGATGGTGTCAAGCTTTTTGAGTTGTTGGAACTGCACCCATCCAGGCAAACATTTCATCACACTCTTGACTTGTGTCGTGTAGATTTCCTGCCTAGCCTCAATTTTTAGGCTGGCAGGTAGATGACAATTCAGGATGGGAAAGCCAGAAACGAGTAGGAAGTGCCTCAATTATAAGGCCCCTTCTGACTGTGGAATGCACTCCTTATGATCCAGTGACCTTCTACCCTAAACCCAAGATGTTCCACAGAATCCTCACAGTGCAGAATGATTTGTTATTCGGATTTAAATTCAACTAGCTGTCATGGTGGGATTTGAACCTGTGTCCCCAGAGCATGGCTGCTAAGTGGCAAGTAACATTCTCACCGCACAAGTGCCAGGCCAATGCCAATAAGGGAGAATCTAACCATGTCCCCTTGACATTCAGTTCAACCTTTACTGAATCCCCCATCATCAATATCCATTGACTAGAAATTGAGCTGGACCAGTCATTAAACTACTGTGGAACAAGGGCAGGTCAAAGGCTAGGGATTCTACTCAAAGCCTGTCCACCATCTACAAGGCAAAACTCTGAGAGTGCAATGGAATGTCTGCACCAGAGCAGCTCCAACAGGCAGTAAAGACCAACGGTATGTTGGCCTTCGTAGCGAAAGGATTTGAGCATAGGGTGGGGACGTTTTGTGGCAATTGTTTAGGGCTTTGGTGCGGCCACACCTGGACTATTGTGCACAGTTTTGGTGTCCTTATCTGAAGAAGGATGTCCTTGCTATAGAGGGAGTACAGCGAAGGTTTACCAGGCTGATTCCTGCAATGGCAGGTCTGTCATATGAGGAGAGATTAAGTCAGTTAGGATTATATTCATTAGAATTTAGAAAAGTCAGAGGGGATCGCATAGAAATGTATAAAATTCTGACAGAGTTATTCAGGATCGATTTAGAAAGAATGTTCCCAATGGTGAGGAATCAAGAACTAGGGATAAGGGGTAAACCTTTTAGAATTGAGGTAAGGAGAAATTTCTTCACCCAGAGGGTGGTGAATGTGTGGAATTCACTATCACAGAAAGTATTTGAGGCCAAAACATTGTCTGATTTCAAGAAGAAATTAGATATAGCTCTGGGGCTAAGGGGACCAAGGGATGTGAGAGGAATGGGCGTTCAGGGGAAATTTGATGATCTAAATGAATGGCGGAGCAGATTCAAAGGGCCAAATGCCCTACTCCTGCTTCTATTTTCTCTGTTTCCAACAACACTCAAGAAACTGGGATTATCCTTGCATCCTGCAGCCTGCTTAATTGGTAACCCAAAATATCTCTCCAACACTGACATGCATTTACAAGATGCACTGCAATAACTCATTCTTTCATCAGCACTTTCCAAACTGGCAACTTCTACCACCGATGAAAAATAAGGGCAGCAGATACATGGGAACACCACCACCTGATGGTTCTCCTCCAAGCCACACACCATCTTGACTTGGAACCAAATCACAAAATCCGCATTGTTCTTGGGTCAAAATCCTGCAAACCCCTTCCTAATCACACCGTGGGTGTACTCATATCATGTGGACTGCAGCAGTTGCAAGAAGGTGCCAACACTCTTTCAAAGGCAATTGGGGATTTGCAATAAATACTGGCCCAGCCAGTCACTGCAATGCCCATGAATCAATTACTACAAAAGATGACAAAGGCAGGTCTATGGAGTGGGCTGAGAAGTGGCAAACAGCAGCAAAACGACCAGGGTGGATATAGAACATAGAAAAACTACAGCACAAACAGGCCCTTCGGCCCACAAGTTGCGCTAAACATATCTCTACCTACTTACCTATGACCCTCAATCTTACAAAGTCCCATGTACTCATCCAGAAGTCTCTTAAAAGACCCTATCGAATCCACCTCCACCACCACCGCCAGCAACAGATTTCACAACCCACTACCCTCTGAGTGAAAAACTTACCCCTGACATCTCCTTTGTGCCTACTCCCCAGCACCCTAAACAAGTGTCCTCTCGTGGCAGCCATTTCAGCCCTGGGAAATGGCCTCTGAGAATCCACCCAATCAATACCTCTCATCATCTTATACACCTCTATCAGGTCCCCTCTCATCCTTCGTCTCTCCAAGGAGAAAAGACCGAGCTCTCTCAACCTATCCTCATAAGGCATGCCACCCAATCCAGGCAACATCCTTGTAAACCTCCTCTGCACCCTTTCTATAGCTTCCACATCCTTCCTGTATTGAGGCGACCAGAACTGCGCACAATACTCCAAGTGCAGTCTGACCAGGGTCTTATAGAGCTGCAGCATTATCCCCCGATTCCTAAACTCAATTCCTCAATATGTGCACAAATCATTAATGGTGGAAGGAAAGGTTGAGAGTTCAATTTGTAAAGTAGACAGTATTCTTGATTTTATTAATAGGGGCATAAAGTACCCACTTAAAAATATTACTTCAGCTTTGCCTGGGAGGTTACATCCAGTTCTAGTCATTACACATTAAGAAGAATTTGAAAACATTAGGGAAAGTGCAGAATGGTTCCAGGGTGAAGAATTTCAGCCATGTAGAAAGATTGGACTGCTTTCCTTAGAGAAAACTGTATTAAGAACAAAGAACATTACAGCGCAGTACAGGCCCTTTGGTCCTCAATGTTGCGCTGACCTTTGAAACCAATCTAAAGCCCATCTAACCTATACTATTCCAATATCATCCATATGTTTATCCAATAACCATTTAAATGCCCTTAATGTTGGCGAGTCCACTTCTGTTGCAGGCAGGCCATTCCACACCCTTACTAATCTCTGAGTAAAGAACCTACCTCTGACATCTGTCCTATGTCTATCACCCCTCAATTTAAAGCTGTGTTCCCTCGTGCTAGCCACCTCCATCCGAGGAAAAAGACTCTCACTGTCCACCCTATCTAACCCTCTGATCACCTTGTATGCCTCTATTAAGTCACCTCTTAACCTTCTTCTTTCTAATGAAAACAGCCTCAGGTCCCTCAGTCTTTCCTCGTAAGACCTTCCCACCATACCAGTCAACATCCTGGTAAACCTCCTCTGCACCCTTTCCAATGCTTCCACATCGTTCCTATATTGCGGCGACCAGAACTGTACGCAATATTCCAAGTGTTTTGTACAGCTGCAACATGACCTCATGGCTCCCAAACTCAATCCCTCTATCAATAAAAGCCTACACACTGTACGCCTTCTTAAGAACCCTATCAACCTGCGTGCCAACTTTCAGGGATCTATGCACATGGACACAGAGATCTCTCTGCTTATCCACACGACCAAGTATCTGACCATTAGCCCAATACTCTGTATTCCTGTTACTAGGAATCAAGCTGAGATTTGAAGGAGGTATTCAAAACCACGAGTAACCTGGACAGAGCAGATATTTGATTTTGATTTGATTTGATTTATTATTGTTGCGTGTACTAATACACAGTGAAAAATATTGTTTCTTGTGTTCTAAACAGACAAAGCATACCGTTTATAGAGAAGGAAAGGAGAAAGTGCAGAATATACACTCATAGCTAGAGTGTAGCGAAAGATCAACTCAATGCAAAGTAGGTCCATTCAAAAGTCTGATGGCAGCAGGAAAGAAGTTGTTCTTGAGTCGGTTGGTATGTGTCCTCAGACTTTTGTATCTTTTGGTAGGGGAAAACCCTTATCATTGGTGAAAGGATCACAATCCAGAGGGTACGGATTTAAGGAAATTTGCAAAAAAAAGCAACAGCAACATGAGGAAAGTCTTTTTCACACAACAAGTAGATCTGGAATTCACTACCTGTGGTGGAGGAAAGGTCAGTTGAGATTTTGAAAAGAGAATTGGACATTATCTTGAAGGAAAAGTTTGCATAGAACATAGAACACTACAGCACAAACAGGCCCTTCGGCCCACAAGTTGCGCTGATCACATCAACACCTACCAATCTATAGACCTATCTATAACCCCCAATCCCATTAAACCCCATATACTTATCCAGAAGTCTTTTAAAAGACCCCAGTGAGTTCGCCTCCACCACCACTGACGGCAGCCGATTCCATTCACTCACCACCCTCTGAGTGAAAAACTTACCCCTAACATCACTTCTGTACTTTCCTCCCCGCACCTTAAATCTGTGTCCTCTCGTAGCGACCATTTCAACCCGGGGAAATAGCCTCTGAGAATCCACCCTATCCATTCCTCTCAACATTTTATAAACTTCTATCAGGTCGCCTCTCAACCTTCGTCTCTCCAGGGAAAAGAGTCCCAGCTCCCTCAACCTAACTTCATAAGGCATGCCTCCCAGTCCAGGCAACATCCTTGTAAATCTCCTCCGTACCCTTTCAATAGCTTCTACGTCCTTCCTATAGTGAGGTGACCAGAACTGTGCACAGTACTCCAAATGAGGCCTGACAAGGGTCTTATAAAGTTGCAGCATTACCTCCTGATTCCTAAACTCAATCCCTCGATTAATGAAGGCCAGTACACCATACGCCTTCTTGACCACATCCTCCACCTGCGAGGCCGATTTAAGAGTCCTGTGGACCCGGACCCCAAGATCCTTCTGCATTGCTACTGGGAAAAAGCAGGGTAGCGACACCAGGCAAATTGCACATTCAGAGGGCCAGTATCTACATGATGGACTGAATGGCCCATTAGGATCATAGAATCCCTACAATGCAGAAGGAGGCCATTTGGCCAATCGAGTCTGCACTGACCACAGCCCCACCCAGGCTCTATCCCTTGAAACCGCGTGTATTTAGCTTGCCAGTTCCCCTTACACTAAGGGGCAATCCACATAACCTACACATCTTTGGACTGCAGGAGGAAACTGGAGCGCCCGGCGACACAGGGAGAACGTGCAAACTCCACACTGACATTCACCCAAGGCTGGAATGGAACACAGGTCCCTGGTGCTATAAGGCAGCAGCGCCAACCACTGTGCCACCATGCCGCCCCGTGTTGCTATCTTGGACAGACATTGGATGAGGACATGAGTGGGTTCCTTCTTTGGTTCGCTCATCACCTGACGTAGGGTTGGTCTAACCGGAAGAATAATGCAGGATTCTTGGATGTTGGCTGTTAAATACATTTCTTAAATACAAGTATGTTAGACTGTTTGACATAGTTGGGGATTATGTGAGGAAGGGACATTTGAGGGAATTCCACTGCTATAATCTGTTGGCATGTCCGGTCAGTAATAGCCTACTGTGTCCTAGAAACATTATAAAGACAAACATATTTTTTAACCGTTTTTTAACCATTTTTGGTTAATGTAAAGTCAGTTTATGAAATATGAAAATGGCCTCGTCTTTTCTCAGTTGCTGATAGACCAGATGTGCATTTTCAGCACTTGGATATTTCAGTTTTTATTTCTGCAATGGCAATCCAGCAGATGGCAGTCCAAGGCTGGAGCTGAAATGGTCTCAGACTATTGGCAGGCTTGCTGTCACGTTAGAGCTCTATATCTGTTAGCTATTGTTGAATAATGATGTAACTGTAAATAGCTGTGTAATGAGCATCTTCTGTGACCAACTCTCCAAAAGAGCAACTTAACCAGGCCAAAAGATGATCATTGATGAAGCAGCTAAAGGTGATTGAGTCTCGGGCACTACCCTGAGGAATTAGAAACATAGAAAAACTACAGCACAATACAGGCCCTTCGGCCCACAAAGTTGTGCCGAACATGTCCCTACCTTAGAGATTACTAGGCTTACCTATAACCCTCAATCTTACAAAGTCCCATGTACTCATCCAGAAGTCTCTTAAAAGACCCTATCAAATCCACCTTCACCACCGTTGCCAGCAGCCCATTCCACGCACCCACCACTCTCTGAGTGAAAAACTTACCCCTGACATCTCCTCTGTACCTACTCCCCAGCACCTTAAACCTGTGTCCTCTTGTGGCAACCATTTCAGCCCTGGGAAAAAGCCTCTGACTATCCACTCGATCAATACCTCTCGACATTTTATACACCTCTATCATGTCACCCCTCATCCTTCGTCTCTCCATGGAGAAAAAGCCGAGCTTCCTCAACCTATCCTCGTAAGGCATGCTCCCCAATCCAGGCAACATCCTTGTAAATCTCCTCTGCACCCTTTCTAAGGCTTCCACATCCTTCCTGTAATGAGGTGACCAGAACTGAGCACAGTACTCCAAGTGGGGTCTGACCAGGGTCCGATATAGCTGCAACATTATCTGCAGATTCCTGCAGCAATATCCCGGAACTGAGATGATTAATTTCCAACAACCATGGAGATTTTCCCCTTGATACCCATTGACTTCAGCTTTGCTGAGGCTCCTTGATGCCATAATTTATTGGAGTTCTATGAGGATGTGTCTAGGGTGGTGGATAGAGGAGAGCCGGTGGATGTGGTCTTTCTTGATTTTCAGAAGGTGTTTGACAAGGTACCTCACAAGAGGTTATTGCAGAAGGTAAGGGGACATGGAGTTGGGGGTAGGGTGTTAGCGTGGATAGAGGATTGGTTGTCAAATAGGAGGCAGAGAGTGGGGGTTAATGGGTGCTATTCAGATTGGCAGTTGGTGACTAGTGGAGTGCCCCAGGGGTCAGTGCTGGGGCCTCAGCTATTTACCATTTATATAGATGATCTGGAGGAGGGAACCGAGTGTATGGTGTCGAAATTTGCTGATGACACCAAGATTGGTGGAACAGCAAATTGCGCGGAGGGTGCGGAGAGTCTGCAGAAGGATCTAGATAGGCTGGGCGAATGGGCCAGGAACTGGCAAATGGAATTTAATGTTGGCAAGTGTGAGGTGGTCCACTTTGGTAGGAATAATGGTAGGAAGGACTATTACTTACGTGGCAAAAAACTGCAGCAGGCGACGGTGCAGAGGGACCTTGGGGTCCTTGTGCATGAGTCACAAAAACTCAGCCTGCAGGTGCAGCAGGTGGTCAGGAAGGCGAATGGGATGCTGGCCTTCATAGCGAGGGGGATTGAATATAAAAGTAGGGAGGTCTTGCTGCAGCTGTATAGGGCATTGGTGAGGCCGCAGCTGGAGTACTGTGTGCAGTTTTGGTTGCCGTACTTACGCAAGGATATTTTGGCCTTGGAGGGAGTGCAAAGGAGGTTTACTAGGCTGATACCGGAGTTGAGGGGTTGAGCTATGAGGAGAGGCTGAATAAACTAGGCTTGTACTCGTTAGAGTTTAGAAGAATGAGGGGAGATCTCATTGAGACATATAAGATGATGAATGGGATGGATAGGGTAGAGGTGGAGAGACTCTTCCCGCTCAGAAAGGACAGTAGGACTAGGGGGCACAGCCTCAAGATAAAGGGGGGGCGGTTTAGAACAGAGTTGAGGAGGAACTTCTTCACTCAAAGGGTGGTGAATCTCTGGAATTCTCTGCCCGTTGAAGTGGTGGAGGCTGCCTCGCTAAATATTTTTAAGACGCGGGTTGATGGGTTTTTGATAAGCGAGGGGATTAAGGGTTATGGGGAGACCGCGGGAATGTGGAACTGAGCCACGACAGATCAGCCATGATCTTATTGAATGGCGGGGCAGGCTCGAAGGGCTAGTTGGCCTACTCCTGCTCCTATTTCTTATGTTCTTATGTTCTTATACTTGGTCAATTGTTTCCCTGATATTAAGGATAATCATTTTCATGTACTGCAAAGGCTGGCTATGTTTAAAATGGATAAGAAGTCTCACAACACCAGGTTAAAATCCAACAGGTTTATTTGGTAGCAAAAGCCACGAGCTTTCGGAATGCTGCTCCTTCATAAGAGAAGTGGGAGTTCTGTTCACAAACAGGGCATATAAAGACACAAATTCAATTTACAAAATAATGGTTGGGATGTGAGTCTTTATAGTGGGCAGGTCCAGATGGCTTGCAAAATTTCAAAGTTCCCCATGATAATAAAGTTCAAGGTGCGACGAACAGTGAGAATGGTTGCTGAAGGAAGTAGGGGTAAGATAGTGGAAGCGCTTGTCACAATCTTCCAAACATCCCTAGATACTGAGTTGTGCCATGAGATTGGGAAGTGGCAAATGTGACACCATTGTTGAAGAAAGGGTATCAGAATATTCCTCATCACTACTGGCCAGCCAGTTCAACATCTAACGTCATTTAGAAACAACAATGATGAAAATGTTGACAGCCACTTGGAGAAAGCCAACACAGACTTGCAAAAGGAATATCATGTTTACTCATTGAATAGAATTTTTTGATGAGGTAATGGAGAAGGTCGATGAAGGGAATGCAGTGGAAGTCATTTTAAAAAAGCTTGTTTAAAGGATTGAAGCTCATGGAGTAGAAAGGTCTGTATTAACTTGGATGAAAAATTGACTTAAGTACAAAAAAATGCAAGGCATGGTAAATATTTGTTTCTCAGACTGAAGGATGATGTTCCCCAAGGGTCAGTGTAGGTCCACTGTTTTTTTTTGGATCTGTATAAATGACTTAGATATTGGATACAGAGTAAAATTTCAAAGTTTCCCATGATAATAAAGTTCAAGGTGCAACAAACAGTGAGAATGGCAGCAAGTGCCAGGTCATAACCACCTGCTGCAGAAAAACCTATTACTCACATCTCCTTTGTATCTATTGATCAAAACCTAATCCATTACCTTATCAAAAAATTCTATTCAATGAGTAAACATGATATTCCTTTTGCAAGTCTGTGTTGGCTTTCTCCAAGTGCCTGTCAATATTTTCATCATTGTTGTTTCTAAATGACGTTAGATGTTAAACTGGCTGGCCAGTAGTGATGAGGAATATTCTGATACCCTTTCTTCAACAATGGTGTCACATTTGCCACTTCCCAATCTCATGGCACAACTCAGTATCTAGGGATGTTTGGAAGATTGTGACAAGCGCTTCCACTATCTTACCCCTACTTCCTTCAGCAACCATTCTCACTGTTTGTCGCACCTTGAACTTTATTATCGTGGGGAACTTTGAAATGGCAGAAGAGGCATTTTGGCCCATTGAGTTGGCACCAACTCTCCAAAAGAGCAACTTAACCAGGCCCACACCCACTGCCCTATCCTTGTAAGCCATGGCTAATTCACCTAATCTACACATCTTTGGACTGTGGGCACCCAAGGAAATCCTATCCAGGCATGGAGAGAATCTTCCAGTTCCACACAGTCACCCAGGCTGGAATCAAACCCAGATCCTTGGTGCTGTGTCACCCCAAATGATGGATAATTTCAAAAGGAAATTGGGTGGACTTGAAGGAAATAAACCTGCAGAGTTATGAGATAAGAGCTGAAGAATTGGACGAAAGGAATATTGTGCAGAGAGTTGATATGGACTTGATTGGCCAAATAGCCTCCTCCTGTACTGTAATGTTTCTGACTGTGTTAAAGCACATGCAACATCCCAGCTGCTCAGACTGATTTGCTGTGATTCTGCCCAAAACAATCTCTGAAAATATTGTCAACATCTAGGCCAGAACACATACCACATGCAATCAGTAATGTGCTCATTACTGCTCTCCAATGACCCCAATTTTTTCCATGATCTAGATTCTTGCTTCCTCTTGCTGGTCACATGTTGTTGAGCTCCTTAACGTTTGTAATATAGGAGAAGTGGAACTGGAAGCAAGTTAGTTTGGAGAGCTGAGGCTCCTCATTGAGGTGCTGACAGCTTGAATTCTCTCTGGGGATGGTGTTATGCAATGTTCCTCAACTAAATGTGATTTTTTTTGTACTTCAAATGTGCAACTTCTGCCCATTTGCTGTGGAAATACTTTTCTTTCAAATAAAATGCTGCTGAGGCTGGTCCTTGTGGAATAATGGATAAACAACTCAAAAACTTCTGTTTACTTTAGTTATTACGTTTGCTTTAAGAAAATGGGAGTTTGTTATTTTTTAATCCTTGGTATTTCATGTCATTATGTTCTGTCTGCCTGGCCGGGAGATTAGCTGAATGGGCAGACTCGTGACACAAGCTTTCATGCCAAGGAGCAGTTTTCTAATCAAGATGATAGTTTCAGTGCATGGTTTTGCAAATCAATCTTTAACAGTGAGAGAGGTGAACAGGAGTCAGAATGCTATTTCTGTTTTCTTTGGGTAATCAATCTGTGACATACAGAGACACAGAACAATGCCATTCTATTGTCAGCCAGGGAGACTGAGAGATCCGAGGTCAATGTATGAATGTGTACAGCCTATAAGAGAAGAAATGAGGTGCTGGCTGCTCGACAGGAATATTATTGCATGAGAGGGAGCAGGGAATTGATTTAGTTGCACTATGGAAGACAGTATATTACTCATGCTACCCATGTAGTGACTATGTGAGTGTTATTTTCTACTTTCAGGATGCTGCCATAAGTCCAGAAAACATGTTCTGCCTAGCACACAATTGAGCAACATTGTGATCAGTGCCGCTGTGATGTCAGGTATGTCATTGGCCATGTAGTTGACAGTGAGGAGGATAGCTGTAACCTCCAGAATGATATCAATGGTTTGGGGTCAAGTGGATGGAAAAGTGGCAAATGGAATTCAATCCACAGAAGTGTGAGGTAAAGCATTTGGGGAGAACAAAAAAGAGGAATATTTAATTAATGGGAGGATATTGTGAGGGTTTGAAGAAGTGGGAAACCTTTGAGTGAATGTCCACAGGTCCCTGAAGGTGGCAGGACAGGTGTATAAGGTGCTAAAGAGAGCCTATGAAGTGCTTTATTGGATGAGTTTTTGATAAGAGAGGGGATTAAGGGTTATGGGGAGAGGGCGGGAATGTGGAACTGAGCCACGACAGATCAGCCATGATCTTATTGAATGGCGGGGCAGACTCGAAGGGCTAGATGGCCTACTCCTGCTCCTATTTCTTGTGTTCTTATGTTCTTATGAATACAAAAACAGGGATGTAATGCTGGAACTGTATTAAACACTGGATAGATGTACCATTTATGGTTGCCACATTATGAGAAGGACATCATTGGATGGCACAGTGGTTAGCACTGCTGCCTCACAGCGCCAAGGATTCAGGTTTGATTCACGGCTTGGGTCACTGTCTGCGTAGAATTTGCACATTCTCCTTATGTCTGCATGCATTCCCTTCGGGTGCTCTGGTTTCATCCCACACTTCAAAGATGTGTGGGTTAGGTGGATTGACCATGCTAAACTGCCCCTTAGTGTCAGGGGACTAACTAGGGTAAATGCATAGGTGTATGGGGAAATGGCCTGAGTGGGATTGTGGTCGGTGCAAACTTGATGGGCCGAATGGCCTCGATCTGCACTGTAGAATTTTATGATTCTGTGACATAGTTGCTTTGGAGAGTGTTAAAAAAGCATTTAAAATAATGTTGCCAGAGCTTGAAAATTGCAGCTATGAGGAAAGATTGGATAGGCAAGGGTTGTTTTCCTCAGAATAGAGGAGAATGAGAGGTGACCGAACTGAGGTGTACCAACATATGACAGATTTGGATAGAGTAAACAGGAAAGATCTTTTTCCCTTGCAGAAAAATCAATTGATGCAGAAGACATCAAGTCAATATGCTTGGTAGAAAGGTTAGAGAGGACATGAGGAAATACTTCCTCACCCAGAGAGTAGTGAGTGTTTGGAATTCAGTACTTGGTTTTATGGTGGAGACAGAAATCCTCAACTCATTTAAAAAGTTCCTGGATCTGCACCTGAAGTGCTGTAATCTCCAAGGCTACACAGCAGGTGCTGGAAGGTGACATTTGAATGGGCTAGTTATTTCTTTTTTGGCTGGTGAAGATATGATGAGCTGATTGGCCTGTTTCAGTGCCATAACTTTTCAATGCTTGTCGGTGATAAATCCATCAGTTGGCTGATCAAATCAAACAGCATGTTCCTCTACTGTACTCAACCAGCCTGTACTTGCAAAACCCAAAACTAAATATCTGCTGTTAGATATGATTCAATTGGGCAGCACTTGCTGAATAATCTTGTGTGCACTAATATCAACATTAAAAATTAATTTAAGATGATCAGTTGAGCTTGTAACATGGCTAATTTACACTTTCTAGAATTGACATACATTCACATGCAGAAACTTGTTCTGTGAAAACAAAAGCAATACCTTCAAGCATTGTTTGAATTACCAATCAACTGGTGAGCCTATAAATCCTATTACTTTCTCCATGACAATGTGCCAGATTGAACTCACCAACCAATCATCACCCTTTTCTCCTCTAGTAGAAATTGTTGTGATGATTTCAAATTTGTCATTCCTGCATTTGTCCTGATGAGTACAAAATGAAAAGCTTCAGCAGTATGTCTCTCTTTTCAGCAACAGGCTGAATAGGTCACACTAACAAGAGAGAGAGGGGAGAGCTGGGAGGGGAGATGTGAGTGATGGGAATTAAAGAGGAGAATGAGGAGAGGTGGAGAGAAATGGGAGGGAGATGAGAAGTGGAGTTGGAAGGAAGGGATGAAGTGGAGGAGAACTAGGAAGAGGAAGAGATAAGGGGAGAATAGGAGAGATGGGGTGAGGATGGGGATTTAGGGATTAGATTGGAGGGAAATCAAGCAAGTAGTATATACTTTAGGGTAGAATTAAGAGGTAGAAAAGGATTCAAGACTGAAACAGAAGTTGTCTGTAAATGTCCTGTTAGTGACTGTGTAGGCTGAGATTTGAAAAACATGGAGTAAAGGCAGAGTGCTTTTACTTGGGGATTTTAACTTATATATAGATTAGGAGAAGCAAACCAGTATAAGTCAAAAAGGTGGTGAATTTCAGTGCATGGGAGTGTTTTCTGCAGTAATATGTCCTCAGAGCGTGAATCAGCAAGGGAGTATACCATATGCATGTTTTATGGCAAGCATATGGCAGGACAAAGAAGCATGCCACGGTGGCACAGTGGTTAGCTCTGCTGCCTCACAGTGCTAAGGATCCAAGTTCGATTCCTGACTTGGGTCACTGCCTGTGTAGAGTCTGCATGTTCTCCCCTGCGCCTGCGCAGGTTTCCTCCAGGTCCTCTGGTTTCCTCCCATAGTTTGAAAGACGTGCTGGTTAGGTGCATTGGCCATGCTAAATAGCGAGAGGCAATGTGGTTTTGTGAAGGGGAGGTCATGTCTCACTAACTTGATCGAGTTTTTCGAGGAAGTGACAAAGATGATTGATGAAGGTAGGGCAGTGGCTGGCGTCTACATGGACTTCAGTAAGGCCTTGACAAGGCCCCTCATGGCAGACTGGTGCAGAAAGTGAAGTGGCATAGGATCAGAGATGCGCTGGCAAGGTCACAGAAGACAGAGGGTAGCAGTGGAAGGGTGCTTTTCTGAATGGAGGGCTGTGACAAGTGGCGTTCCTCACTGATCAGTGCTGGGACCTTTGCTGTTTGTAATATATAAAAATCATTTGAAGAAAAATATAACTGGTTTGATTTGTAAGTTTGCGGATGACACAAAGATTGGTGGATTTACAGATAGCAATGAGGACCATCAGAGGATACAGCAGGATAAAGTTAGCCTTATCTAAATCTTGACTTACTTGTACTGTTTCACATTTATCCCTTTTAAGTACTTTAGAAACATAGAAACATAGAACATTACAACACAGTACAGGCCCTTCAGCCCTCAATGTTGTGCTGAGTTATGTCCAATCCCAAGATTAAGCTATCCCCTCACTATAATTCTGGAGTTCTCCATATGCCTATCCAATAACCGCTTGAAAGTTCCTAAAGTCAAGATTTAGATAAGGCTAACTTTAGTGGGATGAGACAGAGACTGTCCACAGTAAACTGGGCAAAACTGTGAATGGTTAAAATGACAGAAGTTCAATGGGAGGTGTTTGAAAAGAATTAAATGTAACGCAGAACATATTTATACCCTAAGGACCTATACTTGCCAAAGTAAAATAGCCATAGACATCTCAAGAGGTAGAACAGAATCACAGAATGGTTTCAGCATAGTTGGATGCCTTCAGACTATCGAGCCTATACTGAATCTCTGCAACATGGATTCCTTTTCGCTGTTGTCCTGCAAGGTATTCTGGCTTCAGATGTTTATTCATTTCTTTTGAAATTCACTGTTGAGTGTGTTTATCTGCAAACTCTGGAAGTGGATTCTATACCATTGCAACTCATTCTGTAAAAGAGTTTTTTTCTCATGTCACCATTGGTTTTTTTAACCAATCACCTTCAATATATATCCTCTGGCCCTTGGCTCTCCCACAGTAGGAACAATTTCTCTCCATCTATTCTGTCTGGATCCCTTTTTATTTTGAACATCTCTATCATATCTCTTCTTAACCTCTTTAAAGAGAACAAACCAGCTTTTCCATCTTCATACAACAGAAGTCCCTCATCCTTGAACCATTCACATAAATCTTTTCTGCATCTTCTCTAACGCCTTCACATCTTTCCTTAAGTGGGGTGCCCAGAATTGGATATAATACTCCAACTGGGGCCAGACCAGTGTTTTATAAATGTTCATTATAGCTTCCTTGCATAACTTCCTCTGTGCCTCTATTTATAAAGACCAGCATCTACTTTTAATGCCCTTTTGACCACTTTCTCAACTCACTCTGCCAACTTAAATGATGAATGCAGCCTTGCCCAAGGTCCCCTGGGGAGACAGTGGTAGTAAGGTAATGTTGCTTGTCTAGTAATCCCAAAGCCCCAGCTGATATTCGAGGGATATGGATTTAAATCCAACCATGACAGCTGATGGAATTTAAATTCAATTAATGAATCAATCTCGTCTGTTATCATTGATTATTGTAAAAACTCATCCATTTCACTCATATTCCATTTGCGATCCTCATCTGGCCTACATGTTCCTCCAAGCCCAAACAATGTAATTCATTCTTCAGTGACCATTGAAATGACCTATCATGCCACTCAGCTCAAGGGCAATAGGGATAGGTAACAAATGCTGGTCTTGCAGCAATGCCCACATCCCTTGAAAATAATTATAACCTCAGGTTTCTCTATATCGAATCCTGCATTTTATATTGCTTCTCCTCATCCTTCCTACCAAAGTGTATCACTTTCCAACTATGTGCATTGGGTTTCATCCACTGCTTCTCCACCCATTCCACCAACCTCCCTATAGCCTCTTGAAGTTTATCACTATCCTCCTCATTGTTCGATACACTTCCAAGTTTTCTATCAACTGCAAATTTTAAGTTGTGCCTTGTACACCAAAGTTTATACCATCGATATGTATCAGGAAGTCCAGTGGTCTTATGCCTAGCACCAGGAACTTTACAGTGTACTATTCTCTAGTTGGAAAAACAACCGTTCACCACGAGTCTGTTTTCTGTCACTCAGCCAACCTTATACTCTTTCTGCCAATGCCCTTTTTATTCCATGGGCTTCAACTTTACAGGTAAGCCTAAGCTATAGCACTTTATCAAAAACCTTTTGGAAGTCCATATACACGACATCACCCTCATCAACTCACGCTGCTAGTTCGTAGGAAACCTGAATCAAGCTAATTAAACATTATTTGCCTTTAACAAAACTGTGCTGATGTTCCTTGATTAATCCACCTTTTTCCGAGTGCCTGTTAATTTTGTCCCAGATAATTGTTTTTGAAGACTTTCCCATCAGTGAGGTTGAACTGATGAGTAGCTGATGAGTTATTGTTTGTTGAATAAAGGTGCAACTTTTATACTTCTTCCGTCCTCAGGCAGCTCTGCTATCTGAGGAAGGTTGGAAAATTATGAACAGAATAATAAAGGACAATATAAAGTTAAAAGAAAAAGCAAACACAAATATGCAAAGAAGAGCTGAGATTCTGGTGAATGGGAAAGATACAAAAACAAAAAATAAAAACTGATAAAAACAGTAAACAGGAACATGAACATTGAGGGCATGCAACAGATATCAAAATAAATAAATAATTTATTTGCTGTTAACAGACTTTCAAGAAGCTTTTGATAAAGTGCCAACCAATAGGCTTGTTAAAATTATGTTAGAAAAGAGGGTGGCTAGGAGAAATGATGGCCCCTTGATAATTGTGATATTATCAGTGAAAGTAAGGGAATGGCAGAAATTCTGAATAATTACTATGTGTCAATACTTACATTAGCGGAAGTAGTTGTTAACATACCACACTTCCCAAAGGACAGGGAATCAGCAAAAGTAATGTAAGAAAGTAACAGCACTAAAACAACGAATCCCCAGATCCAGATGTTTCCATCCCAGTGTTTTAAACAGCAGTGCGAGCACTGCTGATGTCATAGCTATAATTTTCCAAAATTATCTTGATGTAGAACCATTCATTTAGACTGGAAATGTAACTCAATTATTTAGGAAAGGTGACAGAGGGAAACCAGGAAATTATGGACCAGTTAATGCAGCATGTATTGTTGAGGAATTGCTACAAGTCCATAATTAAGGATATTGTAACTAAACACATGGACATTTTCAGCTAATCAGAGAGAGGCAGCATGGATATGTGAAGGGGAGCTCAAAATTTGGAATAATGAGTTCAGTCCTGGTCACCTCACTATAAGAAGGATGTGGAAGCATTGGAGAGAGTGCAGAGGCGATTTAACAGGAGGAGGGTAGGTCTTATGAGGAAAGGTTGAGCGAGCTGGGGCTTTTCTCTTTGGAGCGGAGGAGGATGAGAGGTGATTTACAGGTTTATAAGATGATGAGAGGGATTGATAGAGTGGACGTGCAGAGAATATTTCCTCGGGTGGGTGTAGCTGTTCCTAGGGGCCATAACTATAAGGTTCATGGTGGGAGATATAGGAGGGATGTCCGAGGTTGATTCTTTACTCAGAGAGTGGTTGGGGTGTGGAATAGACTGCCTGCTGTGACAGTGGAGTCGGACACTTTAGGAACTTTCAAGCAGTTATTGGATAGGCATATGGAGCACTCCGGAATGCTAGGGAGGGAATAGCTCGATCTTGGGATTGGACATAGCTCAGCACAACATTGAGGGCCGAAGGGCCTGTACTGTACTGTACTCTTCTATGTTCTATGTTCTAAACCTGCCAAATGTGATTGGATTTTATGAAGGGGTGACTAAAGTAATGGAGAGGCACATCAGTAGACATTTTTCTGGACTTCCAGAAGAGATTGGATAAAATCTTTCATATGAAACTGAACTAAAGTTTGTAAAATTAAAGGCAAAGTAATAACCTGGTTAGGAAATTAACTCATCTGCCCGAGTCACAGAGTAAGGATACGATTGGTTACTCCAATTCATAGAGTGTAACTAGTGGTATCCTACAACGATGTGTGTTGGGACCTCAACAATTCACTGTATTCATTAACGACCTAGATGATGGATGGAAAACCACATATCCAAGCTTTCCAATGACACAATGATAGGCAGCATTGTAAGCAGTGTCAATCAAAGCATAACATTATGTAAGTATTAAAAGATTCAGTGGATGGGCAAAATTGTACCTGATGGATTTCAAATTTGGCAGTTGTGAGGTTGTACACTTGGGACTTACAAAGGAAAGGACAGGGTACTTTCTAAATGGTAAAAAGCTAGAAGCAATGGCGATCAAGAGAGATTTGAAGTGTAGGTATAACAATCACTAAAATGTCATATGAAGGTAGTAAATACAGTGGGATCAGGGTGTGCATGTGCATCAATCTTTGAAGGTGTGAGCATGGCTAGCAAAGCACATGGGATCTTGGATGACATAAATATAGGCACCAGAGGAGTTACACTGAACATTTCTGAAGCTTTGATTAGGCCAGTTTTGCTCACCACACTTTTGGAAGGATGTGAGGATCACGAAAAAAAATGAAGATGGAGAATTTTAGTTACAAAGTTAGCTTGAGAGGCTGGAATTGTTCTCCTTGGAGTAAAGGAGAATGAAATTTGATCAAAGTGTTCAAGATTATGATAGGATTAGCTGAGGTAGACAAAGAAAAACCGTTCCCATTAGCTGATAGTACATCACTTAGGGGACACAGATTGAACATTTTGGTCAAGAGATGCAAGGGATTGTGAGGACTAACTTTTTATATCGACTGGTAATGATCTGGAACTTGCTGTCCATAAAGGCAGTGACAGGAGAAATGGCCAATGATTTCAAAAGGAAATTAGATGGGTACTTGAAGGAAATAAACTTGTAGAGCTGGGGAATGGGATTCATGGAATTAATGGGATGGCCTTTGAATCACAAAAGGTTAGTATGTAGGTGTAGCATGTAATCAAGAAGACAGATGTAATGCTATCCTTTATTACAAAAAGAATTGAACATAAAAGTAAGGATGTTAGGCTTCAGTTACATAGGGCATTGCTGAGACCACGGCTGGAATTTTACCGTCTCGCCACCATGGGAATCGAAGTAGGCGAGGGATTGACAAGGTGGACGTTGAAAGACTGTTTCCTCTTGTGGGTGAGTCCAGAACTAGGAGGCACTGTTTTAAAATTAGAGCTCACCCATATAGGACAGAGATGATGACAGAACAATTCTCTCAGAAGGTTGTGTGACTTTGGAACTCTACTTCAGAAGGTGGTGAAGGTGGGGTCAATTAGTATTCTTATGGTGGAGGGAAATAGCTTCTTGTTAAGTAAGGGAATCAAAGGTTGTTGCTGATCAAAGGGGAATGTGGAACTGAACACAAACAGATTAGCCACGATTTTATTGAATGGTGGAGCAGGCTCGAGGGGTCAAATGACCTACTTGTATTTTTTTTTATGTAACCAGCACCCCTTGACATTAGATGACTTTGTTGAATCCGTCACAATCAGCACCTGAGGGTGTTCCTATGAACCAGAAAGTGGATTGGATTAGCCATATAAATACCGTGACAACCAGGGCAAGTCAGAGGCTAGGAATCCTGCAGAGAGTAACTCACCACCTGACTCACCAAAGTCTATCCACCATCTGCAAGACACAGGTTAGGAGTGTGATGCAATACTCCTCTCTTGCCTGGATGGGTGCAGCTCCAACAACACTCAAGTAGCTTGACACCATCCAGTACAATGCAGCCTGTCAGATGGTGTCCCTCAACAGCAGTATCCTGTCATGCTTGCTTGCTGTATTCCACCGCTGCTGCTATCTATGTTCATTCCCACACTCCTGCCATGCATGTTCACTGTTTCCTCCCACTCTCCACACTCCTGTCATGCACGTTCACTGTGCTCTCCCACACTGCATGTTCACGTTCTTGGCACTGTCTCGCTCTATGCACTCACTTTGCAACAGCTGGAGGAAAATACAACCATTTAGCACCCTGCTGAGAGCGCACAGGATGGGTGTAGAGTGCTGAGAGCGCAGTGTGAGAGCAGGGTGGGTGCAAGGTGCTGGGAGCTCAGGGTGGATGCAGAGAGCTGGGAGCGCACAGGGTGGGTGCAGAGAGCTGGGAGCGCACAGGGTGGGTGCAGAGAGCTGGGAGCGCACAGGGTGGGTGCAGAGAGCTGGGAGCGCACAGGGTGGGTGCAGAGAGCTGGGAGCGCACAGGGTGGGTGCAGAGAGCTGGGAGCGCACAGGGTGGGTGCAGTGTGCTGAGAGTGCACAGGGTGGGTGCAGAGAGCTGGGAGCGCAGGGTGGGTGCAAGGTGCTGGGAGCGCAGGGTGAGAGCAGGATGGGTGCATGGTGCTAAGAGTGCAGGGTGGGTGCAGGGTGCTGAGAGTGCGCAGGGTGGGTGCAGAGAGCTGGGAGCGCAGGGTGGGTGCAGGGTGCTGGGAGCGCAGTGTGAGAGCAGGATGGGTGCATGGTGCTAAGAGTGCAGGGTGGGTGCAGGGTGCTGAGAGTGCGCAGGGTGGGTGCAGGGTGCTGGGAGCGCAGTGTGAGAGCAGGATGGGTGCATGGTGCTAAGAGTGCAGGGTGGGTGCAGTGTGCTGAGAGTGCACAGGGTGGGTGCAGAGAGCTGGGAGCGCAGGGTGGGTGCAGGGTGCTGGGAGCGCAGTGTGAGAGCAGGATGGGTGCATGGTGCTAAGAGTGCAGGGTGGGTGCAGGGTGCTGAGAGTGCACAGGGTGGGTGCAGAGAGCTGGGAGCGCAGGGTGGGTGCAGGGTGCTGGGAGCGCAGTGTGAGAGCAGGATGGGTGCATGGTGCTAAGAGTGCAGGGTGGGTGCAGGGTGCTGAGAGTGCAGGGTGGGTGCAGGGTGCTGGGAGCGCAGTGTGAGAGCAGGATGGGTGCATGGTGCTAAGAGTGCAGGGTGGGTGCAGGGTGCTGAGAGTGCAGGGTGGGTGCAGGGTGCTGGGAGCGCAGTGTGAGAGCAGGATGGGTGCATGGTGCTAAGAGTGCAGGGTGGGTGCAGGGTGCTGAGAGTGCAGGGTGGGTGCAGGGTGCTGGGAGCGCAGTGTGAGAGCAGGATGGGTGCATGGTGCTAAGAGTGCAGGATGGGTGCATGGTGCTAAGAGTGCAGGGTGGGTGCAGGGTGCTGGGAGCGCAGTGTGAGAGCAGGATGGGTGCATGGTGCTAAGAGTGCAGGATGGGTGCATGGTGCTAAGAGTGCAGGGTGGGTGCAGGGTGCTGGGAGCGCAGTGTGAGAGCAGGATGGGTGCATGGTGCTAAGAGTGCAGGGTGGGTGCATGGTGCTAAGAGTGCAGGGTGGGTGCATGGTGCTAAGAGTGCAGGGTGGGTGCAGGGTGCTGAGAACGCGAGGGGCGTGGCGCACGCGGAGCTGGAACGCGCAGATTGCAGTGAGCGCGCCGCGCGGCGGGGGAGCGCAGATTGCAGTGAGCGCGCCGCGCGGCGGGGGAGAGCAGATTGCAGTGAGCGCGCGCGGGGCGGGGGCGCGCAGATTGCAGTGAGCGCGCGCGGGCGGGGGCGCGCAGATTGCAGTGAGCGCGCGGCGGGGCGGGGGCGCGCAGATCGCGATGGGGAGGATGATGGCTGCCGGCGCCTTTCTCTCTCTGCTCCTGCTGGCCGTGCCCGGCCGGGCCGCCTATGTGGAGGTAAGGAGCGGACACCGAGTGCGGGGCCGCTTCAGGCCCGTTCACCAGCGGCTGATTCTCCTCACAAATACCCGCGGCTGCCCGCCTGAGCCCCGGGGGGAAGGGAACAGGGGGGGATTCGGGCTCGCAGAGTGCGGGTACCGGGCCCGTGTCCCGGGGAGGGGACGGGGTGGGTGCGGTACCCGGGGAGGGGAGGGGAGGGGTGGGGGGGGGTCGGGGAGCTGGAGTGCCCGGGCCTGCGGCTCTCCCCCCTCCCCAGTCCCCGGGCTGGAGTAGCGGGCGGATGGAGCTGGGAATGTGCTGCTGGGCTCAGGATCCCGGTGGTGGGGTTGTTGCCCGGGTTTGGGGTGGGGGTGGGGGTGGGGGTGGGGGGGTTGTGTCCCGGGTTTGGGGGGGGGTTGTGTCCCGGGTTTGGGGGGGGTTGTGTCCCGGGTTTGGGGGGGGTTGTGTCCCGGGTTTGGGGGGGGGTTGTGTCCCGGGTTTGGGGAAGGGGTGGGGGGGGGGTTGTGTCCCGGGTTTGGGGTGGGGGTGGGGGGGGGTTGTGTCCCGGGTTTGGGGAGGGGGTGGGGGGGTGTTGTTGCCCGGGTTTGGGGAGGGGGTGGGGGGGGGTTGTGTCCCGGGTTTGGGGAGGGGGTGGGGGGGTGTTGTTGCCCGGGTTTGGGGAGGGGGTGGGGGGGTGTTGTTGCCCGGGTTTGGGGAGGGGGTGGGGGGGGGTTGTGTCCCGGGTTTGGGGAGGGGGTGGGGGGGTGTTGTTGCCCGGGTTTGGGGAGGGGGTGGGGGGGTGTTGTGTCCCGGGTTTGGGGAGGGGGTGGGGGGGGGTTGTGTCCCGGGTTTGGGGAGGGGGTGGGGGGGGGTTGTGTCCCGGGTTTGGGGTGGGGGTGGGGGGGTGGTTGTTGCCCGGGTTTGGGGAGGGGGTGGGGGGGGGTTGTGTCCCGGGTTTGGGGAGGGGGTGGGGGGGGGGTTGTGTCCCGGGTTTGGGGAGGGGGTGGGGGGGGGTTGTTGCCCGGGTTTGGGGGGGGGGTTGTGTCCCGGGTTTGGGGAGGGGGTGGGGGGGGGTTGTGTCCCGGGTTTGGGGGGGGGGTTGTGTCCCGGGTTTGGGGAGGGGGTGGGGGTGGGGGGGGGTTGTGTCCCGGGTTTGGGGAGGGGGTGGGGGTGGGGGGGGTTGTGTCCCGGGTTTGGGGAGGGGGTGGGGGGGGTTGTGTCCCGGGTTTGGGGAGGGGGTGGGGGGGGTGTGTCCCGGGTTTGGGGAGGGGGTGGGGGTGGGGGGGGTTGTGTCCCGGGTTTGGGGAGGGGGTGGGGGGGGTTGTGTCCCGGGTTTGGGGAGGGGGTGGGGGGGGGGTTGTTGCCCGGGTTTGGGGAGGGGGTGTTTTTGGTGAATATTGTGAATATTGCTGTGTCGGTGCCTCCTCGGGCTGTAGGGCTGCTCTGAGGGCTCTGCTTCGTGTGTTGTTGTGGAAATGGTCGCGCTGCTTTCCTGTTCCTCGCAGCATGTCGGCCTACAGCATCTGCTTTTCTTCCAAGGAGCTGACTTTTGTCCCTGTGATCTGCAGAGCAGCTCCTTGAATAAAGGTGTCTTTGAGAAGTCCAAGTGATCACCTTGCACTGTGCTCTCTTCAGACACCAACACCATTAATACAAACTGTGAGCCTATATCTGCAAATCTTTTTGTTTGTGCATAGGCACAGATTAAAATGAATGACTTGCAAGTATATAGTCTGCATCATGTACAAACACCCAGGTGTGCCAGCTGGCAGTGGTGCAGTGGTGCGGCTATTGCTTTGTGCTTGTCACACTGACTGCTGTTTCAGTGCTTTCTGCTTCTCTCACCTTCACAGTGTTGCGTACATATGCTAATCCTGAGTTGCAGTCCCAGAACACCAATATCACAGAATGACTTCAGCGCAAAAGGAGGCCATTTAGCCCTCTATGTTTTTGCTGGCCCTCTGAATGAATAGTTCGCTTTGTGCCACTCCACTGTCTTTCTCTGGTAGTTTTGCAACATTTTTTCTTTTCAGATTATCCTTTTGTAAACCTTGATCAAATCTCCCTCTGCCACATTCAGGCAGCGTATTCAAACCTATGCCTTTTGGTTTCTGGTCCTTCCATCAATGGGAACAGTTTGTCTCTGTTTAACTGTCCAAAACTCTCATGATTTTGAAGATCTTGATCAAATCTTTTCTTCAAGAGGAGCAGTCACAGCTTTTCCAGTCTTTCTGTGTTCTTCATCCCTGGAACAATTCTTGTGAATCTCTTCTCCACCTTCTGTACTGACTTCAGTCTTTCCTAAAATATGATATTGAGAACTGGACGTAATACTGTAATACAGTTTTTGGAGCTTCTTTGTTTTTGCAAGAATCCTTCTACTGATAAAGCTTAGAATACTGTGTGCTTTATTAACCAATTGCAATCTGTCCTGCCAGTTCAATGATTTATGCACAGAAATACCCAGGTACTTCCTGCGCTTCCTTTAAAATTATGCCCTTTATATTGTTTCTTTGAGTTCTTCTGACCAAAATTGAATCCCCTTCACACTTCTCTGTTAAATTTCATCCATCACTTTCACCATCCTGTCCTTTTAATGTTTTGTTGTACTTGTAAGTCTTTATCATCTGCAAATTTTGAAGTTGTGCTCTTTACACCAAGGTCCATGTCATTATTATATATCAGTGAGAGCAAGGGTCCTAATCCTGATCTCTGGGGAGCTCCACTACAAACCTTCCTCCAGCCTTGAAAAACTACTGTTAGTTACTCTGTTTCCTGTTATTTATGATGTGGAGATGCCGGCGTTGGACTGGGGTAAACACAATAAGAAGTCTCACAACACCAGGTTAAGTCCAATTTTTTTTAGTAGTAAACGCCACGAGCTTTCGGAACACTTCCTTCGTCAGGTGAGTGGAGAGTTTATCCTGTCAGTTGTCCAGTTTTGTATCAATGTCACTTCTGTCCCTTTTATTCAAGGTGCTATAACTTTGCTCACAAGTCTGTTGTGTGGCACTTCATCTGATACCTTTGCACCATTGCTTAGTTTGTTCACGGGCACAAATCCATTGAACTTGAGCAAGAAGCCAGCTTGTGATGGTGAATGCCAACTGCTTCTGAAATATTTGAAGTGTGAATAAAAAAGGCTTGTGACACAGTGTGTCTCTGTTCATGTTGTGCTGGGCGAGTGGAAAGTTTCTGAAAAAAGACCCCACTTTTTTCATAAAAATGCAACTAAGTGGATTTCAGCATTCAGCTTTAAATTGGCAAACTGTGCAAGTTAAAGAGCAGCAGGGGTAGTGATGGTGAACAACATAATTTCCCATTGTTAATCCTGACAGATATATTGGTTCATTACTGCTTGATGAAACTGTTGCCAACCTTTGGGGTGTGGTTATCAAGTCTTTGATCCAGAGTCAGGCTTGTATCCCATGCAGTAACTTCAAAGGGCCAGAAGCCTTGAAACTGGTTGCTTCAGCCTTCAGACTGAGAATCAGGGTGAGGAGGCTGCATTATGTTTGACATTGTTCTAAATGTCCAATTAAAGAACAAAGAAAATTACAGCACAGGAACAGGCCCTTTGGCCCTCCAAACCTGCACTGACCAACTGAACTAAAATGCTCTACCCTTCTGGGGACCATATTCCTCTATTCCCATCCTATTCATGTACTTGTCAAGGCGCCCCTTAGAAGTCACTATCATGTCTGCTTCCACTACCTCATTCAGCAGCAAATTCCAGGCACCAACCACCTCTGTGTAAAAGATTTCCCTTGTACATCTGTAAACCTTATCCCTCACACTTTAGACCTGTGCCCCCGATGCTTTTATTTAGCTTTGGCTTTTAGATTAAAACAGCTCCAACTTAAAGGGTCAGAAATAAAAGCAGAAAATGTTTAGAACATAGAACACTACAGCACAAACAGGCCCTTCGGCCCACGAGTTGCGCCGATCACATCAACACCTATCTATAACCCCCAATCCCATAAAACCCCATATACTCATCCAGAAGTCTTTTAAAAGACCCCAGCGAGTTCGCCTCCACCACCACTGACGGCAGCCGATTCCATTCACTCACCAGCCTCTGAGTGAAAAACTTACCCCTAACGTCACTTCTGTACTTTCCTCCCCGCACCTTAAATCTGTGTCCTCTCGTAGCGACCATTTCAACCCGGGGAAATAGCCTCTGAGAATCCACCCTATCTATTCCTCTCAACATTTTATAAACCTCTATCAGGTCGCCTCTCAACCTACGTCTCTCCAGGGAAAAGAGACCCAGTTCCCTCAACCTAACTTCATAAGGCATGCCTCCCAGTCCAGGCAACATCCTTGTAAATCTCCTCTGTACCCTTTCAATAGCTTCTATGTCTTTCCTATAGTGAGGTGACCAGAAAACGTTTGACAAACGTTTGTCAATAGGTCACAGTATTTGTGGAGAGAGAAACAGAGTTAATGTTTCAGATTAATGACCTTTCAGCAGAACTGTTATGACAAAAAGTCATTGACCCTGAAGCATTAATTCTGTCTTCTCTCCACAGATGCTGTCTGACCTGGGGATTATTTCCAGCATTTTCTGTTTTAGTTCAGTTTTCCAGCATCTGCAATATTTTGCTTTTCGATCCAAGGATCAGAACTTGGATGTTTAATGGTAATTTGGGAGTTTTCACCTTGTACAAAAATGGTGCTTTTCACTGCCTTTCAATATTGACTATATGAGATAGCTATGGAATTCACTTCTTCAGGATAGTGGCTATGGCAGAATTGTCAACATTCAGATAAAGCAAGAGGGACCAAAGGGTATCAGAACAGGGGGGTTGGAGGTAAACATGACTTGGGTCATGTCCATTTGGGGGATAAATGCTGATATAGACCAGTTGGCCATGTTTTTGTTTCATTTGGCAGCTTGTATTTACTCCTCTGTAATACTGTTCCTATTAGATAACACACATGGTTGCGCAGAGCAGAGGGCAAGCTTTAATTCATCCAAGACTAAAATAGTCAAATCAGAGAAGTTGTGTCTGTCTTGCAGGTGTTAAATCCTGATACATGACCCTAATACCAATTCTGTCACATACAGCATTAGTCGAGGCAGTTTTATCTGGCTGTTAAAAAGCAGAGGGAAGATTTATGATGTAGTACTATGCCAATTGTACCCATTGCACATTCCAGAAGCATTAAAGGCTTGGATTCAGTCGTATATTAAACTGCTGTGCTGCTCGTTAATAACATAGACTATTATGTGATAGAGTTCACGAATGACAACAATCTGCACAGTAAGGTCTTTCAATCTTTGCCAGGTTTCCCAACCGTTCATATTGTATGAGTTGCAAAACTATTCATAGTAGTTTTGGAGATTGCTGCTATCTTTTACAGCTAACTGATGTTGGGAAATTCTTATTGAAGATCTCCTTAATAGAATATTCAAGTTAGTTTTGTTGCTGGCAATTTTTAGTTTTTAATTTTCTACCTAATGGGGAAGTTAATTAAAATTTAGACTGCAGATAGTGATAGATGTTGTCATGGTACGTGCTATTAATGAAACTTCAAATAAGCATTCACCTTTGAGTGGAACCTTTGAAAGTACAGGAATTTTGAACTTCTCCAATTGTTGAGCCAGTAAATGCATTGTTCACTGCAGAACAAACATCCAGCCTATCAAGGTTTTACCAAGAAAGTTGGCAACCTGTGTTGTAGAGCACAAAGATCAGCCGGTGTTCCTACCACTTATTCAATGGCCCTTTCCAGAGAGTTTGCATTTTTGGATGAGATAGGGTAAGATAGGATTCAATGTGATGTCTACCATGACTGAATTTCTACTAGCAGTCACCGCTCTGGCTTATAAAGATGAATGATCTTTTGGAAGAAGCCTATCATACTATAATGAAAGCAAAGGAAAGTAAACTGGCCCATATCCAGATTCCTTGTTAATAAGCATTGCACTGTGCCTATAATGGATGCTGTATACCAGACTCAGGTATCCCTTTGTGCACCATGCCGTGCACCTATATAATAACTGATGCACCAGTCAGTAACAGTGGTCTCCCAGCATATTTAAAACTGCAACAGAAAATGCTAAAAAATCTCAGCAGTTTGACAGCATCTCTGGAGAGAGAATAGAGCTAATGTTTCAAGTCTGGATAATCTTTCATCATACCCTGGTGGTCTCTAATTATTGAGGAGCCCAAGATACAGGATTAAATGCAATAGCTTTAAAGTAGGGATGGGCAATGAATGGGAAAAATTTCTTCAGAGTACCTGGGCGGCACGGTAGCACAGTGGTTAGCACTGCTGCTTCACAGTTCCAGGGACCTGGGTTCAATTCGTGGCTCGGGTCATTGTGTGGAGTTTGCACATTCTCCTCGTGTTTGCGTGGGTTTCGTCCGGGTGCTCCGGTTTCCTCCCACAGCCCAAAGGTGTGCAGGTTAGGTTGATTGGCCACGCTAAAATTGCCCCTTACTGTCCTGAGATGCGTATGTTGGAGGGATTAATGGGTAAAATATGTAGGGATATGGTGGTAGGGCTTGGGTGGGTCGCAGTCGGTGCAGATCTGGTGGGCCGAATGGCCTTTCTCTGAACTGTAGGGTTCTATGATAGTTGAGGCTGTGGAGTTTATTTTTAGTATTGGTGATCATCATTCAAGATTAGATTGAATAGGACAAAGGAAAGGGGGTTAAAAGGTGAGGGGGACAAGCTGAGTAAATGTGTTGGAACTATTTGCTCAGGTGGCAGGTAAATGCCAAAACTAGTTGGACTTAATGGTCTGTCCTAACTTGCACATACTTCTGTGGCATGGAACAGCAGACATGTTGGCACTAGTATGAGTTGGCTAATTGCGCTTGAAAATTTATTACCTTTTAAAGAGTCCGGTGCCAGTCCTGAGCAATGCTAAAAGTGTGCATGGAGTGCAACTCTGATCAGAAACTCTGATCAACTCAAAGACAGGTGAATCGAACAAAGCCACGTTTAAAACTAACTCAGGATTTAGCATGCATTGATCAGACCACACTAAGAATACAGCTTTCAGCTTGTTCATTATGTCATATATATGCATGACTGGTATCGCAGGCAGTGTGCAGAAAACAGCAGGACTGATTGGGATAGGAAGAGATGTGTTAGTGCAAAGAGCCTCCTGAGCATTGAATTGACAAACAGGTATCCAGTACTGAATTGCTGTGGCAACGATAATCATGATGTGGATATGCCGGCGCTGGACTGGGGTAAACACAGTCAAAAGTCTGACAACACCAGGTTTTAGTCCAACCGATTTATTTGATAGTAAACTCACTAGCTTTCGAGGGGATTCCCTCTTCTTCAGGCGAGGCCAGAACTTTCCATTCACCTGAAGAAGAGGGAATCCCCTCGAAAGTTTAGAATCTGTCATTAAGGAGGAAATTGCAAGGCATCTTGAAGGGAATTGCTTGATACAGCAGACGCAGCACGGTTTCATTCAAGGGAAGTCGTGTCTGACAAATTTACTGGAGTTCTATGAGGATGTCTCTAGGGCAGTGGATAGAGGAGAGCCGGTGGATGTGGTCTTTCTAGATTTTCAGAAGGCGTTTGACAAAGTACCTCACAAGAGGTTATTGCAGAAGGTCGAGGGACATGGAGTTGGGGGTAGGGTGTTAGCGTGGATAGAGGATTGGTTGTCAAATAGGCAGAGAGTGGGGGTCAACGGGTGCTATTCGGATTGGCGGATGGTGACTAGTGGAGTGCCCCGGGGTCGGTGCTGGGGCCTCAGCTTTTTACCATTTATATAGATGATCTGGAGGAGGGAACTGAGTGTAGGGTGTCGAAATTTGCTGATGACACCAAGATTGGGGGAACGGCAAATTGTGCAGAGGGTGTGGAAAGTCTGCAGAAGGATCTAGATAGGCTGGGCGAATGGGCCAGGAAATGGCAAATGGAATTTAATGTTGGCAAGTGTGATGTGGTCCACTTTGGTAGGAATAATGGTAGGAAGGATTATTACTTACGTGGCGAAAAACTGCAGCAGGCGACGGTGCAGAGGGACCTCGGGGTCCTTGTGCATGAGTCGCAAAAACCCAGCTTGCAGGTGCAGCAGGTGGTCAGGAAGGCGAGTGGGATGCTGGCCTTCATAGTGAGGGGGGGATTGAATATAAAAGTAGGGAGGTCTTGCTGCAGCTGTATAGGGCATTGGTGAGGCCGCAGCTGGAGTACTGTGTGCAGTTTTGGGCGCCGCACCTGCGCAGAGATATTTTGGCCTTGGAGGGAGTGCAGAGGAGGTTTACTAGGCTGATACCGGAGTTGAGGGGGTTGAGCTATGAGGAGAGGCTGAATAAACTAGGCTTGTACTCGTTAGAGTTTAGAAGAATGAGGGGAGATGTCATTGAGACGTATAAGATGATGAATGGGATGGATAGGATAGAGGTGGAGAGACTCTTCCCGCTCAAAAAAGATAGTAGGACTAGGGGGCACAGCCTCAAGATAAAAGGGGGGGGCGGTTTAGAACAGAGTTGAGGAGGAACTTCTTCACTCAAAGGGTGGTGAATCTCTGGAATTCTCTGCCCGTTGAAGTGGTGGAGGCTGCCTCGCTAAATATTTTTAAGACGCGGGTTGATGGGTTTTTGATAAGAGAGGGGATTAAGGGTTATGGGGAGAGGGCGGGAATGTGGAACTGAGCCACGACAGATCAGCCATGATCTTATTGAATGGCGGGGCAGGCTCGAAGGGCTAGATGGCCTACTCCTGCTCCTATTTCTTATGTTCTTATGAAAGCTAGTGAGTTTACTATCAAATAAATCGGTTGGACTAAAACCTGGTGTTGTCAGACTTCTGGCAACGATAATCCAGAGAGGAGTGTAACCATGCACACCACAACAGAGCAAGTAGTCCAGAAGGAGAGCAGTGAAGCTTTGTAGTTGGGATGAGAGTGCAGACTTTGGAACTGCAACCCAGCCTCTGATTCCTGGATAAACAGAAAAGGGTGCAAAATATTTTGAGAGCTGAAGTCTGAGATGTTGTGGTGACCACTTAATCAGAGTAGTGTTGATGTTTACCCTGCACATGAACAAATAGAACAGTACAGCACAGTGCAGGCCCTTTGGCCCTCAATGTTATGCTAAGCTATGTCCGAACCCAGGATCAAGCCATCCCAATCCCTGTCATTCTGGTGTGTTCCGTATGCCTATCCAATAACTGCTTGAATGTTTTTAGTGCCTGACTGCACTATCACAGCAGGCGGTGAATTTCACACCCCAACTACCCTCTGAGTAAAGAATCTACTTCGGCCATTCCTCCTATATCTTCCACCATGAATCTTTTAGTTATGCGCCCTAGTAACAGCTACATTCACTCGCGGAAATAGTCTTTGCACGTCCATTCTATCAATCCCCTCATCATCTTATGAACCTCTATTAAGTCGCCTCTCATCCTACTCCGCTCTAAAGAGAGAAGCCCCAGCTCCCTCGAGCTTTCCACATAAAACCTACCCTCCAAACCAGACAGCATCCTGGTAAATCTCCTCTGCACTCTCTCCAATGCTTCTATATCCTTATAGTGAGGTGACCAGAACTGCATACAATATTCCAAATAATTCAAACATGTTACCTAGCTTCTCCCGACATCCTGATTAACACCCTTTCAACCACTATTCAACCTAATCCAGAATGGTGACTTTGCTTCTGCCGGAACCTGTAACCCAAAAAATGAACTTCGCAGCTCTGAAGAAATGTATCCCACCCACTGAAACTGAAGGCGTAGGATGGAATAAATTTAGGCTCTTGCATAAACAATTTTAGATATTAGGACATGTTTACAAAGTTTATTTATTGATGTCACAACAGGCTTACATCAACACTGCAGTGAAGTTACTCAGAAAATCCCTAGGTTGCCACAGTCCAGCGCCTGTTCAGTTACGCTAAGGGAGAATTTAACATGGCCAGTGCACCTAACCAACATATCTTTTGGACTGTGGGAGGAAATCGGAGCAACTGGAGGAAACCCATGCAAACACCAGGAGAATGTGCAGACTCCTTGCGGATAGTGACCCAAGCGAGGAATCGAACCTGGGACCCTGGTGCTGTGAGGCAGCAGTGCTAACCACTGTATAGCTGTGCCCCCTGTATTAAACAGCAGGGCCTCTGGAGTGGTGCACTCAGATAAACTGTTGGTGCCACATACTTGTCAGAGTAAGAATGGCAAGATAATGAGGATGATCTGTAGTTTGCAAAATGGGGTAGTATGGAAGGGATTTGATCATTGAAATAGGACTGAAAGCATTGTCTTTGCTAGTGGGGTTAACATTAATATGCTATTAGAGAGGAGAATAATAGATCACAGATTTGAACAAAGGGGAGTTCAGGAGAATTGAATTGGCCAAAACAGTGTGGTTATTGATGAAGTTAATGCGCAGAATGGTGGAATTGTTACTGCACAGAAGGAGGCCATCTCGTGATTGTTTTCTGGGTCTCTCTTGGAACAATTTACCTATTGCCACCTCTTTTCCTCCTTCCTGCAGACCTTGGTTCCTTTTCACATCCCATTATATCCTTCATGATTCAATTGAACTTGCCTGGACCACACTCACTAACAGCATATTCCAACTTATAACCACTTGCTACATGAAAATGTTCTAATATCTCCATTGCTTCTTTTGCTTAAAAAGTGACCTCTTGTCCTCGATCCTTCCCCTAGGGGAAGTTTTCCCCTATTTATTTGTCTTGACATCTTCTGATTTCGAATACATCCCTCAAATATATTCTCAACGTTCTCCAAAGAAAACAGTCCAACTTTTCCAGTCAATTGACATAACTGAAGTTTCTCAGCCCCGGGCTGGGCTGGGGCTCTCTCCTAACACACTCAGTTCTTTCCTAAAGTACAGGTATGTGTTAGAATTATTTGGACTGTTGCAGGACTAAAAACTAGACATTCTAAAGCAAATTGCAACACTGTTTTTGGAAAGGATTATATTTCTGCATGATGGAGGTTTACAGTGTGGAAACAGGCCCTTTGGCCCAGCTTGTCCATTAAGTGAGTTGCAATTGCTCGCATTTGGCCCATATCCCATATACTAGTCTTACCCATGTAACTATCTAAATGCTTTTTAAAAGACGAACTTGTACCTGCCTCTACTACTGCCTCTGGCAACTCGTTCCAGACACTCACCACCCTCTGTGTGGAAAAAATTGCCCTTCTAGACCCTTTTGCGGATCTCTCCTCTCGCCTTAAACCTATGCCCTCTAGTTTTAGACTCCCCTACCTTTGGGGAAAGATATTGAATATCTACCTTATCTATGCCCTTCATTATTTTATAGACTTTTATAATATCATCCCTAAGCCTCCTATGCTTCAGGGAAAAAAGTCCCAGTCTTACCAGCCTTTCCTTATAACTCAAACCATCAAGTCCCAGTAGCATCCTAATGAATCTTTTCTACACTCTTTCTAGTTTAATTATATCCTTTCTATAATCAGGTGACCAGGACTGTACACAATATTCCAAGTGTGACTTTACCAATGTCAACAAAATGCCCAACTCCAGTATCAATGTTCTGACCAATGAAACCAAGCATGCCGCATGCCTTCACTACCCTGTATACCTGTGACTCCTTTTTCAAGGAGCTATGAACCTGTACCCCTAAATCTCTTTGTTCTATAACTCCCCCCAGTGCACCATCATTAACTGAGTAGGCCCTGCCCTGATTTCATCTATCAAAATGCAATATCTGGCATTTATCTCAAAACTTCGGCATGGTGGCACAGTGGTAAGCACTGCTGCCTCACAGCGCCAGGGACACGGGTTCAATTCCGACTTCGGGTCACTGTCTCTGTGGAGTTTGCACATTCTCCCCGTGTCTTCATGGGTTTCCTCCAGGCGCTCTGGTTTCCGCCCACAGTCCAAAGATGTGCAGGTTAGGTTGATTGGTCATGCTTACTTGACCCTAGTGTCAGGTGGATTAGCAGGATATGTGTTTGGGTTATGGGAATAGGGCCTGGGTGGGATTGTGGTCGCTGCTGAAGGGCCTTTTCCTGCATTGTAGGGATTCTCTGATTCTAAGCTCCAGCTGCCATTCATTAGCCCAGTGACCCAATTGATCAAGATCCCGTTGCAATCCTAGATAATCTTTTTCACTGTTCACCGTCCACCTGCAAACTTAGTAACCATGTCTCCTGAAGTCTCATCCAAATCATTGATATAAATGACAAATATCCAGCTCAGCACCAATCCTTGGTCACGGACTTCCAGTTTGAAGAACAAACCTCTACAATCACACTGTCTTCTGTCATCAAGCCAATTTTGTATCCACTTAGATACCTCACCCTGGATCCTGTGAGATTTAACTTTATGCAGCAACCTACCGTGCGGTACCATATCAAAGGCCTTGCTAAACTCCATGTGACAACATCGACTGCATTGCCCTCATCTACCTTCTTAGTTATCCCTTCAAAAAAACTCAAATCAAATTCGTGAGACATGATTTTCCACTCACAAAGCCATGCTGTCCCTAATCAGTCCTTGCTTCTCTAAGTGCCTGTAGATCCTGTCTCTCAAAATACCTTCCAACAACCTACCCACTATAGACACTAGACTCACTGACCTGTAGTTCCCAGGTTTTTCCCTGCAGCCTTTCTTAAACAAAGGCACAACATTTGCCACCTCCAACCTTCAGGCACCTCACCTGTGGCTGTTGATGATTCAAATATCTCTGCTAGGGGAGCTGCAGTTTCCTCTCTAGCCTTCCACAACATCCTGGGATACACTTCATCTGGTCAGATTTATCGACCTTGATGTACTTTAAGACTATCAGCACCACTACCTCTGTAATATGTACAAAGCTCAAGACTTCACTATTTATTTCCCCAAGTTTCCTAATATCCATCAGAGCATAAGGATGCTGTAGGATCAACAGAGAAGAATTGAGGAATAGAAAAGGAAATAATAAATTTTTGAATACCCACTGCCAAACAATGGAGATGAGAGAAAGGATGACATTTTCCAACATTGACAGCATGAAAGAAGAACAGAGCAATAAGAATGAGTTGGTTTTAATTACCCCGAGGGAGAATTGAATATGTATGTCATCAGAATGCCTCCAAGACTGCTTCCTAGAACACATTGTTTCTGCTCCTACAATGGCATTGCTTGATTGATTTCTGGGAAATGAAGTGGAATAAATAGCTAATATCACTCGGAGAATAATTGAGTAACTGCGACAACAATGTGTTTGAGTTCACTCTAAGAATAGAAAAAGGTAATGAGTCCAAGATAGAGTTATTGGTCAAACTAAAGGCCTGGTTCAGTGATTATTCGAGGGGATATCTTGATCTTTGGAGAAATGCGAATATCATTACACTTTACTGTTATAACAATTTGAAATGTTTTGCAATGTATCTTTCAGATTTTGTGATGCAGTATACTTTTTTTAGAAAAATTATTAGAGGAAATATGGACCAAATTAACCAGACAGTAAGTTTAACAAACAGTTGAATAAGAATCATGTCATCATAGAATTATACAATGCAGAAGAGGCCCTTCGGCCCATCGAGTCCTCACCGACACATTACAAACACCTAAACTCCCACCTGATTTCATTTGCCAGCACTTGGCCCATAGCCCTGAATGTTACGATTGCCAAGTGCTCATCCAGATACTTTTTGAAGAATGTGAGGCAACCTACCTCCAGAACCCCCTCAGGCAGCACATTCCAGACTGTCACCATCTCTGGGTGAAAAAGCTTTTCCTCACATCCCCCCAAATGTCCTGCCCCTCACCTTGAATCTTTATCCCCTCATGACAGACCCTTCAACTATGCGGATCAGCTGCTCCTTATCCACTCGATGCCTCTCATAATCTTGATTCACCTCAATCAGGTCGCTCCTCAGTCTTCTCCGCTCCAACAAAAACAACCCAAGCCTATGCAACCTCTCTTCATAATTAAATGTTCCATCCCTGGCAGCATCCTGCTGATCTCCTCTGCACCCCCTCCACTGCAGTCGTATCCTTTTGATAATGTGGCAACCAGAACTGTACGCAGTCCTCTCACTGTGGCCTCAGCAAAATTCTATACAACTCCAACATGACTTCCCTGTTTCTTTAATCTATGCCTCGACTGATAAGGCAAGTGACTCATATGCCTTTTTCACCATCCTACTAATGTGCCCTTCTGCTTTCGGAGATCTGTGAACAGACACGCCAAGGTCCCTTTGTTCCACAGAACTTCCTACTGTTCTACCATTCATTGAGTACTTTCTTGTCAAATTACTCCTTCCAAAGGGTATGAACTTGCAGTTTTCATTGTTAACTTACATCTGCCACTTATCTGCCCATTTGACCATTCCGTCAATACCTTCCTGTAGCCCAAGATACTTTGCCTCACTGTTAACCACCTGCCTAATCTTTGTCATCCACAGATTTACTAATCCTAGCCCCCACATAGTCATCAATGTAATTTATATAGATGACGAAGAATAGGGGGCCCAACACAGATCCCTGAGACACGCCACTCGATATTGGCTTCCAGTCAATAAGGCTTGAGAAGCGTTCATTAACGTGACAAATAGATTCCCGTAAGGCAGGAAATGAGTGCATGGAACTGCCAAGTTCATGGAAAAGAGATTAAAACTGAACTGAAACTTAAAAGGGAAGTAAGCATATGATGAAGATGTGACTTGGTTGGTTTGCAGTGTCAGTTACGGGAACTGAGGGGCAATTTCTGCAGCTACTTTGCCATTTAAACAATGGAAAAACACCACGTGATAAATAAATAAAAGCCAATCCATTGTGAAGTATTCATGGACAAATATATAGATTGTCTGCTTTATTCTTTTCATTGTTGTGGGTAAAATGCATATTTTGAGTTAACTAAATGCATTTGTACAAACTGATAGGAGTAAAATCTATAATGCATATGCCTGCAAACACACCAGGTTAACTGTATTAAATGTATGCCGGTTGTGAACAGCTGTCTTGAAGTTAATCTTCATTTTCAGTGACAGTAGTCTTTGTTTTTATTGAAAAGCAATATAAAATTCCCCAGTCTTGTATTCCCATCCTTTCAAGCATGTTAGGTAAATTATGCCAGTTTCTGGTCATACTGCATCGAGTTAGCATGATTATCTGTGTCCCTCTTTTTAATGATGTGGGTATGCTGGCGTTGGACTGGCGTAAACACAGTAAAAAGTCTGACAACACCAGGTTTTAGTCCAACCGATTTATTTGATAATAGACTCACAAGCTTTCGAGGTTTCCCTCTTCGTCAGGTGAATGGAGAGTTCTGGCCTCAGAGCATATAAAGCACAGACAGTTTAGAGATTACTGATTAGAATGCGAATCCTTACACCTAACCTGCTGTTCAAGACCTGAAGTGGCTGACAATGTGAGTGGAAGGAGCACTGATCACAGGTTACAGAGATGTGTATTGTCTCCAGACAGTACAGTAAGTGAGGTTTTGCAAACCCAGGCAAGTCACGGGGGTTACAGTGCGACATGTTAGGTGTAAGGATTCGCATTCTAATCAGTAATCTCTAAACTGTCTGTGCTTTATATGCTCTGTCTGAGGCCAGAACACTCCATTCACCTGACGAAGAGGGAAACCTCGAAAGCTTGTGAGTCTATTATCAAATAAATCGGTTGGACTAAAACCTGGTGTTGTCAGACTTTTTACTGTGTTTCCCTCTTTTTAAGACAGGAATGCCCTCACAGGATTATAGTAGCCAGCATGTGAAGTAAAGATGATCTTTTTTAATCCCGGTCATACTATAGCTTAATTAGATGTTGGACAGCAAAATAAAGGACTGGCAGTTCAGAATTGTAACTTGTTATGTTTAAGTACTTCAATTGGTAAAAATTGTGCTAATTCTTTAGTTAAACTGTATTGTTAAGTAAAGTTTCTTGTGATAAAAGAATTCTAGTGTGTCAATAAAATCATACCTGGAGTGACACATCTTATCCTCACTAAAGTCAAAAATAGTTGGGATCTAGTCTTAATTTTATAATATACCTTGGAGTTTCTGATCTGGTCCCTAACACAGTGGATAAAGAACTGGGCTCTGAATGTTGCACTCAAGAGGTCAAGAAGAAGGGCTTTGCAGGGACCATGGCCAGAATTTTTAATCTATTTTAGATTTGTAAATTATGTTGGACAGTCAGTGTAATAGCTTTATTATTTGTAAAGAGAGACATGGATAATCTGGCAAGAGACTAATCAGTGTCTGAATCAAATTAATGAATTTATGAGATCATTAAATACAGCCAGAAAGATATCAAGTGTGGAAAAGAAGTGGTGCATTCTGGCATGTATAGATTTTCAGAAAGCATTTGATAATCCTGGTATATGGTGTATGAGAACATGTGGGATATGCAACATGGGAAAAGAAGTTAATGACAGATTGGGTTTAATGGATGTTGTTCAGATAAGGGAAGAAGGGTTAGAAGTGGTGTACCGGACAAGTAAGTACTGAATCCATGTTTGTTAATATATATGTAGCTGTCCATTGCACGTCCTGCTAACATCTCCTCGAGGTCCTTTCATTCTCAGTCTTCATCAAACCCTCTACGTTTGCATGTTCAGCAAATTTCAGCCATATTCTTCAAGTCCAAGAATAAACTTAAAAGGAGTAAAGAGTTGAACTGTTTGCAATGATGGACAACTAATAGTTCAAGTAATTTAATTCGTTAAATTACAAATACAGGTATTTAAAGCCTAAAAGACAAGAAGGAATCTGATTAAATGTTTTGAAGAGCTGACTAAATTACTGATCAGGGAATGTAGTTGTTATTTATATGGATTTGCAGAAGGCATTTGATAAGGTCCTATGTACTGTACTGTTGGCTAAAATTTAAGTTTGTGGAGTTAAGAGCAAAATATTAACACATTGATTGGATAATAAGTATCAGAATAGCTCTGAGAGGTCATCAGCCTGAAATGTTAATTTTGTTTCTCTTCAGTAGTTCCCTGATCGACTGAGTTTTTCCAGCATTTCTGGTTTATATTTTTGATTTCCAGCACTTGCAGTATTTTGTCATTATACCTGTTTAAGTGCAAGATGTCACTACATCTTTCCTCAAATAAGGGGACCAAAACTGCATAAATATCCCATTGTGCAATGATCAGCAAACATCCCCATAGCTGACTTTTGTGTTGGTGAGAAGCTTATTGTGAAACTGCTAAAGGTGGTTACGCCTTGGCCACTACCTTGAGGAGCTCCTGCAGTGATGTCCTGGAACTTAGATGATTTGCCTCCAACAACCATAACCATCAAGCTTTGTGTTACGTACGCCTCTGATCATTGGAGTGTTTTCCACCTGATTCCCTTTGACTCTGGTTTATCAGGGACTCCTTAATGCCATGTATAGTCAAATGCTACCTTAAAGCAGACAGTCATTGTCACCTCGCTTCTGGAGTTCATCTCTTCTGTTGATGTTTAAACCAAGGCTGTAATGAGGTCAGAAGTATATGGCTCTGGCGGAACCCAAACCGAGCATCAGTGAGCAGCTTATTGCTGAGTTAAGTGCTTTTTGATAGCAGTGTCAATGATGGTTGGGTGAGATTTGTCTTTGTCGATGTGACATACCTGGACAATTTTGCACATTGCTGGGTAGAGGCTAGTGTTGTAGCTGTACTGGAATAGCTTGGCTAAGGGTGCAGCTCGTTCTGGAGTAAAGATTTTTTGTATTACTGCCGGAACATTGTGAGGACCCATAGTCTTTGCAGCATCCAGTGCCTCAACCATTTCTTGATGTCAATTGACTTAGGAATGGCAGCTGTGATGCTGGGGACTTCAAGAGAAAACCGAAATGTATCGTTGACTCAGCACTTGTGGCTGTGGATGGTTGCAAATGTTTCAGCCTTGTCTTCTGCACTGATGTGCTGAGTTCCCCTATCACTGTCCAGCCACCTGCTGGCTGTATCTTGTCAATGGGATGGTTATGGTGGCATTGGGGCATTATCTGCAAGATGTGATTACGTGAGTACGACAATGTCATGATGTCGGTGGTCCATCCAGTTTCATAGGTTTGGTGTAACAGAGTGGCTTGTTAAGCCATTGAAGAATCAGCTACATTGTTGTGGAGTCATGTGTAGGGCAGTCCAGGTAAAGATGACTGAATCATTCTTTAAGGGGAAATTTTTACGACAGTTGACATTTGTTTTCAGGTCACCATTAGACTAGCTTCTGAAATTCCATCTCCTGCCATGGTGGGATTTGAACCCGTGTCCCCAGAACATTAGTCTGGGCCCCTGGATTGCAAGTCTAGTGATAAAGCACTATATTACCACCTCCTCTTTAAGGCTTTCTGAAAATTCAAACAGACAACATACATTGCATTCTTTCATCAAGCTTCCTTGTTACTTCATCAAAAAATTCATTTAGTTTTATTGGCAAATAAAACTACGACGGGGGAAATAATTTTACACAGCAAACGATTAGGACCTGGTCCAGGCTGCCAGAATGTGTGATGGAGGCAGGTTATATTGAAACTTTCAAAAGGGAACTGGATCATTATCGGAAAATGAACAAAATGCAGGCTACAGGGAAAAGGCAGGGGAGTGCCATCAAGTGAACTGTTCTATCAGAAAGCCATCACAGATGGTCTCCTCTGAGCTGTGGCTATTTTCCATAAAGTAGAATGTCTTGATTGGAAGAGGTCTACTTATTTGATGAGAATGACCCAGCTTGGGTGAAACAAACAGACAAACAGGAAGAACTGCAGTGGAGCAATGGGTGAGAGTCTTTAAGGAAGTGATGCTTCAGATACAAGTTATGGCCACACAAGGGTGAAAAGTAGGGGATCAAAAAATGGTTACTTGGATGAACAAGAAACTAGAGATTATGACGAAACGGAGGAAAAAAACAGTGTATGATACATGTCAGGTAAATTTTTTCAAGTGGATGTGAAGTCAATTACAATAAGTGGAGAAGGGATATGGGGAGGAAAAGAAGACTGACAAGAAGAGAATAGAACATAGAATGGCAGTTAATGAGGAGGCACAGTGGTTAGCCAGGGACCCAGGTTTGACTCCAGCCCTGGGTGACCATGCGGAGTATGCACATTCTCAACATGTCTACATGGGTTTCCTCCAGGTGCTCTGATTTCCTTTTACAGTCCAAAGGTATGCAGGATAGGTGGATTACCCCTGGTGAGTGCATGGGGTAAACACAGTGAGAAGTCTTACAACACCAGGTTTAAGTCTAACTGATTTATTTGATAGTAAACTTGCAAGCTTTCAGGGTTTGCCCCTTCGTCAGGTGAATGGAGAGTTCTGGCCTCAGACAGAGCATGTAACAGCATGGGGTTACAGGGATGGGGGAGTGGGTCTGGATAAGATGCTCTTTTGGAGAGTCGGAGCAGACTGATAGGCCAAATGGCCTACTTTTGTACTTCGGGATCTATGGGTGCTGTTAACATAAAAGGAAGTCCCAGCATGTAAATAATAAGCATGTACTAAGAGGTGGAGTGTGTCCTGTCGAGGTACAAAAGAGGATGATATATGCTTCGTGGTACAGGACAAGGCTAGAATACTTTGAGAACTTTATACCACTGTTTAGAACGTAGAACATTACAGCACGGTACAGGCCCTTCGGCCCTCGATGTTGCGCCGACCAGTGGAACCAATCTAATGACCCTCTAACCTAAACTATTCCAATGTTATCCATATGCCTATCCACTGACCATTTGAACGCCCTTAATGTTGGCAAAGTTTACTTAGATGGGAATCTGACAAAATAACAGCGATAGTGGAAATAGTAAAAATAAAGGATGTCGTGATACTTGAGAGGGAGGTGGAACTGGGAAGGCTTACTGAACATACCTGATTTGGAAGGCTTGAATTCAGGTTGCAGTGAAGTGTGCGAGCAGAGAGCAGAAGAGCTATCCATAATCTCCTAATCTTCCCTAGATATTTGGGTGGGGTACCAGCAGATTACACAGTGGCAAATGTGACGCCCTTACTGAAGAAAGTAGTTGAAGCCATTTCCAGGTAAATTTGTTGTTAGTTTAACATTGACATTGGTGTGCCATGGAAACACTGCTGCCTCACAATACCAGGGACCTAGGTTTGATTCCAGCCTTTGGCTGTCTGTATGGAGTTTGCATGTTCTCTCGCTGTCTGTGTGGGTTTCCTCCGGGTGTTCTAGTTACCTCCCACAGTCCACAGATGTGCGGGTTAGGCGGGATTGAACATGGTAAATGGCCCTTTAGTGTCCAAAGATGTGTAGGTTGGGGGATTAGCGGGGTAAATGTGTGGTGATAGGGCAGAGATTGGACCTAAGTAAGATGTCCTGCTGGATAGTGGGTGCAGACTCGATGGGCTGAATAACTTCTTGCTGCACTTCAGGAATTCTATTCTAAATAGTGGATCAAGGTTTAGAAACAATCATTGGGGAAAAATCAGCAGGCAGTTGGAGTCAGCATGTATAAAAGGTAGATCACATTTGACTAAAATTAACTGAATTAAATCTATACCTTCTACATCTACTATGGGAATAGTTTCTCTATATCTACTCTATCCAAAACCAAAACTCAAGATTTTGAATACCTCTATGTATACCTCAACCTTCTCCAAACAGAGCAGTTGCAACTTCCACAATCTGTCTACATAATTGAAGTTCCTCATCCCTGAAACTATTTTCATGAATCTTTTCTGCACATTATTTTTCTCTAATATCTTTGCCACCTTCCTAAAGTATGGTGCCTAGGACTGGATGCAGTGCTCCAGTTGAGGCAAAACTAGTGTTTTATGAAGATTTGACATAACTTTCTTGTTTTTGTTCTCTAATGCCCCTATTAATAAAGTCCAGGATGCCATATTTTTATTAACTGAGCTCTCAACCTGATCCTGCCAGCTGCCATGACGTATGAACATATGTAGTCAGGTTCCCCTGCTCCTCCGCTCCCTTCAGTTTATGAATCACCTCATATTTCTGCCACTCGCCTGTCCAATCCACCACCCATCCTTTAGTGCAGAGGAAAGTGCAAAACTTAAAAGTTACAATATTTCCAAGTTTTTTATCACTGCAAATTTTGAATATTTATTCCTGAAACCAAGGTCTTGATCGTTAATATATCTCAGGAAGATCAATGGCCCAGACACTGATCCTTGGGGAACTCCACAATAAGTTTTCTTCCATCTTAAATAGAATCACTCACCGCTGCTATTTGTTTTCTGTCACTTAGCCAATTTTGTATTCATGTTTCGACTGCCCTTTTTATTCTATGAGTTCCAACTTTGCTCAGAAGTCCGGTGTGTGTCACTCGGCAATCCACGTAAACCAAATCCGTGGCGTTAGCCTCATAAAGTTCCTCTGTTATCATGTTAAAAAAACACAATTTATCCGTGACAAATCCATGCTGGTTTTTAATTAATTGTCCAAGTGTCTTTAATTTTGGCCCGAACTAACATTCTTAAAAGCTCCCCATCACCAAGGTTAAATGAGAGTTGTCGATTAAAGATCGACCGGTTGAGGTGTGCATGATGTTGGAGGTGTGTTTCATAGAATCCCTGCAATACAGAAGGAGGCCATTTGGCCCGTCATGTCTGCACCGACAGCAATCTACCCAGGCCCTATCCTCATAACCCCACATATTTTTCCTGCTAATCTCTGTAACCTATGCTTCCCAGGACACAAAGGGACAATTTACTATGGCCAATCAATCTACCCCACATCTTTGGATTGTGGGAGGAAACCGGAGCACCTGGAGGAAACACGCACAGATGTGGGGAGAATGTGCAAACTCCACACAGGTAGCGACCTAAGCCCAGAATCGAACCGAAGTCCCTGGAGCTGTGCCACCGGGCCACTGCCCGGTGTGTGTCGAAGTGAGAATGGGTAGAGGAGTCTGTGGGCGTCGGGGGTGGAGGGACATAGGGTTGAAGAGGACGCGGAGGGGATGAAGAGGTTGTGAGTGGGTACATGGGATTGGGTGGGGGGAATTGGCATGTCATGTACAGATGGATGGAAATTGTAAGTGGTGAATTGGAAGAGGGTGTATTATACAGGGATGGATGTGGGCAAAACATTTGGGTAGGTATCATTGTTCATTAACTAATTGAAGCAGACAGTTTCTTTAGCTTGACTTACTTTCATCTATCAGAAATTGAAAACTTGTAAAGGAGCAGTGATATTAATCAGTGACATGAATTTTTGAGGGTGTATTGACATTCATTTCTCCTTGTGGAATGGAGGCTGCTCATTCAAGGATTCTGTTTTTATCAGGAGTTTTATATTCACTTAATGTGCAAGTCGTAAACCACAAATCACTGTACGTTCAGTTTATTGGATCTGCTGGTAATAGGAGCTCATTGAAAACTTGGTGTTTTATTCATGGGATGAAGCAATTTGACATCCAAATGGTTATTTGCATGTATCTTGGAGTTCCAGTCTAATAGTTTCTATTGCTCTTCTGGTACTCTGTGGCAGGTGAAATATGTCTCGTAGGGAATCTTGGCAGCTAACCAGGTAAGTGTCCCTGATGTTTTGCTGCTGCAGCTGACTTTCCATGCCTGGTGTTGTCTTGGCTTCAGTTGGTTAGTGCTATGTTGTTTTCTTTGGTTGGTTTGTTTGAAGTGTGCCCTCCAGCATGATGCTTGTAGTTTAAATGCGATGATTCTTTTTATAGTAGCTAACCGCCTTGTTTTCAAGGTACTGATTAACAACAGCTTCCCTCAATGTAGTACCTTAACGTGAGAAATGTCCCATGATACTTCACAGGAGTGAGTCTGTCTTTTACAGAAATAAGAAAATAATTGAAGGATGTGGTGGAAGAGGGAGTTGTGATAATGAAAAATATTTGTTTAACTTACCTGTATTCAATATTATTATAATAGAGTCCCCACAAGAGGTTAAAAACTTAGTTTCAGACAGAATGACATTCAGTTTAGAACCCTCAGAGGTTGTCTGCATGGGTTTTATCATCAGTACTTGCAAGATAATAGTTTTTTTCTTTTAAAAGCTTGGCCCTTCCAATAATTAACTTGGAGGCAAATTACCCACAGGAGCTCCGTGCTTGTTCCATAAGCCTTATATTTGCCAATCTTTGAAATTAACAGACAACTAGTTTGATAACTTGCTTTGATATATCCACGGGTTCTTGAACAGCTGATTAGTTGGCTCACAGAATGATGAATGAGGAAGGCCACTTGGCCTAATCGAACTTCTATCGAAAGTGATCCCGGCGCTGTGTCTCTGCCCCTTGCAATATCCAACTTATTCCAGAGTTTTTGCCTTATTCCACTTAACGCATGCTGGGTTTAACAATTATTTCCTGATATCAATCCTAAAAGGACTCATCTCTTGTTTGACCCTGTGTTCCTGGTTTTACTCTAGTTTTTTTAGTAATACCATGGGTTAACCTCTTGCCTCCCAGGTATCCCTTACATACGTTACTACCCCACTCATTTTTGTGCATTCTTGGTTTTCTAATCACTTCCTTTCAGAAAGAAAATCTGTTGTCTTTACTTGGCCTGATCTATGTGTGACTCCAGACCCACAGCAATGCAATTGACTCCTAAATGTTCTCTGAAACTGGATGGACTACCTGGCATTGACCTAGACACTGGAAGTGAAAATGGCAAACCCAGTCCTGTCGACTCTGCACAATCTTCCTGTCTAATATCTGGGGGCTGATGCTAAAATGGGGAGAGCGTCAAACAAACTAATGAAGCAACAGTCTGATGTAGTCGTTCTCATGGAATCATAGCTGCCTGCTATGTACTGGATGCCATAATTCCTGGAACGACCCTGCCCTGCCAGCAGGACAGACCCAGCAGAGATAATGGCATAGTGGTATTCAAGGAGGGAGTTGCCTGGGAGCTCTGAGCATCCACTCTGGACCCCATGAAGTCTCATGGCATCAGGTCAAACATGGGCAAGGATTCAGATTGTTCTCTGGGTGGGGAATCCTAAAGTCCATCACTGAGTAGCTCAGTACCACTACCAACGATGGAGCTGACTGATTCCTAAAGGATATAGTTCTTGACTGATTCTGTGTAAGGTGGTGAGGGAACCAACAAGAAGTAAAAAACCTACTTGACCACGTCCTCCCCATCTACCCTGTTGCTGATGTATCTGCCCATGACAGTATTGGCAGGAGTGACCATCCCGTACTTCACATTGAGGATACCCTCTACTGTGCTATCTGGCAGTACCACCATGCTAAATGGCATAAATTCTGAGTAGACCTAGCAGCTCAAAAGGCATCCATGAGACACCGTGGCCATCAGCAGCAGCAGAATTATATACAATCACAACCTATAACCTCATGGTCTCAGCATATCCCCCACTTACTTCAAACTGGGGATTAACCCTAATTCAATGAAAAGTTCCTGAGGAACTGACATCAAAAAAGAGCAACAGAAGTTTATCTCCCAACTTCAAATGGTTAAACCGATTGATCCAAGTGTGCAGGTACAACTTAGAGTCAAGCACTCAGAGAAGTATCAGCTTTATCGGGAGCCTCATCACGGACTGGCTAGCAGCTCCCACCTTGGTGCTGCCAAAAGGTTCACGTGATTCAGAAGAAAAAATGTAAAATCAGTAACTATTGCAGCACTCCACCGTGTCTCGAGCTGAATCAGTTGTTCTCACTTCCAAGTATGCTGGTCTAATAGTCATTGCTCAGTCCCACAATGCCCTTCAGCATTTTCTCAGTGTGGAATCTGGAGGAGGAGGTTTATCTCCCACGGTTTCACTGTGGAATTGGGAGGAGGAGGTGGCCTCCACAGAAACAGGAAGGGTACATCCTTCCTGCATCTGCCTTGTCTATCCTGTTAGCATTTTACAGGTTTCCTCAGATAACGAAACAAAAACTGCACACAATATTCCATGTGTGGTCTCACCAAGGCACTGTATAACTGCAGCAAGACTTCCCTGCCCTGTTCTTGAATCTTTTGCTCAGAAAACCGTCATACCATTTTGTGCTGAACCTGTATCCTTCTGTTTGGTGACCGGTGTACAAAAACACTCAGATCTCATTGCAGCTCCTTCCTCTCAATCTATAGCCATTCAGACATCATAGCACTCTTCTGTTACAACAGTAAATCAGATGACCTGAGACTTCTTGAATGTCATGTTGTCTGGCCTTGGTTTCTGTGTCCTATCATGTCACATTCCTTTTCATTCTGGAAGAATTCCCAGTGTTCTTTCAGAAATGGCATTGTTCTCACACCATCCTGCCAACCACACATTTAACTTCATAATCCACAAGTGAACTTCCTTTCCAAATAACTGAAGTGTTCCAGAAAACATTATTCTGTATCTGTAATCTTGCGATGTTGAATCGCTCCTCATAGTTTTTATGGCCCCCATGTTATTGCAATGCTGTTAATCCTGATGAGAATTTCTACTCTGTCCCTAACTATGCTGTTCAGTAGATCTTCTAACTTTTCGCCAGTATGTTCTGCTCTAGCTCCATGTAGCCAATTAAATAGATGGTCTTCCGACACCTAAGGCAATCCACTTCCTGAGCAAAGAATTGCCTACAATTAAAGCCTTTCTCTGACATGCAGACTGCACTTCTCTCTGCTTTTATACCTGCTTTTATTTTGGGGACTTGTATTTCTCTGTATCATTGGAAAGTGCCCGTTACCAGTTTGCTAATGGAATCTCTTAAGTAGCTCCATTGTGTTTCCTATACATTTACAAGCTTGATAACCCAATGCCCTCACTTTCTCTACTTGTGGTATGCTTCCGGTATGACAGTTTTTTTCTGATTGAGCAGGTATGCAGCTGTAATTCCTCAAAGTTTGCTCTTGTGGCTTTATTGCTGACTTGAGATGTATGACCCTTAAATGACCCCCCATCTATCTGTCCTTGTACATTCCTTCATCTTACTTTCCAAAGCCAGAATTATTTTTCACAGATGTGTCATGCGTCATTTTACTTCTCGTGTATCTGCTTTTATTATTCGTGCACATCCAACAATCAACTCAAGGTCTCCATCTCCATTTTTATTCTCTTGGCCATTTTCTTATGTTCTTCCCTCAATTCCTTGCTTTTAACTTTTATTTAATCCCAGGGACTCTCATTTGATTATCCTTCCATCAAGTGCTATTTTTAGCTTTGACATAACCTTGATGCTTTGTTTCATGTATGTTAACAAGGTATTATTTAGGTTTTTTGTGTAGTTTTTTTGTCATCTACCTCGGGTAGGTGTTGCTGCACCTTGGTTCCTCTCCACTAGGAGCTCAGGAATGGTCTGTTAAATATTCTCCTGTACATTGCCTTTAAAAAAAAGTAACTAGAATAACTTACCTGCCTGTCTCTCCTGCTTCTGTGTTACTTCACCTAATTTGCTAAAACTTCATGCTTTTTGGAGGCAATAGGTAATCAAACTGCCTCTGTAATGAAGTTGAACTTGTGATTGTTCCTTTTACATTTCTTCAGCCGGTAGTGTTTCTAATGTTCTGCACTAGATTATTCATTTGTTAAACTTCGTGGGCTGCTTCTTTGGAGACAGTGTATTGAGTTTGAGGTTATGCTCCATGTTGCATGGCTTGATTTGAAAGTAACTGTTCATCACACTGAGTCCATGGTAATAGCATAGCTTCAGCAATCTCTTCATTTTCCTGAAGAGTGAAATGTGGATCAGATCAGAAGGGAGGGGCAGGCCAGTGATGGTTTTGGACCTTTAATGAATCGTTGTGTTGCTGACAATTTTGATTGTGGCCTGAGGTGGGGTTCTGAGCATCAAATGATCAGCCCAAGAATAATATTCACCTTGCAAATAAGTACATGTCCATGGTTCATGAAATGTTCAGAAATAAATCCATAAAAGGTATATACCTTGTTTTTGATAGAAAACTGGCCGAATAGCAAAGTCTGTTAGGATAACACATGTTGCCTTTCAGTAAATCTGTCAATTTACTGTGTTTGGCTACATTGGTTTATACCCTAAACCTTGGTCTGGTTCACTCAGGCAGGGTGACAAGAGTTGTCTGGTCAATTCCATTTGTCATGATTGTTTACCCACATTTTACTCTTATAGTCATAGGCAAAAGCTTTTGGAGTGGTTAATGAAGCTGGACAGGTTTTAAAGTGGCAGTATTTGAAATTGAGAATGAGATGAAGCAGGGTGAAGAGATTTTGTAGAGATTTTCCAGTGCATTGGTTGTGTGCCTCCAGTTGTTGCGATGCATTGTGTTAGCATAATGTGTGGTCCATAGGGATTAATCAGCTTGTTACCGCTTGCTTCCAGCTTTCACTGCTAGCTAGCAGTCAGCTATTGAGGGGAAAAAAAGAGATGAGTGCATAAGCCTTTTCTCCCAAAGCATAACCTATTCAGCAAGTCATATGAAGTGTCTCCCTATGGGAACCTATGTAAACAATGTACCTTGCAGATCCAGACTAAATGATGGGATTCAGAAGAGGCCTGCTCCTTAGATGCATGGCATGCAGACTGACCACCATGTGATGACATTCTGATGCCATGACCCAGATTCCCAGGTCTGGTGAATAGCCCCACTGCCTTTTGAGTGTTTTGGGAGAGAAGGTGGCTAAGGGAGTCAACTCGGACAGAAATTCTGGATTGGAGTCTTCTGGGTAGTAATCTATCATCTGACAGGCACCCTTTCAGCTCCTTGTGCAGCAGGGCTGGTTACAAACAATATTGGCTTTATTCTTTGAGCAATATTGGCAATGTTGACGGGTGTCCTGATGCTTATGAAATTTAGGCTGTCCCGATCATTTGCCCAGGTCTAAGTCTCGCGGAGGGCACTCCAACTTTATGGTTTACTTAGAACACAAGAAGAAACATTGACTGGTTATAAGCTCTCCCTTCATTTTGGGTGGGGGGGGGGGGGGGGGGGGGGCGGCGGGTGGTGGTGTTGTGTGTGAGTGTGCACATGCGTTTGTGTATTCCAGGGGTTACTTCTGACAGTGGGAGTGATCATTGTTATCATTTGCCCAACTATCACACCAAGGCTTGTTTGCTTCAATGGTTCTTCAAGCTTCAGGAGTCATGTCTCAACATGTGCATTGCTAATTTATGCATGAGGAGCAGACAAACTCAATAAAGACGACTGCCGTCTTTCATATCGCAAACTGGAATGTAAGGACCGTGTAGTCTGACTTTACAGACAAGCTTCTGCAAGTTGATGACGTACGTAAGGCAACTAAGGACATTGGGTTGCAGGGGTGTAAAATAGAAAGTATTACGGTTGATAAAGAGGATGTGCTGGAAATTCTTGAGGGGCTGAAAATAGATAAGTCCCCTGGTCCGGATGGGATCTACCCTAGGATTCTCTGGGAGGCTAGAGAGGTGATTGCAGAGCCTCTGGCTCAGATCTTCAGGTCGTCATTGGTCTCTGGTGTAGTCCCGGAGGATTGGAGGATAGCGAATGTTGTCCCATTGTTTAAGAAGGGGAACAGAGACTTTGCCGGGAATTATAGACCGGTGAGTCTTACTTCTGTTGTGGGCAAGGTTTTAGAAAAAATTATTAGGGATAGGATTTATAGTTATTTGGAGTGTAATGAATTGATTAGAAATAGTCAGCATGGTTTTGTAGCAGGTAGGTCGTGCCTTACTAACCTTATTGAGTTTTTTGAGAAGGTGACCAAAGAGGTGGATGGGGGTAAGGCAGTTGACGTGGTATACATGGATTTTAGTAAGGCGTTCGATAAGGTTCACCATGGTAGGCTTCTGCAGAAAATGCAGATGTATGGGATTGTGGGTAATCTAGGAAGTTGGATCAGGAATTGGCTATCAGATAGGAGACAGAGGGTGGTGGTGGATGGTAAATATTCATCATGGAGTGCAGTTACGAGTGGTGTGCCTCAGGGATCTGTTTTGGGGCCACTGTTGTTTGTAATTTTTATTAATGATCTGGATGAGGGTATAGTTGGGTGGATTAGTAAATTTGCTGATGACACCAAAGTTGGAGGTGTGGTAGATTGTGAGGAAGGGTGTCATAGTCTGCAGGGAGACTTAGATAGGTTGCAGAGCTGGGCCGAGAGGTGGCGAATGGAATTTAATGCGGAGAAGTGTGAGGTAATTCACTTTGGTAGGAGCAACAGATGTGTCGAGTATAGGGCTAACGGGAGGACTTTGAATAGTGTGGATGAACAGAGGGATCTAGGTGTGTGTGTACATAGATCCCTGAAAGTTGGGAATCAAGTAGATAAGGTTGTCAAGAAGGCGTACGGTGTCTTGGCGTTTATTGGTAGGGGGATTGAATTTAGGAGTCGCAGTGTAATGTTGCAACTGTACACTACTCTAGTGCGGCCGCACTTGGAGTACTGTGTGCAGTTCTGGTCCCCGCATTACAAGAAGGATGTGGAGGCGTTGGAGAGGGTGCAGAGGAGGTTTACTAGGATGTTGCCTGGTATGGTGGGGAGGTCCTATGAGGAGAGACTGAGGGATCTAGGGTTGTTTTCGTTGGGAAGAAGGCGGCTAAGAGGGGATCTTATTGAAACATATAAGATGATTAGGGGTTTAGATAGGGTGGATAGTGATAGCCTTTTTCCTCGGATGGAGAAAGCTAGCACGAGGGGGCATGACTTTAAATTAAGGGGGGGTAGCTACAGGACGGATGTCAGGGGTAGGTTCTTTACCCAGCGGGTGGTGAGGGACTGGAATGCCCTGCCTGCTGCAGTTGTAGATGCGTCTAGTTTGGGGGCGTTTAAGAGATCTCTGGATAGGTTTATGGACGAAAAGGGATTGGTATAGGCTAGTGGGTCATTGTTTTTGTAACTGGTCGGCGCAACATCGTGGGCCGAAGGGCCTGTTCTGCGCTGTAATGTTCTATGTTCTATGTTCTATGTTCTATGTTCTATGATTGACAAAGAACTCAGAAAGCTCATTGTGGGCATTGCTGTGCTGCAAGTGACTAGACAGTAACCTAAAGTGAATCCCTGAAGAGGAAACGCTATACATTCTTTTGGCAGGAGAAAACAAGTGTCAACACGTGAACTTGGAATGAGTTTTGCAGTTTAAAAAAAAACACAACTTGTGATGATTGAACCCTCTACAAAAGACTCAGGGAGACCTCTTCACCTGACACTCAACTCCACCTCAGATTCTGAGTACCAATTTCATGTGACATTTGATTCTGCCATGAACAGAATTCCCAGTACTGAGGGCATGTGCCTTCTTGGGCATTTCAAAATGATGGTGGGTAATGACTGCACAAATTGACCAGTGTGCATAAGGTATTCGAGAATCAGCAAGATGAAGGAAAATGGAGAGATTGTTGGAGCTATGCTGTTACCGTTGACTCTGTGTGATGAAGAGTTACTGCCAATTCAAGCCATGCCAGATGGAGCACGACTTCAAACTCTACACATTGTCTCTATAGAAGCACTTGACGCCATTCCAGACTTTCCAACCATGGAAGAGTTAGACAGTGAATCCTGTGCAGTAGAACGTAGAAGACCACTGACTGTCTTGCCAGTGGTAAATCCCTAGGAAATGATGGCATTTCACATGAAATCATTAAATGTGGAAAACTGGTACAGCTACAGCATCTCCATTAATTTTTGTATCCCTTCTAGGGGTAAATTTTTCTCTGTGCTGCCAATCAGAGACTCGAGAGGTGTCTACCTGCACAGCAGAGCTGACAGCAAGTTGTTCAACTTGGGAAGACTGCACCCAGGAGTGAAGCGTGTCATGCTCTCATCTGAGAGTTACTGTTTGATGACATGGCGCTGGCATCCCATACTGAAGCTCATTTGAAATGCCATGTCAGTTGGTTCTGAAGGGCCTGCAAGGTGTTTGTACTACCCATGTCCAGAAGACCAAAGTTGTGGACCAGAATGTGATGAGGTTCACTTTCCCATGCTTTGGATTAACAGTTATCAGTGTTAAAACCCCATCTGACAATCCTGGATGAGTCAGATTAGAGAGTGAAAACTGGCTTGATTGGTTCTAACTTTTTTTAAAGAAACTGTGGAGGTACATTGCTGAACAAATTTGCAGTAGTCTTCTGATGAACTTTTAACACAATTTATTCATGAAGAAAACTGATCGAGACCACATCATACAAGAAGTTGGAAAGATTTTGATACAAACAAGGAGATAATTCAAATATACACTTTTCCTTCACCCGAGCTATATTTACAAATTTGGAAAAGGCACTATTCTCCATATCTCATACTCTAACTTTCAAGGTAAGTATGCAGTACGTACGAACCAACTGTCAAAACTGTGGACAAACACAACACACTCCAAAGTAAGTGACAGAAGAGAACAAATCAGATTTTTTTGATTTCTCAACAACCTCAGATGTTGTCTCATGGTCTTACTGAAACACGGGTTTCCAATCACCACACTTGGAAGACCTCACCTTGGAATTCTCTCCAAAAGTTGGTTCCACTTGGACGCATCCAACAAGACTCCACCTTTTAGAGATTTCATCTCATCTTTGAGATTTCTTCCTCTGGATCTCTGTGTACACTCAGGCTTCACCTTCCAAGCATAATTTCAGATCTTTGGCTGTGCCAAGCAGAATGCCACTGCTATAAAGGGTACCTTTTGTCCTTGCAGCTCCAAGTCATCAGCCTTTGGCTACCCTTGGATCTTCAGGCTTCTGTCGAACACACTTTGCTTCAAGTCTGCTTCCCCTAGCTGTCTTTAGTTTGGAGCCTATTGTTCTGCTCCTTTTTCTCAACTTTACGTAACAGGATCTATTTCTGATCTCTTTCATTGCCCCTTGCATGAGACCACCTTCTGGGAACTTTTTTCTGTCCCACATGTGGGAATATCACCATGATTTGGGACTTTCTCTGTGTCTCTGGCATACACTCTGCAATGATGTTCCTTTTCAGGTTACCAGACCTGCAGTTTTGCACTGTCACTTCTCATTTTTTTTGAACAGTATCCAGCCTGAAACTGTAAAAATGGATGTGCATATGCGGCCCTTATCCAGCTGGTGCACACACAAGACGTTCCTAGGCCCGACAAGAACTGCAGTCCCTGAACTCTGACAGCCCATTCTCTCACTTTGATTTAAAATTAAAATTTGGAGTTTGTTACACCAGCATCAGTATCAGAATTTCCCAGACTACAGCTAAAGTTGAGAGGTCACATGTGGAGCTACAACAAACTAATCAAAAATACAAAGTTCTGTGGATATTGCTTGGACAAGTTATGCAAGCTAAGAAAAGTGACTGAACATCGTCCACCTCTGCTGTCCAAAGCTTTCACCTGGGTCTCTTGATTAGTATAATATTATACTAATTATTGTAAATGACTATTGAAATAATGTGGGACCTGATGAGGTATATCATCAGGATGTGGGAGGCTAGGGAGGAAATTGCGGGTCCTCTAGCTGAGATATTTGAATCATCAGTAGTTACAGGTGAAGTGCCTGAAGACTGGAGAGTGGCAAATGTGCCTTTGATTAAAAAGCGCTGCAGGAAAAAGCCTGCAGGCTTGTTGGAAAGTATTTTGAGAGACAGGATCTACAGCCATCTAGAGATGCAGGGACTGATTAGGGACAGTCAGCATGGCTTTGAGTGGAAAAAATCTCACAAATTTGATTGAGTTTTTTGAAGGGGTAACCAAAAAAAATAAATGAGGGCAGTGCAGTTGATGTTATCTACATGGACTTGAGCAAGGCCTTTGACAAGATACTGCATGGTAGGTTGTTGCATAAAGTTAAATCTCACAAGATCCAGGGTGAAGTATCTAAATTGATATAAAATTGGCTTCTTTCCAGAAGCCAGAGTGTTGTAGAGAGTTGTTTTTCAAACTGGGGGCCTGTGACCAGTTTGGATCAGTGCTGGATCCACTGTTATTTGTCACTTATAATCAATGATTTGGATGAGAATATAGGGGGCATGGTTAGTAAGTTTGCAGATGATACCAAGATTGGTGGCAAGGTGGATAGTGAGGAAGGTTATTTCCAATTGCAGTGGGATCTTGATCAGTTGGGCCAGTGGGTGGAGTTTAATTTAGACAAATGCGAGGTGATGCATTTTGGTAGATTGAACCAAAGCAGGACTTACTCAGTTAATGGTTGGGCATTGGGGAGAGTTACAGAACAAAAAGATCTAGGAGTACATATGTTCATAGCTCTTGAAAGTGGAGTCACAGGTGGACAGTGGTGAAGAAGGTATTCGGCATGCTTGGTTTCATCAGTCAGAACATTGAATACAGGAGTTGGGATGTGATGTGATGTTGAAGTTGTACAAGACATTAGTAAGGCCACACTTGGAATACTGTGTGCAATTCTGGTCACCCTATAATAGAAGGGATATTATTAAACTAGAAAGAGTGCAGAGAACATTTACTAGGATGCTACCGGAACTTGATGGATTGAGTTATGAAGAGAAGCTGAATAGACTGGGATTTTTTTCTCTGGAGCGTAGAAGGCTGAGGGGAGATCTTATCGAGGTCTATAAAATAATGAGGGGCACAGACAAGGCAGGTAGTCAGTATCTTTTCCCAAAGGTAGGGGAGTCTAAAATTAGAGGGCGTAGGTTTAAGGTGAGAGGGGAGAGATACAAAAGTGTCCAGGGGGGCAATTTTTACACACACAGGGTGGTGTGTGTCTGGAACAAGCTGCTAGAGATACTAGTAGAGGCGGGTACAATTTTGTCTTTTAAAAAGCATTTCGATAGTTACATGGGTACAATGGGTATAGAGGGATATGGGTCAAATGTAGGCAATTGGGATTAGTTTAGGGTTTCAAAAAAAGGGCGGCATAGGCAAGTTGAACTGAAGGGCCTGTTTCCCTGCTGTAAACCTCTATGACTCTATGATATTATCGCCAGCAAGCCTCTGGTTCCTCTTGTGCAATGAGCTTTACCAAAATTTGGCAGATTAAGGATAATTTGGGAAAATGTGACTTTGTCCACTTTTGCAAGAATAGAAAAACAGAACATTTTTTCAATGCAGTATGTTGCAACACGGAGGTACCTGAGTATCCTTGTACATGCATCTCAAAATGTTAGTTTGCAGCAAGTGATTTAGGAAAACAAATGGGATGTTGATCTTTATTTTGAGAGGAAGGGAGTCTAAAAGTAGGGGAAGCTTGCTAAAACTGAAAGGATTTTGATGAGACTGGGGCAAAACAATGGTTAGCACTGCTTTTCGGTGCTGGGGACCTGGGTTCAATTACGGCCTTGGGCGACTGTCTGTGTGGAGTTTGGACATTCTCCCCATGTCTGCATGGGTTTCCTCCAGATGGTCCAGTTTTCTCCCACATTCCAAAGATGTGCCGGTTAGGTGGATTGGCCGTGCTAAATTTTCACTTAGCGTCCCAAGGTCTGTAAAGGGTAAACTAACAAGGTAAATACATGGAGTTACAGGGATAGGGCCTGAGGAAGATGCTCTGTCGGAGAGTTAGTGCAGATTCAATGGTCCGAATGGCCTCCATCTGCACTGTAGGGATTCTGTGATTTTATAAAGTAATGGAGAGCAAAATCAATCCCATTTCATTATTGTAGCTGTCTTTAGCCATTGACAATGGGTTGAGTCAGCTTCTCTGTCGGCAGTGGAATATCAATGGTAGCTCAGTTGATGGATGGGTCCGTAATCATATTGTAAGATTTGTTCAAACCTCCATGACCCGAAAGAATGGAAACTAACATCTCCAGATATCACTTGAGAGATGTATGCAAGAAACATCATGGTTCTTGACAATGAAATCTCTGAGGAAAATAAAAATATTGAGAACAAGAACAGTTTCAGCTATATGACATCTCCAGTGAACAGCCAAGAAATGCACAGCTGCATCAGCATTTTGCTAACTGCTGCATGATATTTCATGCAACAACCATCAGAATAAATAGCAGTAATGGCGTTTGTAACAATCTTGTGATCACATTACAGTCTCTAGCTGTACAGAGGCTGACTTGCATCCCAACCTGGATGGTTACTTTTGGTTAAACAAGTAGCTGCATGAGCACTTTGCCCATGTTACATGTTTAACAAATTGAATGTTTAAGTTCACTGCTGCCAGTGGACATTTGCTGTTTTGGTGATCTTCAATTAATGTATATTCTGTCTTTCCTGATTGTTCATGTGAATGCATGGCATGGACCAGTGACTTTGGCAGGTGAATTTGGAATTGCCCTTTTCATGTTTGGGTAATTAGCCAAGCAAATCTTCTTTCTACTGTCACTGTTTATTAAGCTGTGGTGTTCATTAGCACTCAAAATTGTCAATGTTTCTCCACATAGAATTCCTACAGTGAATAAAGAGGTCATTTAACCCATCAAGCCTGCAACTCTCTGAAAGAGCATCCCACCCAGGTTCTCCCTTCTGCCCTACAGCTGTAACTCCACACATTTACCATGGCTAATCCACCTAACCTGCACATCTTTGGACTGTGGGACAAAATCGAAGCACCTGGAGGGAGCTCTCTCACACACTGAGGGAACGTGCAAACCCACACAGACAGCCACCCAAGGCTGGAATGGAACCTGGTTCCTGTGCTGTGAGGCAGTAGTGCTCAGCACTGTGCCCACCCTGTACCATGTACTTCTCGGTCACTCAAGTAGTAAGACCAGCTAATTGTGCATGTTCACATCAATTGAAATTATCAGATGCAGTGGTCAACACAGCAGTGTCTGTTTGCAATTGGCTTCATGTTCTGCTAATTTTTAACGTGTTCTATGATAGTGTGAGAATTCGTGCGTCAGTTCATCGAGTCCTGCCATTTGTACAAATCTTGATGCCCTAAATTGCTCAAATTTCTTGAAGCAAACCAGAAGGCATATTAATGAAGGGTATATAATTGATTATTTAATGGCAGCAAGTGTTCTGTGGAGAGGTTTAAATGTCAACAAAGATTGACAAAGAAGTTGATAAGGAAGGGTAGGAGAAACTATGAAGCTGGGCTAGCGCTTAATATAAAAAAGGATAACAAGAGTTTTTATAAATATATAAAAAGGAAGAGGCTGGCTAGGGTGAATGTTGGTCCTTTAGAGGATGAGAAAGGGGACCTAGTGGTAGGGGATGGGGATATGGCTAAGATATTGAATAACTTTTTTGTTTCTGTCTTCACGGAGGAGGACGTGAATAATTTGCCGGGTGTTAGCGATGGAAAGGTGGTAGGACTGGAGGGTCTTAATGACATTACTGTTACTAGAAAGGCGGTGCTCGACAGACTGGAGGGGCTGATTGTGGACAAGTCCCCAGGACCGGATGGAATGCATCCGAGGGTTCTGAAAGAAATGGCGGAGGTGATAGTGGATGCCTTGGTGGTTATTTTCCAAACGTCGCTGGATTCCAGGGAAGTGCCGGATGATTGGAAAACGGCTAATGTTACGCCGTTGTTTAAGAAGGGTGCCAGGCAAAAGGCGGGGAATTATAGGCCGGTTAGTTTAACGTCTGTGGTAGGTAAAATGTTAGAATCCGTCATTAAGGAGGAAATTGCGAGGCATCTTGAAGGGAATTGCTTGATAGAGCAGACGCAGCACAGTTTCATTAAAGGGAAGTCGTGTCTGACAAATTTACTGGAGTTCTATGAGGATGTGTCTAGGGCGGTGGATAGAGGAGAGCCGGTGGATGTGGTCTTTCTAGATTTTCAGAAGGCGTTTGACAAAGTGCCTCACAAGAGGTTATTGCAGAAGGTCGAGGGACATGGAATTGGGGGTAGGGTGTTAGCGTGGATAGAGGATTGGTTGTCAAATAGGAGGCAGAGAGTGGGGGTCAACGAGTGCTATTCGGATTGGCGGATGGTGACTAGTGGAGTGCCCCAGGATTCGGTGCTGGGGCCTCAGCTTTTTACCATTTATATAGATGATCTAGAGGAGGGAACCGAGTGTAGAGTGTCGAAATTTGCTGATGACACCAAGATTGGGGGAACGGCAAATTGTGCGGAGGGTGTGGAGAGTCTGCAGAAGGATCTAGATAGGCTGGGCGAATGGGCCAGGAAATGGCAAATGGAATTTAATGTTGGCAAGTGTGAGGTGGTCCACTTTGGTAGGAAGGACTATTACTTACGGGGTGAAAAACTGCAGCAGGCGATGGTGCAGAGGGACCTCGGGGTCCTTGTGCATGAGTCACAAAAACCCAGCTTGCAGGTGCAGCAGGTGGTCAGGAAGGCGAATGGGATGCTGGCCTTCATAGCGAAGGGGATTGAATATAAAAGTAGGGAGGTCTTGCTGCAGCTGTATAGGGCATTGGTGAGGCCGCAACTGGAGTACTGTGTGCATTTTTGGGCGCCGCACCTGCGCAAAGATATTTTGGCCTTGGAGGGAGTGCAGAGGAGGTTTACTAGGCTGATACCGGAGTTGAGGGGGTTGAGCTATGAGGAGAGGCTGAATAAACTGGGCTTGTACTCGTTAGAGTTTAGAAGAATGAGAGGAGATCTCATTGAGACGTATAAGATGATGAATGGGATGGATAGGATAGAGGTGGAAAGACTCTTCCCGCTCAAAAAAGACAATAGGACTAGGGGGCACAGCCTCAAGATAAAAGGGGGGTGGTTTAGAACGGAGTTGAGGAGGAACTTCTTCACTCAAAGGGTGGTGAATCTCTGGAATTCTCTGCCCGTTGAAGTGGTGGAGGCTACCTCGCTAAATATTTTTAAGACGCGGGTTGATGTGTTTTTGATAGGAGAGGGGATTAAGGGTTATGGGGAGAGGGCGGGAAAGTGGAACTGAGCAGCGACAGATCAGCCATGATCTTATTGAATGGCGGGGCAGGCTCGAAGGGCTGGATGGCCTACTCCTGCTCCTATTTCTTATGTTCTTATGTTCTTATGAATCATGGACGATAGCTAACCAGCACAAAGTTATTGGCAGACAGATGTCGTAACTTTGCAGAGAAATATCATTTTTGTCAATGTGCCAATAAAGGAATATCAGGTAGTTTGTACCCCGGTAGCTGGTACCCTGTTTTTTGATTCTGAAGTGTTGCATGGACTCGGTATTTATTGATTGCTATTAAACAGAAAAACGTGGACAATCCTTCAGAGAATTTAAATCATTTGCAAATAAGGTATTCAGGATTTTGAAATATACTCCAAATGTGTTTCTTTTTAGTGGCTTTTCTTTGAAAAGAACATGCCCTCAATTACTTGATAGCACACAAACATATATTCTTCCATAACAAGTGAATTCTGCAATTTGACCACTGAAAACTGATGAGTTAGGCCTTGAATATTCATGAATTTATTGATCAACCAGTGGCTCTCAACAACTATTTGGATTTCCTGCTTTGTAGTATTTGTGTCTCAAGACATTTTTATTTGATTTATTTGAATTTATATTAGTAGAAGTAATTTTTCTCCCTGAACCTTATGAAATTCTTATTCCACAAATTGATCTTTTGAAGTAGTTTGGGTGGTATGACAAGTTCATATCCAAACAACACTTTACCACTCACCCCTATCCTGAAAAACAATCTGCTCTCCTTCCACTGCTGTGTATACTGCAGGATGAAACATTTGAAGTGGAAGTTGTCTGCCTGGTTGGATAAGCTTGCTTTGGAGTTTTGTTTGCTGATGCAACTGTTTTAGGGGCCAAATGTTTTAAGGAATTGAAAAACACCCTTAAACTGAAAATCATGTCTTCTTTGTCTTTCCAATCAGTGACAAGAAAATTTTATCCATATTCTTTGCCCTAAATCTTTCCTCCTTCCTTTATGAAGTACCTATTGGATTTAAATTATTGCATAATTTCCCTGCAACAGCTTGGTTAAATTTCTTCATAATCTTGGAAATTTTCAATGCAGAATTTACAACTCAGTGTTAATCATCTTTTCCAACAAAAAAAAGTGTCGCTTTTCATCATAACTTAAATTTGTACAATTAATTTTGAATTCTCTATTTGATATTTTAGATACTGTTAGTTATGCAGCTCCGTTGTTCTGTCATGGTGCAGCATGTGTTTCTAACTGGTCAGTTAATTAATTTCAATCTCTGGTGCCAAATGGAAGTGAGCTGCTTTCACAGGAAAGACGAACTGGAATGTGCTGCTTAAACATTTGTATCTGAATACTGCACCTTGGAGCTGATTGCTGAATGATATTGACAATGATCTGGATGTGCAATGAATTCATTTGTTTTGACCAAGCTTACCACACATGGTGTGAATGTGGAGTACATTTGCAGGATTGCATGCTGAATAATCAGAATAACATGGTTTGGTAGCCAGTGGACTAAAAATAATATAATTGGCAAAAGAACTAATGGAGAGATGATAAACATTTTTATGCAGCAAGTTATGATCTGGATGATCTGCTTAAAATGGTGGGTGGAAGCAAATTCCTAACTTTAAAAAGGGATTTAGATGTATACTTAGGAACATGGGAACAACGACGGAGGGGTCTATCTGAACTGTTTTGCATAATGATACAGTGTGTATACTTTATATATGCAATATGTATGTACATTATTATCATTACACATACTTTCAATACATACACTACAATGTATATCATGCCACTCAAAAACCATGTGACCTGGGAGAGGCTGAAAACCAGTTAAAATTCAGACCATTTCTTGGGGAGAGAATCTCGCAAGTTCCTAAGTGATCCCTCTAGATGATGAAAATTAATCCAGATGATGATTATGGCCTGGAATTGGCAACTGTTCCTAAAAGGTGGTGACCGCTGCAATTGAAAGCAGGTCCAGCTCTCGCTAGAAGGAATGAAGTACAAGTCAGCGTCAATAGCACAAGAAATGCCAGAGGTCCGCAGTATTTTAGGAGAAGCATAACTTCCTGACATCTAACCTTTGGATCTGACCTTGCACAATTTAAAATCTGGTATAGTTTGTACAGCAAGTCCTCACCTTAAATTGTGGTCTTGCTCCTGAAAATCATAAAGGGAAACAACTTTAAACAGATGAAAACTAAAATATGATTGATGCTGGAGGTCTGAACTAAAAACAGAAAATTCTGTAATGTCTCAAACATGCCTAACAGCACCTGTGGAGAGAAAAGCTGAGTTAAGATCCACAGCATCTGTGGAGAGAAATGCTGAGCATGCTACGGTGTAGAGGGACCTGGGGGTCCTTGTGCATGAGTCGCAAAAACCCAGTCTGCAGGTGCAGCAGGTGATCAAGAAGGCGAATGGAATGTTGGCCTTTATAGCGAGGGGGATAGAATATAAAAGCAGGGAGGTCTTGCTGCAACTGTACAGAGTAGGCTGGGCGAATGGGCCAGGAACTGGCAAATGGAATTTAATGTTGGCAAGTGCGAGGTGGTCCACTTTGGTAGGAAGAATGGTAGGAAGGACTATTACTTACGTGGCGAAAAACTGCAGCAGGCGACGGTGCAGAGGGACCTCGGGGTCCTTGTGCACGAGTCGCAAAAACCCAGCCTGCAGGTGCAGCAGGTGGTCAGGAAGGCTAATGTGATGCTGGCCTTCAGAGCGAGGGGGATTGAATATAAAAGTAGGGAGGTCTTGCTGCGGCTGTATAGGGCTTTGGTGAGGCCGCAGCTGGAGTACTGTGTGCAGTTTTGGGCGCCATACTTATGCAAGGATATTTCGGCCTTGGAGGGAGTGCAGAGGAGGTTTACTAGGCTGATGCCGGAGTTGAAGGGGTTGAGCTATGAGGAGAGGCTGAATAAATTAGGCTTGTACTCGTTAGAGTTTAGAAGAATGAGGGGAGATCCCATTGAGACGTATAAGATGATGAATGGGATGGATAGGATAGAGGTGGAGAGATTCTTCCCGCTCAGAAAGGACAGTAGGACTAGGGGGCACAGCCTTGAGATAAAGGGGGGGTGGTTTAGAAAGGAGTTGAGGAAGATCATCTTCACTCAAAGGGTGGTGAATCTCTGGAATTCTCTGCCCGTTGAAGTGGCGGAGGCTACCTCGCTAAATATTTTTAAGACGCGGGTTGATGGGTTTTTGATAAGAGAGGGGATTAAGGGTTATGGGGAGAGGGCGGGAATGTGGAACTGAACCACGACAGATCAGCCATGATCTTATTGAATGGCGGGGCAGGCTCGAAGGACTAGATGGCCTACTCCTGCTCCTATTTCTTATGTTCTTATGTACTGGTGAAGCCGTGGCTGGAGTACTGTGCAGTTTTGGTTGCTGCACTTGCGGAAGGATATGTTGGCCTTGGAGGGAGTGCAGAGGAGGTTCGCTAGGCTGATACCGGCGATGAGGGGGTTGGCGTATGAAGAGAGACTAAATAGACTGGGCCTGTACTTGTTGGAGTTTAGAAGGATGAGGGGGGATCGTACAGAGACATATAAGATAATGAAGGGGATAGATAGGGTAGAGGTAGAGAGATTCTTCCCACTTAGAAAGGATAGCAGGACTAGAGGGCGCAGCCTCAAGATAAGAAGGGGAGTGCAGTTTAGAACGGAGTTGAGGAGGAACTTCTTCACTCAAAGGGTGGTGAATCTCTGGAATTCTCTGCCCGTTGAAGTAGTGGAGGGCAACTTGCTAAATATATTTAAGTCACGGATAGATAGGTTTCTGATAGGGGAATTAAAGGTTATGGGGAGAAAGCGGGAAAGTGGAACTGATTCACTTCAGATCAGGCACGATCTGATTGAATGGCAGGGCAGACTCGAAGGGCAAGATGGCCTACTCCTGCTCCTATTTCTTATGTTCTTAATGTTTTGTGTCTTTTTTTGGCAATAGTGATCTAAGTAGAAATTTAATGGGTTTTATGCTTTTGATTAAAAGGGAGAGAGGAGGGTGGAGCAGAACAAAACGGAGCACAACACCAAGAGTGTGGTCATCGTATCAAAGACTAAAGTTTTCATTTAAAACAGGTGTTAATAACAGAATAAAGAGCAGCACTATCTGAAACCAAAACATGAGAACAAGATGCAGACTCTAGGACAGGCTGAACCAAACTTTTCACTATGGGAGAACATTTCCATTTGCCCCCAGCAGGGCTGATGGGCAAATTTTGTAATGATGAGGTTCAACCTTATTGTGGAGGGCCGTGTCTCCCTCCTGCCGGCGCTGACCCCTCCCCTCACCTCACCAGCCCACTGCCTCATCTCCCCCTGTCCCCACTTCTCTTTACTCTCCCCCCATGGCCCCCCGTGGCCTCCTTTCCCTTCCTCAATGCCCCCGTTCCCCTTCCCCATGCCCCCCCCGTCCCTGCGCCTTTCCCCCCTCCGTCCCTGCGCCTTTCCCCCCCCCCGTCCCTGCGCCCTTCCCCCCCCCGTCCCTGCGCCTCCCCCCCCCCCCCGTCCCTGCGCCCTTCCCCCCCCCCCCGTCCCTGCGCCCTTCCCCTCCCCCCGTCCCTGCGCCCTTCCCCTCCCCCCGTCCCTGCGCCCTTCCCCTCCCCCCGTCCCTGCGCCCTTCCCCTCCCCCCGTCCCTGCGCCCTTCCCCTCCCCCCGTCCCTGCGCCCTTCCCCTCCCCCCGTCCCTGCGCCCTTCCCCTCCCCCCGTCCCTGCGCCCTTCCCCTCCCCCCGTCCCTGCGCCCTTCCCCTCCCCCCGTCCCTGCGCCCTTCCCCTCCCCCCGTCCCTGCGCCCTTCCCCTCCCCCCGTCCCTGCGCCCTTCCCCTCCCCCCGTCCCTGCGCCCTTCCCCTCCCCCCGTCCCTGCGCCCTTCCCCTCCCCCCGTCCCTGCGCCCTTCCCCTCCCCCCGTCCCTGCGCCCTTCCCCTCCCCCCGTCCCTGCGCCCTTCCCCTCCCCCCGTCCCTGCGCCCTTCCCCTCCCCCCGTCCCTGCGCCCTTCCCCTCCCCCCGTCCCTGCGCCCTTCCCCTCCCCCCGTCCCTGCGCCCTTCCCCTCCCCCCGTCCCTGCGCCCTTCCCCTCCCCCCCTGGCAGGGCATCTTACCCAAGCCCACATCCGGTCCTATCCCCAAAGCACCATGTATTTACTCTGCTGTTTCCTCTTACCTAACTATCAGAACAAACAATGCCAATGTCCTTTCATATTTACCGACCTTTATTAAGTTAAAAGCATTTGCTTAGGTTATGAATTATAGCAAATCCTTTTAATTTATGTCCTGATTTAATTGTGAATCTCTCAAAATTACAGGGAGAATTCTCCCGTGCCGCCTGCCACGGGAATCGTATTGGGCAGGGAGCGGATCACACAAAGGTGTGGGACAAATTTAAGGGACAAATTAGCGTGGCAAATCCACCTAACCTTCACACCCGTGGGGGAAAACCCTGCACAGACTCAGGAAGAACGTACAAACTCCACGCAGTTACCTAAGGCTGGTATTGAACCTGGGCCCCTGATGCTGTGAGGCATCAATGGTAACCACTGTGATGCCATGCTACCCATATAGGAGCAAGTGAGAGAAAAGACATAGGGTGGGATCCTCCGGCCATGCTCATCCCAAAACCAGAGAATCCTGCCCGAGGCCAACGGACCTTTGTGTGATCCGCTCCCTGCCCAGTACGATTCCCGTGGCAGGTGGCACAGGAGAATTCCCCCTGTAATTTTGAGAGATTCACAATTAAATCAGGACATAAATTGAAAGGATTTGCGATAATTCATAACCTAAGCAAATGCTTTTAACTTAATAAAGGTCGGTAAATGTGAAAGGACATTGGCATTGTTTGTTCTGACTGCGGTTCAGTGCATTGGTGCAGACTTGAAACTGTTGCATACTTTGGATCTTAACTCCTGGAATTCTGTTTGTCACGCTTTAAATTTTTTCAATGCATCAGACATTTGGAATATATGTCCAATTTTATTTATAGAAATTTTTCTTACAGAAATCCTACAGTACAGAAAGAGGCCATTTGACCCATCAAGTCTGCACTGACCACAATCCCACCCAGGCCCTACCCCCATATCCCTACATATTTACCCACTAATCCCTCTAACCTACGCATCTCAGGACATTAGGAGCAATTTTTTTAGCATGGCCCATCAACCTAACCGGCACATCATCTACAAGGAACTTTTTTTTTATGTTGCCTCAATATCATCTTTGAAATGTTATGTATTATGTTTAAAAGCAAATAGCATTAATATTCAGTGCACCTTGTTAACAGCAGTTTTAGATTAATATGAAACTTTTCAGTGATTGATTAATTTCAGATATTTTGCTTTCCTGGCTTCCTTTTGCTGATATAAAAAAGGGATTTGAAGAGTGGTATCGAGCTTAGTGCACCTTTAGTAACAGTGTCCTCAGCTACCGAGACACTAAGCTTTAGAATGCTGCCTTAAACTTCTTCACATCTCTACCTCTTTCCTCTTTTTTGAGATGCTTCTTAAAGCTTGGTTAACTCTTTTATGCAAGCTTTTGGTCCGGTAGCTGATAATTCCTTCACTCCATATCCAGACCACGTGGAAAAGTTGAGTTAACTAAGGAGAGACAACACGGATCTGTAAAAAGCAGATCATGTTTGAAAAATCAAATTGAACTTTTGATGGAGGGGTTGATGAAGGGAATGCAGTGGATATTATTCATGTAGAGTTTAAAGCCTTTGACAAAGGATACATAAAATGCAGGCTAACAAAGCTGAGGCTTGTGGAATGTGAGGGGGTGGGGTGGTGTGGACAGTTTAGACCAAAAGGTTTAAGCTCAGAAAACTGAGCCATGGAAATAGATGGTAGACTGTGTTCTCCAAGGGTCAGTGCTAGGTCCTCCGCTTGAGTTGAAATAAATAAATGATTTGGATATTGGAATACAGATAAAATCTCAAAATTTGCAGATGATATTCAACTTGGATGATGGTGAGGATAATCCCAGTGGACTGCAATGGGATAATGTGATAGAGAGGTGCAATATAGACCTAATGCCAGAGTGTGCAGGTGTCACATGGATCTTTGAAGGTGGCAGAACATATTGGGAGAGAAGTTAGCAAAGCACGCTCCTAAATCAGTGCTTTGATATTTTAGACTTTTTTTATTAAATTTCCATTGGACTTCAGCAAATTACGACAGATGAATCCAGTATCAGCTTTGGATATACAAATCCAGTTCTGGCCATCACAGAGTGTTGGCATGGACTTTTTGTCACATGGCCTCCTCCTGTGCAGTACTGATGTAGTGTGGCCTGGTGTCAGATTGTGCTTTATAATGCTCTTGTGAATTAACTTAGCATATTTTATTGTGTTAAAAGTATGATGTAAATGCAAGCTGTTAGTTTTATCAACTAATTGTGGGAAGAAGCTTAAAGAATGGAAGAAGTAAGTCGAGTATAAAAGCTGGAGTCTGATGTTGCAGCTATATAGAACATTGGTTAGGCCACATTTGGAATACTGCGTCCAGTTCTGGTCGCCACACTACCAGAAGGACGTGGAGGCTTTGGAGAGAATGCAGAGGAGGTTTACCAGGATGTTGCCTGGTATGGAGGGTCTTAGCTATGAGGAGAGATTGTGTAAACTGGGGTTGTTCTCCCTGGAAAGACGGAGAATGAGGGGAGACCTAATAGAGGTTTATAAGATTATGAAGGGTACAGATAGGGTGAACAGTGGGAAGCTTTTTCCCAGGTTGGAGGTGACGATCATAAGGGGTCACAGGCTTAAGGTGAGAGGGGTGAGGTATGACTCAGATATCAGAGGGACGTTTTTTTTACAGAGAGGGTGGTGGGGGCCTGGAATGCACTGCCAAGTAGGGTGGAGGTGGACACGCTGGGATTGTTTAAGACTTACCTGGATAGTTACATGAGCAGACTGGGAATGGAGGGATACAAACGAATGGTCTAGTTGGACCAATGAGCAGCACAGGCTTGGAGGGCCGAAGGGCCCGTTTCCTGTGCTGTACTGTTCTTGGTTCTTTGTTTGTTCTTTGGTCAAAGATTGCTTCACAAATATAAACGGATTATTTAACTTGACCTGCAGTTACAGGATTTGATTGTGCAGATTAAATAGCTATTAAATGAGGATAGGCATTGGAAGAAAGCTCTCTCCCTATTAGGACTGTTTTATTGCACTGGGGCCTGATAGAAGGATGCCTGTTTTATTTTCATGCAGATGGGGCAAGGAGAGATGTAAGCGGTTGGGCTAGATATGACAATGTGATTGGCACAAAGGCCCGTTCCTGTGCTGCACTGTTCTTTGTTCTTTGATAAATTGTGATTTGTTGGGTGTTTGGAATGTGATGCTGCAGTGTTGTGCAATGAATGACTCAGTATTGAACTGGGAAATTGCATTGCTGTCTCGGCTTTCCAGCTCAGTGCCAAATGATATTTTGAAGTAGTTTTTGTTAAATTTCCACAGGAAAAGATAGCAGATGGATAGGAATGTTGGCTTTGGATATTAGTTACATTATTTACAATTAGTAGAGAGCAGGATTTTGTTTATTACATGTGGGAGAGATGGTTCAGTTGTGACCCAAGTGTTCCACCAGCTGTCATCATTAATGGAACATTGAAGGCTCTCTTTTCATCAGGTGGAAAAGTTGGAGCTTGCATTGATCCCTTTTTGTACCAGACATCATGGTGATGCAAAGAATGGCGCAGAGGATAAATTCTGAACCTGTTGAATCGATTACGGTACACTTTTTGTTAGAGTGGAAACTTTAGCATTTTCTGTTTATTTTGGATTTCACATGGGCAGTTCCTCTCCATGGACCCATTAAATGTTTCAGATTGAATAATCCTAAATACAGTAATCAAGTGATGTGATTCCTGTGGTTAAAATGCTAATTTTATCCAAGTTTCCAAACAACAACAAAAAAGGCAAGAACTGATGTAACTGTCTCATTTTATTTTGGTTGGTGCCATACTTTGAAACAAGTTGAATTATCTTCAAAGCAGGCAGAAGGAGTGGCTTTTTTAATGAAAGGGAAGCAGAAAGATTTGAATTGGCACATTTCATTTGTATGAGTACAATTACTTGGGAACTGGTAGCTTAGAAACCTTAAAGGTTGGATTGAAATAAAAAAAAATGCTTGTTTATAGTTTAATTAAGGTCGCTTTGCACCCATAATGATCACTTAAAGTAAATACAGTGACTTATGGGTGATTGCCAGTTGGAGCTCTGTAAAACATGTCTATCCGCAAAATGTGGAAAAGACTCTGAGTCATTTGCGGATGCTTTGGAATTTAAAAAAAATGTGCAATGGGAAAAACAGTTTGGAATGAAGGCTACTGCTTCAAGGCAATTAGATAAGTGAAACTCCTTTTATAACATTGTATTTCAGAATTTTTATTTGTGTTCTTGGATTATTCAGATTGGCTTACTGTGAAGGTTGACTCCCAATGGCCTTACACAGGACATCCAACAAGAATAGCTACAGTGGGAGTGCAGTGCAATGTAAACTTGTCATGACTTAAACTAAGACAATGCACAGTATTTTCTTTGTATCTTGAGGGTTGGTTTGGGGCAGCGGGGGTGAGGGGATCGAGGCTGACATAAGAATAGGGAATACAATTTGTACTGGGGAGAGGGGAGAGTACAATCTGGATTTAAACCAGTTGAAGGGGACAGCATGGGATAATTGGCATTCAGATTTTAATTGTATGAGAGGGATCAGACTCAATCACAGAATCATACAGTGCAGAAGAGGCCCTTTGGCCTATCAAGTCTGTACTGACGCACAGTAGACAAAAAACCTCTCAGAAAACAAAGAACAAAGAACAACACAGCACGGGAAACAGGCCCTTCGGCCCAACGAGCCCGCGCCGCCGTCCCTGTGGACTGGAGTCCTTACTCCAGTCCACAGCTGGCAATATGGGCCATGGAACAGTGTAAAAAGGAGTGGAATTTGTCCTGTCATTGATTTCAGGAGAAACTGTAGGGGTGGAACTTGAGTTCCATTGATTGTGGGAAAAAATGTGTGAATAATTACCCGTTAAACAGACATGTATGGATTTTACCACTCAAACACGTCATCAAGGAATTCATGAGAGAGTCGGGTGTAGACCTCACCAAGGACAACATGGCACTACAGCGAGTGACAGAAACATCAGAGAAAGCCAAGTGTGAGTTGTCTTCATCCCTTCAGACTTGCATTAACCTTCCTAACTTGACAATGGATGCTTGTGGACCAAAACATCTGAATAGGCTTCCTCCTGTGGCCTAGAGGTATAGGTCACTGAACTGGTAAACCACAAACATTGAGCAATGCTCTAGCGAGGTGGGGGAGAGGGTTCAATTCAAATCCCACAATAATAGATGGTCGGTTGTCTTGTGGGAGGCATGGATGAGCTGAGAACAAAAATCTTTCTCCAACAGAGATGAAACTTCAACCAGGTCCACTTTAAAGCTGCTCAATCTCCCTTTACTAGAAGCTTGTGAGAATTGAATAGTCGAGGGTTAATGGCCCAGAGCTGGGTGATAATGTACAAGAAGTCTACGCCTGCATTCTGGAGAAGTACCGGAGGATTGGAAAACTGCCAATGTGACTCCACTATTCAAAAAAGAACAGAGATAAAAAACGGATAACTATGGGCTAATTAAGCCTAAACACCAATTCTCAGAAAAATGTTTAAATCAATTATTAAGGAGTAATAACCCATCTGGGAAACCGTAACCTAATCAAGCAGAGTCAGCATGGCTTCATGAAAGGCAAATTGTGTCAGACTAATTTATTAGAGCTTTTTGAGGCAGTCTCAGCAAGAGTGGATGGAGGGCAACCTGTAGATGTGTTGTATTTAGACTTCGATAAGGCACAAAAGGTTAAGTTCTAAGAGATGACTTCAAGGTGTTGGAGGTAGTATATTGGCATAGATAGAGAATTGGCTAATGAGCAGGAGACAGTGATGGAGGGTAAGGAGTTAGTTTTCATGTTGGAGACCTGTAACCAATGGAGTGCCACAGGGATCAATATTGGGACTGCAGCTGTTTACAATATATATTTATAACTTGGGGGAAGGAAGCAAATGTCCGATAGCCAAATTTGCAAACGACGCAAAAGTGGAAAGACAAATTGCAAGAGGATACAAACAGTTCGCAAAGAGATATTGATAGATTAAGTAAATGGGCAAAAAGTTGGCAAATAGAATATAATGTGGGAAAATGTTGTTTGTTTTGAAAGGGTAGCATGTTGGCACAGTGGCTCTGCTGCCTCACAGTGCCAGGGACCCAGGTTTGATTCCAGACTTGCGTCACTGTCTGTGCGAAGCCTGCACCTTCTCCCTGTGTCTGCATGGATTTCCTCTGGGTGCTCCAGTTTCCTCCCACAGTCTGAAAGACATGCTGGTTAGGTTCATTGGCTGTGCTAAATTCTGCCTTAGTATCCAAACAGGTGCTGGAGTGTGATGACTCAAGGATTTTCATTGCAGTGTTAATGTAAACCTACTTGTGACTAATAAATAAACTTCAATAAATAAACTTTAAAATTTAAGAATAAATGGAGAAAAACTTCAGAATGCTACAACAGAAAAGGATCTGGGGGAATTTTGTTTTCCCACATCATACTCCACTTGCCAAATTTTTGCCCATTTAATCTATCAATATCTCTCGGTAAACGGTATTCCTCTTGCAACTTGCCTTTCCACCTTTTTGTATCATCTGCTAATTTGGCTATAGAACACTTGCATGCAACACAAAGCTAGCACAAAACACAGGTGCAGTAGGTAATCAAAAGGGCTAATGGAATATTGGCTCTTATTTCAAGGGGATTGGAGTATAAGAATAGGGAAGTCTTGCTGCAACCGTGAGATCACATTTGGAATACTGTGAGCAGATTGGTTCCTTGATTTACAGAAAGGTATTATTTCATTGGAGGCAGTTCAGAGAAGGTTTACTTGGGTAATCCCTGGTATGGAGGGATTGCCTTATGAGGAAAGGTTAAAAAGGTTTTTGGACTCTACTCATTGGAATTTAGAAGAATGAGAGGTGATCTTGTTGAAATATATTGGATTTATAAGGGGCTTGACAAGGGAAATGCTGAGAGGATGTTTCCCCTCATGGGAGAGTCTAGGATCTGAGGGCGTGGTCTTAGAATACAGGGGCGCCAATTTAAGATAGCAGTGAGGAGGAATTTCTTCTCTTGGAGGATTGTGAATTTTTGGAATTCCTTGCCACAGAGATCTGTGGGGGCAGAGTCCTTGTGTATATTTAAGAAGGAGATAGATTTTTGAACAGTAAGGGAAATAATAAGGACTGCAGGGAAAGGACAGGAAAGTGAACGTGAAGTGGCACAATGGTGAGCACTGCTGCCTAAAAGTGCCGGGTTCAATTCCAGCCCTCGTTGACTGTCTGCGTTGGGTTTTCACTTTCTCCCTCTCTTTGTGCGGATTTCCTCCCACAGTCCAAAGATGTGTGGGTTACATAGAACATAGAACACTACAGCACAAACAGCCCCTTCGATCCACTAGTTGCGCCGATCACTTCTATACCTACTAAGCCATAGACCTATCTATAACCCCCAATCCCATTAGATCCCATATACTCATCCAGAAGTCTTTTAAAAGACCCCAGTGAGTTCGCCTCCACCACCACCGACGGCAGCCGATTCCATTCACTCACCACCCTCTGAGTGAAAAACTTACCCCTAACATCTCCTCTGTACTTGCTTCCCTGCACCTTAAATCTGTGTCCTCTCGTAGCGACCATTTCAGCCCTGGGAAATAGCCTCTGAGAATCCACCCTATCTATTCCTCTCAACATCTTATAAACCTCTATCAGGTCGCCTCTCAACCTTCGTCTCTCCAGGGAGAAGAGTCCCAGCTCCCTCAACCTATCTTCATAAGGCATGCCTCCCAATCCAGGCAACATCCTTATAGATCTCCTCTGCACCCTCTCAATAGCTTCCACGTCCTTCCTATAGTGAGGCGACCAGAACTGCACACAGTACTCCAACTGGGGTCTGACAAGGGTCTTATAAAGTTGAAGCATTACCTCCCGACTCCTAAACTCAATCCCTCGATTCATGAAGGCCAGTACACCATACGCCTTCTTGACCACATCTTCCACCTGCGAGGCCAATTTCAGTGTCCTATGGATCCGGACTCCAAGATCCCTCTGCTCTTCAACACAGCTAAGACTCCTACCCTTGATATTGTATTCCTTCATCCGATTGTTCCTGCCAAAATGGACCACGACACATTTATCTGTGTTGAAGTCCATCTGCCACCTCTCCGCCCAGTCTTGCATCCTATCTATGTCCCGCTGCAACTTCTGACATCCTTCCAGTCCATCCACAACACCACCAACCTTCGTATCGTCTGCGAACTTACTAACCCATCCCTCCACTTCCTCATCCAGGTCATTTATGAAAATGACCAACAGCAAGGGTCCTAGAACAGATCCCTGGGGCACTCCACTGGTGACCGACCTCCATGCAGAAAAAGACCCACCCACAACCACTCTCTGCCTTCTGCAGGCAAGCCAGTTCTGGATCCACAAGGCCAAAGCCCCCTGGATAAGAACATAAGAAATAGGAGCAGGAGTAGGCCATCTAGCCCTTCGAGCCTGCCCCGCCATTCAATAAGATCATGGCTGATCTGTCGTGGCTCAGTTCCATCTTCCCGCCCTCATGCCATGCCCTCTCACCTTCTCAAGAAGTCTTGCATGGGGGACCTTATCAAACGCCTTGCTGAAGTCCATGTAAACCACGTCTACCACTCTTCCTTTGTCAATGTGCTCAGTCACATTCTCAAAGAACTCAACTAGGCTCGTAAGGCACGATCTGCCCTTGACAAAACCATGTTGACTATTTCTGATCATTCTAAACTCCTCCAAATGCTCATAAATCTTGTCCCTCAGAAGCCTCTCCATCAACTTACCAACCACTGAGGTCAGACTCACCGGTCGGTAAGGTTAGGTGAATTGGTCATGACAAATTGGTAATGAGTGTCCCAAGATGTGTAGGTTCGGAGGATTAGCCAGGCACATATGTTGGTTTACACGGATAGGGCCTGGGTGAGATACTCCATGGAAGAGAGAGGCTGAATGGCCTCCTTTGCATTGTCAGAATTCTATCAATGTTGGATCAGCCACAAACCTATTGAATGGCAGAGTAGGTTCGAGGGGCAGAATGGCCTACTCCTGTTCCTCCTACTTTTGGTCTTGCGGTCTTAGTCCTTGCTTAATGTCATCCTGCATAATATTGTTTTTCATTAACATTGTTGTCCAGTTGGAGTCCCGTATTTGCTTGCACAACTGCTGTTTTGTGTGAACATTTTCAGCCTGGATGTTCCCACGTAACTCCCACGTTTAGCCTGTGTGGGGTGGGTCAAGGCAATGAGGGGAGCCCTTCTTAGAGTCACGGAATTTTACAGCACAAAGAGGCATTTCAGCCCATTGTATTTTTGGCCATGCAGCACCTATCCTAGTTCGGTTTTCCACCATTTGGTCTGTAGCGTTGTATGCTGTGATGTTTCAGGTGCTTATCCGAATGCTTTGAAAATGTTGTGAGGATTCCCACCTCTGCCACCCAGATTCCCATCACTCTGTGGGTGAAAAAGTTCTTCCTCAAATCCCCTCGAAATTGCCTGGCCTTATATTAAATCTATTTCCCATGGCTTTTGACCCCTCTCTCAAGAGCAAAGTTTTTTCTTTTCTACTATATTAATATTCCTCATAATCTTGTTTACCTCAGTCAGGTGTCTCCCTAGCTTTCTCCGCTCTAAGGAAAATAACCCCAGCCTATTCCGTCTCCAGCTCAAGCAACATCTTGGTGAATCTCCTCTGCAGTGTTTCTAGTGCAGTCTGATAGTGTGGCCATCAAAACTGCACACCCTACTCTCTAGCTCTGGCCTATTCAGTGTTTTGTACAGCTCAATCCTAACCTCTGCTCGTATATTCAGTGCCTCATCTAATAAAGGCAAGTATCCCATATGCCTTCTTAATCACCTTATTTACCTGTCCTGCTGCCTTAAGAGATCTTTGGACATGCAGCCCAAGATCCCGCTGGTCCTCTTTACTTTCTAGCGTCCTACTCAATTCATTGTTTGTTCTCTTGCCATATTAGTCCTCCCAAAATGCATCAGCTCACTCTTTTGAGGGTTAAATTCCTTTTGCTGCTGTTCTGCCCATCTGACCAGCCCATCTATATCATCTCGTAATCTAAGCCTTTTTGCCTCGCCACCGATTTTTGTGTCATCTGTGAACTTACAGATCATATCTCTTACTTTCACGGCTAGATTATTCACGTACAACACAAACAGCAAGGAACCCAGCACCCTTGCACACATAGGCATCCAATCACAAAATCAACCTTCAACCATCATCCCCTGTCTCCTGCCACAACGCCAAATTTAGCTCAGTAGGCCTGACAGCTGGTTTGTGATGCAGAGCGATGCCAACAGCGCTGGTTCAATTCTTGAACCAACTGAAGCCTTCTCATCCTTGCCCCTTGCCTGAGATGTGGTGATCCTCAGGTTAAATCATCACCATTCACAACCTATGGTCATCTGGGGCTTGACGACTTTGCCTTTTACCTTTATTTTGCATAATGTTATGTTTTCCAGCAACCAGTTAATGACGTTAAATGAGAACTTGCTGAAATAATGTGTGAACAATACAAACTTATAATTATGCAGTTTAGCAAGTAGTTTGTGGACAAAAATAGATTCCTTCTGAATTATCAATTGCTGTAAGCTGCTGATTGATTTGGTTTGTTTTGTCATGAGTTTAACAAAAGTTACATATTATTCGTAATCTCTCTGTAATTTTTCGGAAGTTCGTGCATTTTTGCACTAATGGCCCATGAAGTTTGTCACATAGCTGAATAGTGTAATTAATAGTGTAAGCATCGCCATGCACCCCAACCACCTTAATGTGATAAAAATTAATACCAGTGAGTCAACGTCTTTGTCTCAGAAAGTGAGCAATTAAAAGTGAGAAGTCTCGAGGAGTGATTTGTCAGAATTTGAAGTTTTAAAATTTAAAAAGAACATTTCCTTTCTATCCTTTCTCTCTCTGTGAATTGAATCTTTCCATATTTAGTTATTTCTGTTTTTGTATTTTTATATTTGATTTAACTCTAATTTACCCTGCCTTCCCCGTTGCTTAGTTTTTAATCGTTAATTCACATTGATTCTGGAGGAACATTGGCCCCATTGTTTATTGTTCTCAGATATCCTGGTGCCCCTGTTATCAGTTCACAGTTATATCAACTCACAGGGCAAACATAATGGATGTCTGTCCGAATGGGCACGCTGAGAGATCTGACCATTATAGAAAATTCAGGGCCACATATCAGCTGGACCGTTTCTTCTTTGCTTAATTACTCCTTATAGACAGAACTACTCCATTTTTGAATTTTGATCGCAGTACATTTCTACATTGTTTCTGTAGTTTCTCTGGATCAACCAGAGCACCGCTTTTGGGAGGGTGGAGGGGCAGGGTTTGATACATCATTGAGTTTCAGACTTTGTTAGCTACGAGCAAGTGCATAGGGGCAGCCAGCAGATAATTTTGCTTTTCATTTTACCCTTTCTCTCCTTGATCTCCCTTTGATGTCAGTTGAGTCATACTGAAGAATTGACCAGTTCCCTGATCGCACCTATGGTCCCAATACATTTTATCAGTTCATAACTGGGGCATTTTTTCCAGACTACGTTGCAACTCTTTCAGTTACCTTGGACGCTTGTACTTTTCAGCTGAATGTTTCCTCCTCAATATAGTAAATCATTCTGTTTCAGCCCTTTCATTGTGCAGTGAGCAGTGTTCACTGCCAAAGTTAATCATTTCATTTTGAGGGAACCAGATTCACCTGATTAAGACCTGTAGTTGACTTTGAATATTGTAGGTCAAGGGTACAATTTTGAATTATCTGTACAATCTGCTGTGGATACACCAATGACGACCCTTCCTAAGTATTAATTTTATTCATGGGATGCGTTGGCTGGCATTTATTGTCCATCCTTAATTGTCCTTGCGAAGGGGGTGGTAAGCTGCCTTCTTGAACTAATGCAATCTGTGTGGAATAGGAATATCCACAGTGCTGTTAGGAAGGGAGTTCCAGGATTTTGACTCAATGACAGTGAAGTAGTTCCCAGTCAGGATGGTGTGTGGCTTGGAAGGTATCGTGCAAGTGCTGGTGTTCCCATGTATCTGCTGCCCTTGTCCTTCTAGATGGCAGAGGCTGCAGCTTTAGAAGATACTGTCACAGAGCCATAGAGACGTACAGCATGGAAACAGGCTCTTCAGCCCAATTTTTCCATGCCATAAGAACATAAGAAATAAGAGCAGGAGTAGGCCTTCAAGCCTGCCCCGCCATTCAATAAGATCATGGCTGATCTGAAGTGAATCAGTTCCACTTTCCCACTTTCTCCCCATAACCCTTAATTCCCTTGTCTATCAGAAATCTGTTTAACCGTGACTTAAAGGAAGCGGTGACTTTGGATCAAACCATTCCACCTGTGGGATTTTACTCATCTGATATTTGTATCTTTTGCAGTTTATGCTCCTAATCAAGGTCAGTTATGGCTAAGTGGTGCACTCTCACCTCGGAGAGCAAAGACCTAGGTTCAAGCCTCACTCCATACACCTCTGTATACAATCTAGGTTGACAAACAGAAGGTGTGCTGCACTGTTGGAGATGCTGTCTTTCAGATGACCAAGGCACTGTCTGCCCCTTAGGTGAATTTAAAATTCCTTACAATAATATTCAGAAGAGATGGGAGGCTCGCCCTTTGTCCTTGCCAGCATTTACTCCAAGGACAGGTTACCTGGTCATTTATCTCACTGTTATTTGTGCACCATGACCGTACACAAATTGACTGCCTCCTCTTCTACATTACAACAATAACCACACTTTAAAAGCACTTAATTAGCTGAAAGCATTTTGGGACATTTATGAAAGGCACTATATGAATGCAAGTTCTTTCAATTTATTACTTTAACATTATAGCAGTTATAGCCGTATTGCTCTCCATTGCTGCATTAAATAGAAGGAGCCAAGCATAGTCCAATCCCATGCAAATACAGCTCCTCAAACTTACTACAAGGTTCAGCTGCTTGCCCCTGCAAGAGCAATACGTTGCACTATATTATTAAGAGACTGGCACCTAGTGGAAATGCATTGGCAAAGAGCAGCATGTGCTATCCTAGCCAGTGAAAAACAGCCACCTGGCATAAAAGTACAGAAATCTTAAAACAATTTTACAAAAATGTGTTTTGACCAAAGTTAACTGGTCATCTGGCATTCTCAGTTTCTGAGCAACGGAGATGTGTACGGACAATTTTTTGTTTTTAAAAAAAAAACCCATTTGGCCATAAAGGCATCAATCTGAATCTAAGCAGCAATCGCAGCACTCACTCCTTGCCAAAGCTAAGTGCAAACTGAGTCTAATAATTAATTCTTTCAATTCAAAGTCAAACAAACACCTGATCAACTGCAGTACAACTACACAGAATACAGCAGCCATATGTGGGTTAAATCAGGAAGTAGAAGTCCCTCATAATCATGAGGAAACAAGGTCCTAATAATAGCCACACAATGCAAACTATGGTCCTTTACGGGGACTATCCAACATTGGGCAGGATGCTTTGATAAAGGCAGACATGTGTGTGAACCTTTTTGTATGGGATGGGTTGTGAGCATTTTAATGTCTGTCAAAAAAAGTGCTGTTTAAGGTGGAAGAATGTTGGGAAACTTGGGACACGAGTTCTCCAGCTAATTTTATTGGGAACAAGATAACAGAGCAGAAAATGTAACATATCAAATAAGCCACCTTCTCAATAATTCAGCTCATCAAAATATTGGTTTGCCCTGCCACACACACTCCCAGGCAAGTGTACGGTTCAATTCCCAAGCAATGTTTACGTCAATCATAGAATCCCACAGTGCGGAAGGAGGCCATTCGGCACATCGAGCCAGCATCAACCACAATCCCACCTAGGCCATATCCCCATAACCCCATGCATCCACTCCAGCCAGTCTCCCTGACACCAAGGGGCAATTCAGCATGGCAAATCCACACAACCTGCACATCCCTGGACTATGGGAGTACACCAGAGCACCTGGAGGAAACCCATGCAGACACAGGGAGAACATGCAAACTCCACACAGTGACCCAAGCCAGGATTCGAACCCAGGTCCCTGGCATTGAGGCAATAGCGCTAACCACTGTGCCACCATGCAGCCCCTGAGGGCCTCAATGAGTACAGTAAGAAGTGTCACAACACCAGGTTAAAGTCCAACAAGTCCACCCAACCAGCCAAGTTCCCTAAAATAAACTAATCCCACGTGCCTGTATTTGGCCCATTTCCCTCTAAACCGTCCATGTATCTGTCCAAATGTCTTTTAAATTTTCTGAGTGTACCCACTTCCACCACCACCTCTGGCAGCTCATTCCATATACACACCACCCTCTGTGTGAAAAGTTGCCCCTCAGGTCCCTTTTAAATCTTTCTCCTCTCTCCTTAAACCTATGCCTTCTAGACGCCATTACCTTGGGGAAAAGATATTGGCTATTCACCTTATCTATGCCCCTCATGATTTTATAAAACTGAATAAGGTCATCCCCATTCTCCTTCGTTCCGGGGGAGAAAGTCCCAGCCTATCTAGCCTCTCCTCATAATTCAAACCTTCCAGTCCCAGTAACATCCTTGTAAATCTTTGTTGCGTCCTTTCCAATTTAGAACCATAGAACATTACAGCACAGAAACAGGCCTTTTGGTCCTTCTTGGCTGTGCCGAACCATTTCTCTGCCTAGTCTGTGACCTGCATCTAGAACATATTCCTCCACACCCCTCTCATCCTTCCTGTAATTAAAACTGCACTCGATACTCTAAATTCGGCCTCACCAATGTCTTATACAACCTCACCGTAACATTCCGACTGTTATGCTCAATACTTTGATTTATAAACGCCAGTGTTCCAAAAGCACTCTTTACGGCCCTATCTACCTGTGACGCCACTTTTATGGAATTATGTAACTGTGTTCCCAGATCCCTCTGTTCTACTGCCCTCTTCAGTGTCCTACCATTTACCTTGTACGTTCTACCTTGGTATGTTCTTCCAAAGTGCAATACCTCACACTTGTCTGCGTTTAACTCTATCTGCCATTTTTCAGCCCATTTTTTAAGCTGGTCCAAATCCCTCTGCAAGCTTTGAAAACCTTCCTCACTGTCCACTACACCTCCAGTCTAAGTGTAGTGGACAGTGAGGAAGGTTAATAAGATTTAATAACACCCTTCTTATAGCAGGGCAACCAGAATTATGTGCAGTACTCCAAATGTGGCCTTAACAATGTCTTGTACAGTTGTAACGTCCCAACCCCTGTACTCAGTGCTCTGACCAATGAAGGCAAGTGTGTAAATACCTTCACCACCCTGTCTATCTGTGACACCACTTTCAAGGAACTATGTACTTGCACCCCTATGGTCTCTCTATTTGACAGCATTCCCCAGGGCCTTATCATTAACTGCGCAAGTCCTGCCCTGGTTTGTCTTACCAAAGTGCAACACCTCGCATTTATCTGAATCAGATTCTTATCTGCCATTCCTCGGTCCATTGGCCTGTTTGATCAAGATCCCATTGTAATCTGTGCTAACCTCCTTCACTGTCCACTACACCACAAATTTGATGTCATCTGCATACTTATTAGCCATGCTTCCTATATTCTCATCCAAATCATTTATATAAATGACAAACAACAGTGGACCCTGCACCGATCCCTGAGGCACACTGCTGGTCACAGGCCTCCAGTCTGAAAAACAACCCTCGACTACCATCCTCTATCTCCTATCGGCAAACCAGTTTTGTATCCGTTGGCTAGTCTATCATAGGATAGCTTGTCGAAGGCCTTGCTAAAGTCCATATAGATGACGTCAACCACACTGCCCTCATCTATTTTCTTGGTCACCCCTTCAAAAAAAACCTGAAATTTGTAAGACGCAATTTCCCACACACAAAGCTGTGATGACTATCCCTAATCAGTACTTGCCTTTCCAAATGCATGTAGATCCTGCCTCTGAGAATCCGCTCCAATAACTTACCCACCACTGATGTTAGGCTCACTGGTCTGTAGCTTTTCCCTGCCGCCTTTATTAAAAAAGTGGCACAACATTTGCCTCCCTCCAATCTTCCAGCACCTTGCACGTTGCTGGTGATACAAATATTTCGCTTAAGGGCCCCTCAATTTCTTCCCTAGCTTCCCACAATGTTGAAGGATCCTTGGTGAGGTTCCTGCAATGTACTTTGTTTATGATGCACACTATTGCCATTTTACACCAATGTTGGAAAGAGTGAATGTTGAAGTGGTGGAGAGGTGCTGCTCAATTGGACTGCTTTACATAGAACATTACAGCACAAACAGGCCCTTCGGCCCACTAGTTGCGCCGATCACTTACTAAGCCATAGACCTATCTATAACCCCCAATCCTGTTAGACCCCATATACTCATCCAGAAGTCTTTTAAAAGACCCCAGCGAGTTCACCTTCACCACCACCAATGGCAGCCGATTCCATTCACTCACCACCCTCTGAGTGAAAAACTTACCCCTAACATCTCCTGGATTGTGTTCTTTTGCGTGTTGGAGCTACTCATCAGGGCAATAGGATTGTATTGTATCATACTCCTGACTTGTACCCTTGGATAGGAGGCGGGTTACTCTGTGTAGAATTCCCAGCCTCTGATCTGGTATTGTAGCTGCAGTATTTATATGACTGGTCCAGTTCCTTTTCTGGTCAGTGGTGACTTCCAGGCTGTTGTTAGTGGTGATTCAGCAATGAAACTATTGAATAAGGGGAGGTGGTTAGACCCTGTCTTGTTGAAGATAATCATTGCCTGGCACTTCTGTGATGCAAATGGGACTTGCCACTCGACAGTGCAAGCTTGAATGTTCTGCAGGTCGCACTACATGTGGGTAAGGATTGCTTCACTATCTCTGAAGTTGTGAATGGTGCTGAACATTGTGCGAAATGTTAGTACTGACTGTAAAATTCTTTGCAGTATCCAAAGTCATGCAAGATTTTATGTAAGTGCAGTTCTTGTTTTTTTTGGAAAATATTACTTGGTATTAAAGTAAGGAAAGCTCTCATTACTGAAGCCTGTTCGTGCTGAAGTTGCCAGTGGCAACCTGTGAGAAATATGGCTGTATTGTACGTATGGTATTTCCACCATTGTTGGGAAAGTACAAAGCTGTGAACCCAGCAGCTCATAACATTTTCCTGCTCTACTTGAACTGACACAACAAAGCATATTACTACTTCTCCCTGTGTGCTATGTTGGCAATTTAAATCTTGTAAATGCCTTCACATCTGGGACAGCATGAGTCGAGAACAAGAATGGAAACAGATGACAGATTGCTTGCAAAATGGACAGATGCCAGGTGCGGTATCGCTCAATTAAACCACATATGCAGTCTTCATTGAATACAACAACCCCTGTCAATAAAACAGGCTCACCAGAATAAGGAGTTTGACATTTAAGCTCTAGATTTTGTTCACATAATTTCAGAAAATGTCTGAACAGAATCTGATGGAAACTGGAGCAAGTATTTAGTCAGTACTTCCGAATCCATAACTAATGATTTATAACCTGGGAATATAAGAATGCTGAAAATACTCAGCCCTAGACAAAAATATCAAGTTCAAACCCAGCCTTTTGGGCATGGGTCTTTAGAATTTAAATGAGGCGTTAAGAGAAAGATCGCAACTTTGTAAATAGATGTAAATTCTATTGCAAACAATGCATTTTTTTGTAAGTTTGAATTCTATTAAAACTCGCTAACTAATTTAGAGATTAGAAATTTCAGTGACAAAAGATAAAGAAAAGTGCCTATGAAGTTTTTTCAGAAAATATTTAGCAATTTATGTGAAGTCAGTGTTTACCCAGGCATTTAACATTATGACGAAAACAGAAAAATGCTGGAAAATCTCAGCAGGTCTGACCACATTTGTGGAGAACGAATACAGCCAATGTTTCGAGTCTGGATATATATGTGTATATATAGACATTAAAACCTGACATAGAAATTTATAATGGGGAGAAGTCTGAGAAAGTGACAAATATGTGATAGCTAGCAGTCAAGTTAGACAGACAAGAGCTGCACACAGATGTAGCTAAAATCAGGTATAGCATATTGAAATAAAGCTAGGAGACAACAAAATGGAGACTGGATTCTGTTTGCTTTTAATGATCCACTTCTCGAATCACAGAACAGTGCAGTATGAAAGGAGGCAAGTCAGCCCATGACTGTGCAGTTAAGCTTAGAGGATAGCAAATGTGGCCCCGTTATTTAAGAAGGGTAGCAAGGATAACCCGGGTAAATATAGGCCAGTGAGCTTGACTTCTGTGGTAGGGAAATTGTTGGAGAGGATCCTTAGAGATAGGATGTATGCACATTTAGAATGGAATAATCTTATTAGTGATAGACAACATGGTTTTGTAAGAGGGAGGTCATGCCTCACAAATTTGGTTGAGTTTTTTTGAGGAGGTGACAAAAAAGATTGACGCGGAAAGGGCCATGGATGTTGTCTGTATGGATTTTAGTAAAGCGTTTGACCAAGTCCCTCATGGCAGGTTAGTGCGCAGGATAAAAGGAGAGCTAACTACATGGGTGGAGAACTGGCTTGGTCATACAATAAAAAGTCTGACAACGCCAGGTTTTAGTCCAACCGATTTATTTGATAGTAAACTCAGAAGCTTTCAAGGGGACTCCCTCTTCGTCAGGTGAATGGAGAGTTCTGGCCTCGGACAGAGCATATAAAGCACAGACAGTTTAGAGATTACTGATTAGAATGCGAATCCTTACTCCTAACCTGCTGTTCAAGACCTGAAGTGGCTGATAATGTGAGTGGAAGGAGCACTGATCACAGTTTAAAGAGATGTGTATTGTCTCCAGACAGTACAGTAAGTGAGGTTTTGCAAACCCAGGCAAGTCACGGGGGTTACAGATAGTGCGACATGAACCCAAGATCCCTGTTGAGACCGTCCTCGTGTGTGGAACTTGGCTATCAGTCTCCGCTCAGCGACTCTGCGCTGTCGTGTGTCGTGAAGGCCGCCTTGGAGAACGCTTACCCAAAGGTCAGAGGCTGAATGCCTGTGACCACTGAAGTGTTCGCCAACAGGAAGGGAACAGTCTTGCCTGGTGATTGTCGAGCGATGTTCATTCATCCATTGTTGTGGCGTCTGCATGGTCTCCCCATAATCACCAGGCTCGATAATCACCAGGCAAGACTGTTCCCTTCCTGTTGGCGAACACTTCAGCGGTCACGGGCATTCAGCCTCTGACCTTCTGGTAAGCATTCTCCAAGGCAGCCTTCACGACGCACGACAGCGCAGAGTCGCTGAGCAGAGACTGATAGCCAAGTTCCACACACATGAGGACGGTCTCAACAGGGATCTTGGGTTCATGTCGCACTATCTGTAACCCCCGTGACTTGCCTGGGTTTGCAAAACATCACTTACTGTACTGTCTGGAGACAATACACATCTCTTTAACCTGTGATCAGTGCTCCTTCCACACACATTGTCGGCCACTTTAGGACTTGAACAGCAGGTTAGGTGTAAAGATTCGCATTCTAATCAGTAATCTCTAAACTGTCTGTGCTTTATATGCTCTGTCTGAGGCCAGAACTCTCCATTCACCTGACGAAGAGGGAGTCCCCTTGAAAGCTTCTGAGTTTACTATCAAATAAATCGGTTGGACTAAAACCTGGTGTTGTCAGACTTTTTACTGTGTTTACCCCAGTCCAACGCTGGCACATCCACATCTTGGCCATACAAGACAGAGGGTAGCAGTGGAAGGGCCTTTTTCCGGCTGGAGGTCTGTGACTAGTGGTGTTCCATGGGGCTGTGTACTGGGAGCTCTGCTGTTTGTGATATATATAAATGATTTGGAAGAAGGTGTAACTGGTGTGATCAGTAAGTTTGCGGACGACACAAAAATGGCTGGACTTGCAGATAGCGATGAACATTGTCAGACAGTACAGCAGGATGTAGATAAGCTGGAAAATTGGGCAGAGAAATGGCAGATGGAATTTAATTCAGATAAATGCAAAGTGTTGCATTTTGGTAGAACTAATGTAGAGGGGAGCTATACAATAAATGGCAGAATCATCAGGAGTATAGACACACAGGGACCTGGGTGTGCAGGTTCACAGATCCTTAAAAGTGGCAACACAGGTGGAGAAGGTGGTGAAGAAGGTAATGGCATGCTTGCCTTTATAGGACAGGGCATAGAGTATAAAAGTTGGTGTATGATGTTGCAGCTATATAGAACGTTGGTTCAGCCACATTTGGAATACTGCGTCCAGTTCTGGTCGTCACACTACCAGAAGGACATGGAGGCTTTGGAGAGAGTACAGAAAAGGTTTACCAGGATGTTCCCTGGCATGGAGGGTCTTAGCTATGTGGAGAGGTTGGGTAAACTGGGGTTGTCCTCCCTGGAAAGACGGAGGATGAGGGGCGACCTAATAGAGGTTTATAAGATTATGAAGGGTATAGATAGGGTGAACAGTGGGAAACTTTTTCCCAGGCCAGAGGTGACAAACACAAGGGTTCACGGGTTCAAGGTGAGGGGGGCAAGGTTTAACACAGTTGTCAGAGGGATGTATTTTACACAGAGGGTGGTGGGAGCCTGGAACGCACTGCCAAGCAAGATGGTAGAAGTGGACACGGTGGGATCGTTTAAGACTTATCTAGATAGCCACATGAAAAGACTGGGAATGGAGGGATACAAATAAATAGTCTAATTGGAAGCATGAGTGGCACAGGCTTGGAGGGCAGAAGGGCCTGTTTCCTGTGCTGTATTTGTCCTTTGTACTTCAATTTGCTTCACTGACAGATTGGCTTGAATTCCCTGTGTGAAATACAATGGGATATCAAACAATTAATAGTAAATCTTTCACCTAGAACACACTTTTTGTTTGTTTAATTCTTGTTGTCATAGTATTGCTATGGCACACTCCATTCACAACTTCATAGCCAAGATTGAAGAAGGAGTGAATGTTTGAACCAAAACCAAAGGAAACAAGGAGGGCACTGCTCACAAAAAACAACAGTGAACTGACCAGTTAGCAAAAACCTGACTGTCTGATCGTTCAAAATTCTTGGGGAAAAAACCTATTTGCCACTGCTGACCTTCAAAAAGAGGTTAGAAACAGAAATATGAAACAAAATGAAAACAATTGTTCATTCAATTGCTTCCTGTCTCTAGATCATCAATTCAGATATGTGTTGGGACACGGAAGTCCTCCACCCAACTCACTATCCCAACCCCTACACAACTCTCTCCCCCCGCTCCGCTCTCTTCCCCCCTCGCATTCACGTCCTCCCCAGCCTGGCGCCCATCAACAGCTACCCCCCTGCCCCAGGCTCTCTCTTGTCTGACTTCTCCCTCTTGTACTTTTTACTGTGTTTACCCCAGTCCAACGCCGGCACATCCACATCATTCTCCCTCTTGCCCAGCCCCCTCAGCCCACCACGGGGTCAGCTTGCCTCACTTGCTATTCCTCAACTCAGCTCCCAGTGGTACTTGCCCTGTTTGAACAACAGAGGAACCTGATTGTAAAGATAGTTGGTAGGGGGACAATTTTTCTCTCTCATTTCTTTGGCGCTTTTAAGAGTTAATTCACTGACTGACACTGTGTTTTGAATACTAGTGTGATGTTCAGTTTTCTACCATGTGCAGATTTAAAAAAAAGGTAATCATTATTCAGAGAAGTAACAGGAGATGTGTGGAATATTTTTGAGGGAAGTAAGCGAGCAGGTTCTAGATATTTTAGGCTTGACTAATTGGCCACAACACCGAGAACTGCTTTCTCTTGACCACATTGAGGTTTTTAATACCTGTCTGAAATGCTGCAAAATGTGGAGCAGCTCACTTTATACGCCCTGAAGCTCAGATTTCTACTGCTGGACGTAGAAAAGGATTTGGAATATTCTTTGGCGCTACGTTCATTTTTTCCATAAGCTTCTTAAAGTGCCCTTCTTAAAAATATTTTTCCGTGTTTAAAAGAACTGCACAGTGCTAGTTGAGAGTGTCTCTGGCCAGTGTGAGACTTCACTGGATTCCAAATCAGTATAAGTTAAAGTCTGTTGACTTTTTACAGAATAATGGTGGGGTGCAATTTTAGTCACTCTTCAGGAAGGATATAGAAAGCATGGACCATGATGTTGGAGACATGTGAGCCTGATTTTTGAAGCAAGCTCAAGTGGCTAAATTGTTTGCACATAGAAATTGTTAAAATGCTATCATGGAGGTGTTGGTGAAAAAGTTAGCATGCTATAAAGCAAGGCGAAGGATGATTTGATTTATTATTGTCGTGTATATTAATATACTGTGAAAAGTATTGTTTCTTGCGTGTTATACAGACAAAGCATACTGTTCTCAGAGAAGGAAAGGAGAGAGTACAGAATGTAGTGTTACAGTCATGGCTAAGGTGTAAAGAAAGATCAACTTAATGCGAGGTGCAGAGAAGAAGCTGTTCTTGAGTCGGTTGGTACCTGACCTCAGACTTCTGTATCTTTTCCTGATGGAAGAAGGTGGAAGAGAGAGTGTCCAGGGTGCTTAGGATCGTTAGGAGCCAAACCAAGCAGTGATACAACTAGAAAGAATGCTTTCTATGGTCATAGATCATCATCATAGAACCCCACAGCACAGAAAGAGGCCCTTTGGCCCATCAAGGAGTGAAGGCATGAAGTAGATTCTGAGACATCGCTTTGGTTAGCTGACCATTAAAGAGGGGCTGTTGAGCAGAAGTTTAGTTTCCACTAGATTTCACCTCTCCAGGTTTGCTGATAATTTGTGTTCTGCTAGAGGATTTATCCAGTGAGAAGACAGCATTGAGCTTATTTAGAACCAGAGAACATTACAGTACAGAAACAGGGCTTTTGGCCCTTCTTGGCTGTGCCGAACCATTTTTTGCCTCGTCCCACTGACCTGCACCTGGACCATATCCTCTCAGACTCCTCTCATCCATGTACCTGTCCAAGTTTGAAGCCACAAAACTGAGTAACCTTTGAGAAAGAGGAATCTTTTGGGCCTGATTATGCTTGTCATTATTGATTAGAAACTTACCTTGTGATTCCAGTATCTCCCAAAGACATTACTTCAGTGATGGATTGGAAATTAATCTGCTGAAAACAGCGGGAAAGTGGAACTGAGCAGCGACAGATCAGCCATGATCTTATTGAATGGCGGGGCAGGCTCGAAGGGCTGGATGGCCTACTCCTGCTCCTATTTCTTATGTTCTTATATCTTCATGCAAACTTGTTTTTTCCCTTTGGGGAAGTGATGGAAGCATTTCCGAGCTGATTATCAGCACATTGAACCACTTTATGAACGCTCCTTCCATAGCCAAAAAGTCCTGGCATCGGATTTGTATCCGGAACTTCTGGTGCAGCGGTCGGAGTGCTACCACTCTGCCAAAGGCCTTCCTACATTTTGAGTTGTGGAAAGAGCAGACCTTAGAAGAAAAGGTGAATGCTGAGAAGATGGAAAATAAGGCATTCCAAAGAGATAAAATGAGCAGATTTGTTAATTTGATGAAGGCTGTGAGATTGATGGAAAGAGCAGCTGGTGAGAGGTTCTAAGCCAGTTCCACCACTGTATAGCTGCTTCAAAAGTTGTTGCAGTTTCAGTCTAATCTCTCTGCTGTCAGTGAAGCACAGCACAAACTGGAAATTAGAGGCAGCAAAACAATTTGCATAAATTTCTTGTGCTAATCTTGAGTTTGGCTGTAATGAGGCACTTCCGATTGTAGTCAGACAGGAGAACCCCACCTAGTTCGACATGCCATGGGTGCTGTTTGTTTACTAATGCACGCTTGTGCACCATTTCCTGCCAAAGCTCCACTTTAAGCAACTGTTGAGATATTTTGCCACACTTAATTCAAATGAAAAATGCATGTTTTTGATAGCATTGAATTGCTATATTGTGGATAAAATAACTGGAAAGGATAACCAGCATTGGTTAAGATGTATTGATTTTAAATCTGCAGTTTCAACTGCCCTGCATAACAACCTCCTTGTTGCCCATTGCAAACTGGTACCCTCCATTTCTACTTTGAAATTAAAAGAATGACAGGTGATGCCAATTGTACAGGGAATTGGACATTGATAGATGTGCAGTTATAAAATATGAATGCCATCTTGTGATTTTATGATGGTAAATATCTTTTGTTCTCCAGTTATTGCTCTAATAGAGTGAAGCGCACACACTTATTAAATCCATTTCACTCATCAGGATGATCCAAAATGCTTCAATGTGAGTGAAGTATTTAATAAAAGTTTTGATAGAGAATGAAGACTGATCAAATAACATTGTATGTTTTTGTTGGTTCCAAGCACAAGTTCTTATATACAGTAGAACTTCCAAGTAGCGAGTGAAGTCTTCCAACCCTATTCGTAAGCAGGTAATGAAATTGATCTGTGTTGTGAACTAGGAAGAAGGCAGAATAAATGGAGGTGATGATAATTCCATTGTATAAAGTGCAACGGGATAAGCGTCTGTGGGTTCCGAAACCTTAGTTCAGAATGGTGTGTGGTCATGCTGAGAGCTCGAAGCCCGGTTTATATTTCACTGCTGTGGTTCATTTTCTGTTTGTGTAGCATCTTCAAATACTCCATTAAATTCAAAAACAAGGAGAATTACTGGTGAGAAGGTTGATTGTTTCTGTTTTATTTTCAGGCATTAGCAGCCAATACTGGAGCTGGATTTGCAGTGGCAGAGCCACAGATTGCCATGTTTTGTGGGAAATTGAATATGCATGTCAACATCCAGACTGGAAAATGGGAACCTGACCCTTCAGGAACCAAAAGCTGCGTAGAAACCAAGGAAGATATTTTGCAGTATTGTCGAGAGGTGAGTTTAAGAATGACATAAAACATGGAAATTAGGAACAGGTGGGGGCCATTCAGCCCTTCAAATATGTTCTGCTATTCATTTGATCATGGCTGACCATTTGACTCAATAGCCCTTTGATCCCCTTTGCCATGAGTGCAAGATCGAACTGCTTCTAGAAAATATTCAATGTTTCGACCTTTACTTTCTGTGGAAGCAAATTCCTACTGTTTGATGACAGAATTTCTTCTCGTCTCCGCCCTAAACGGTCTACCCTGTATCCTCAGACTGTGACTCTTGTTTGTGGACTACCCCACCATTGTGAACATTATCCTTGCATCTACCCTGTCCAGTCCTGTTAGAATTTTACAAGTTTCAATGAGTTCTCCCCTCATTCTTCTGAATTCCAGGAAATACAATCCTAACTGATTCAATCTCTCCTCATATATCAGTCCTGCCATCCCAGGAATCAGTCTGGTAAACCTACTTTGCACTCCCTGTAGAGCAAGAATATCCTTCCTCAGATAAGGAGGCCAAAACTGTACACAATATTCCAGGTGAGGTCTTACTAATACATCCCTGCTTTTGCACTCAAATCCTCTCGCTATGAAGGCCAACATACCATTTGCCTTTTTTATTGCCTGCTGAACCTGCATGCTTAAAGCTAAAGTTTATTTAGGACATAGAAAACTACAGCACAAACAGGCCCTTCGGCCCACAAGTTGTGCTGATCATATCCATACCTACAGGCCATAGAACTATCTATAACTCCCAATCCCATTAAATCCCATGTACTCATCCAGAAGTCTCTCAAAATACCCCAGCGAGTTCGCCTCTACCACCACCAACGGCAGCCGATTCCACTCACTCACCACCCCCTGAATGAAAAACTTACCCCTAACATCTCCTTTGTACCTGCTCCCCAGCATCTTAAACCTGTGTCCTCTTGTAGCGACCATTTCAGCCCTGGGGAATAGCCTCCGAGAATCCACCCTATCTATTCCTCTCAACATTTTATAAACCTCTATCAGGTCGCCTCTCAACCTTCGTCTCTCCAGGGAGAAGAGACCTAGCTCCCTCAACCTACCTTCATAAGGCATGCCTCCCAATCCAGGCAACATCCTTGTAAACATCCTTATTTATTTATTTATTAGTCACAAGTATGCTTACATATGCACCGCAGTGAAGTTACTGTGAGAATCCCCCAGTCGCCACACTCCAGCACCTATTCGCGTACTGAGGGAGAACTTAGCATGTCCAGTGCAGCTATCCAGTACATCTTTCGGACTGTGGGAGGAAACCCATGGGGAGAATTTACAGATTCTGCGCAGACAGTGATCCAAGCCAGGAATTGAACCTGGGTCACTGGAGCTGGGAGGCAGCAGTGCTAATTACTGTGCCACCCTGCTTACTTTCAGTGATTGGTGTATGAGGATACTAACGTCTCATTGCACATTCTCGCTCCTAATTTGTGGCTGCTCAGACAGTAATCTGCCTTCCGAAGCAAACAACCTGACATTTATCCACATTATAGTGCATCTCCTAATCAATTGCCTACTAACTCAGCTTACCCAAATCACAGTGAAGGATCTCTACATCCTCCTCACAGCTCCACCCAGCTTTGTGTCATCTGCAAATTTGGAGATATTACATTTAGTTCCCTTATCTAAATCATTAATATATAAAGTGAATATCGGGGTCCAGCACTGATAGCTTCGGTACCCCACTAGTCACTGCCTGCCATTTGGCAAAAAAAAACATTTATTCCTTCTTTGTTCCTGTCTGCTAACCAGTTTTCTATCCATCTCAATACACTATCTCAATCCCACGCGCTTCAATTTTACACGCCAATTTTTTATGTGGGATCTTGTCAAAAGCCTTCTGAAAGTCCAAATAAACCACATAGACTGGCTCCCCTCATCAACTCTATTAGTTACGGATTCAAAGAATTCCAGCCAACTTGTCCAGCATGACTTCCTTTCTATAAATCCATGCTAAATCTGTCCGATCCTGTCACTGATTTCCAAGCGTTATGCTACAAAATCTTTGATAACTACAACGTAGAACATTACAGCACAGTACAGGCCCTTCAGCCCTCAATGTTGTGCCGAGCTATGCCCAATCCCAAGATCAAGCCATCCCCTCCCTATAATTCTGGAGTGCTCCATGTGCCTATCCAATAACCGCTTGAAAGTTCCTAAAGTGTCCGACTCCACTATCACAGCAGGCAGTCTGTTCCACACCCCAACCACTCGCTGAGTGAAGAATCTACCTTGGACATCCTTCCTATCTCCCACCGTGAATCTTATAGTTATGCCCCCTAGTAACAGCTACATCCACCCGAGGAAATAGTCTGTACGCGTCCACTCTATCAACCCCTCTCATCATCTTATAAACCTTTATTAAGTCACCTCTCATCCTCCTCCGCTCCAAAGAGAAAAGCCCCAGCTCCCTCAACCTTTCCTCATAAGACCTCCCCTCCAAACCAGGCAACATCCTGGCAAATCTCCTCTGCACGCTCTCCAATGCTTCCACATCCTTCTTATAGTGAGGTGACCAGAACTGCACACAATATTCCAAATGTGGTCTCACCAACGTCCGGTACAGTTGCAGCATAACTCCACGGCTCTTGCTCTATCCACTTGAGTGGCAATCTTCAGAGACCTGTGGATATGAACCCCAAGATCTCTTTGTTCCTCCACATTCAGAACCCTGCCGTTGACCCTGTAATCTGCATTCAAGTTTGTCCTGCCAAAACGAATCACCTCACACTTATCAGGGTTAAACTCCATCTGCCACTTTTCGGCCCAGTTCTGCATCCTGTCGGTGTCTCTTTGCAACCTGCAAGAGCCCTCCGCCTCATCCACTACTCCACCAATCTTGGAACTGATTCTAGAATTTTCCCCATGACCGATGTCAGCCTTACTGGTTATAATTCCCTGCTTTCTCTCAACCTCCCTTTTTAAATAGTGAGGCTATGTTAGCTATACTCCATTCTGTAGGAACTGTTCCAGAGTCCATAGAATGTTGGAAGGTGACCACCAATGCATCTACTATTTCGAGTGCCACTTCCTTAAATTCTCTGGGATGTAAATTATTGGCCTTCAATTCTATCAGTTTCCCCAACACCATACTAGTACTGATCTCCTCAGTTCCTCCTCCTTACTCAATTCTGTGTTCACCAACATTTCTCTGTGTTATTTGTGTCTTCCTTTGTGAAGACGGAGTTAAAGTACATATTTAGTTGGTCAGCCATTTCTTTGTTGCGCATTATAAAATCTGTTTCTGATTGTAAGTGACCTACATTTGACTTCAATCTTTTTCTTCTTCCATACCTATAGAAACTTTTGCAGTCAGTTTTTATGTTCCTGCAAGCTTATTCTCTCACTCTATTTTACCCTGCTTAATCAGTTCCTTTGGCGTCCTTTGCTGAATTCTAAGCGGCTCCCAATCCTCAGGTCTGTTTGTTTTTTTTTTGGCCAGTGGGCATGCCTCTCCCTTGAATCTAATACTATCTCTAATTTCCCTTCTAAGCCATTGTTTGGCCACCTTTCCAGATTTGCATGTCATTAGAATTCGAAGTTGACTATACTCAGCCTTAAAAAAACTGGAATCATCAGTCAATGCAACTCCACAACAGAGACTATAATGTCTGTATTTGACATCTAGGTGGAATAACGCTTTCCTTGTCACACGTGACTTACTGCATTTGCCATGTTCTGTTACAAGAGTCTTTGATATAATTATCTTCATAAATATAACCTTTTTTTGTTAGGTTTACCCAGAGCTCCAAATTACTAATGTGGTCGAAGCAAATAAGCCAATCAGCATTGAGAACTGGTGTAAGAAGGGAAAGAAACGTTGTCGAGGTCATAATCATGTGGTGATTCCTGTTAAATGCCTGGGTAAGCACAAATGCAAACTGCAACATGATCTACTGTAGCCACCATTCAATTGTGCTCTTCATAGCTGTGACAATATTGTGCCTTTAAGAAATGTATTTGGATCATTTTTGTGTGCAGGATCTGTTTTAGTAATTTATTTTACTTTTGGTGCTGTTTTGTCTCCATCCAGCAGCCCTGCTGTTATTGCATAATTGGTCCTAATTGCTAGAATATTTGTTTTAATCTGGCCTAATGCTGTTCTGTTATGTAAGGGTTTTCCCCTGGGGTCTTGCAGAGTGGGGTTTGCTTAGGTCGATAGAAAAAGTCATTTATCGGTTGGAACTGGGCTTACACAGAAAACTTAAATCAGTTGCTGCTAGGAAGCTACACTGTGGAGGGAAGTAGCCCTTTCCCTTTCTGATGTCTGGAGACTGAGATCTGCTAGAGACGAGGTTTATTTCTCTGAATTTCTGCTGTTTCAGGATATGTCCTTCTCTGAAACTTGTTGTGTGGGAATGAGAAGACAGGTATATCTCTATCTGTCTAGAGTGGTTAAAAAGCTGAAAACGTGGCACCCATGTGAACATACCTATTTCGCACTGATTCGGAATAGGGATTTATGTTATCGGGATACTGCTTGCAGTGGAACTATTGAGATAGATATTATGAAGAATTATACTTCATCGTGTTTAAACATTTTAATTGGTGTAAGTTATACTTTTTCATTATATTCTATATACTTAAATGAAGTTTGTTTTAATAAAAGCTCCCTGATGGGTCAATTGAATTATACCTGGAAACACTTAATGCTCACTCTAATGCTAAAATCAAAGAAAGTTAGGTTCTCGGCTGACTTTATAATACACTGTGGAAATTCTGATCTGGTCCCTAACGTAGCCACATAGTCTTACAGAAAAGGTTGCTGCAGTGGAAGTTTTTACTTTCTTTATACTGATTTACCCTGTGTGCCATTAGTAAATATCTATTTTAAACTTAGACTTGCATTGAATAGATACAGTAAATATTACATGTAGTTGTATGGAAGCACCTCAGAGTGCAACTTGCTCTAGGGAGTCAACTTAAAAACATAAGAAATAGGATCAGGAGTAGGCCATCTCGCCCCTCGAGCCTGCCCCGCCATTCAGTAAGATCATGGCTGATCTGAAGTGGCTCAGTTCCACTTTCCCGCTTTCTCCCCATAACCCTTAATCCCCTTGCCTACCAAAAACCTATCTACCCGCGTCTTAAATATATTTAGCGAGGTAGCCTCCACCACTTCAATGGGCAGAGAATTCCAGAGATTCACCACCCTTTGAGCGAAGAAGTTCCTCCTCAACTCTGTTCTAAACTGCCCCCCACTTATCTTGAGGCTGTGCCCTCTAGTCCTGCTGTCCTTTCTGAGCGGGAAGAACCTCTCCACCTCTACCCTATCCATCCCCTTCATCATCTTATACGTCTCAATAAGATCCCCCCTCATCCTTCTAAACTCTAATGAGTACAAGCGCAGTCTATTCAGCCTCTCTTCATAGTTCAACCCCCTCAACTCCGGTATCAGCCTGGTGAACCTCCTCTGCACTCCCTCCAAGGCCAAAATACCCTTGCGCAAGTGCGGCGACCAAAACTGCACATGGTACTCCAGCTGCGGTCTCACCAGTGCTCTGTACAGTTGCAGCAAGACCTCCCTTCTTTTATATTCAATCCCCCTCGCTATGAAGGCCAGCATCCCATTTGCCTTCCTGATCACCTGCTGCACCTGTAGGCTGGGTTTTTGCGACTCATGCACAAGGACCCCCAGGTCCCTCTGCACCGTAGCATGCTGCAGCTTTTTGCCCTTTAAATAGTAGTCCCTCCTACTATTAAACCTACCGAAGTGGATAACCTCACACTTGCCAACATTGTATTCCATCTGCCAGGTCCTCGCCTACTCGCTCAGCCTATCTAGATCCCTCTGCAGACTTTCTACACCCTCCGCACAATTTGCTTTTCCACTTATCTTTGTGTCATCAGCAAATTTCGACACCCTACACTCAGCTCCCTCCTCCAGATCATTCTATATAAATGGTAAATAGCTGAGGCCCCAGCACCGATCCCTGCAGCACTCCACTAGTCACCAACCGCCAATCAGAATAGCACCCATTGACACCTACTCTCTGCCTCCTATTTGACAGCCAATCCTCTATCCATGCTAACACCTTACCCCCAACTCCATGCCCCCTAACCTCCTGTAACAACCTTTGCACCATTTGTAATGACTGTCTTGAAATGTCTGCAACATTTCTTTGTACTATAACTCCCCAAGACCACAACATGCTATATGTAGAGAACAGAATATTATGTTGTGTGATGGCCATTATGCAATGTTCTTTCAGATATTTCATGAGTAAAGTACTTTTGTAAAAAAAAAATAAAGTTAGCACAATATATGGCTTACTGGGTCCTGGTAGAAGACTGTTGAAATTATTTCACGAGAAATTAATTAAACCAGTGGTCTAGGTTAGTGTACAAGCCTTTTTTATTCATTCATGGGAATGAGTATGTCACTGTCTGTGCTAACTTTTATTGCCTGTAATAGTTCTCCTTGGGTGATAGCCATCATTGTGAACTTCTAAAATTAGAAATTTCTGCCAAATGGTGTATTTCCTTCTTGCCAATTTTGGAATTCCATCATTGGAAATGTTTTTTCCAACAGACCTTCTCCTCCTGTCCACGGTCTAGAAGTGAACTGTCAGACATGGGTTTTGTTCTGATTGTACCTGATCCCATCCATTGCTTTTGGCTGCCCAACAGGACATGCCAGATTCCCCAGTCCCTGTTTTCTTGCTTGCCTCGTGAGGAGATTTCTGCTTGTTGGGCTTCCATGGTGGGCTTTGCTGTCAAGGCAAAAGACATGGGCACTGGAACACAAGGTTTCAAAGTGTCTGACCCCGCATTGTTGCTAGCCCGAGAAATTGACGCTTTAAAGAATGTCTAGTTAAGAAAATTGTGGTGATGATCTTTAAAATACTCTTGTGCTGAGGCATGTGGCCACAGCATGAAATAGGTGGCTCAAATATACGCTGATTTATCAGCTAACCCACCTGGAGAGGTGGTGTTTTGTACTGTGCTATATTTCCAGTGTTCAGTCATCTCCTTGCACCGAGCCTGGGGAACATACAAGTCTGTTGACTTGGTTTGGAGTTGCCACAAGCTGTGGAGTTCAGTTGTTCACTAGTTGGCACTTGGTAGTTTTCTCTGTTATCTTTTCAATATTCAGCTATTTTTAACACTGAAACCACATATTGATTTTAATTACATGGTTGTGCAGTGACACTGTTTTAATTGACTGTTGCATTTTTGTGAGGACCCATCACCTTTTTTACCTGTCTCAAACTTGAGTGAGTGGATTTGAATAAAAGGGTTAAGCCCACTCTAAATAGAAAGCTGGAAACTAACCCCAGCGTCCATGGTCCATGTGCTCACCTGTCATGTGTCTGTTCTTGGCTGTTGAGTGAAGGAAGCACACCCTGGTTTCATCCTTCTGCTCTCACTGATGCTTCAGTCAGTTCATTTCTGTTCTTTTATTATGTTTCACAGTGAGGCAACTGAAAAGTCAGCATCCTGACCAGATCAGGTGACGGTTATATTTTAGAGTCCAAAAATGAGCCTAACACTATTCATCTTGTGGTACTTTTACAATTCCTTGTGCACATGATAATCAAAGGTTTGTCAGTACAAAGATCCGAGTTTACAGTAGTTAATAGGTAAAGAAACCCAGTGACTAAATCACTGGCAACTGCAGGGATTGTTAGTAATACTTCATAGAATGCTTGCAGTAAGAGGGAGGCCATTTGCCCCATCAAGCCAATAACAATTCCACTCAGTCCTGATTCTCCTTGAACAGATCATTCAGATACCCTTACATGGAACATAGATACAAATAAGTTGCGTGAATTTACTAATTTTCCTTTTGACTTGTCGTTCATAGACTATTTTGTGTTGTGTTATGCTGTGCATGTTTTAAACGGTTTGGTGATTTGCTGCAAATGCATTGGTCTACAGTCTTGATGGTAATAGAAGGTAAAAATGTTTCTACCCATAATAATTCCACTCATTTGAAATGATTGAGAAGCATTTGCCTTTAGTACAGATCATATGGTACGATAATTACTGTGATTTTTTTTCACAAAAAAACTCAGAGTTTTTTAATCTTCGGCCTTTTTCATCCCTGACCTCTGCAGTCTGTATGATGAAGGTATTCCCATAGGTAGGGAGAGAGTTTGAGTTTTGACCTTGCAACGATGAAGGAATAGAAATTATATTTCTAAACTGAAAATGGCCTCAGCATTTAAAATAAATGCCTCAGGGCAACCAAAAGGGCACTTAACCGTATATTTCTTTTTTTTTATGAGACACTAACTCTCGTTTCTGATACTGAACCTTGCACTGGCCAACTGGAAATGAGAACTTCACAAGCCCAGAGCTGCAATCCCCCTTTCTGCACCAACAATACATGAATGTCCAACAGGCAACAGATCTTTTTGTGCTCCAATCAGACTTTGAACACATGGCACCTGAAACTGAAATAAGAACAAACGGGCATAAAAATTAGGACGTAGGGAATAGACTAGCCATTGACTCTGCTTCACCTTTCAATACAATCATGGCTGATCTTCTGCCGCAATTCCTTTTGTCCTGAACTCTCCCCGTATCCTTTAGAACATAGAACATTACAGCGCAGAACAGGCCCTTCGGCCCACGATGTTGCGCCGACCAGTGACAAAACAATGACCCACTAACCTAAACCAATCCCTTTTCGTCCATAAACCTATCCACGAATCTCTTAAACGCCCCCAAACTAGGCGCATTTACAACCGCAGCAGGCAGGGCATTCCAATCCCTCACCACCCTCTGGGTAAAGAACCTACCCCTGACATCCGTCCTATAACTACCCCCCCCTTAATTTAAAGCCATGCCCCCTCGTGCTAGGTTTCTCCATCAGAGGAAAAAGGCTATCACTATCCACCCTATCTAAACCTCTAATCATCTTATATGTTTCAATAAGATCCCCTCATAGCCGCCTTCTTTCTAGTGAAAACAACCCCAAATCCCTCAGCCTCTCCTCATAGGACCTCCCCTCCATACCAGGCAACATCCTGGTAAACCTCCTCTGCACCCTCTCCAAAGCCTCCACATCCTTCCTGTAATGTGGGGACCAGAACTGCACACAGTACTCCGAGTGCGGCCGCACCAGAGTTGTGTACAGTTGCAACATAACGCTGCGACTCCTAAATTCAATCCCCCTACCAATAAACGCCAAGACACCGTATGCCTTCTTAACAACCTTATGTACTTGATTCCCAACTTTCAGGGATCTATGTACACATACACCTAGATCCCTCTGCTCATCCACACTATTCAAAGTCCTCCCGTTAGCCCTATACTCGACACATCTGTTATTCCTACCAAAGTGAATTACCTCACACTTCTCCGCATTAAACTCCAAACAACAACTTTGTTTCCCAAGAGACTAGCGTTTTAGCTATCCCAGCCGAGGTGCTAATGGCCTAGTGCCATTTCACTGGACTAGTATTCCAGAAACCGAGGATAATGCTCAGGGATCTGGTTTCAAATCCTGCCATGGCAGATGGTGAAATTTAAATTCAATAAAATAAGCTGGAATTAAAAGTCTAGAGATTGATTGTTGAAAAAAATCCATCTGCTTCACTCATGTCCTACCAGAATGATATCTGCCATCCTTACCTGGCCTGGCCTACAGGTGACTTCAGATCCACAGCAATGAGATTGACCTTTAATTATCTTCTCAAAGGCAAGTAGGGATGCGCAATAAATGCTGGTTCAGCCGGTGACGACCATGTCCCATAATATAATAATTAAGAAACTATGACGTTTACGATGCATTGGGATAGAGAATTTCCAAGAGTCACAAAGAAATCTCTACTCATTTCAGTTCAAAATAATCATTGTGAGACTGTGTTCCCATGTCTAGATTCCTTAGCTAGTGGAAATAACATGGTGTCTACCCATCAAGCCCTTAAGCTTCTTGTATGTTTGTGTTTTTTTCTCATTCTTCTAAACTCCGGAGAGTAGAGGCCCAATTTACTCAGCTTCCTATTGTAAGATAATCCTTTTATCCCAGGAACTAATCTTCATGAACGTTCTTTTGTGTTTCTGGTCATCCAGCAGTAAGGATATGTCAGTTGCAAGCAATAAAAGAACTAACTTCTCAAAGTAAATCAAAGAAAAAGGTTTAATGAAGAAACTTCATTACTCCATCACTTGGGGAACGCCCTGAGCCACACAAGCTCCCCACAATCCCATCTGCTTTCTCTTTATATCTGGTCAGCTGATCCTCACAGCATGTTACCATTGGTTACATTATAATAGATTCCAGTTTTATCATTGGTTACATATAACATGTCCTTACTTGGATATGAAGACCAAGCTGCAAACAGTCTTTCAGGTGTGCTGTCACCAAAGCCCAATACAGTTGTGGTAAGACTTCCTTATTCATGCCATTTTGCTATTCAGGAAAGGTGACAGGGAAATTGGGATTATTTCTGCTTTGAAGGTTGAGATGAGCACAAAAGTGTTCTCCCTGCCTAAAAATACAGCGATTGACTTCAAAAGAAGTAGGAGACAAAACAAAATGAAAAGAAATACCACACAAAAATATTATGGAAAAGTACTGAACCTTGAAAATGAGAAAATTGCTGCAAGGGATGAAAAAGAACCTAAAAAATTTATCAAAAAGATAAAATGGCTTTCTCCATTGGAAATGTGATTACGTACACCATGAGTGTAATAAAATAGTAGAACAGATACTTTCTAAATGCTGAGTTGCGTGAAGTGCTGGAGGTCCAAAGAGTCTAAGCGCGCAGGTCGTTAAAATATCAGTACAGAAAATTAACATAAAGGCTAATGGAATTCTGGCTTTCATACTGAGAAGAGTATCAAGAATACAAGAAAAATGCTCGAATCCGTCATCAAAGAAGAAATAGCGAGGCACCTGGAAAAGAGTGGTTTGATCGAGCAGATAGTAAGAGTTTTTATAAATATATAAAAAGGAAGAGGCTGACTAGGGTGAACGTTGGACCCTTAGAGGATGAGAGGGGGGACTTAGTGGTAGGGGTGGGGAAATGGCTGAGGCCTTGAATAACTTTTTTGTTTCGATCTTCATGGAGGAGGACGTGAATAATTTGCCGGGTGTTAGCAATGGAAAGATGGTAGGAGTGGAGGGCCTGAATGACATTATTGTTACTAGAGAGGCAGTGCTCGAAAGACTGGAGGAACTGATTGTGGACAAGTCCCCAGGACCGGATGGAATGCATCCAAGGGTTCTGAAAGAAATTGTAGGAGTGGATGCCTTGATGATTATTTTCCAAAGATCGCTGGATTCCGGGGAAGTGCCGGAAGATTGGAAAACGGGTAATGTTACACCGTTGTTTAAGAAGGGTGGCAGGCAAAAGGCAGGGAATTATAGGCCGGTTAGTTTAATGTCTGTTGCAGGTAAAATGTTAGAATCCTTGATCAAGGAGAAAATAGCGAGGCATCTTGAGGAGAATTGTTTGATAGAGCAGACACAGCACGGTTTCGTTAAGGGGAAGTCGTGTCTGACGAATTTACTGGAGTTCTATGAGGATGTGTCTAGGGCAGTGGATAGAGGAGAGCTGGTGGATGTGGTGTTTCTTGATTTTCAGAAGGCGTTTGATAAGGTGCCTCACAAGAGGTTATTACAGGTCAAGGGACATGGAGTTGGGGGTAGGGTGTTAGCGTGGATAGGGGATTGGCTGTCAAATAGGCAGAGAGTGGGGGTCAATGGGTGCTATTCGGATTGGCGGTTGGTGACTAGTGGAGTGCCCAGGGGTCAGTGCTGGGGCCTCAGCTATTTACCATTTATATAGATGATCTGGAGGAGGGAACCGAGTGTATGGTGTCGAAATTTGCTGATGACACCAAGATTGGTGGAACGGCAAATTGCGCAGAGGGTGTGGAAAGTCTGCAGAAGGATCTAGGTAGGCTGGGCGAATGGGCCAGGAACTGGCAAATGGAATTTAATGTTGGCAAGTGTGAAGTTGTCCACTTTGGTAGGAATAATGGTAGTAAGGACTATTACTTACATGGCGAAAAACTGCAGCATGCGATGGTGCAGAGGGACCTCGGGGTCCTTGTGCATGAGTCGCAAAAACCCAGCCTGCAGGTGCAGCAGGTGGTCAGGAAGGCGAATGGGATGCTGGCCTTCATAGCAAGGGGGATTGAATATAAAAGTAGGGAGGTCTTGCTGCAGCTGTACAGGGCACTGGTGAGGCCGCAGCTGGAGTACTGTGTGCAGTTTTGGTCGCCACACTTACGCAAGGATATTTTGGCCTTGGAGGGAGTGCAAAGGAGGTTTACTAGGCTGATACCGGAGTTGAGGGGGTTGAGCTATGAGGAGAGGCTGAATAAACTAGGCTTGTACTCGTTAGAGTTTAGAAGAATGAGGGGAGATCTCATTGAAACATATAATATGATGAATGGGATGGATAGGGTAGAGGTGGAGAGGCTCTTCTCGCTCAGAAAGGACCGTAGGACTAGAGGGCACAGCCTCAAGATAAAGGGGGGGGTGGTTTAGAACAGAGTTGAGAAGGAACAACTTCACTCAAAGGGTGGTGAATCTCTGGAATTCTCTGCCCATTGAAGTGGTGGAGGCTGCCTCGCTAAATATATTTAAGACGCGGGTTGATAGGTTTTTGATAGGCGTGGGGATTAAGGGTTATGGGGAGAGGGCGGGAAGGTGGAACTGAGCTACGACAGATCAGCCATTATCTTACTGAATGGCGGGGCAGGCTCGAAGGGCTAGAAGGCCTACTCCTGCTCCTATTTCTTATGTTCTTATGACGCAGCACAGATTCGTTAAGGGGAAGTCGTGTTTGACAAATTTATTGGATTTCTATGAGGATGTGACTAGTGCGGTAGACAGAGGGGAACCGGTGGATGTTGTGTTTCTAGATTTCCAAAAGACGTTTGATAAGGTGCCTCATAAAAGATTGCTACAGAAGGTTAGGGTGCACGGAATTGGGGGTAAGGTGTTAGCGTGGATAGAGGATTTGTCTAATAGGAAGCAGCGAGTTGGTATCAATGGGTGCTATTCTGATTGGAGGTTGGTGACTAGTGGAGTGCTGCAGGGATCGGTGCTGGGGCCTCAGCTATTTACCATTTATATAGATGATCTGGAGGAGAGGGCTGAGTGTAGGGTGACAAAATTTGCTGATGACACGAAGGTGAGTGGAAAAGCAAATTGCGTGGAGGGTGTGGGAAGTCTGCAGAGGGATCTGGATAGGCTAAGCGAGTGGGCGAGGACCTGGCAGATGGAGTATAATGTTAGCAAGTGTGAGGTTATCCACTCTGGCAGAAATAATAGTAGGAGGGATTACTACTTAAAGGGCGAAAAGCTGCAGCATGCTACGGTGCAGAGGGACCTGGGGGTCCTTGTGCATGAGTCACAAAAACCCAGTCTGCAGGTGCAGCAGGTGATCAAGAAGGTGAATGGAATGTTGGCTTTTATAGCGAGGGGGATAGAATATAAAAGCAGGGAGGTCTTGCTGCAACTGTACAGGGTACTGGTGAGGCCGCAGCTGGAGTACTGTGTGCAGTTTTGGTTGCTGCATTTGTGCAAGGATATTTTGGCCTTGGAGGGAGTGCAGAGGAGGTTGACTCGGCTGACACCGGAGATGAGGGGGTTGGACGATGAAGAGAGACTAAATAGACTGGGTCTGTACTCGTTGGAGTTTAGAAGGATGAGGGGGGATCTTATAGGGACATGTAAGGTAAGGAAAGGGATGGATAAGGTAGAAGTAGAGAGATTCTTCCCACTTAGAAAGGATAGCAGGACTAGAGGGCACAGCCTCAAGATAAGAGGGGGGGGTGCAGTTTAGATCGAAGTTGAGGAGGAACTTCTTCACTCAAAGGGTGGTGAATCTCTGGAATTCTCTGCCCGTTGAAGTGGTGGAGGCTATCTCGCTAAATATATTTCAGTCACGGGTAGATGGGTTTTTGATAGACAAGGGAATTAAGGGTTATGGGGAGAAAGCGGGAAAGTGGAACTGATCCACTTCAGCCATGATCTTATTGAATAGCGGGGCAGGCTTGAGGGGCTAGATGGCCTACTCCTCCTATTTCTTATGTTCTTATGTCCTTACAGTGTGTTAGAGGTCATACTGCAGCGCTGCTAAGCTGTGTATTGATCATGCCTTGTGGATACAGTGGGTGAGATCCTAAATGAATATTTCTCATCAGTATTTACTGTTGAGAAAAGCATGGATGTTAGGGAACTTGAGGAAATAAATAGTGATGTCTTGAGGAATGTGCATATTGCAGAGGAGGAGGTGCTGGAAGCCTTAAAGTGCATCAAGGTAGATAAATGCCCAAGACCTGATGAAGTGTATCCCAGGACGTTGTAGGAGGCTAGGGAGGAAATTGCGGATCCCCTAGCCGAGATATTTAAATCATCGATAGTCACGAGTGAGGTGCCTGAAGAATGGACAGTGGCAAGTGTTGTGCCTTTGTTTAAACCCTGGAGCTACAGGCCAGTGAGACTCACTGTGTTGGGTAAATTGTTGGAAGCTATTTTGAGAGACAGGATCTACAGGCATTTAGAGAAGCAAGTACTGATTAGGGACAGTCAGCATGGCTTTGTGAGTGGAAATTTGATTGAGTTTTTTGAAGTGGTAACCAAGAAGGTAGATGAGGACAGTGATGTTGTCTACATGGACTTTAGCAAGGCCTTTGACAAGGTACTACATGGTCGGTTGTTGCATGAAGTTAAATCTCACGGGGTCCAGGGTGAGATATCTAAATGGATACAAAATTGGCTTTTTGACAGAAGTCAGAGGGTGGTTGTTGAGAAATATTTTTCAGTCTGGAGGCCTGTGACCAGCGGTGTGCCTGAGGGGTTAGTGCTGGGTCCACTGTTATTTGTCATTTATATTAATGATTTGGATGAGAATATAGGAGGCATCGTTAGTAAGTTTGCAGACGATACTAAGACTGGTGGCATAGTGGGCAGTGAAGAAAGTTATCTCCAATTGCAACAGGATCTTGATCAGTTGGGCCAGTGGACTGACGAATGGCAGATAAAGTTTAATTTAGACAAATGCACAGTGATGCATTTTGGTAGATTGAACCAGAGCAGGACTTACTCAGTTAATGGTAGGACTTTGGGGAGAGTTACAGAACAAAGAAATAAGAACATAAGAAATAGGAGCAGGAGTAGGCCATCTAGCCCCTCGAGCCTGCCCCGCCATTCAATAAGATCATGGCTGATCTCTCATGTCTCAGTTCCACATTCCCGCCCTCTCCCCACAACCCTTAATCCCCTTGCCTATCAAAAACCTATCAACCCGTGTCTTAAAAATATTTAGTGAGGCAGCCTCCACCACTTCAACGGGCAGAGAATTCCAGAGATTCACCACCCTTTGAGTGAAGAAGTTCCTCCTCAACTCCGTTCTAAACCGCACCCCCCCCCCCCCCCCTTTATCTTGAGGCTGTGCCCTCTAGTCCTACTGTCCTTTCTGAGCGGGAAGAGCCTCTCCACCTCTATCCTATCCATCCCATTCGTCATCTTATATGTCTCAGAGATCTCCCCTCATTCTTCTAAACTCTAACGAGTACAAGCCTAGTTTATTCAGCCTCTCCTCATGGGGCTGATTGTGGACAAGTCCCCAGGACCGGATGGAATGCATCCGAGGGTTCTGAAAGAAATGGCGGAGGTTATAGTGGATGCCTTGGTGGTTATTTTCCAGACGTCGCTGGATTCCGGGGAAGTGCCGGAAGATTGGAAAACGGCTAATGTTACGCCGTTGTTTAAGAAGGGTGCCAGGCAAAAGGCGGGGAATTATAGGCCGGTTAGTTTAACGTCTGTGGTAGGTAAAATGTTAGAATCCGTCATTAAGGAGGAAATTGCGAGGCATCTTGAAGGGAATTGCTTGATAGGGCGGACGCAACACGGTTTCATTAAAGGGAAGTCGTGTCTGACAAATTTACTGGAGTTCTATGAGGATGTGTCTAGGGCAGTGGATAGAGGAGAGCCGGTGGATGTGGTCTTTCTGGATTTTCAGAAGGCGTTTGACAAGGTACCTCACAAGAGGTTATTGCAGAAGGTCAGGGGACATGGAGTTGGGGGTAGGGTGTTAGCGTGGATAGAGGATTGGTTGTCAAATAGGAGGCAGAGAGTGGGGGTCAATGGGTGCTATTCGGATTGGCGGTTGGTGACTAGTGGGGTGCCCCAGGGGTCGGTGCTGGGGCCTCAGCTATTTACCATTTATATAGATGATCTGGAGGAGGGAACCGAGTGCAGGGTGTCGAAATTTGCTGATGACACCAAGATTGGGGGAAAGGCAAATTGTGCGGAGGGTGTGGAGAGTCTGCAGAAGGATCTAGATAGGCTGGGCGAATGGGCCAGGAAATGGCAAATGGAATTTAATGTTGGCAAGTGTGAGGTGGTCCACTTTGGTCGGAAGAATGGTAGGAAGGACTATTACTTACGGGGCGAAAAACTGCAGCAGGCGATGGTGCAGAGGGACCTCGGGGTCCTTGTGCATGAGTCGCAAAAACCCAGCTTGCAGGTGCAGCAGGTGGTCAGGAAGGCAAATGGGATGCTGGCCTTCATAGCGAGGGGGATTGAATATAAAAGTAGGGAGGTCTTGCTGCAGCTGTATAGGGCATTGGTGAGGCCGCAGCTGGAGTACTGTGTGCAGTTTTGGGCGCCGCACCTGCGCAAGGATATTTTGGCCCTGGAGGGAGTGCAGAGGAGGTTTACTAGGCTGATACCGGAGTTGAGGGGATTGAGCTATGAGGAGAGGCTGAATAAACTAGGCTTGTACTCGTTAGAGTTTAGAAGAATGAGGGGAGATCTCATTGAGACGTATAAGATGATGAATGGGATGGATAGGATAGAGGTGGAGAGACTCTTCCCGCTCAAAAAAGACAGTAGGACTAGGGGGCACAGTCTCAAGATAAAGGGGAGGCGGTTTAGAACGGAGTTGAGGAGGAACTTCTTCACTCAAAGGGTGGTGAATCTCTGGAATTCTCTGCCCGTTGAAGTGGTGGAGGCTGCCTCGCTAAATATTTTTAAGAAGCGGGTTGATGGGTTCTTGATAAGAGAGGGGATTAAGGGTTATGGGGAGAGGGTGGGAAAGTGGAACTGAGCCACAACAGATCAGCCATGATCTTATTGAATGGCGGGGCAGGCTCGAGGGGCTAGATGGCCTACTCCTGCTCCTATTTCTTATGTTCTTATAGTTCAACCCCCTCAACTCCGGTATCAGCCTAGTAAACCTCCTCTGCACTCCCTCCAAGGCCAAAATATCCTTGCGTAAGTGCGGCGACCAAAACTGCACACACTACTCCAGCTGCGGCCTCACCAGTGCCCTGTACAGCTGCAGCAAGACCTCCCTACTTTTATATTCAATCCCCCTCGCTATGAAGGCCAGCATCCCATTCGCCTTCCTGACCACCTGCTGCACATGCAAGCTGGGTTTTTGTGACTCGTGCACAAGGACCCCGAGGTCCCTCTGCACCATCGCATGCTGCAGTTTTTCGCCATGTAAGTAATAGTCCTTCCTACCATTATTCCTACCAAAGTGGATAACTTCACGTTTGCCAACATTAAATTCCATTTGCCAGTTCCTGGCCCATTCGCCCAGCCTATCTAGATCCTTCTGCAGACTCTCCACACCCTCCGCACAATTTGCCGTTCCACCAATCTTGGTGTCATCAGCAAATTTCGACACCATACACTCGGTTCCCTCCTCCAGATCATCTATATAAATGGTAAATAGCTGAGGCCCCAGCACCGACCCCTGGGGCACTCCACTAGTCACCAACCGCCAATCCGAATAGCACCCATTGACCCCCACTCTCTGCCTCCTATTTGACAGCCAATCCCCTATCCACACTAACACCCTACCCCCAACTCCATGTCCCCTGACCTGTAATAACCTCTTGTGAGGCACCTTATCAAATGCCTTCTGAAAATCAAACACCACATCCACTGGCTCTCCTCTATCCACTGCCCTGGACACATCCTCATAGAACTCCAATAAATTCGTCAGACACGACTTCCCCTTAACGAAACTGTGCTGCGTCTGCTCTATCAAACAATTCTCCTCAAGATGCATCGCTATTTTCTCCTTGATCAAGGACTCTAACATTTTACCTACAACAGACGTTAAACTAACCGGCCTATAATTCCCTGCCTTTTGCCTGCCACCCTTCTTAAACAACGGCGTAACATTAGCCGTTTTCCAATCTTCCGGCACTTCCCCGGAATCCTGCGACGTTTGGAAAATAATCACCAAGGCATCCACTATCACCTCCGCCATTTCTTTCAGAACTCTTGGATGCATTCCATCCGGTCCTGGGGACTTGTCCACAATCAGTCCCTCCATTCTGTCGAGCACTGCCTCTGTAGTAACAATAATGTCATTCAGGCCTTCCACTCTTACCAAATTTCCATTGCTAACACTCGGCAAATTATTCACGTCCTCCTCCGTGAAGACCGAAACAAAAAAGTTATTCAAGGCCTCAGCCATTTCCCCATCCCCTACCACTAAGTCCCCCCTCTCATCCTGTAAGGGTCCAACGTTCACCCTAGCCAGCCTCTTCCTTTTTATATATTTATAAAAACTCTTACTATCCTTTTTTATATTAAGCGCTAGCCCAGCTTCATAGTTTATCCTACCCTTCTTTATCAACTTCTTTGTTGACATTTAAACCTCTCCCAATCCTCTTCTCGCCCACTACTCTTAGCTACTCTAAACGCATCCGCTTTTAATTTAACACTTTTCCTTTACCTCCTTCGTTATCCCCGGCTGATTATCTCTCCTCCTATGATCCTTTTTAACCATCGGAATAAATTTCTGCTGAGCACCAAGAAAGATCTCCTTAAAGATCCTCCACTGTTCCTCAGCAGACCTACCTTCCAACGCGCTCCCCCAATCAACATTCGCCAACTCCCCTCTCATCCTACCGTACTCCCCTCTGTTCAAACAAAGGACACATGTCCGGGAACCCACTTTCTCCTCCTCCATCTGCATCAGAAACTCCACCATACAATGATCACTCTTCCCAAGAGGATCCTTCACCACAAGGTCCCTAATTCTACCCGCCTCATTACATAACACCAGATCCAAGATAGCTTGCTCTCTCGTCGGCTCCAACACACACTGTTCCAGGAAACTATCCCAGCAGCATTCCAAGAACTCTTCCTCAAGCCCACCGCATCCAACATGGGCCGACCAATCAATATGTAGATTGAAATCCCCCATAATTATCGCCGTTCCATTCCTGCACGCCGCAGGAATGGAACTAGGGTTTAAGTTCACAGCTCCTTGAAAGTGGAGTCACAGGTGGACAGAATGGTGAAGAAGATATTCGACGTGCTTGGTTTTATCGGTCAGAGCATTGAATACAGGAGTTGGGGCGTCTTGTTGAAGTTGTACAAGACATTGGTAAAGCCACACTTGGAATACTGTGTGCAATTCTGGTCACTCTATTGTAGAAAGGATATTATTAAACTAGAAAGAATGCAGAAAAGGTTTACTAGGATGTTACCAGGACTTGATGTATTGAGTTATAAGGAGAGGCTGGATAGACTGTGCCTTTTTTCTCTGGAGCGTAGGAGACTGAGGTGTGAACTTATAGAGGTCTGTAAAATAATGAGAGGCACAGAACAGCTTGATAGTCAATATCTGTTCTGAAAGGTAGAGGGGTCTAAACCTAGAGGGCATAGGTTTAAGGTGAGAGAGAAGAGATACAAAAGTATCCAGAGGGGCAATTTTTTCACACAGAGGGTGGTGAGTGTCTGGAACAAGCTGCCAGAGGTAGCAGTAGAGGTGGGTACAATTTTGTCTTTTAAAAAGCATTTAGATAGCTACATGGATACAATGGGTATAGAGGGATGTGGGCCAAATGCGGACAATTGGGATTAGCTTAGGAGTTTAAAAAAAAGGGCAGCATGGACATGTTGGGCCGAAGAGCCTGTTTCCATGCTCTAAACCTCTGTGACTCCAGTGAGCAGCTCTGGACACCACACCTGAAGCAGGATATGTTGCCATCCAAGCATGTAGATTGTGCTCCATCACGCATCTAATTTAAGCCTTGTGAATGGTAGACATGCTTTGGGGAATCAGGTGGTGAGTTACTCTCTGCAGAATCCCCAGTCTCTGATCTGCTTTTGTATTTATATGGATGCTCTAGTTCAGTGTCTGGTCAGTGGTAACCCCCAGGATGTTGTTGATGATGAGAAATTTCGTGACTGCAATGTCATTGAATGTCAAGGGGTAATGGTTCGATTCTGTTTTGTTGGAGATGATTGTTGCCTAGTACTTGTGTGGTGCGCATACACTTGCCACTTATAGCAGAGATTAAGAGCAGGGGCTTTAGGGGCAACAAAAAATGTTAAAGGAACTGTGTTATGTAACAGTAGGCAGCTAATTCATTGATGAGTTAAATTCTTGTCTTTAATTAAAGAGCTGGAAAAAATAATGATTGCATTAAATAAATAACGCAAACTAGAGAAATGTATGAATTGAATAAAAATCTTAACTGATTAAACATGTGGGTGGCACAGTGATTAGCACTGCTGCCTCGTAGTGCCAGGGACCCGAGTTCGATTCCTGGCTTGGGTGACCATCTGTGCGGAGTGTGCTTGTCCTCCCTGTCTCTGCATGTGTTCTCTCCCACAGTCCGAAAGATGTGCTGGTTAGGTGTGTTGGCCATGCTAACTTCTCCTTCAGTGAGCCCGAACAGGCGCCAGAGTGCGGCGACTAGTGGATTTTCACATTAACTTCATTGCAGTGTTACATTAACAATACATTACGTGCAATAATGTAAGTCTACTAATAAATTAACTTTAAACGCATATAAAAAGGGTTAGAGAAGGATGGGAATGCAGGTGGTGTAGAATCATAGAATCCCTGCAGTGTGGAAGGAGGCCATTCATTCATTGAGTCTGCACCGACTCAGAGCATCTTACCCAAGCCCTGTCTTTGTAACTCCACATATTTACACCACTAATCCCCCTAACCTACATATCTTGAGATATTAAGAGGCAGTTTTAGCATGGCCAATCCACCTAACCTGCACGTCTTTGGGCAATGGGAAGAAACTGGAGCACATGGAGGAAACCCCTGCAGATACGGGGAGAATGTGCAAACTCCAATAGACTCACGCAAGGCTGAATTGAACCCAGGATCCTGACACTGTGAGGCAGAAATGTGAACTACTGTGCCATTCCAATATCCTATATCACAACTACAAAATGTTGAGGTTGGTGGAGACCAGTGAGATCCCAGGCAAATGTCTGCAAAGAGATATCTGCAAAAAATATTTGTAAGTCAAGGGATTTCACCCCCAGCGCTGATGAGGAATCCGAGCTGCAAACATTGCCATGTGTCACAGTGATTGTGCTATCTGGACACTTGGATCCAGGAGGCTGCCACATCCAGTTTAATGTGGTGCAGTCTGGCAAATGGTCACAAACCAAATGATGTAAACACATAGAAAGTTCTTGCTGCTTGTTTTTTTTGAAATAATGAGGTCAAAGTCTGCATGGTGTGCAGAGTCACTCAGGGTCATAGGAATCATTCACAACACTCAAGCTGAGCTAAGAGTTTTAAAGGTTTAGAATTACATTGCATTTTTGTTTGCACTGTTAAGCCATGTTTTTCGTCTTGCACTGCCATCCTTTAAGAGCTTTGTGTTAACTTCACGCGCCCCCGCCCCCGCCCCCGACTGACCTGCTGCTATTGACAAACTTTATACCCCTTCTCAAGTGATAGATATTCATGTATTCATGTTCACTTGTGTTTTGAGGATATCCTCCTGAGACAGGATAGTTAAAACTAAATATGGGCAGGTTTGCTGATGCAGGAAGTGACAGAGATGCTCATAATTTATGGATGTAAATTTAGAGAGAGTTAGGACATGGATTGATAGTTTTAAGCAAGGGATTGGAATACGCGACATTGAACCTGCAGATAGAAGCTTAGAAAAATGAAAGAATGTTTTTTGCAATTAGAAATAACAAAGAAAGATAATCCTCAAAGCAAACCTGCATCAGTGTTCTGAAATAGGATTATTTGAGAGATCTAGATTCTCAGGCTCATTAACCAATAGGCCAACCATCCTGATAATTGAGCTATGTTTCCTACTCCAGATCAGTTATGCTGGTCCATCCTCTAGTTTACTGTCATAACTTGCCCCAGATGGGCTTCTGAGCGGGTGCTGCATGCTGGGAGGTGTTGGCATTAGCAAGTGCAGTGGGACCCATGTCTTCCTCAAGCAGTTCTCAAGAACAAGGAAGGAGGATTTGTTATCTGAGGTGTACAGTTCAGACGTTGATTACAGTGGAAGCAGCAAGAGGAGAATTTCAGGAAATAGTTCAGTGGCAGTTAATGTGGGGACCCATCAAAGTTTGCAAGTGGCAAGTGATTCCCTCAGTCTACAACATAAGAGTTTGGTATGTAGGGAATGTATGGTAATAATGGCTGAGCGTTTGTTGGTCAGCATTGTTTGTTGTTGGCCTGTTAGACCAACAAAGGACAAAAGTAGTCTTGGATCATCGCATTGAAATCATGCTGCTGATTGTTCGAAGGGACCAAGTCCCCAGCATTCATTGAAGTTCACTGGGTGATCAGTTGGTCTAACTTTGGATTTGAATTGGGCTGATAGTAGTCCAGTGAGATTCAGCTGTGGTCCATAGGATAGCAACTACAGCCTTTTTGTGGGTGCATAATAGCCCCTATCATAATTATAGCAGGAGCTTTCTGTCCCTTCCTGGTTACCTTTTTGGTTGTTCTGTCGCAGTTGTGGCTTTCTTTTGATGTGTAGTCTTTAGGATGCCCGCCTTCAGGGAACTTTTTATTTTCTCTCTTGTTGGGCATTCTCGACTATCTCAGCCCATTGTAAATCCAGGTGGGTGATTCTACCAGTAACCCTTGGGGTCTTATATTTCTCTCGTCGGATCTGACCACACAGTGCCACTATATTCAGTCTCCAAATACGTGAATGACGAAAGCTGGCTTGGATGCATTCATTGGTGACCCCAGACATCCTCCTCAAAAGCAGCCCACTGCTAGTTCACAGTGATCAGGTTACCTTTGGCCTAAATGGACCTCAGTTCTCAAGCTAAGTATTCTGTGTCAGAATAAACCAGACACCAGGCTTGTGTTATGGGTGTCCCACCATCCCCCCTGTTGTGGCCCTCCCCTTCCTGTTTCACATCTGTAGTCACAAGAATGGATGATATTCAAATGTTATTTGTCCCTCATTCCACAGTTTCATACCTCTTGCTTCCAATCCGGTTTTCTCATAACCTACACTTCCACCACTGCCCTCACAGGATGCCAGGGCGGTGTCTCTCATTGTTACTGCATCCACAATTGCCCATTATCTTCCCAGCCTTCCCTGCAGTTCATAAACTTGTAAAGCATCACTTTTTTGAATCCTCAGCAACATCTATATCTCCTCTTGCTTCCTGAATGGGAATCATGGCTGCCCCAGCATTCAGATCAGAGGCATGCTGCAGCAACATTCCAATCCTCTGCTGGTTGTACAGCTCCAAATCTTCAACCAGCTGATGCTCTCTTTTGGTTTTTCTGGCTGGTGGAATCTTGAGTTCATTGGTTTAAGTGTTGGTCTGTTGGATCTGCTGATCCGTTGGCTCAATTTCCTTCTCTTTCTGACTAATCATCCAAGTAGAAAAATGAGCAGTACAAGTCAAAAGTTTTTTTGCCCTCTGAACATTTTCTAGCCTGTCCTATCTTGAATGAAGTTCATAGCTTCCATGTATGGCCTGAAATCACCTGTAACCAGGCAGCCAGTCATCAGCTCTTGCATCTCTTTATCAGGAGGTTTGCCTAATTTCTGTTCTGAGACTCAATTTGGGCATCATGTTTACCTTTCACTAGAATTCTAGTTGTTTTGCGGCACGGTAGCACAGTGGTTAACATTGCTGTCTCACAGCACCAGGGTTCAATTTCGGCCTCGAGTTACTGTTTGTGTTGAGTTTGCATGTTCTCATGTCTGCATGGGTTTCCTCAGGGTGCTCCAGTTTCCTCCCACAGTCCAAAGCTGTGCAGGTTAGGTGGATTGGCCATGCTAAATAGCCCCTTAGTGTCCAAAGATGTGTCGATTACGTGGATTGGCCAAGGTAAATGTGCGGCGATAGGGCAGAGGGAGGACCTGGGTGGGATGCTTTCTCCAAAGGTTGTTGCAGACCCGATGCACCAAGAGAGTGGTCTTTTCCTGCACCGCAGAGATTCTGTGCCTGAGTAATAGCCTTTGTTCACTGATGAGTCTATAAAAGACATTATGCTCCCCAAAGGTTTTTCCTCCCAAGATGGATCAAATTCATGAATGAGGGATCCTTCCTTGCTCTCAACAAATTTTCACAGTGCACCAAGCCCTGCCACAGTTGCCATGTGTCAATTTGTTTTGGAGGGCGTAGATTTACTCTCCTTTTCAAACAGATTCGTAATTTGCAACAAAGCTTAGTTGTGAATTGACTTGAGTTTGCATGTAACGTTCAACTGACTCTCTAATCTCCAGGCTCCAAGGTTTTATCTCTTGCAGATCTCCTATGAAGACATTCCATTCCTGTGTTTTTGCATAAACAAGTAATTCCCACTGCAACAGATTGTCTCAAGGTCTCAGCTTCTTGCTGCAAGAAACTTAGCATGATTTTTCGCATGGTTCACTGCCTTGGCATTGTTTCTATATTGGGTCCTATTTCTAAATTTTACCACTCTGCAATTCTACAAAGAAGCTGTGCAGTAAAGTCATGTTAGTCCCTAATAATAAAGTTAGATTTTATTAATTATTATTCTTATTCGTACATAGTATTCTCATTAGTAACATAATCTTGCAGCTATAAAAAAGAGGAGGAACTTAATAAATTTAATATAAATTTTTAAAAAACGTAATGGGAAAAGTGATGAGAGTCAATCCTCCAACAGGGCCAAACTTCTCCCACCTTGAAGGGTTGAGGCAACACCATCACCTGAATGTTCCTATTCATGCCACACACCATCCTGACTTGGAAATATATCGCCGTTCCTTTACTGCCACTGGGTCAAAATCACAAGATAGACAAACAGCAAAATCTAGTGGTTCCCACCATTGACTATTAAAAGAAATTGCAGGTGGCGCTGTGGTTAGCCATGATGTGGGTATGCCGGCGTTGGACTGGCGTAAACACAGTGAAAAGTCTGACAACACCAGGTTTTGGTCCAACCTATTTATTTGATAATATACTCACAAGCTTTCGGGGTTAGCCCCTTCGTCAGGTGAATGGAGAGTTCTGGCCTCAGACCGAGCATATAAAGCACAGACAGTTTAGAGATTACTGATTAGAATGCGAATCCTTACACCTAACCTGCTGTTCAAGACCTGAAGTGGCTGACAATGTCAGTGGAAGGAGCACTGATCACAGTTTAAAGAGATGTGTATTGTCTCCAGACAGTACAGTAAGTGAGGTTTTGCAAACCCAGGCAAGTCACGGGGTTACAGATAGTGCGACATGAACCCAAGATCCCTGTTGAGACCGTCCTCATGTGTGCGGAACTTGGCTATCAGTCTCTGTTCAGCGACTCTGCGCTGTCGTGTGTCGTGAAGGCCGCCTGGGAGAATGCTTACCCGAAGGTCAGAGGCTGAATGCCCTTGACCACTGAAGTGTTCGCCAACAGGAAGGGAACAGTCTTGCCTGGTGACTGTCGAGCGATGTTCATTCATCCGTTGTCGTAGCGTCTGCATGGTCTCCCCAATGTACTATGCTTCGGGACATCCTTTCTTGCAACATAAGAACATAAGAACATAAGAACATAAGAAATAGGAGCAGGAGTAGGCCATCTAGCCCTTCGAGCCTGCCCCGCCATTCAATAAGATCATGGCTGATCTGTTGTGGCTCAGTTCCACTTTCCCGCCCTCTCCCCATAACCCTTAATCCCCTCTCTTATCAAGAACCCATCAACCCGCTTCTTAAAAATATTTAGCGAGGCAGCCTCCACCACTTCAACGGGCAGAGAATTCCAGAGATTCACCACCCTTTGAGTGAAGAAGTTCCTCCTCAACTCCGTTCTAAACCGCCTCCCCTTTATCTTGAGGCTGTGCCCCCTAGTCCTACTGTCTTTTTTGAGCGGGAAGAGTCTCTCCACCTCTATCCTATCCATCCCATTCATCATCTTATACGTCTCAATGAGATCTCCCCTCATTCTTCTAAACTCTAACGAGTACAAGCCTAGTTTATTCAGCCTCTCCTCATAGCTCAATCCCCTCAACTCCGGTATCAGCCTAGTAAACCTCCTCTGCACTCCCTCCAGGGCCAAAATATCCTTGCGCAGGTGCGGCGCCCAAAACTGCACACAGTACTCCAGCTGCGGCCTCACCAATGCCCTATACAGCTGCAGCAAGACCTCCCTACTTTTATATTCAATCCCCCTCGCTATGAAGGCCAGCATCCCATTCGCCTTCCTGACCACCTGCTGCACCTGCAAGCTGGGTTTTTGCGACTCATGCACAAAAACCCAGCTTGCAGGTGCAGCAGGTGGTCAGGAAGGCGAATGGGATGCTGGCCTTCATAGCGAGGGGGATTGAATATAAAAGTAGGGAGGTCTTGCTGCACGTATCAGGTAGACAATGTTGGCCGAGTTGCAAGAGTATTTACCATGCACCTGGTGGATGGTATTCTCACGTGTGATGATGGTATCCATGTCGATGATCCGGCATGTCTTGCAGAGGTTGCTGTGGCAGGGTTGTGTGGTATTGTGGTCACTGTTCTCCTGAAGGCTGGGTAGTTTGCTGCGAACAATGGTCTGTTTGAGGTTGTGTGGTTGTCTGAAAGCAAGAAGTGGGGGTGTGGGGATGGCCCTGGCGAGATGTTCGTCTTCATCAATGATATGTTGAAGACTCCGGAGAAGATGTCGTAGCTTCTCCGCTCCGGGGAAGTACTGGACGACGAAGGGTACTCTGTCCACTCAGCACCTCACTGTACCGCAAGCCCACAGACAATCTCACAATGCTCCACTTCTCCAGTTTCCACCCTAAACATGTTAAAGAAGCCATTCCCTATGGACAAGCCCTCCGTATACACAGGATTTGCTCAGATGAGGAGGATCGTGACAGACACCTCCAGACCCTGAAAGATGCCCTCATAAGAACAGGATATGGTGCTCGACTCATAGATCGGCAGTTCCGATGCACCACAGCGAAAAACCGCACCGATCTCCTCAGAAGGCAAACACGGGACACAGTGGACAGAGTACCCTTCGTCGAGCACCATATCCTGTTCTTATGAGGGCATCTTTCAGGGTCTGGAGGTGTCTGTCACGATCCTCCTCATCTGAGCAAATCCTGTGTATACGGAGGGCTTGTCCATAGGGAATGGCTTCTTTAACATGTTTAGGGTGGAAACTGGAGAAGTGGAGCATTGTGAGATTGTCTGTGGGCTTGCGGTACAGTGAGGTGCTGAGTGGACAGAGTACCCTTCGTCGTCCAGTACTTCCCCGGAGCGGAGAAGCTACGACATCTTCTCCGGAGTCTTCAACATATCATTGATGAAGACGAACATCTCGCCAGGGCCATCCCCACACCCCCACTTCTTGCTTTCAGACAACCACACAACCTCAAACAGACCATTGTTCGCAGCAAACTACCCAGCCTTCAGGAGAACAGTGACCACAATACCACACAACCCTGCCACAGCAACCTCTGCAAGACATGCTGGATCATCGACACGGATACCATCATCACACGTGAGAATACCATCCACCAGGTGCATGGTAAATACTCTTGCAACTCGGCCAACATTGTCTACCTGATACGTTGCAAGAAAGGATGTCCCGAAGCATGGTATATTGGGGAGACCATGCAGACGCTACGACAACGGATGAATGAACATCGCTCGACAGTCACCAGGCAAGACTGTTCACTTCCTGTTGGCGAACACTTCAGTGGTCACAGGCATTCAGCCTCTGACCTTCGGGTAAGCATTCTCCAAGGTGGCCTTCACGACACACGACAGCGCAGAGTCGCTGAACAGAGACTGATAGCCAAGTTCCGCACACATGAGGACGGTCTGAACTGGGATCTTGGGTTCATGTCGCACTATCTGTAACCCCGTGACTTGCCTGGGTTTGCAAAACCTCACTTACTGTACTGTCTGGAGACAATACACATCTCTTTAAACTGTGATCAGTGCTCCTTCCACTGACATTGTCAGCCACTTCAGGTCTTGAACAGCAGGTTAGGTGTAAGGATTCGCATTCTAATCAGTAATCTCTAAACTGTCTGTGCTTTATTTGCTCGGTCTGAGGCCAGAACTCTCCATTCACCTGACGAAGGGGCTAACCCCGAAAGCTTGTGAGTATATTATCAAATAAGTAGGTTGGACTAAAACCTGGGTTGTCAGACTTTTCGCTGTGGTTAGCACCAGGGACTCAGGTTCAATTCCCATCTTGGGTCACTGTGCAGAGTCTGCGCATTCCCTCTGTGTTCAGTGTGGGTTTCTTCTCATAATCCAAAAGATATGCTGGTTAGGCGCATTGGCCATGCTAAATTCTCTGTCAGTATACCCGAACAGGTGCCAAAGTATGGCGATGAGGGGATTTTCATAGCAACTTGATTTCAGTTTAATGTAAGCCTACTTGCGACACTAATAAATCAACTTTCAAGGAAGAATCTTTGTTTCTGTGTCCGCTTATGCATTGGCAGGTGCCAATTTTGTGGCTGCCCAAATGTTGTCAGATTTCAGTTTGGATTCTTCCCTTTCAGAAATACAATGAAGTACTTCCCTCTCAGTTTGAAATTGGCAAGTTTAAGTATTGGATGTTGTGTAGGATGAGTTTTGATTTGCAATTTATAAACTGCACAGACCATTTTTTGTATTAAAATGCTGTCTGGTTTGCTTTATTAGTGGAAATGATTTGGCTAGTTTCTATTTATGCAGTTGAAGGATATGCTCTCTCTTGCTTTTCCGTTGAATGCTCAGCACTAAGATTTGATTAAAAGAATAACCTTTTCTATTGATGGAAGATGATGATTTCTGAAATGGAAAAACGATTACCCTCTCAAGTGACCTGCTGAAATTAAATGACAATGTTGCAACTTGATGTACAAAGCTGGAAGCATTACTAAAAAGCTGCTGATGTAGCTAGCGTTCAGCTATAACCCAAAAGGTAAAGTGCTGTTCTAGTCTGATTAAAGGGGCAAGATACAGAGGGCTCTATAAGAGGCACTATAACATTAACAATGATTCAAACTCCATCATTCAGTCTATTTTAACATGTATCAGAAGCTGACCAATGGTGCTAACCAAATGTATACAGCCCCCAAAAAGGGGGAACAAACATGGGATATGAAATTCGTTAGATATGTGTGATTTGTACCTTAATTGGCAAATGTATATAGCATTTCCTCACCTCTATTGGAGGGATCTAGTGGCGAACCCAAATGTTGCAGAATTATCAGATTTGTCTGTTGAAAATTGGTTCCTCTTGAAGAAATAATGTTTAGGGTTTGGGGTAAAGTGGTCACTTTTGGGGGTGTGGTTGAGATCTTGAATATTTTGAACTTGGACCTAAAATATGATCCATTACACTTACATTTCACAACAAGTTGATTTTTAACCTTGAATGAAATGGTGACATTTTAGATATTTGAAGAACCAACTCGAGCATCAATCATGGAAGTTTCCCTCAACAGCCACTCTCACGTGCAGTTTTTGCCCAGTCCGTTGAGACAGTGAGCATAACTCCCTACCTGTTGCTTTCATCAATTCCACTATTTTAAAACATGCTACATGCTGCAACCCTCCCAGTGGACCCTGACCCTCTTTAGCTTGATGTGGGTATGCCGGCGTTGGACTGGCGTAAACACAGTAAAAAGTCTGACAACACCAGGTTTTAGTCCAACCGATTTATTTGATAATAGACTCACAAGCTTTCGGGGTTAGTCCCTTCGTCAGGTGAATGGAGAATGACGAAGGGACTAACCCCAAAAGCTTGAGAGTCTATTATCAAATAAATCGGTTGGACTAAAACCTGGTGTTGTCAGACTTTTTACCCTCTTTAGCTTGCCATCAATTGTTTCTTTTCAACGTAGTTGAGCATATGCCTTTCTTCCAGTCTCCTCTGTTCAGGTTGATGCTCTTGCTCCCTCAGCACATTCTAGATAATTTATTGGCTGATCTGGAGGTGATGGACTGAATTGCCTTTACCTGTGCTGTACATGTCTTTTGATATTCCTGTTGTATTCTCTACTATCTGGATTTTTGTGGCACACACCATTCGTACTAACTCTCAGTTAATGGTCGCACCTCTTTCCCCTGTCACTTCTTAAAGTCATGATGTGGAGATGCCGGCGTTGGACTGGGATAAACACAGTAAGAAGTCTTACAACACCAGATTTATTTGATAGCAAAATCCTCTAGCTTTCAGAGCACTGCCCCTTCATCAGGTAAGTGTGAGTTCTGTTCACAAACAGGTCATATAAAGACACAAACTCAGTTTGCAAAATAATGGCTGGAATGTGAATCTTTACAGGTAATTAAGTCTTAAAGGTACAGACAATGAGTGGAGAGAGCATTAAGCACAGGTTAAAGAGATGTGTATTGTCTCCAGTTAGTGAGATTGTGCAAGCCCAAGCAAGCTGTGGGGGTTACACGCGGCGTGACATGAATGCAAGATCCCGGTTGAGGCCGTCCTCATATGTGCAGAACTTGGCTATCAGTCTCTACCTTTTTAAAGCATCACTCTCCATCTCGGCTCTTTTCCACCTCCCCATAACTTGCACTTCAAGAGTACATTCAAAGCTAGAGCTATTTCAGTGATGAACTGAATTCCTCTTCAGATGACTTGGTGCAGAATGAGTGGACCACATGATTCCTGATGTGTACCCTGATTCTCTGAAAATTCTTTGGCAGTGTGAAAAAAAATGGGTTAATACGTGAAAAGCAGCTCGGCTTGAAAAACATTACGTAATTCCTGAAAAGTGAAATTTTAAATGAAACATGTTAAGCAAATCAAATTTTCGCATTAAACCAACATAAAAACTTGCCACCTCTCCTGTCATGAGTGAAGACCTGGAAAATGAGCAGTGAAAAGCAAGAAGCAACCAGCTGAATGAAACTGCAGACTGAAGAGGTGGCGATGGAAGAGTCAGCCAGTGAGGGAGCTAGCAATGAGTATCAAGGCCAGCAGTGAATGGAAGGGTTGGCTCACAACAGAGGTCATTTCAACTTGAACATGACCCCATGTCATACCCAGCGTGAAATGATGATACAAAGCCACAATGCTTACCATGAGTACCAACCCCATTCAAAATACAACGTTAAATCACACAACTTAAAGTGAGGACCTACAAACTTTTATGTTTGACTTGGCTAAGTATGTTGAAATAATTGACGAGCTCAAAGAAGGTATTTTATGTTATGCACATGAACATTCGAAAGGTATATTTGATGGTGTGTCAGATGTATTAGCAAAGTTGACTAATGGAATTAATGGAGCTGTGTGGCGACAAAATTGGCTGAAGGACACAATGCAGAGTATTTGCTAATGGTTGTTTCTTAAGTGCACTGGTTGTTTCCCAGGGAATCTATTAGAGCTACTGCACTTTTTGATATTAATTACTTAGTTCAACTTGTGTTTTCAAGGCATAGTATTAAGTTTGCTGGTGGGACAAAAATGGAAAGGTAGAATTGAAAAATGGAGAAATTCTCCAAAGCTTGTCTTGAACCTTGATTAGATCATGCTTGGAGTACTGTGTGCAAATCTGATTTAGTAGGAGTCTGGAGGAACTTGGGATTGTGCAGCACAGGTTAAAAGAGTGATTGCAGACCTATAAGGCTGTGTCTATCAGGAAGTTATGAATAGGTTACATCTCCTCCTGAGAAGGCTGAAGGTTGACCAAGCGGAGCTCTTTAAAATGATTAAAGGTTTGGTAGTGCAAACAAAATGTCAACCAATTGTGCTTGTGTTGCTTTTTCAAACAGCTCCCTAGTTAACACCATTTCCTGAAATTTTCTCTTTCAAGCATCTGTTCAATTCCCTTTTGAAACAGAATATTATGGTTGCTTCAATCATCCTTTCGGACAGCGCATTTGATTTGATTATAGTCATATAGAATCATAGAATCCCTACAATGCAGGAGGAGGCCATTCGGCCCACCAAGTCTGCACAGACCACAATCTCACCCAGGCCCTACCCCCTTGACCCTACATATTTACTGTGCTCGTCCCCCTGACACTTAGGGGCAATTTACCATGACCAATCAACCTAACCCATACATTTTTGGATCTATTATATAGTAAAAAGTATTGTTTCTTGAGCGCTTTACTGAAGAAGCAGTCTGTTCGTAGAGAAGGAGATGAAATAGTGCAGAATGTAGTGTTACAGTCATAGCTGGGGTGTAGAGAAAGATTAACCTAGTGCGAGGTAGGTCATTAAAAAGTCCGATGGCTTCTTCCCTGCTGCCATTCTTGAGTTGGTTGGTACGTCACTGCATATCTTTTTCTCGACAAGAACGTGGAAGAGAATATGTCTGGGCTGCATGGGGTCCTTAATTATACTGAGGCAGCAGGAAATATAGACAGAGTCAAGGGATGGGGGTTTGGTTTGTGTGTTGGATTATACCACATTCACGATCTTTTGTAGTTTCTTGCGGTCTTAGGCAGAAGAGGATCATCATTTCATTCAGCATCAATTTCACCCCTCTCATGTCACCTTTGGTTCATTCATCAAATACCTTAAATCTGGATGCTGACCGTTGTGCCATTTAGCTTAGTTTTCACAGAAAGCTGGGATGTCAAAGCTGTGGTGAGATGGAATTTCGTACAAGATTGATCCAAAATCAGAGCTGGTAGAAAGATAGAAAATGCCACATAATCTATGCATTTGGATACTAACTGTCAGCATTGACACAATATGTGTACATGGGTTCCCAGAATCCATCAAATTCGGCAAGTGGATAACATTCCATGAGTGGGAATTGGATATTTGATTTGATTAATTATTGTCACGAATGCATTGAAAAATATTGTTTCTTGCAAGCTGTGCAGACAAAACATACTGTTCATAGAGGAGAAGGAAAGATGAGGGTGTAGAGAGAGAAAAGGTCAACATATGGTCGGTCCATTCAACAGTCTGATGGTAGCAGGGACAAAGTTGTTCTTGAATATTTTTAGGCAGTCTTAGCATCAAGTTGGATTGAGGTTTTATGAAACCTGTTTAACAAAAGATTTCTGCAACCATAAAAGTAGTTGTATTTATATTAGCTTCTTGTACTACCAAAACATGTGAAGGGACTGTACTTGGACTCACTGAAAAGTGCAGTTTTTTTGTGTATTTAGCGAGCAGATGAGTTGATTTTTTTACTCTTGGGAGCTTTACAGAGCTAATAACCATCTTTTAGATGAGGTTAGAAGATATTAATTTGACCTTAATGCAGTTTTCAGTGATTTCAACAGGTGATATTTGTCTTTATCTGTGAACTACTTAAACATTTGGCCTCTCTTCCTGGAAATGTTTGCAATTAGTTGCATGACTCTTATTTGGAATTAGTGGGAGGCAAAGGTGACATGATTGTCTTAAGTGAAATCCAATTCCTGTCAGTGCCTCTTTGCTGGTCTTACATTCAATCACCTGAAGTGATTGTATCCTTTTGGTGTTGACGCTGAGAATTGTGCGTAAAAGGACATTAGCTCCATCAAAATTTGGATGTAATTTGATACATTTTAATTCAAAACCACACTAGAGCCAAAATTTTGCAGAAACCTCTGATCGTTGGCCAGTTCGTGAAGCTTTGAGTTTAATAGAATGCAATACAGAAGGAAGCCATTTGGCCTGTTATACCTGTTCTGGCTCTGTGAAAGCTGTCATGATGTGGAGGTCTCAACCGGGACCTAGGGTTCATGTCACGCTATCTGTAACTCCCATGACTTGCCTGGGTTTGCAAAACCTCACTTACTGTACTGTCTGGAGACAATACACATCTCTTTAACCTGTGCTTAATGCTTTTTCTACTCACATTGTCTGCATCTTAAAGACTTGAATAGCAGATTAGTTGTAAAGACTCGCATTCTAATCAGTAATCTGTAAACTGTGTGTGCTGTTATATGCTCTGTCTGAGGCCAGAACTCTCCATTCACCTGACGAAGGGGCAAACCCCAAAAGCTTGTGAGTTTACTGCCAAATAAATTGGTTGGACTTTAACCGGGTGTTGTGAGACTTCTTACTCTGTGAAAGCTTTCCAATGATCCTTCCGATTTGCCTCCCAAAAAATGTTGAGCGAATTGCATGGAGCTGTGGGTGGTTGAAATCTCTGAGAAAATCCACTAGTTTTAAGTGTCCCCTTTGGGGATTGAAATCTTATAATTATAATCCTTTTTGAGAATAACAGCAGAGTTTCATTCTTGTGTCTTTGACAGTGGGTGAGTTTGTGAGCGATGTGCTCCTGGTTCCAGAAAAATGTCGGTTCTTCCACAAAGAGCAGATGGATGAATGTCGGAGTCATCAGCACTGGCAGTCTGTTGCCAAAGCGGTAAGAGCTAAAGACCCAGGGGATGGATGGGGCTTCTGGATTTTGTTGTCTCTCATGCATACAAAACTGGTAAACATACAGATGCTTAATCTGTCGCATGATTTTATTTCTTATGTTTTACAATTGTTTGCACCAATCAATAGCCAAGTGATAATTTCTCTCACCAATTAATATTCTTCACAAGCTGAAATCTGGGTCTTTTTGCTTTCTACTAGTGTGGGCCAGCAATTACCTGTCTAATTACAGTTTTTGCTGTGTTGCCATGGTCCCATTAGACAGTTGGAAATATTACACACGGAATGTACTGAAACAACTAATTAATGTTTGTTACACTGTCAGACAGAGGATTAGGCTGGTCTGAACTAAACCTCAATTATAGACTCAAATTCTTCAGCATGTCGAGCCTTTTGGATTAAGGCAAAGCCCCAATTGCCACCATGTTGAGTGCAAGCATTTTTGTCATTCCACTTAGACAGTTGTCTTCAGCTCAGACTAGTGTTCATTTGAATTAAGAACAACAAGACAGACCCTCTTTACTTTGAAGTTTGAAAGCAGATGAACTTTTCTGTTATTAACATTCTCAAATAAAAGGAAAACTTTCTTCATATAACACCTCTCGTAACTTCAGACATTCCCAAAGCAGCTTGCAACCAATTAAATAATTTTCACTTTTTTATTAACTCATGGCATACTGCCCATCTCTAATTGCCTTTGGAGGGCAGTTGACCGTCAACCATGTTGCTGTGGCTCTGTAATCACACATCGGCCAGACCAGGTAAGGATGGCAGATTTCCTTCCTTCATGGATGTTCGTGAACTAGGTGGGTTTTTCTGGCAATCGAAATGTTTCCATGGACGTCAGCAGATTCTTAATTCCAGATATTTTTTATTGAATCCAAATTCCACCACTGGGATTCAAACCTGGGTCCCAAGAACATTTCCACTGAGTTTCTGGATTAATAGTCAAGCAATAATACCACCAGGCTATCATGTCCCTCTTTGTTTTCTACGTTACTGTTATACACTGCCAAATTGAAAAGTTCCACAAATAGTAATGTAATAATGATCAGAGAATGCGGTGTTGTAGCATAGATTGAGAATGTAAGTATTGGCCTAGACACTGGGAACAACTCCCCTACTCTTAAAAGATCCCATGACACAACTTTTGTGTTAATCTGAGAAGTGAAATGGAGTCTTGGTTTGATAGCTTCAGTGGTGCAGCACTCCCTCAGTACTGCAATGGAATTTGATTGTGTTCAAATTCCTGTGGAGGAAACGCAAAAGCTTCTGACTTGAGATAACATTCTGAGCCGTGGTTGGCACAATGACAACCAAGTGGGCCTGACAAGGATCTTAATGGAATGTCAAAGTTACCAATCTGCTGAGATTCAGATAAACAATTCAAAACATTTTAATTGAGTGGCATGGCATCTTGACAGGTATCAAAAAAAAACTGGTCATTGCATTGAAAGATGCCATTGTCACTTGAGCAGCTGAACCTAATTTCACCAGATCAAGGTAAACTACTAGCCCCTTTTGAGTTGAACAGTCATTGGTTAAGCTTTGTTGGAAAAATATTACAAGTTTTTTTAGAATAACACTGTTTATGATTTGTGACACTTAGTAATTAATAAAGGCATACAAATAAGACTTGAAATGTTTGGCTAAGCGTGATTTGTTACATTAGGGCAGTAGTGTCCAGGCTGAAGACCTGTCCCTGACTGGTTTTTAAATGCTGTCATTTCAACTTGTTGCTATTCTGAATTTGCAGAATGAATCATCTGTTCAATGCAGACTTGCCCTTTTCACCAAACTGGTGAGCGTGTTGCTTGTTTGCTGCTGCCAGTGCTGAACTGGCATTTTATGAAGCCAAGAAATTGATACATTTTGGAGAAGTTGGTGGATTCTGACACCATTTTGCGTAATATCTGTTCACACTGCTTATCCCAGATGGATAGTGATGCTTACATCAAAACTAATTCCTGCACTGGTGACTGGAATTAACTTTTTTTTACCAGTACTGATGAAAGTAATCTGAGTAACAGTCTTATGACCGACATTTAAATTTGTTACTATGTGCCAGCTTCTTTCTGCTGTAAACAGTGATCTGTCTTTGGTGTGCTTCAGTTTGTAAAAGATATGGAAATTAGTTCTGTGAAAGTTCAGCATTAATGGGTAATGTGGAAAGGAAGTATGCTGTCTGACTATTTTATGAGCCGATTGGAAGGTTCAAAGTGTACATAGCTTCCCAGTGCCATAACTCTGACTTATTTTATTTTCTGATTTTATTAATCAACCTGGTTAAGGTTTTTGAGGATATTTGATTTTTATGTGCGATTAACATCGACTCCACTACCAATCTTTGATTTTCACATGCACCACTCAGTGCTGGAACCCTCTGAATAAGCCAGATCAAGCATGTGACATTTGGACTTTGTGTAAGGAGGGTAGTTCCATGAACTGTCAAGAAAAATAACCTTTTTCCTGTGCTTGCTAGTTTTTGGGGAAGTTATTGTCATAGCCAGAAAAATAGTTATCTTTTTCTGATTACCTTCCCTGATTTTCTTGATTTTAAAAAAAACTGTCTGGGTGGGTGGTGGGGTTTTTTTTTGTGATGTTTTTTCAGAATTCCTTAGAAGCTGTTGGTGTCCTTCCTTGAAGCTGACTCACCTCCATGGCTTCATTATCAGAGCTGAGTTGAAACCTTGCCAAAATGTCTGCAGTAAATTCTGTTCTTGTCTGATAAGATATTGTTGTTACCCAGCATTCCTCACCCTGCAGTGCAAATTAATCAGCAAAATTATACAAGAGACAACACTGGTGATACACAGCAGGTCAGGTAGCGACAGTGGAGAGCGTAACGATTAACGTTTCAAGAAAATTTCCTTTAATCAAAATCGGAAAAAATGAGACACAGCTTTTAAGGAAGTGCAGAGACCGGAGAGGAAATTCTTTAAAAAGAAGGCCTGCGATTGGATGGACAACAGAAGTGATTAATTGACCAAAGTTTTTTTCACTTCACAGCACACTTCCTGCACTGTAGGATGGACAATTTACAGGGGTCATGTAACGAGTCACTGTAGGTGGAGCTCAGAAACAGGAATGTCACAGTCACTATGCTGGGGTATACTACAGGCCTCCCAACAGCTCATGAGAAGTGGAGGAACGGATATTTAAGGAGATTCTGGATAGTTGCAGAAAAAATAGGGTTGTTGTAATGAGAGACTTTAATTTCCCTTTTATAGACTGGAAAGTGCTTAGGGCTAGGGGCCTGGACAGGGAGGAATTTACAAAATGCATACAGGAAGGTTCTTTGGAACAATATGTTGATAGCCCAACTAGAGAGGGGGCTATACTGGACCTAGTACTGGGGAATGAGCCCGGTCAGGTCATCAAATTTCAGTAGGGGAACATTTGGCAAATAGTGACCACAATCCTGTAAACTTTAGGATAATAATGGAAAAAGATGAGTGTTGTCCTACGGGTAAGTTGCTGAATTGGGGAAAGGCTAACTATAGCCGGATTCGGCAGGAAATGGTGGGTGTCGATTGGGAGAGGCTGTTCGAGGGTAAATCCACGTCTGACACGTGGGAGTCTTTTAAGAAGCAGTTGATAAGGCTGCAGGACAGGCATGTGCTTGTAAAAAGGAAGGATAGGAAAGGTAGGATTAGAGAGCCGTGGATAACCAGGGAAATTGAGGGCCTGATCAAAAAGAAAAGAGAAGCATACGTTAGGTCCAGGCAGCTAAAAACAGATGGAGCACTGGAGGAATACAGAGAAAGTAGTCAAGAACTCAAACGGGGAGTTAGAAGGGCAAAAAGGGGCCATGAAATGTCCTTGGCAGACAGGATTAAGGAATATCCTAAGGCATTTTATTCTTGTGTTAGGAACAACAGAGTTGACAGGGAAAAAATCGGACCTCTCAGGGACAAAAGAGGGGAATTATGCTTAGAGCCCAAGCAAGTAGTGAGAACCTAAATGAATACTTTGCATCAGTATTCACAAAGAAGAGGGACGTGTTGCCTGGGAGTGTTTCAGAGGGATGTGTTGACTCGTTAGAGAAAATCTCAATTACAAGGGAGGAAGTGTTAGGTTTTTTAAGGAACATTAAGACAGACAAATCCCCAGGGCCTGATGGCATCTATCCTAGACTGCTCAGAGAGACAAGAGATGAAATTGCTGGGCCTCTAACAGAAATCTTTGTCCCTTCACTGGACACAAGTGAGGTCCCAGAGGATTGGAGGATAGAACATGTGGTCCAGTTATTTAAGAAGGGTAGTGAGGATAACCTTGGCAATTATAGGCCGGTGAGTTTGACGTCTGTGGTAGGGAAATTGTTGAAGAGGATTCTTAGAGATAGGATGTATGCACATTTAGAATGGAATAATCTCATTAGCGATACACAACATGGTTTTGTAAGAGGGAGGTCATGCCTCACAAATTTGGTTGCGTTTTTTGAGGAGGTGACAAAAACGATTGATGAGGGAAGGGCTGTGGATGTTGTCTATATGGATTTTAGTAAAGCGTTTGACAAAGTCCTTCATGGCAGGTTGGTGCAAAAGGTTAAATCTCTCGGGATAAAAGGAGAGCTAGCTAGATGGGTGGAGAACTGGCTTGGCCGTAGAAGACAGAGGGTAGCAGTGGAAGGTCTTTTTCCGGCTGGAGGTCTGTGACTAGTGGTGTTCCACAGGGCTGTTACTGGGCCCTCTGCTGTTTTGTGATGTATATTCATGATTTGGAAGAAGGTGTAACTGGTGTGATCAGTAAGTTTGCGGACAACACAAAGATGGCTGGACTTGTGGATAGCGATGAACGCTGTCAGAGAATACAGCAAGATATAAATAGGCTGGAAAATTGGGCAGAGAAATGGCAGATGGAATCCAGATAAATGCAAAGTGATGCATTTTGGTAGAACTAATGTAGAGGAGAGCTATACAATAACTGGCAGAACCATCAGCAGTATAGACACACAGAAGGACCTGGGTGTGCAGGTCCACAGATCCTTAAAGGTGGCAGCACAGGTGGAGAAGGTGGTGAAGAAGGCTTATGGCATGCTTGCCTTTATAGGACGGAGCATAGAGTATAAAAGTTGGTGTATGATGTTGCAGCTATATAGAACGTTGGTTAGGCCACATTTGGAATACTGTGTCCAGTTCTGGTCGCCACACTGCCAGAAGGATATGGAGGCTTTGGAAAGCCTCCAGAAAAGGTTTACCAGGATATTTCCTGGTATGGAGGGTCTTAGCTATGAGGAAAGATTGGACAAACTGGGGTTGTTCTCCCTGGAAAGTTGGAGGATGAGGGGCGACCTAATAGAGGTGTATAAAATTATGAAGGGTATAGATAGGGTGAGCAGTGGAAACTTTTTCCCAGGTTGGAGATGATGAACACAAGGGGTCACAGGTTCAAGGTGAGGGGGTGGGGGGGGGGGGGGGTGCAAGTTTTAACACAAATGTCAGAGGGGCGTATTTTACACAAAGGGAGCCTGGAATGCACTGCCAAGCAAGGTGGTAGAGGCAGACACGCTGGGATCGTTAAAGACTTAGCCACATGAAAAGACTGGGAATGGAGGGATACAAACGAATGGACGCATGAGCGGCGCAGGCTTGGAGGGCCGAAGGGCCTGTTTCCTGTGCTGTACTGTTCTTTGCACTGCAGTTTCACTGCAGAGCAGAAAGGACTTAGAATGGGACAAGTGAAAAACAGAACATAGTCCAATCAGAACTATGAATGGCAACAGCTGAACTGTTGCCAACAAAATGAAATGGAAGCAGTTGCCAAGGTCTGAAAATGTTGAACTCAGTGTTGAGTCCAGAAAGTCATCGAGTAATCAAAAGATTCCTCAAACCTCTGTTGAACATCAGGTTGAACAAGTGTTGAGATCTTTCTGGTCGAGTTTCAGGAGTTAGGAAAAAGATTAAAAAATAGGACCTTGTTAGGAAAAAGACCTCTAGAGTAGTAATTGAGATTGCTCCCGGTGCTATATGCAAGTGAGGAAACAAACGGAAAAATAGTGCAGGTGAATATGTGACTGGAGAGGTGCTGCAGGAGGAGAGGTTTGCAGTTTATTAGGGCATTGGGCCAGTTTCAAGGAAGTGATACTTATACAAAGTGATTTGTACCCAAACAAAGCTTAAAGATTAGCTTTTACTGGGTTGGTGTTTAAACTACTTTGGTAATGGGTGAGGCCATAAACTGGCAAGAAGGAATTTTCTTGTTAAAGGTTTTATTTATTAGTGTCACATGTAAGGTTACATTAACACTGCAATGAAGTGAAACTCCTGTAGTTGCTACACTGTGGCACCTGTTCTGGTCAGTGCATCTAACCAGCACGTCTTTCAGGCTGTGGGAGGAAACCGGAGCACCTGAAGGAAATCCACGCAGACACAGTCAGTGACCCAAGCCAGGAATTGAACCAGGATCCCTGGTGCTATGAGGCAGCAGTGCTAATCACTGTGCTGCCTGAAAAATGAAATCAGGTAACAGATATAAACAGTAATAAAATTCAGAATATCCTTAAAATTTCAAGGACTTGATTGAGGAAAACAGGAAGAATGACAAATGAGGTGTTAAAATGTACATCAGTATCAGTAGTGTAACTAATGTGGGTGAATTGCAGGCACAGATTTGCTGCATGAGGTTACGATGTGAGTAGGCACGTTGCTTTGAAGGGAAAAGCTGGCCTTCTGGAGCTAATGAGATCTGGATGATATGAAGGAAATGAAGATTAAAATAAAACAGAATAAAGGATTATAACCATTGTCAGGAATTCAGGGGCTGGGACTGCCTGGTGTGGGGGGAGAAGGTTGGGAGTGGAGAATAAAAATCAAGCTGATATTACACGAAAGCTGAGAGAGTTGATTGGCTGGTGAGTATAGGAGCTTATTTTCCTTCCTACAAAGTTAGAATGTTAATCTAAGCGGCTGGAAAATTAATAATTTCATTTTTCTAATAAGTTGTACGTCAATTAACCTCCCTATATTTAAGTGGCGTCAGCAGAAGAGAAGGCAGCAGCTAATGAGTATTCTTTACAATATGCTTTATCATTCACGAGATGGAGGAGTGACAGGGCAGCTCTGACATCCGGTGTGCTCACCTTGTTCCATGTGGGAACGCCAGTACTCTTCCTGGGTCCTGGATAACCATATGTGAAGGAAGTGTTACTACCTGCAGCAGCTCAAAATCTGCGTTTCAGAACTTGAGCAGCAGTTGGTGTTGCTGCAGCACATTTGTGAAGTTCAGAGCTTTCAGGATAACAGCTTAAGGGTCTGCAGGCTGAGGCGGTATAGGTGATCATTAAAAAGCCAAAATGAAACAGCCAGCAGTCACCTGAGTGCATCTCGCTGTCCAACATATATTCAGTTCCCGATCATGATGAAAGCATTAGTTCATCTACAGAGTGTAGTCAGAGCCCAGGCTCTGTGTGGCTCAGCTATAAAGATAGATGCAAAAAGATGGGCAGCACAGTGGTTAGCACTGCTGCTTCACAGCTCCAGGGTCCTGGGTTCAATTCCTGGCTCGGGTCACTGTCTGTGTGGAGTTTGCGCATTCTCCTCGTGTCTGCGTGGGTTTCCTCCGGGTACTCCGGTTTCCTCCCACAGTCTAAAGATGTGTGGGTTAGGTTGATTGGCCGTACTAAGAAATTGCTCCTTAGTGTCCAGGGATGCGTAGTTAAAAGGGATTAGTGGGTATGTTATGTAGGGATATGGGGGTAGGGCCTGGGTGGGATTGTGTTCTGTGCAGACTCGATGGGCCCCTTTCTGCAGTGTAGGGTTCTATGATCTATAACCAAAAAAAGAGGGCTGGAAAAGCAAAAGATTTAATAACTTGGGATATGAAAAGATGGCTACGTGTGAATCGGTATGTGGCCTTCCTAATGCCAGGATGAAAAATGTCACTTGAGTGGCAGCAGAACACCATGTGGGGAAGGGTGAACAGTCAACACTCAGTTCATATCAGTATGAATGGCATAAGCAGGAAGAGGGCTGTGGTCACTATTTAGGGATGTAGGTCAAAAATTTGCCAGCAGGGCCTGAAAGGTAGTAATCTCCGGGTTACTCTCAGTATCACGCCAAGGTGAACGTCAAAATAAGAAGAGAAAGTTGATGAATGTGTGGCTGGAGGGATGGTTTTAGATTCCTGGGGCATGGCATCACCTCTGGGTGAAATGGGACCTGTGCAGACCAGGCAGGTTTCACCTAAACAGAATCGGGACTGATTTCAATGCAGAGTGATTTGCTAGTGTTATTAGGAAGTGTTTAAACTTAAATTGACAGATGTAGGAACCAGGAGGAAATACCAGCATTGAGAGAGATGGATGGTGCTGGAATAGTAAGCTATCAGGTAGCTTCAGCATAAGGGGGAAAGTGAAAAGTCTAAATTTGGTTTACGGTGCATGTTCGTGAATGCACCGTATGTTAATCATAGAATCCTTGCCGTGCAGAAGGAGGCCATTCAGCCCATTAAATCTGCACAAACCACCATCCCACCTTGACTCGAACAAAGAAAATTACAGCATAGGAACCGGCCCTTTGGCCCTCCAAGACTGCACCAATCATACTGCCCATCTGAACCATAAACATAAGAACATAAGAACATAAGAAATAGGAGCAGGAGTAGGCCATCTAGCCCTTCGAGCCTGCCCCGCCATTCAATAAGATCATGGCTGATCTGTTGTAGCTCAGTTCCACTTTCCCGCCCTCTCCCCATAACCCTTAATCCCCTCTCTTATCAAGAACCCATCAACCCGCTTCTTAAAAATATTTAGCGAGGCAGCCTCCACCACTTCAACGGGCAGAGAATTCCAGAGATTCACCACCCTTTGAGTGAAGAAGTTCCTCCTCAACTCCGTTCTAAACCGCCTCCCCTTTATCTTGAGGCTGTGCCCCCTAGTCCTACTGTCTTTTTTGAGCGGGAAGAGTCTCTCCACCTCTATCCTATCCATCCCATTCATCATCTTATACGTCTCAATGAGATCTCCCCTCATTCTTCTAAACTCTAACGAGTACAAGCCTAGTTTATTCAGCCTCTCCTCATAGCTTAATCCCCTCAACTCCGGTATCAGCCTAGTAAACCTCCTCTGCACTCCCTCCAGGGCCAAAATATCCTTGCGCAGGTGCGGCGCCCAAAACTGCACACAGTACTCCAGCTGCGGCCTCACCAATGCCCTATACAGCTGCAGCAAGACCTCCCTACTTTTATATTCAATCCCCCTCGCTATGAAGGCCAGCATCCCATTCGCCTTCCTGACCACCTGCTGCACCTGCAAGCTGGGTTTTTGCGACTCATGCACAAGGACCCCGAGGTCCCTCTGCACCGTCGCCTGCTGCAGTTTTTCGCCCCGTAAGTAATAGTCCTTCCTACCATTCTTCCTACCAAAGTGGACCACCTCACACTTGCCAACATTAAATTCCATTTGCCATTTCCTGGCCCATTCGCCCAGCCTATCTAGATCCTTCTGCAGACTCTCCACACCCTCCGCACAATTTGCCTTTCCCCCAATCTTGGTGTCATCAGCAAATTTCGACACCCTGCACTCGGTTCCCTCCTCCAGATCATCTATATAAATGGTAAATAGCTGAGGCCCCAGCACCGACCCCTGGGGCACCCCACTAGTCACCAACCGCCAATCCGAATAGCACCCATTGACCCCCACTCTCTGCCTCCTATTTGACAACCAATCCTCTATCCACGCTAACACCCTACCCCCAACTCCATGTCCCCTGACCTTCTGCAATAACCTCTTGTGAGGTACCTTGTCAAACGCCTTCTGAAAATCCAGAAAGACCACATCCACCGGCTCTCCTCTATCCACTGCCCTAGACACATCCTCATAGAACTCCAGTAAATTTGTCAGACACGACTTCCCCTTAATGAAACCGTGTTGCGTCCGCCCTATCAAGCAATTCCCTTCAAGATGCCTCGCAATTTCCTCCTTAATGACGGATTCTAACATTTTACCTACCACAGACGTTAAACTAACCGGCCTATAATTCCCCGCCTTTTGCCTGGCACCCTTCTTAAACAACGGCGTAACATTAGCCGTTTTCCAATCTTCCGGCACTTCCCCGGAATCCAGCGACGTCTGGAAAATAACCACCAAGGCATCCACTATCACCTCCGCCATTTCTTTCAGAACCCTCGGATGCATTCCATCCGGTCCTGGGGACTTGTCCACAATCAGCCCCTCCAGTCTGTCGAGCACCACCTCTCTAGTAACAGTAATGTCATTAAGACCCTCCATTCCTACCACCTTTCCATCGCTAACACCCGGCAAATTATTCACGTCCTCCTCCGTGAAGACAGAAACAAAAAAGTTATTCAAGACCTTAGCCATATCCCCATCCCCTACCACTAGCTCCCCTTTCTCATCCTCTAAAGGACCAACGTTCACCCTAGCCAGCCTCTTCCTTTTTATATATTTATAAAAACTCTTGCTATCCTTTTTTATATTAAGTGCTAGCCCAGCCTCATAGCTTCTCCTACCCTCCTTTATCAACTTCTTTGTCAATCTTTGTTGACATTTAAACCTTTCCCAATCCTCTTCTCGCCCACTACTCTTAGCTACTCTAAATTCCTCCGCTTTTAATTTAACACTTTCCTTCACCTCCTTCGTTATCCACGGCTTATTACCTCTCTTCCTACTGTCCTTTTTAACCATCGGAATAAAAGAATCAGAGGTTTACAGCATTGGAAACAGGCCCTCGATTCCGATCCATTCATGTCTTTGTCCAGATGCATCTTAAAAATCACTATCGTGTCTGCTCTCACGACCAATATTGGCAATCTTTATAAATCCCACAATATCCAGTTCTTTGTTGATAGTTTTTGGAATCAACTTCAATTTCACGGCAATGATGACAGGTTCTGGTCTTGGAAACATTTGCATATGAGACACCCAGCATAAGTTCATATTTACCCTCATATGTACCCTGCTAATCTCCCTGACATTAGCATGGCCAATCAACCTAACCTGCACAAATCAGAGCACCCAGAGGAAATCCATGCAGATATGGGAGAACTTCTTCACTCAAAGGGTGGTGAATCTCTGGAATTCTCTGCCCGTTGAAGTGATGGAGGCTACCTCGCTAAATATTTTTAAGACGCGGGTTGATGGGTTTTTGATAAGAGAGGGGATTAAGGGTTATGGGGAGAGGGCGGGATTGTGGAACTGAGCCACGACAGATCAGCCATGATCTTATTGAATGGCGGGGCAGGCTCGAAGGGCTAGATGGCCTACTCCTGCTCCTATTTCTTATGTTCTTATGTGCAAACTCCACATGGATAGTGACCTGAGGCAAGAATGGAAGCTGGGTGCTGTGAGGCAGCAATGCTAACCACTGTGCTACCATGATTAGTTGCAGGCATCAGTAGCCACTTTTGAAATATGATAATATGATGTGATAATGGGGACCTGACCCAAAGAAGGTTTAGAACTGGGATTTAAGTATTGCTGGGACAGCGAGTTAAAAATTGCTGGATACAAGGTGTTCAGGAAAGATAGGGAAGGGAGGTGTGGAGGGAGTGGCATTATTGATTTAAGGAGAATATTGCAGTTCTGTAGAGAGATATTCCAAAAGCATCAAGGACGATCTATTTTGCAAGACCTCAGGAACAAAATAGGCACAATTACGTTGCTAATTTAAAGGCCATCAACTAGTGGAAAAATATACAGGACCAAAATTAGCAAGGAAATTGCAGAGGAGTATAATTACAATAGTTATAAAGAGTGACTTTATCTGAATATTGACAGGGTAGGAGTAGTGTAAAGGACACCTAGGTGCACAAATTTTTGGAGTGATTCAGGAGAACTTTCTATAGTATGAAGAGGCATGTCCTTGGGACTGAGCTGAGCCAAATGAATCAAGTGTCAACCAGGAGACATTCAGAACACAGTGTTTAGGTCAGCTGGGAACAATCCAGAGAAAGAATGATGGACTGGGACAGGGACTATTTCAATGGAACAAGAATGAAGCTGGCCTGAATTAATTGGAATAAAAATTGACAGTCTTTAAAAAATAGTTCCGGTACTGTCAAGGAACCTCAGGTGGAAGTAGCTGTTCCTAGGGGTCATAATTATAAGGTTCATGGTGGGAGATATGGGAGGGATGTCCAAGGTAGATTCTTTACCCAGAGAGTAGTTGGGGTGTGGAATAGACTGCCTGCTGTGATAGTGGAATCAGACACTTTAGGAACTTTCAAGCGGTTATTGGATAGGCACATGGAGCACTCCAGAATTATAGGGAGGGGATAGCTTGATCTTGGGATTGGACATAGCTCAGCACAACATTGAGGGCCGAAGGGCCTGTACTGTGATGTAATGTTGTATGTTCTATGAATGTTCCCACAAAGGGAAGAGGTAGGGCAAACAAATCCAACCTCCCCAGATAATGAAAGAGAATGGAGACTAAGATAAAGCAGAAGGTGTGGTTATAACACCTAAGAGATGGATATTATAATTGAGAAGAACCAGGCTGAATATTGAAGGTTCAGAGGGGAAGTGAAAAGTAGAGTATGAAATGAGACTGGCAGCTAACATAAAATGGCACTCAAAAGTCATAGGCAAATAAATAGTACAAGGATGGTCAAAGAGCGGGTGGGGGATGAAAAGGGACCAAAAAGGTGTTTAGGCATTTTAGGATTTAGATTATGGCAGGGGGCACGGCTGTGCTATTAAATGTATTTATTCTTTGCTTTTTCTTTTAACCAGCATAGTAGCTTCTTTTTGGTAATGTTGAAAGAAAAGCCAGTTCAGAGATTTAAGGATGTAGAATTGATGATGAGGTATTAAATAGGCAGTCCATATATGAAGTTGAGATGGCACCAGGACCTGATAATACGCATCCATAGATACTGAAGAAAGTGAGAGTGGAAATTGTAGAAGGACTAGCCATACTGTTTTAGCCTTCTTAGACTCAGGATGGCTCCAGAGGACTGGAGAATTGCCAATATTACATTTGTCAGAAAAGCTAAGCCCAGAAACTGCAAACCAGCTTAGCCTTGGTGGTGGAAAACGCTTAGACATTTGGGACACAATTTGTCGCCTGGACAAATGCAAACTAAAGAAAACAAGCATGTATTTATTCAGAGCAAATTACTTTTAACTAATTCGCTGGAGTTTGATGACTTAACACGGGGTTGATGGGACTAATGCTGGATGTAATGACACGGACTTCCAAAAGGTTCTTGATAAGTGACTCACAGTGGACTTGTGAGCCATGTTAGAGTTCATGGAATAAAAAGATCAGTGGCAATATGGATACGTTGGCTGAGTGACAGGAAGCAAAATTGTGGTGAATGATTTTTCAGATTGGAGGAAATTTTATTGTGGAACTCCTTCAGGGATGGTGTTAGAACCCCTACTCTTCCCCGTTGGCATATAGGTGACAATTTTAAAAATCACAGATAACAAAAACTTGGAAGCATTGTGAACTGTAAGGAGGAAAATGCTCGAAAAGACACCGACAGATTGGTGGAAAGAATGGGCAAATGGCAGATGAAATTTAATGCAGAGAAGTGTGAAGTGATTCATTTTGGTAGAAAGTAAGCAGAGACAATATAAACTGAAGGGTCTCTTCACATCTCTATGGACTGCCATTAAGAATCTTTCCCTCTGGTTTTATGGCTATGACTCATCTTTCATTCCCTCGTCCTAGAGTATAAATATTTCCCACTTTCTATACCATTTAGCTTTGACAAAGGGTCATCTGGACTCAAGTGGAAGCTCTTTTCTCTCCTTATAGACGCTGCCAGATCTGCTGAGATTTTCCAGCATTTTCCCTTTTGGTTTCAAATTGTAGCACTGCAGTAATTTGCTTTTATTAAGGGTCTCATTCGAAAGAAGATGTAGGAGCAGAGAAATCTTTGTGGAGATGTGTTCAAAACACTGAAGGTGTTGGGTAAGGTTAGGAGAAGTTAATAAAGCATACAGCATCCTAAGTTTTATTAATAGTCATAATGTGGAGATGCTGGCATTGGACTGGGTAAACACAGTAAGAAATTTCACAACACCAGGTTAAAGTCCAACAGGTTTACTTGGTAGTAAACGTCACAATCTTTCGGGGCTTGTCCCTTTGTCAGGTGACTCACCTGACGAAGGGGCAAACCCCGCAAGATAGTGGCGTTTATTATCAAATAAACCCGTTGGACTTTAACCTGGTGTTGTGAGACTTCTCAATTTATCAATTTATTGATTTATCAATAGTGACATGGAGTACAAAAACAATGCTAGTTCAATCATAACTAAAGTATTATGACAAATTCTGAGAACCACACTTTTGAAAGAATGTGAAGCCATTAGAGATTCTTGAAAATGGTTCTAACACTAAGGAACTTCAGTTATGTAGAGAAATTGAAGCCGGGACTATTTTTCCTGGGAGAAGGTTAAGAGAAGATTTGTAGAGGATTTAAAATCATGAGCAGTATGGACAAAGTTAATAGGGAGAAACCATTACATTGGTGGAAAGATTGAGAATCAGTGGAGACAGATTTAAGGTAACTGGGCAAAAGAGGCTTTTCACACAGTGAGTGGTTAAGACCTGGAATGCACTATTCAAGGCTGTGTTGAAGGCAGAATCAATTGTGGTGTTCAAGAGGGAATGGGATCCTTATCTGAAAAGGAAGAATATACAGGGCTACGGGGAACCCTGAAGTTCCCATGCAGGTTATAAAGAAATTAAAAATTTATAGGTTTAAACAAATTGTCTGTTACCTGCAACATAATATCAGACGATGCATTGGTGGACATGTAGGAGGATTGTTGCTTTCATTTCATGATGCTTTCTCTCGTTTTGCCCTCTCTTTTTGCCAATAGGAATCTGTGTTGGCAAACAGTTCTAGTATCAAAGTTCAGTTGCTGTTCAACGACAAACTGTCTGAATAAAAGCAAATTACTGTGGTGCTGGAATCTGAAACCAAAAGAGAAAATGCTGGAAAATCTCAGCAGTCTGGCCACATCTATAAGGAGAGAAGAGCTGACGTTTCAAGTCACTTTCTGTGCCTTTCAGCTTTGATAAAGAGTCATCTGGATTTCAAACGTCAGCTCTTTTCTCTCCTTACAGGTGTTGCCAGACCTGCTGAGATTTTCCAGCATTTTCTCTTTTGGTGGCAGACTGTCTGACTCTGATCATGAAAGATTATCTCCTGCGGTCACATTTTCTCTCTCTAGTCCTGCATAGCCAAGGAGCCCATGACCAGCTGAACTTTGCAATGCTTAAATGTCACTGATTCATAGATGCCGACATTGGTCTGAGAATCATAGAAACCCGACAGTGCAGAAAGCGGCCATCTGGCCCATCGAGTCTGCACCGACCACAATCTCACTCGGGCCCTACCCCATATCCTTACTTATTTACCCACTAATCCCTTTAATCTATGCATCTCAGGACACTGAGGGCAATTTTATCATGGCCAATCAACCTAACCAGCACATCTTTGGACTGTGGAAGGAAACCGGAGCACCCGGAGGAAACCCACGCAGACACGAGGAGAATGTGCAAACTCCACACAGACAGTGACTCAAGCCGGGAATCGAACCCAGGTCCCTAGAGCTGTGAAGCAGCAGTGCTAACCACTTGTGCCACCATGCCAATTGAAGACAGCAGTACAAGTGGTTGTCTCTTTCAGGCCTGACAGTGTGGTATTTAGACATTCTGTGATCAGAACAGCATCCAGGTACTCTGTGCATAGAACATAGAACACAGAACATTACAGCACAGAACAGGCCCTTCGGCCCACGATGTTGCGTCGACCAGTTTTTTTTAAAAAAAACACTGACCCACTAATCTAAACCAATCCCTTTTCATCAGGATAGACTTCAGACACGAAATGCTGCTAACATCAACTGATCTCTCCTTCCTATTTGCTACGTGTTACTCAGGCCACATTAACACAATCCAGCCTTGACTCCTGGAAGAGGCTGGTTGGTGGGCAGGAATGGTGCAGACTGAACCAGGCAGCGACAGGAGCAATTGTCGGTATTGGATATACAGATCAGAGTTGGGAAGAGAGGATCGGAACACAATCTTAGTTGAGAGAGGAGAGGGAAAGACTCAATTTGGAGGAAGTCCAGTGCTTTCATATGGGAGCAAACCCTACACTGGATAATGAACAAGAAAAAATAGAGTGAGATTCTGAATTACATTATCAAACCCACACTTTTGAATCTCAGGTCTCACTGGCTTGGAGCAAAGGCCTCACTCGTACTCTATCCAAAAATGTCCATCAAAATGGCGCTTTACACATGATGAATTGAAATCTGGTGTGTTTATGCTGCCAAATGTTTAATGTTATTCTTGCCGTGCAGAGTGTGGAGGTCATAATTGGGGCTCAGTGCTTCGAGCTTGGCCTTTCATTATTTTTATGACTGAAGGCTCCATTGGGCAACATATTTATTGACTCAACTTATTCTGCACAGTCATTTTGCACCAACTTCCACAGTGGCTGCCATAGGATTTGTACATTCGAAGGCCGAAACAAAAAGAGTAATTCGGAGATTATTTCATTGAGTTATAGAGGTTTATAGCATGGAAATAGGCCCTTCGGCCCAACTTGTCCATGCCACCCTTTTTTTAAACCGCTAAGCTAGTCCCAATTGTCCACATTTGGCCCATATCCCTCAATTCCAGTCTTATCCATTTAACTGTCTAAATGCTTTTTAAAAGGCAAAATTGTACTCGCCTCTAGTGCTACCTCTGGCAGCTCGTTCCAGACACACTCCACCCTCTGCGTGAAAAATTTGCCCTGATGGATTTTTTTGTCACTCTATCCTCCCACCTTAAACCTAAACCCTCTAGGTTTAGGCTCCCCTACCTTTGGGAAAAGATATTGACTATGTAGCTGATCTATGCCCTCATTATTTTATAGATCTCTATAAAATCAGCCTTCTGTGCTCCAGATAAAAAAGGTTCCAGTCTATCCAGCCTCTCCTTATAACTCAAACCGTAAAGCCCCACTAGTATCCCAGTAAATCTTTTCTGCACTCTTTCTAGTTTAATAATATCCTTTCTATAATAGAGTGACCAGAACTGTGCAGTATTCCAAGTGTGGCTGTACCAATGTCTTATACAACTTCAACAAGACATTCCAACTCCAGTTCGATGTTCTGACCAAAGAAACGAAGCATGCTGAATGCCTTCTTCACCACTCTGTCCACCTGTGATTCCTTTCAGGGAGCTCTGAGTTTAGATTAAAGCAATGCATTTGGACAGAATGCATGTAATACAGGATGCCACTCCTAAACTTAACTCCATGAGGTCTTGCCTTGCAAAAGGAAGTATTGATCAATCCATTACAGAGAGCACAGCATAATGTGAAAAGGACTTCGGATGAAACATTTGCTGGTACAGAACTGTGATGTGAACAGACTCTGACAACACTAGTGAGATACATTTTTGATTTGATTTATTACTGTCACAAGTATTGGGATACACTGAAAAGTATTGTTTCTTATAAGTGAGAAAGACAAAGCATACTGTACATAGAATACTTGGGGGAGAAGGAAAGGAGAGGATGTAGAATATAATGTTGCAGTCATAGTTAAGGTGTAAAATATATTTCTGTATCGAAAGCTGCTTTGGCCTCAGCTAGACTACTGGAAGATGATTGGTGCTGGTTGGCTGCCTCGTGGCCGTTGGCGCGGCTGCCTCGCGGTGCCAGGAACTCAGATTCAACTCTGGCCTTGGATGAATGTTTGTAAGGAGTTTGCATGTTTTCTTCGTGCCTGTGTGGGTTTCCTGTGGGTGCTCTGCTTTCCTCCCACAGTCCAAAGACATGCAGGTTAGGTGGATTGATCATGCTAAATTGCCTCTTACTGTCCAAAGATGTGTGTGTGTAGGTTAGGGGGATCAGAAGATAAATGTATGGGATTACAGAGATTGGGCAGGGATTGGCCTGGATAAGATGGGTAAAATGTCAAAGAGTCAGTGCAGACCTGGTGGGTTGAATGTCCTCCTTCCTCACTGTAGGATTTTATGATTCTGTATTTATGATTCTATGATTTTATAAAAGCCTTTAGACAGTGTGTTTAAAAATATTTATGAGAATGGCCACAGGGATAAGAGATTTAGTTATATGGAAAGATTGGAACTGAAATTGGAAGTTGGAACTGTTTTCGTTGGACAAAGAGAGATTGAGTGGAGATTTGATAAGAGGGAGTCTGGGCTGAACTGATGGGGGGGAAACATGTTCTCACTGGTGGATGACTTGAAAACAAAAAGGCACAGTTTTAGCTAATTGACAAGAATCAATATACTTGAGGTGTTTTTTCAGGCAGTGAGTAGTTAGAATCTGGAAGGTGCTGCTTGAGAGTGTAGCGGAGGCAAATGCAATCTAAGAGGAAAATGGATTCTTATCTGAAAAAGAAGAATGTGCAGGAGATGAAGGAGTGAGTACCATAGTAAAGTTTATTAGTCACAAGTAAGACTTACATAAACACTGCAATGCAGTTACTGTGAAATTCCCCTCGTCGTCACATTCTGATACTTGCTCGAGTCAACGCACCTAATCAGCATGTCTTTCAGAACGCGGGAGGAAACTGGAGCACTTGGAGAAAACCCACACAGACATGGGGAGAACATACAAACTCCACACAAACAGTGACCCTAGCCAGGAATTGAACCCGGGTCCCTGGCACTGAGAGGCAGCAGTGCTAACCACTGTCCAACTGTGCTACCCTTCACAGAAACCCATCGTAGACATGACGGGCTAAACAGCCACCTCCTGCACGATACGAATTCTGTGAAGCCAGTGTAAATATTTGCTGCTGTGTCATCGCCCTGAATGTGCAATCCCCAGCCAATCAGACAACATGAGTGAAGTGAACCCTCACTGACAGCACCTCATCAAAACTAGAATAAATTAAAATTTGTGAGAACCTCCTCAGTAAACTGGCTGGTACCTCATGTGATGACAGGCAAAGACCCCAAAGACCTCTGCTCTTGCCATCACATGTTCAATATGCAGCATACTGCCCACCTATATGTTACCCATCTGCCCTCTTCAGAATTATCAATATGCATGTTAGCAACCATCACAGGTGCTCTTTTACCAAGGCATCTCCCCTGACTCCCAGTCCTGAGCAACATTTCTGCCACTTTATCATCATGGACTTTACTGCTTGTCCACCCAGCTTTCATCTCGCACAGTGATAGTGGACCCTTTTATATCGTTGTTGCACTGGCTATCTTAAGTTTATGCCACTGGCAGCAGTTCTTTCGTCCTTAATTCTACCATTAATGCTCCCTTTCTTTTGTGTCAATGACACCTTTGCTAATCTCTCCTTAGCTCTGACCTATTCTTAACCTTCAGTTTCGCCCCACCTCCTGCAACCCCTCTCCCACAATACAATCCATGACATTTCTACCTCCAGTTCTGCAGAAGAGTCACATGGATTGGAAATGTTAACCTGTTTTTCTCCCTCCATAGGTGCTGCCAGATTTGCTGAGTTTATCCAGCATTTTCTCCTATTATAGGCAAGACTATCCAGGCTATAGTTGTGGTGCATCCAAACAATATTTCAGAGTGGGATCAAAACCACTGACAAAACAATTGCTTGGCTTTGTAACTATGCGCAAGCTAAATATTACTGAGTGGTTACGGATCAATGTCTCATTATCTAATTGGACAAATGTTATTTCCTTCTACTGTTGGTCCTTGAGTCTGAAGTATGAATGTGTTCCTGCTGTTCTGTTTCAGGCTTGTACTGCTGAGTCTATGATTCTCCACACCTATGGAATGTTGCGTCCTTGTGGCATCGACAGGTTTCATGGTACCGAGTATGTTTGCTGCCCTCAAAACAAAATTGATGATGTGAATTCTGAAATGTCTGATCTTCAGAATCTGGATGAAGATGAAGAGGATGAAATTGCTGATGCAAGGTACTGCTGACACTTGTGAAAAATAATGAGAGTTTTAGAGGAGACAGTAGATTAGGAGACCTTACCCAATGAATTACACTGACCACTGTAACTTTGCATTCTGTGCTACCATCTGCACTGCTCATTGGTACTTCTGTGTCAGATGGTATCTGCCCTTCAGGTAAAGTGGGATTTTCCCTTCCGAACCCTTGATGCTTGATGGGTCAAAGGGCCTGTTCCTGTGATGTACTGGTCTTTTTCTTTGTTGTTCTAATTTATTCTTATTTATTAATGTAGAGTTATTGAGTCTGTGGGCTCTCTGACTCTGTTGTTTTCAAGTTATAAGCCTTGATGTAGGTCCAGTCCATACATTCAGTTTTACACAACTGTAAGAATTAGATTCTGTGCATGATGAACACCATAGAATCATAGAAAAACTACAGCACAAACAGGCCCTTCAGCCCACAAGTTGCGCCGATCATATCTCTACCTGCTAGGCTTACCTATAACCCTCAATCCTATTAAGTCCCATGTATTCATCCAGTAGTCTGTTAAAAGACCCTATTGAAATTGCCTTCACCACCACCGACGGCAGCCAATTCCACTCACCCACCACCCTCTGAGTGAAAAACTCAGCCCTGTACCTACTCCCCAGCACCTTAAACTTGTGTCCTGTTTTGGCAGCCATTTCAGCCCTGGGAAAAAGCTTCTGAGAATGCACCTGATCAATACCTCTCATCATCTTATACACCTCTATCAGGTCCCCTCTCATCCTTCATCTCTCCAAGGAGAAAAGACTAAGCTCTCTTAACCTATCCTCATAAGGCGTGCCACCCAATCCAGGTAACATCCTTGTAAATCTCCTCTGCACCCTTTCAATGGCTTCCACATCCTTCCTGTAATGAGGTGACCAGAATTGAGCACAGTAATCCAAGCGGGGTTTGACCAGAGTCTTATAGAGTTGCAGCATTATATCCCAACTCCTAAACTCAATTCCTCGATTGATGAAGTACACCATACATCTTTTTAATCACATCCTCTACCTGCAAAGCTGATTTGAGAGTCCTATGAATCCGGACCCCAAGATCCTTCTGATCATCCACACTGCTAAGAGTCTTACCCTTAATACTATATTCCTTCATCCCATTGGACATGCCAAAATGTACCACAACACATATATCTGGGTTGAAGTCCATCTGCCACTTCTACGCCCAATCTTGCATCCTGTGTCTCGCAGCAACTTCTGACATCCCTCCAGACTATCCACAACACCACCAACCTTCGTGTCATCGGCAAACTTACCAACCCATCCCTCCACTTCCTCATCCAGGTCATTTATAAAAATCACAAACAGCAAGGATCCCTGGGGCACTCCACTTCATGCAGAAAAAGACCCATCTACAACCACTCTCTGCCTTTTGTGGGAAAGCCAGTTGTGGATCCACAAAGCAACGTCCCCTTGGATCCCATGTCCCCTCAATTTCTCAATAAGCCTTGCATGGGGGACCTTATCGGACACCTTGCTGAAGTCCATATAAACCACATCTACCACTCTTCCTTTATCAATGTGTTTAGTCACCTTTTCAAAAAACTCAACCAGGCTCCTAAGGCACGATCTGCCTTTGACAAAGCCATGCTGACTACTTTTGATCATACTTCTCTAAATATTCATAAATCCTGTCTCTCAGGATCTTTTCCATCAACTTACCAACCACTGAGGTTAGACTTACTGGTCGATAATTTCCTGGGCTATCTCTATTTCCTTTCTTGGAAATAGGAACCACATCCGCAATCCTCCGGAACCTCCCCCGTCTCCATCGATGATGCAAAGATCATTGCCAGAGGCGCTGCAATCTCTTCCCTCGCCTCCCGTAGTAACCTGGGGTACATCCCATCTGGTCCCGGTGACTTATCTACCTTGGTGCTATTCAAAAGCTCCAACACACCCTCTTTCTTAATGTCCACATACTCAAGCTTTTCAGTCCGCTGCAAGCCTGCACTACAACCACCAAGATGTTTTGCCATCGTGAATACCGAAGTAAAAGCCATCTTGTCAGGTAATTCCCAGCTCGATGCTTATAACAAACGCATACATTTTAAAACATAAATGTGATTGTACGTTTTCACAGGATGGTGCAGTATTACCAATTATGCGCCACCTACTCTTTCCCCCCCCCGCTTAGCCCCAAGAAATCAGAAAATATTTTGGCCTCAACTACTTTCTGTGGTATTGAATTCCATACATTCACCACCCTCTGGATGAAGAAATTTCTCTGCACCTCGTCAAACTATGACCCCTCGTTCTGGATCCCCACACCATGGGGAACATTCTGTTTGAATCTACTCTGTCTAACTATTAGAATTTTATAAGGTTCTTTGAGGTCCCCTCTCATTCTTCTAAATTCCAATGAATATAGTCATATCTAACAGTCTCTCCTCATATGACAAAACTGCCATCTCAGGAATCAGCCTGGTATACCTTTGCTATACTCCCTTTATAACAAGGACATTCTTCCTCAGCTTAGGACAACAAAACTGCACACAATATTCTAGGTGTGGCCTCACCAACGCCCTGTACAAGTGCATTAAAACATCCCTATTTGTATGCTGAAATCCTCTTGCTGTGAAGGCCAACATAATGGAGCCAGACACTTTAGGAACTTTCACGTGGTTATTGGATAGGCACATAGAGCACACCAGAATGATAGGGAGTGGGATAGCTTGATCTTGGGTTTGGTCGTAACTCAGCACAACATCAAGGGCTGATGGGCCCGTACTGTGCGTACTTTTCTGTGTTTCTATGTTAACACACCAATGCCTTCTTTACTATTCATAGCAGCGTCAGCATTCAAGTTTTTTTTTAAACAGGAAGCTTGGGACTGAATAGAAATGTATTTGGTGTTGGTTTCAGTTGATCTTGAACTCTATGGCAGAAGACATTTTGTAGGACTGCTGCTGTGCAGAAAGACTCACATTATGCAGTAAACTTCTCCCTTCAAACACTACTTGCTCAGACTTGCAAATGTCCGAAGGGTGCCAATCTGTCTGTTCTGAATAACATTGGCAGATACAGGAAGGAATAACAGCTTTGTTGCTTGTAACGTTTGCAGCCAAACAGATATGAGAATGTGCTTGTAGAATGGGGATCAACAGATTGACAAGCTATTCTGCGTCATCACCTCTGTTTTGTAATGAGTCCAGCACCTGCTGTCCTTTAATTTTGTTGTGGTATCTGGCATTTGCCAAATCTCATCATCTGCTTACAGGACCCCAAACCAAGCAGGTGTTAAGTCCAGATAGTTTGGGATTTTGTCAGATATAGGGTGTATGTAAATTTCGAGAAGGTACATATCCCACTTACCTAAGCCAGGAGAACTTTGGTGCAAGTTCAAAACATTATAAACTAGAAAAAGACCCAGTTGGTCTGTCCAGCCTAGCACAAACTGTAAATTGTTATGGTGCATGAGCCATCTATATAATCTGTTCATTTTATGAAGACCTCATTCAAATCTCCTCTTTTCTGGAATTAAAAAGTTGAGTTCTTCAACTCTATTGGGATCCTTTAAACAAGATATCGATCTCTGGCTTTGTGTTCACCCACATTGTGGCGTTCCAAATGTGACCCAGCTGAAGATCTTGTACAGGGATAGTATTGTATTTTGGCTTTAAAATTGATTATTCTGGCAATATATTTTAGCTCATTTTTGCAGGCTTCCAAGCACTAGTTATGGACCTTGTATTACAAACAGCCATATCTTTCTCCCACCCAACGGTCTAGAGCTTGCCCTCCTGTAAATGCTTAGCCTGCCAGGTATAGGTTCACTCCCCTCATCTAAGTCTGCCTACAATCTGTTTTGCCACTCGGGTCCTGACCCCATCTAATTTTTAACATCATCCGTGAACTTGTAAAGAGCATCCTCAACACTTTTATCCAAATCAGTGATGCTGATGAAAGTCTGAAGCTTCAGCAGCAATCCTCACTTGTAAGTGGTCCCCATGGAGAATGATTGCTATTAATAACAAGCTTCTGTCTGCGGGAATGCAGTCAATTCTTAAACAAGCCAAAATTTGCCAGTTAATCTCACAGGACTCAATCTTATTAATTAATTGGAGTAAAGCCTTCCAAAGGCCATTTGGAAATCAACATGTACTGTGTCAACCAAGTAGTTAAAATTAATCAATTAATGACATGCCCAAACAGTTCAACTAGGCTGCTGAGACAAGACCTCTTTGAAACACTTTGTTGAGGCTTGTAATCCTCTCTCTGCTAAGGTGGCCATTCTTCATATCACATTGATCGCTAGCAATGTATCTCCAACTGTAATGAAGCTAATGGACCTCTAACTTGCCAGTTCAGACTTTCTGCCCTTTCAAATACTGATGCCTCATGGACTTGCCTCGAATTCAGAGTCTCCCAATTTCTTTGAGCCCTGGAACCTCAAGTGACCTCCCAAGAACATTGGGGAATCCCAAGCATTCTCAGTGTCGATTTCTTGCTGTGAAATAGATGTGAACACAGAAATCAAATGTAAACAACTCTTTGCCAACTATATTTAGACATATATTGGAATTAGCAAGAGATAAGCAGTCACAATATATACCTGCTGCAGTTGTAAATGCGCCTAGTTTGGGGGTGTTTAAGAAATCCATGGATAGGTTTATGGATGGTAAGGGTTTGGTTTAGATTAGAGGGTCATTGCTTTTTAACTGGTCGGTGCAACATCGTGGGCCGAAGGGCCTGTTCTGCGCTGTAATGTTCTATGTTCTATACCAAGGCACCAAACCTTCCACCCTGCTCCTTTCACGAGGCCTTGAGACCTCCCACCCTTTCCTGAGCCACTGCTACTGCCCAGAGGCTACCTGCAGTCTCCCCTCATCACTGCAACCCCACTTCCAGCTGATTGGTCTCCTGCCAGCTCTCACTTCACCTCAGCCTTGACGTTTCTGCCCAGCAACAGGGAGATTGGCCCATTTCATTTATTCTATCAGAGCAAGACCTGTTGGAGATCTGGATGCTGGTAGGCTGGTCAGCATATCAGCATGTGGTGTTCTAGGAGATCTTGCTCTGATTGGCTCATTTAATTTCTCTATTTCTTTTAAAATTTTGCACATTGGAACTGGTGTTTTCCTGATGGTGGCCAGCAGCTTAGTGGAACCCCTGGAGAACCTTCATGAAGCCGCAAGGATCTACGAACCCTAGTTTGGGAACCCCTGCTTGAGTCCATAGAGTAAGAAGTCTCACAACACCAGGTTAAAGTCCACCAGGTTGTGAGACTTCTTACTGTGTTTACCCCAGTCCAACGCCAGCATCTCCACATCGTGAGTCCATAGAAACAGTCCTAGACTTTAGTGAGCTATTAGGCAGATGAGTATATAGCTCAAACTGCTCAAATCCCAGCTCTTGGAGCACTCCAGTCAGAAATAGCAGAGTGATCAGTTTTAATCTGCTGTCAGAAACAGCAGGGTGACCAGTTTTGAGGGCCTTCTTGCCAGGATCATATACACATTCACATGGATGTAGAACTTGATCATCAGTCCTTCAATTTATGGTTAACTTATCATCGTCATCTGTTGTGAATACTGATGTAAAGTTGTCTTTTAAAACCTTTGCGTATACTGGAATTTTAACTGAATCTGCTCTGAGGAATCCTTTACATTAATGACTATCTGATTGCTAACATGATTGAAGAAGGCTTTGGGATTGCAGCCACTGGATACTCCATCTATTCCAAGAATTTTGTGGCTACTCTGATGGCAATTTTTATTGCCTTTTGCTGATTTCCCCTGAGGCTTTTTTTATAAACCTGTGAAAGTAATTTTGCTTGAGTCTGATTTCGTTCTTGTACGTGATCCATTAGCAAATTTGGCCTCATTTTACCATGTGCAATTCCCTGAACTCAAGTGACGTATATGCCTTTTTAAAATAATAGGACAGTTTTCAAATTGTCCTTTCTCCCTGTTATTTGTGTTGGTAATGTCCCTATATTGGAGGGTGACCTGATTTACTGGCCATAGTAAATGAACCTTTACAAATTTAATCTCCATGAAATCTGGCATTAGCACAAAATCAAGCTGAATCTAACAGTCGTCTTCCCCATGGAAATCTGAGCGTATGTGAGAGTCATCGTTTCAAAACTAAATCCAGCACCTTTCTTCACAGGGAGATCAGATGAGGATGACGATCTTTACATTTCCAGACTTTCCCTTTCGACAGGGCTATGTTTAAAAGTTTATTTATTAGTTACAAGTAGGCTTAAATTAACACTACAGTGGCTACTCTGGGACAGATAGGAGAGTCGGTAGTAATGGTAGGGACTCAGGGCTGGTGTGTTGCCTACCAGGGGCTGGGGTCCGGGATGTATCAGAGAGGATATTCAAGACTCTTAGGGGAGAGGGAGATCAACCCCAAGTTATAATTCATGTGGGGACACATGACATAGGGAGGCTAAGGGAAGGGGATATTAAGCAGAGATTCATGGAGTTGGGGTGGAAACTAAAGGCCAAGACAGACAGAGTGGTTATCTCTGGACTCTTGCCTGTGCCACGGGATAGTTTAGAGAGGAATAGAGAGAGGGAAAGTTTGAACTTGTGGCTGAGGGGATGGTGCAGGAGGGAGGGGTTCAAGTACTTGAGCAATTGGGGCTCATTCTGGGGAAGGTGGGACCTCTAAGAGTGATGGTTTACACCTGAACCAGAGGGGAACAAATATCCTGGGGGGTAAATTTGTGAAGGCTATGCGGAGTGGTTTAAACTGATTCAGAGGGGGGGTGGGATCCTGAGTAGAGGGGGTGAAAGTGAGGGGGGCATAGATGGGGACTGCAATGCACGGCATTGTGGGGGTGGGGCGGAGCAGGGTTTGAAATGCGTATACTTTAATGCGAGGAGTATTCGCAATAAAGTGGATGAACTTGCAGCGTGGATCAGTACCTGGGACTTTGATGTTGTGGCCATTTCAGAGACATGGATAGAGCAGGGTCAGGAATGGATGTTGCAGGTCCCGGGGTACAAATGCTTTAGTTGGAGTAGAGAAGGAGGTAGTGGGGGGGTGGGGTAGCATTATTGGTCAAGGACTGTATCACAGTGTCAGAGAGGAAGTTTGATGAGGACTTGTCTGTTGAGTTAGTATGGGCGGAGATTAGAAATAGGAGAGGAGAGGTCACCCTGCCGGGAGTCTTTTATAGACCTCCAAAAAGTTCTAGAGAGGTTGAGGAAAGGATTGCGGAGACGATCCTGGTTAGGAGTGAAAGTAATAGGGTAATTGTCATGGGGGACTTTAACTTTACTAATATTGATTGGAATTGCTATAGCTGTAGCTCGTTAGAGGGGTCAGTTTTTGTTCAAAGTGTGCAGGAAGGTTTTTTGACTCAGTATGTAGATAGGCCGACTAGAGGTGAGGCTATATTGGATTTGGTGCTGGGTAATGAGCCAGACCAGGTGCTAGACTTGGAAGTTGGTGTGCATTTCGGTGATAGTGACCACAATTCGGTTACGTTCACCTTAGTGATGGAAAGGGATAGGCATGAACCTCGGGTCAGTAGTTTTAGCTGGGGGAAGGGTAATTATGAGGCTATTAGGAGAGAATTAGGAAGCATAGGTTGGACTAGGAGATTACAGGGACTGGGAACGTCCGAAATGTGGAATTTTTTCAAGGAGCAGCTACTGCGGGTCTGTGATAGGTATGTCCCTGTCAGGCAAGGAGGATTTGGTAGGGCTAGGGAACCGTGGTGTACTAAAGAAGTTGATTCGTTGGTTAGGAAGAAAAAGGAGGCTTATGTTCGGATGAGGCTTGAGGGCTCAGGTAGTGCATTAGAAAGCTTTAGATTGGCTAGGAGGGAGTTGAAGAGGGAGTTAAGAAGGGCTAAAAGAGGACATGAGATGACTTTGGCTGATAGGATTAAGGAGAATCCTAAGGCGTTCTATAGGTATGTCAAGAACAGAAGGTTGGTTAGGGCAAGATTAGGGCCAGTTACAGACAGTAGAGGGAAGTTGTGTGTGGAACCGGAAGAGATTGGAGAGGCATTGAACCAATATTTCTCTTCGGTGTTCACGCAGGGGGACATGAATGTAGCTGAGGAGGACACTGGGGTGCAGGGGTGTAAAATAGAAAGTATTGCAGTTGATACCGGGGATGTGCTGGATATTCTAGAGGGCTTGAAAATAGATAAGTCCCCTGGTCCGGACGGGATTTACCCTTGGATTCTCTGGGAGGCTAGAGAGGTGATTGCAGAGCCTCTGGCTCTGATCTTCAGGTCATCGTTGGTCTCTGGTATAGTACCGGAAGATTGGAGGACAGCGAATGTTGTCCCATTGTTTAAGAAGGGGAACAGAGACTTCCCTGGGAATTATAGACCGGTGAGTCTTACTTCTGTTGTGGGCAAGGTTTTAGAAAGAATTATTAGGGATAGGATTTATAGTTATTTGGAGAGTAATGAATTGATTAGAGACAGTCAGCATGGTTTTGTAGCAGGTAGGTCGTGCCTTACTAACCTTATTGAGTTCTTTGAGAAAGTGACCAAAGAGGTGGATAGGGGTAAGGCAGTTGACGTGGTATATATGGATTTTAGTAAGGCATTTGATAAGGTTCACCATGGTAGGCTTCTGCAGAAAATGCAGATGTATGGGATTGGGGGTAATCTAGGTACTTGGATCAGGAATTGGCTAGCAGATAGGAGACAGAGGGTGGTGGTTGATGGTGAATATTCATCATGGAGTTCGGTTACGAGTGGTGTGCCTCAGGGATCTGTTTTGGGGCCACTGCTGTTTGTAATTTTTATTAATGATCTGGATGAGGGTATAGTTGGGTGGATTAGTAAGTTTGCTGATGACACCAAAGTCGGAGGTGTGGTAGATTGTGAGGAAGGGTGTCATAGTTTGCAGGGTGACTTAGACAGGTTGCAGAGCTGGGCCGCGAGGTGGCGGATGGAGTTTAATGCAGAGAAGTGTGAGGTAATTCATTTCGGTAGGAGTAACAGATGTGTTGAGTATAGGGCTAACGGGAGGACTTTGAATAGTGTGGAGGAGCAGAGGGATCTAGGTGTATGTGTACATAGATCCCTGAAAGTTGGGAATCAAGTAGATAAGGTTGTTAAGAAGGCATACGGTGTCTTGGCGTTTATTGGTAGGGGGATTGAATTTAGGAGTCGCAGCGTCATGTTGCAACTGTACACAACTCTGGTGCGGCCGCACTTGGAGTACTGTGTGCAGTTCTGGTCCCCACATTACAGGAAGGACGTGGAGGCTTTGGAGAGGGTGCAGAGGAGGTTTACCAGGATGTTGCCTGGTATGGAGGGGAGGTCCTATGAGGAGAGACTGAGGGATTTGGGGTTGTTTTTGCTGGAAAGGAGGCTAAGAGGGGATCTTATTGAAACATATAAGATGATTAGAGGTTTAGATAGGGTGGATAGTGATAGCCTTTTTCCTCGGATGGAGAAAGCTAGCACGAGGGGGCATGGCTTTAAATTAAGGGGGGGTAGTTATAGGATGGATGTCAGGGGTAGGTTCTTTACCCAGAGGGTGGTGAGGGATTGGAATGCCCTGCCTGCTGCAGTTGTAAATGCGCCTAGTTTGGGGGCGTTTAAGAGATCTGTGGATAGGTTTATGGACGAAAAGGGATTGGTTTAGATTAGTGGGTCAGTGTTTTTTTTAAAAAAACTGGTCGGCGCAACATCGTGGGCCGAAGGGCCTGTTCTGCGCTGTAATGTTCTATGTACAGTAATGTTGCCGTGAAATTCCCCTAGTCACCCCATTTTGGCACCTGTTTGGGTCAGTGCACCAAACCAGCATGTCTTGAAGATGTGGGAGGAAACCGGAAAGCATGGAGGAAACCCACAGAGATACGGGGAGAATGTGCAAACTCCACACGGACAGTGACCCGAGCCGGGAATTGAACCCAGGAAGCAGTGCTAACCACTGTGCCACCCCCATTGAAAACATTTTTGAAATATTACTTCAGTTGATCCACTTTGGATGTTAGCTAAGCAAAAAAGAAATCAAGTGGCGTCAGTAGGGCTTAGTGACCAGGTACCCGTGGTAGCTTTGAGAGATTTGATGATTGAAACAATCCGCAACCCACCTCCAGTGACCAGTCTATCAGTCAAAGCCATCCTATTCATTATGAACATTATCCTGGAGTATGGATGTGTATTAAATCGCTGAGTCTGCCCTGAAGCACGAACATCTGTCATAAAACCATAGAATTCTTACAGTGGAGAAAAAGGCCAATTGGCACACTGAGTCTACACCAACTCTCTGAAAGAGCATCCCAGGCCTTCCCATCTGCCTTATCCCCAGAACCCCTTCACTTGCTATGGCCAATCCATCTGCGCATCTTTGGACTGTGGGAGCAAACCAGAGCACCTGGAGGAAACCTACGTCCTCATAGGATGAATGTGCAAACTCCACATCTACAGTTACCCAAGTTACAGTTACAAACCTGTGTCCCTGGTGCGGTGAGGCAGCACTGCAATCCACTGTGCTGCCCTCCATATCATTCAGAACCAACTCTGTTTCCCACAGCATCATTCCCCTCTTCCTAAAGAAACACAGTTACCAATTGGTCCTGACGCACTGAGCATGAATTTGAGTGCTTGTTGGATGGACAGATAATTAACTTTGTGTGCAGCATGATAAATAGCACCACATGACCGAAAATGCAAGTAAATCCCATCTTCCTGTTGGCTGAGACCATAACAGGTCGCTCTGCCAGTTAGAGGTGTCAGGCTTCAGCAAGTTGGGAACAGCACAAAGGTATGCAATGAACCATCACAAACCCATGTTTTCATGCCCAGCTTTACACCAGATCTCTCCCAAAAGTGGAGCATTTCCTTATCACCTTAATGATAGACCTTCAACGTGATAAAATTCACAAATCCAAGCCAAGTACTGTGAAGCAGACCTCCTTGTCCCCAGTAATCCAAGTATTTTATAACAGGCTATGATGGAATTGTGACCACTGAAGCTATGGCACCAGGCAAATGACCAGTGCCTGTGGGCAGACGCTTCATACAACAGCCCTTTCCCCTTTTCTGCCAGAAATTCATTTCACAAATTGGTTCTGGATCTTACATTTGATGTTATGTGGAGTTGCAAACCATGTGCGCAAATGAGGACGTTTTGGAGAGGAATGGAAAAATCTGAAAGAAGAAACAAATATATACATGTTAAACTGAGTTAACATGAAAATTAATCAAATACAATCAAATATGGGCATGCTGGGCAGCAGAGGACAACTATGAGACGCCATACTGAAGCAAATTGCCCCCATGACTTTTATTCCACCAGCTGGTTCTCTTATACCTGCTCCCTCAGTGCCCCTGCTATGGTGTTCACTTATCAGGTACCTTAATATTAAAATGAGGCAATATTCCACACATTGATTCACTTTGAAGTGTAATGATGGTTATTACATAAGAAAATATATGAATGTTTCCAGAGCATGATATTTGATCATAGAATAGAATCCTGACAGTGCAGAAAGAGGCCATACAGCCCATCAAGCCTGCACTGACCAAATCCTGCCCAGGCCTTATCCCCATAACCCTATGGATTTACCCTGCTAGTTTCTCTGTCACGAAGGGGCAATTTAGCATAGCCAATCAACCTAACCTGCAGATCTTTGGTGCGTGGGAGGAAAACAGAACACCTGGAGAAAACCCACGCAGACATGGGGAGAACGTGCACACTCTTCATAGTCGCCCAAAGCTAGAATCGAACCCAGATCCCTGACGCTATGAGGCAGCAGCGCTTGCCACTGTGCCACCACTCCTCATTGCTGGCCAGTAACTGTATAGGATAATGGGTGCACAGGGATACCTGGTGAGAACAGCTATAAGCCTGGCAGTGAGGGCTCAGCCAACAAGCACAAGCCCCCGTGGCCCAGTGAGGGTCTTCTGCAGCATCATCTTCTGGCCGGGAGAGACAAGGGGACAGTGACCCAAGTGGAGAATGCCCTGATAAAAGTAGTTCAAAATTGAGAGATCTAAGCTTGACTTCATCCTCAGGTCAATAAGTTTTGATAGTACACAATACTTGCAGCACTGACCAGGCACAAGTCAAATGGCAAATGATTGACTTATCAAATGGTAAGTCAAATGGCATTGCATGACAAGAATAAAATCAACATAATGCTGTCCTAGTTGGGTATCTAGTCCTTGAGGGAGACCTGTTTTTCATACAGCAGTAGGATAACAGTATAGTAGATAGGCTGTAGTAAGTAGGTCGGGATTGGAACAATGGGAGAGGGATTGAACAGTGCATCTGTGACCAGAGACTAAATGCCACAAAAGCATTAATTGAGCAATTTACAAATTAAAATCCAATAGGTGGAATCCTTTGGGCAGCATGCCTGAGTCAGTAACGTGTCAGAGTCTGTGGAGACTCAGTTATGAAATGTGCAAATGGGAAGTGGGCTATGGGTCGGGATAATCAATCTCACAAAATGGACATTTTCTAATGCTGAATGCACCTTTCTAACTGTCCTCCACTAAATTCCTTAGCCAAGAGGAGTCCATCGAAGTAGAAAAAATGGCTGTTAAGGAGGATGAGGAGGATGAACTGGATTATGACTATTCTGAAGAAGATGAAGATGAATATACTGATGACTGGGAGGAGGAAAGCAGTGAGGAGGATTTGTACAAAAATAATCACGATGATATGAAAGGTATTTCAAGTATTCGTTATTGTGTACAAAAGCTATTAAAAGGTTTTTAACTTTACATTTTATCATGTGGTTGAAAAACAAGCAGCTTTCTCACTGGAAAAAAAAAACACTTTATTCATGTGACAAGGAGCCTTCCACATATCTCCCAGTTTTCTCTTGTAGCAAGAATTGGATATTCTGGTATTTATTTTTCCAGAGTCCTGGTCCTCTGCCAGCAGTTTATTTCATCAAGTGCCATGGAATATATCTGCTTAAGTATATTTTGTGATTGTTAATCAAGTCCTTTAAGTCTTGGCAAGATCTAGCTCCTGGAGTAAAGTTTGCATTGGTAGATACTGTGACATGGTATGATGCAGTTGGATGAAAATGGCGATGCAGGATTTTATGGACAGTGCAGTATGCTGTGTAGCTATTGAAAAGAGAAGAGCAGGAAGCCAGGTTATTGCATTTTCAACTTTGCATGTTTGGAAGAGAAGGATAGATAGAGATAAACCCTCGTTTTATTTTATGCTTTGTTATGTGCCTTTGATACTGGTATCGTCTTCAACAGCACTCTGTGAATATCTGAATGATTCATATACATGGTCAGCAGAGGTAAACTCAGAACTGAATCATGTGGGATACTGCGAACAACTTGCAATCACTCTGGAAACACTCTGATTCTGTTTTCTTTTTCAAATGTGTTTTGATCCCATTTGTTTTTGCCATCTAACCATAAACCTTTATTTTCCCCTCATAATACCCCAAAAGACACTTTTCAAAGGCGTTCATACAGTCCCCACACACAACATTCATTTCATTTTCTCATCGACCATGCCTGCTATCTCTCAAGAATTCTGAGATTTGTCACCGCTTTTGAAATCCATGCTGTCTATTTCTAAATGTTTTCTCTTTATCTAGCTAGATAGTCACTTCATCATTAATTAGAGACTGTGTAAATTCTACCCAGCTTGATGGTTTAATATTTTTAAAATGGCCCTTCGACATTCTTCCGACACACATCCACTCTGAGTTGAAATCTGAAACACAATTTGTAGAACCATTACAATTTCCTTCCCATCTCCCATTGGGTTTCAGGATGTACCCCATTGGGCCCATATGCTTTGTCTACTGTTAATCTAACAATTCTACCTCAAATTGTCCATGTATTCATCCTAATACTGCTTATCTCACTCTCAACCACTGCACAATATATTTTGTCCCTAGTACCCTTCTCTCAAGTAAAAGTCCATACAGAATATTTATTGAATTTTGCTACTTCTTTAAATTGCATCTGTAAATTCATAGCTTCATTCACAGAATCTGTACAGTGCAGAAGGAAGCCATTCAGCTCATCAAGCCTGCACCGACAACAATCCCACCAAAGCCCTGTCCAGGTATCCTCATGTATTTCTCCTACTAATCCCCTGACACTAATGGGCATTTTACCATTGCCAATCCACCTAACCTGCAGATCTTTGGAATGTGGGAGGAAGCTACATTGTGGGGAAGGCAGAGGAGTTGACAGCGTGGATTGACATTGGAATTATGACATTATAGCCATTACTGAAACTTGACTACAGGAGGGGCAGGACTGGCAGCTCAATGTCCCAGGGTTCCAGTATTTCAGATATGATAGAGGCAGAGGGATGAAGGGGGGTCGGGGGGGGGGGGGGGGGGGGGGGGGGGCCGCGGGGGATGGTGGCATTGCTAGTCAGGGCAAATGTTGCAGCAGTGCTCAGGCAGAACGGATTAGAGAGCTTGTCTAGCGAGTCCATGTGGGAGGAGCTGAGAAACAGGAAAGATATGACCACATTAATGGGGTTATATTATTATCCACCCAATAGTCAGCGCAAATAGTCAGTTTGCAGGTCAGTGGGACTAGGCAAAAAATGATTTAGCACAGACAAGAAGGGCCAAAAGGCCTGTTTCTGAGCTGTAATTTTCTATGGTTCTATGGAAAATTGGAGGAGCAAATCTGCAGAGATAGCAGACAACTGCCAGAAACAAAGTTGTGGTAGTAGGGGATTTTAATTTTCCGCATATAGATTGGGACTCCCATACTGTTAAAAGTCTAGATGGGGTGGAGTTTGTAAAATGTGTTCAGGAAAATTTTCTAAATAAATATATAGAGGTACCAACTAGAGAGGATGTAATATTAGATCTCCTATTAAGAAATGAGTTAGGGCAAGTGATGGAAATGTGTGTAGGGGAACACTTTGGTTCCAGTGATCATAAGTTGATCCAATGATCCATTAGTTTCAACTTGATCATGGATAAAGATAGAGGTTGAGGTACTTAACTGGAAAAAGGCCAAATTTGAAGAAATAAGAAAGGATTTGAAAAGCATGGATTGGGACAGGCTGTTCTCAGGCAAGGATGTGATTGGTAAGTGAGAGGCCTTCAAAGGAGAAATTTTGAGAGTGCAGAGTTTGTATGTTCCTGTCAGGATTAAAGGCAAAGTGAATAAGAATAAGGAACCTTGGTTCTTGAGGGATATTGGAACTCTGATAAAGAAGAAGAGAGAGATGTATGACATGTGTCGGCAACAGGGAACAAATAAGATGCTTGAGGAGTATAAAAAGTGCAAGAAACTACTTAAGGAAATCAGGAGGGCTAAAAGAAGACATGAGGTTGCTTTGGCAGTCAAGGTGAAGGATAATCCTAAGAGCTTCTACAGGTATACTAAGAGCAAAAGAATACTAAGGCATAAGATTGGTCCTCTTGAAGATCAGAGTGGTCGGCTTTGTATGGAACAGAAAGAAATGGGGGAGATATTAAATGGGTTTTTTGCATCCGTATTTACTGAAGAAACTGGCGTGGAATCTATGGTAATAAGGCAAACAAGGTAGATGGTAGGACACTGAAGAGGGTAGTAGAATAGAGGGATCTGGGAATACAGTTACATAATTCCATAAAAGTGGCGTCACAGGTAGGTAGGGTCGTAGAGAGTGCTTTTGGAACACTGGCCTTTATAAATCGAAGTATTGAATATAAGAGTTGGAATGTTATGGTGAGGTTGTACAAGACATTGGTGAGGCTGAATTTAGAGTATTGTGTGCAGTTTTGGTCACCTAATTACAGGAAGGATATTAATAAGGTTGAAAGAGTGCAGAGAAGGTTTACAAGGATGTTGCTGGGACTTGAGAAGCAGAGTTACAGAGAGAGATTGAATAGATTAGGACTTTATTCCCTGGAGTGTAGAAGAATGAGGGGAGATTTGATAGAGGTGTATAAAATTATGATGGGTATAGATAGTGAATGCAAGCAGGTTTTTTCCACTGAGGCTAGGGAAGAAAAAAGCTAGAAGACATGGGTTAAGGGTGAAGGGGGAAAAGATTAAAGGGGACTTCTTCACATAGAGAGTGGTGGGTGTGTGGAACGAGCTGCCAGATGGCTGGACTTGCGGATAGTGATGAACACTGTCAGAGAATACAGCAGGATATAAATAGGCTGGAAAATTGGGCAGAGAAATGGCAGATGGAATTTAATCCAGATAAATGCGAAGTGATGCATCTTGGTAGAACTAATCTAGGGGGGAGCTATACAATAAATGGCAGAACCATCAGGAGTATAGACACACAGAGGGACCTAGGGGTGCAGGTCCACAGATACTTAAAAGTGTCAGCATAGGTGGGGAAGGTGGTGAAGAAGGCATATGGCATGCTTGCCTTTATAGGACGGGGCATAGAGTATAAAAGTTGGCGTATGATGTTGCAGCTGTATAGAATGTTGCTGAGGCCACATTTGGAATACTGCGTCCAGTTCTGGTCGCCGCACTACCAGAAGGACGTGGAGGCTTTGGAGAGAGTACAGAAAATGTTTACCAGGATGTTGTCTGGTATGGAGGGTCTTAGCTATGAGGAGAGATTGGGTAAACTGGGGTTGTTCTCCCTGGAAAGACGGAAGATGAGGGGCGACCTGATAGACGTGTATAAAATTATGAAGGGCATAGATAGGGTGAGCAGTGGGAAACATTTCCCAGGCCGGAGGTGACGAACACAAGGGTTCACGGGTTCAAGATGAGGGGGGGGCAAGGTTTAACACAGATGTCAGAGGGACGTATTTTACACAGAGGGTGGTGGGGGCCTGGAATGTACTGCCAAGCAAGGTGGTAGAGATGGACACGCTGGGATCGTTTAAGACTTATCTGGATAGCCACATGAACAGTCTGGGAATGGAGGGATACAAACGAACGGTCTCGTTGGAAGCATGAGCGGCACAGGCTTGGAGGGCTGAAGGGCCCGTTTCCTGTGCTGTATTGTTCTTTGTTATTTGTTCAGCTGAAGTGGTAAATGCGGGCTCACTTTTAAGAAAAACTTGGACAGGTACATGGATGAGAGGGATGTGGAGGGATATGGTCTAGGTGCAGGTCAGTGGGACTAGGCAGAAAAATGGTTCCGCACAGACAAGAAGGGCCAAAAGGCCTGTTTCTGTGCTGTAGTGTTCTACGGTTCTAAACCAGAGCATGGGGGATAAACACACGCAGACACAGAGAGCGTACAGATTCCCCACATATAGTGACCCAAGGCCAGAATTGAACCCAGGTCCCTGACGCTGTGAGGCAGCAGTGTTAACCGCTGTGCCACCATGCTGTCCTCCTCTTCTCCACATCCTTAGTCTCCTCCTGTCTCACTCCATTTTTCTTTCCCCCGTCGTCTCCTTGCCACAATCCTCCTTCTACTCTGCTTTTTTTTCCTTTCAACTTCCACTTTTTTCTTTCCATCTTTGCTTTCTTAACAAAGAACGATACACAGGAAACAGGCCCATCACCCTGCAAGCCTGCACCGCTCATGCGCCCAACCAGACCATTTGTTTGTATCCCTCTATTCCCAGTCTGTTCGTGTGGCTAGCTAGATAAGTCTTCAATGATCCCAGCGTGTCTGCCTCAACCACCTTGCTTGGCAGTGCATTCCAGGCCCCCACCACCCTCTGTGCAAAATACGTCCCCCTGACATCTGTGTTGAACCTTGCCCCCCTCACCTTGAACTTGTGACCCTTCGTGTTCGCCACCTCCGACCTGCAAAAAAGCTTCCCACTGTTCACCCTATCTATGGCCTTCATAATTTTATACACCTCTATTAGTCTTCGCTTATCCTCCATCTTTTCAGGGAGAACAACCCCAGTTTACCCAATCTCTCCTCATAGCTAAGACCCTCCATACCAAGCAACGTCCTGGTAAACCTTTTCTGTACTCTCTCCAAAGCCTTCATGTCCTTCTGGTATTGTGGCGCCCAGAACTGGACGCAGTATTCCAAATGTGGCCTAATTAGTGTTCTATATAGCTGCAACATCATATGCCAACTTCTCTTCTCTGTGCCCTGTCCCATAAAGGCAAGCATGCCATATGCCTTCTTCACTACCTTCTCCACCTGTACTGCCATCTTTAAGGATCTGTGGACTTGCATCCCCAGGTCCCTCTGTGTGTCTATACTCCTGATGGTTCTGCCATTTATTGAATAGCTCCCCCCTACATTGGACCCACAGTCTTTCTTGTTCTCCTTTCCCTGTTTCTCACTTGCCTTTCCTCTCTTTAATTCCCCTTCTCTTCTGTCTCTCCAGTTTTAACTCTGATTTTCTTGATTTCGAGTGAATATCCTGTCTGCAATTTTTTTTAGAAACAGATCTCTGAAAACCGTCCTGAACAACAGCTTGAATTGCCATGTTCACTGAACATTTTGACGTGGTTTCAGAAGTTGTTTCGTTATTATTTTCTACTTTTTGCTTTGTCCTGATTGTCAGTTTATTTCATTCCATATCTGATCAAGCACATTCAAGGGATGATTGATATAAAAGTCCACTGCAGCCAGCTGTCAGGTGTTGCCGAGATGGATTTTCCTGTGACGCTGGAAGCTGCTTTGCCTCAGGTGGAAACTAGTTGGAATGCCACACCTCGCCTGGAATTTCCTATAAAGTTGCAGTATTGCATGCCTTTTTGCAACTTTATAGGAGCCTGTCAGACCCCACGTGGAGTACTGTGCGCAGTTCTGGTTGCCTCGCTACAGGAAGGATGTGGAAGCTATTGAGAGGGTGCAGAGGAGATTTACAAGGATGTTGCCTGGATTGGGAGGCATACCTTATGAAGATAGGTTGAGGGAGCTAGGTCTCTCCCTGGAGAGACGAAGGTTGAGAGGTGACCTGATAGAGGTTTATAAAATGTTGAGAGGAATAAATAGGGTGGATTCTCGGAGACTATTTCCCAGGGCTGAAATGGTCGCTACGAGAGGACACAGATTTAAGGTGCTGGGAAGCAAGTACAGAAGAGATGTTAGGGGAAGTTTTTCACTCAGGGTGGTGAGTGAATGGAATCGTCTGCCGTCGGTGGTGGTAGAGGCAAACTTGCTGGGGTCTTTTAAAAGACTTCTGGATGACATATGGGATCTAATGGCATTGGAAGTTACAGATAGTTCTATGGCTTGGTAGGTATGGATGTGATCGGCGCAACTTGTGGGCCAAAGGGCCTGTTTGTGCTGTAGTGTTCTATGTTTTGAGAAAATTCATGTTTAACTGATGTACAACTGTTTTGCAGTGAATCATCATTACACACAAGTTTCATCAATCTGCTTTACAGAAAAGAAAGAGGAACAGTTGAGCCAGAAAGTTCTGGCAGAGTTAGGACAGAAAACAGCCGCCCCCTCACTATTGCATTTTTTGGTAGAATCATTGCAGCAACAGAAAGTGAGGCGATTTGGCCTATTGTGTCTTGTCAACTCTTTGAAAGAACATCTATCCTCTTCGTGTGTAATCCTGCATTTTGTTTTTTTTTGTATGAGCACACATGCACCCACACAGGTGCACATGTATATACCCGATTCCTTCCAAAAAAACTGTTATTGAATCTGCTTCTTCTGTTCTTTCGGGCAGTGCATTCAAGATCATCATTGCTTGTTGCATAACATTTTTCTCCTCCTCTAATGACACTGCTTCTGAGCTTGTTTACACATTCCTGATTCACTGGCAGGAAATTTCAGCTAAGTTCCTTGTCAGCCAGACTGATACAGAATTTACAGCACATTTTAGTGTAATTTTTGTGGAAGGTTAATCCAGAATATTCCAAGTCATTGTGTTTGATTTAGAATTATGAACAGGCCGTGTCTGTGTGTTAGACTCACTGCTCTCTCCCTTGTGAGCAGTGATGTTCTGTTTCTAACTTTTCTGTCTTTTCTGTTAAACTTACCTCATTCTTTGTACTTTCTGAAAGAGATTTTATAGTACGGGACACAACTAATTGAATAATAGGCACAAGATCATTTTCTTTGTAGAGGTGATCTCCACATATTTAACATTAGATTCATGTTACTAAAGATGGTTAAATATATCCAAGATTATGCCCCTGTGCACAAGTCGAAGGGAGGCTAGGGTGATCTTCAAAATTAGCTAGCGAAAGGAGGTGCTTTCACTCTCATAACTATGTGCAGTGAGATCAGTTGGTGAAATATTTAGTTTGTACCATCTAATATTAAAAGAGAATAAACCTTACAAAAAAAGTTGAACAGAAAACTTGCAAATCCTCATCAACTTTTCCTTCCTTGAATAAATCTAGAATATTTTTCATCAGTTTAATTTAGAAGTACTGGATCAGATTGTGGAAAAGAGGTTTTTTAAGATGTATTTTAGATTTGAGAAGCTTTAGAATAAGCATGTAAATGTGGAGAATCGCAAAATAATTGGGTCCTCATTTGAGAATGCAAGCTGACAACCATCATGGTTTGCATATTCAACAGAATGACCTCTTGGCACCAGGTCAAGATCCGCATCTGAGACTTTAGATCCGTGTCAGCACTCTAAGTGGCTACCCTGCCTCGTGTTGGCACTCTCTGCAGATACTCTGCCCATATCAGCAGTGTGCAGTTACCCTGCCCCCGCATCGGTGCTCTGTGCGGTTACCCTGCCCCTGCGTCGGTGCTTGTGCGGTTACCCTGCCCTGCATTGGTGCTCTGTGCGGTTACCCTGCCCCGTGTCGGTGCTTTCTGGCTATTGGGGAGGTGCTAGGTGACAGGAGTACAGTTAATATAGTTCTGCTATTTAAGAATTATGAAGATCAACCAGGGAACTACAGATCAATGAGTCTCATGCCAGTGCTAGGGAAACTATTAGAGATACTTCTGAAAGAGAGCATCCCTCTCCAAGTGGAGAGGCAAAGCTTGATCAGGGATAGTCAGCATGGCTTTGTCACAGGCCTAACAAATTGGATTGAATTTTTTGAGGCGGTGACCAGGTGTGTAGATGAGGGTGGTGCGGTCGATGTAGTTTATATGGATTTCAGCGAAGCCTTTGACAAGTTGCTACATGGGAGACTTGTAAAGAAGGCAGTTGGACATGGTCTACAAGGTAATTTGATAAAGTGGACTCAAAATTAGCTCACTTGTCGGAGATGGAGGCTGGTGATGGAAGGCTGCTTCAGTGACTGGAAGCCGGTGTCCAGTGGCGTACCACAGGGATGTGTGTTGAGCCCCCTATTCATAATTTATATAAGTTACAGTGATGACTATGAGGGGGGGGCTAGGATTAGTAAATTTGCAAATAACACACAAATTGGACGGTGAGTTAACAGTGAGGCAGTGTGTCTTGGGATTCAAGAAAATATAGGTGGAATGGCCAAATGGGCAGATGGAATTTATCCATGAAAAGTGAGAGGTGATGCACTTTGGAAGGAGTAATTTGACAAGAAAGTACTGTGAACAATAGGACATTAGAAAATTCTATGGAACAAAGGAACCTTGGCATGTTTGTCCACAGATCTCTGAAAGTGAAAGGGCATGTTAGTAGCGTGGTGAAAAGGCAGATGGGACACTTGCCTTTATCAATCAAGGCACAGATTACAAAACAGGGAAGTCATATTGGAGTTGAATAGAACTTTAGTGAGGCCACAGCTAGAGTACTGTGTGCAGTTCTGTCGTCACATTATCGGAAGGATGTGATTGCACTGGAGGGGGTGCAGCAGGATTCACAGTAGGCTATCTGGGATGGAAAATTTAAGTTGTAAAGAGAGGTTGAGCAAGCTTGGGTTGTTTTTGTTAGAGCAGAGAAGACTGAGAGGCAACCTGATCAAGGTGTATAAGATTATGAGAGACGTGGACAGAGTGGATAAGGAGCAGCTGTTCCCCTTCATTGAAAAGTCAATCATGAGGGGACATAGGTTCAAAATGAGGGGCAGGAAGTTTGGTAGGGATGTGAGGAAAAAATCTTTTACCAGAGGATGGAAATGTCCTGGAATGCGCAGCCTGGGAGGGTGGGAGAGGCGGGCTGCCTTATATCCTTTCAAAGGTATCTGGATGAACATTTGGCACATCATAACATTGAGATATGGGCCAAGTGCTGGGAGATGGGATTAGGTGGGAGTTCAGTGTCAATGTGGACTCAGTGGGCCCTTCTGAGCTGTATGATTTCATGATTTTGTCCTTCTCGCAACTTTGTTTATATCCTTCTCACTGGTTTTCTGTCCCTAAAGTGGCCTGCCAAGTCATCAGTTTCATCTTGCGTGAGTGTGACCATGATAAATGCCCAATGTCCAGTACAGGGTAATTGATTAACTAAAATTTCCTCCAAACTAAATAGTGGGAAACTGAAACAATTGGCCCCTAATCTTGCACTCCCAATAACTGTGAATGTTGATAGTCTGCCACAATTGAAGGCTGCACAAGCACTGCCTGGCACCATAATTACTGGGAAGGCCAGTTGCACTTGAATCCAAAGTTGTAGTGAGCCCAAATAGCCCACCCTGAGGGTTCTGCCAGAACATGTCAGAACTTAAACCACCTTTTATGTGTATTTAATTAGATCAACAGGAGTGTGAATGCACCACTGCTGTTCCAACACTTTTGCCCGCATACCGCTCCAACGTTCCGAGCTTTATCCACTCCTTCAGTAGGTACATTGCCTCCTCCACTGGCTTCTCAACTCTACCAATATTAGAAAAAACACTTGGATGGAGGAGAAAATTCTCTGTTTTGACACTGACCTTAAGATCTTTGCATTTGTCTTCTGTCTCCACCCCAAACTCCAGCCACTGACCTCCACGACCTGGCAACTATCTGAGGCTGAACCAGATTGTTCGCAATCTGGTGTCATGTTTGACTGGCAGTGAGATTTCAGTCAGGGAGCAGCAGTGTTACTAAGACTGCTTAGTTCCACTTGTGTTAACGTAACCCAAATCTACCCCTGACTCAGTTCATCTGTTGTTGAAACCCTCATCCAAAGTTCTGTTATCGCAAAACCTGACTATTCCAATACTTCACAGGTCTACCTTCCACCTTCTATCCTATGTAAACATGAATTTACCTAAACTCTCCTGCCTGCACCTTAACTTGTGCCAACTACGGAAGGGAGAGGGGGACTCGGGGAAAATTGCAACCATCAAAGAAGTTGTACTGATCATAGAAATGAACCATAGAAACCCTACAATGCAGAAAGAGGCCATTCGGCCCATCAAGTCTGCACCGACAACAATCTCACCCAGGCCTTATCCCCGTATCCCTACATATTACCCGCTAATCCCTCTAACCTATGCATCCTGGGACACTAAGGGGCAAATTATCTTGGCCAATCCACCTAATCTGCACATCTTTGAACTGTGGGAAGAAACCGGAGCACCCAGAGGAAACCCATGCAGACACAGGGAGAATGTGCAAACTCAGCACAGACAGTGACCCAAGCCAGGAATCAAACCCAGGTCCCTGGAGCTGTGAAGCAGCAGTGCTAACCACTGTGCTCCTGTGCTGCCCAAATTGATCAAATTGTTGGAGCTGAGGGCTGACAAATCCCCAGGTCCTGATGGGCTTCATCTTGGGTCTTAAAAAAGTGGCTGATAAGATAGTTGATGTGTTGGTTTTAATTGTCCAAAATTCACTAAAAATGGAGAATGTTCCATTAGATTGGAGAATAGCCAATGTTCAAAATAATATTCAGAATGAGACAGTGGGAACTTCGTAAAAAATAATTATTGTTCAAAAAGGGAGGGAAACAGCTGGAATTTGCACACCAGTTAACATCTGTCAGAGGGAAAACTTTATAGGTTATTATTGAAAGTATTATTGCAGGACACTTAAAAAGTTTGAGGCATTCAGGCAAAGTTTATGGTTTTGTTAAAGGGAAATCATGTTTTATCGATTTCTTGGAGTTCTTAGAAGTAGTCACATATACTGTTAAAGGAGAACAGGTGGATATTCTGTACTTCGATTTCTAGAAGGTGTTTAATAAGGTGCTACATCAAAGATTATTGTGGAAAATAGAAGCTTATAGTGGGTAAAATATGGGCATGGATATAAGATTGGCTTCAGAAGTTTGCATAAATGGATATTTTTCTGGGTGGCAGGATGTGACGACTGGTGTGCCATACCAATCAGTGTTGGGGCCTCAAATTCTTAAATTTTTCATAAATGACTTGGATGAAGAGACAAAAGGTATGGTTGCTAAATTTGCTGATAAAAGGTAGAAAGATAAATTGCAAAGAAGACATGAAGTTATAAAGGATCATGGATTAATAAGTGGAAAAAGATTAGATGGAGTTTAATGTAGGCAAATGTGAAATTGCCCATTTTGGCAGGAAGAATAAAGAAGAAACGTATTATCTAAATGGTGAGAGATTGCAGAGCTCTGAGATGCAGAGGGATCTGGATGTCCTAGTGCATCAATTGCAAAAAGCTAATATGTAGGTACAGCAAGTAATTAGGAAAGCCAATAGTTTATTGTGAGGGGAATCGATTATAAGGTAGGAAGGTTATGTTTCAGTTATATAGGGCATTGGTGCGACCAAGTCTGGAGTACTGTGTAAAATACTTGTCTCCTTATTTAAGGAAAGATGTAAATGTATTACAAGCTGTTCAGAGAAGGTTTACCAGACTAATACTGGGAGGGGTGGCTTGTCTTATGAGGAGTTTTTTGTACAGGTTAGGCTTGTATCCACTGGGATTTAGATGAGTAAGAGGTGATTTGATCAAAATGGTTAAAATCATGAGGTATATTGGCAGGATGGACGTGGAGAGCATGCCTCCTCTTGCAGGAGAATGTGGAACTAGAGGTTGCTTAAAAATAAGGGATTGCTCATTTAGACAGATGATGTGAATTGTTTTCTGAGAATCACGAGTCTTTGGTTTCTTCCTCAAAAGGCAATGGAAGCAGAATTTTTGAATGTTTTCAAGGCGGAGTTGCATAGATTTTTGATTAACCTTTCACCCTCTTGTCAGCGGGTAGGCAGAAATATTGGGTTGAGGTTGCCGTCAGATCAGCTATCATATTGAATGATAGAACAGGCTAAAGAACTGAGCGGCTTACTGCTGTTCCTATTACGCATATAATATGCAATGGGACACTTGCTTTTCCTACATCAGCTATCACTGGTTTCCATTTGAGTCTCTGTTCAATTAAGGATGCAAGTCTTTTTGCGGACAATCATCAAAAATGAAACATTTGGTGGAGTCTAGATGGATAGAGTCCAAGTACAGTTCCTGTAGTTGTAAGAGCAGAATGTTGACCGATACTGGCAGCACCTCACAGTGGAGTGTTGAGTGGTAGTGGATATCATGCTGTACCTTGTTAAATCATGACTCAGGAGTAAATTTTTGGCAACCTGTCTCTCCAAGGTTGATACCATACTTTTTACAGTGTCCAAAGCTGTGTTAAGTTTATTTACGCAGTGTGCCCTTTGCTGGGCTTATAGAATCTGTCAGGGGTTACTTGGCCTATAGCCATCTCTGATGCTTTGTCCTGTTTCCACACAGTTGTCTGCTCACAGGAGGCTGTGACTGGTCCCTGTCGGGCCATGATGCCTCGCTGGTATTTCAACATCAGCAAGAAGGAATGTGTTCGGTTCGTCTACGGAGGTTGCGGAGGCAACAGAAACAATTTTGAATCCGAGGAATACTGTATGGCTGTATGTAATAGAATAAGTAAGTCAGCCATTTGTTGAAGCAGCCAATCTGCTTAGTACCAATCTCTCCTGACCAATCAATAAGTTAACCTCGTAACCCACCAGTCCTTGTGATTTATAGACTCATTTTATCTGTCTTGAGCTTTGCTTTCACTTCCTTGTTGTAAGCTTACTGTCGCCGAGACCAGAAAGCCCTGTTGTTGACACTAATTTTCTTTGACAATTTTCATACTTTGTCTGCAGTGCCTTTCTTTTCATCTTTGTGTGGGTGTGGGCAGTGGGCTTTGCTCCTGTTCAACAAGCTTTTGAAAACCTTAGCTAATTGTGGAGAAGTGTGAATTGTTTTGAATCAATTTAAAATGTGTAATTGTACTGCTTGCTTCAGCATGTAACCCTCAAGGTATATGCAACTTGAAGTCTTGTACAAGTTGCAGGTAATGACATGATTTTAAGATGTTATTATTTGCAAATGCAGACCACGTCTCAGGTTCACATCCCTCAGTTGCCAATTACTCCAGCCTGCCATGTTTCTTCTTGCTTTGTCAGTATTCCCTGCATATGATGCACTATGAACAAGCAATCTAGTGGCTCCAGAGCAGAGGAGTATTTTGTTTGATATTTGCAGTGCTATTAAATAGTGCAGCTGCCCGCAAATCTGTTCTTTGTTCCTTTAGCCTCATCTCCATTGATTTTTCTCCTTTCTCAAATGTTGCCTATTTTCTGTGGAACTGATGTTGGTCTCCTCTTGTTATTCAGCCCTGATGACAGGTCTTACGCTGAATCCTGTCAGGTTTGAGTGCTGGGCTCAATCCACAGGTCACAGCAGTAGTTAGTGAATAATCTGAAATTCAGGCCTATATTTTCAATTGTAGCAGATCCACAAATTGAGTTAAAAGTGGTGTTGGAATATGAGACTGTTGATTTGTATGACACAACTGGATAAATTTACTGAATACTAAACGGAGAACTGTTTTATTTGAATCTAATAATTAGGTACTAATTTATGTTGATAGCCTTGGAAAATAGAAGCTCTCAACCACATTGTACAAAGTGTGGACTCCAGTGCTGGAGTATGGCTTTGAATATTTGTGTATCTAATACAGGCCCATGTATGGAATTTATCTTGCATTACAGCTGAAATTTTGCAAAAATATTTAATATTCTAGTAAAGCCCACATGCATAACTGTGCACAAGCACTCTACATGGACTTTGTCCAACTCTCTATTATAGCTTTCATCTAAATCATGTTCGAAACCTTAGCATTATAGAGTTATTTACAGCACATAGGGGAGGCAATTCAGTCCATGAAGCCTGTGCCAGCTCTCTGGAGCAGTTCAGTCATTCTCATTCCCTTGCTCTTTCCCTGTAGATCTGCCACTTTATTTCCTTCAAATACCCATTTTTGAAATTGTTCATCTCTGCTTCCAGCATCCTCATGCGGCAAGTTCTAAGTTATTAGTACTCAACTGGTTAAAAAAAAATTCTCACATTCCCCCTGCATCTCTTCAACAAATTCTTAAATCTGTGACCCCCAACAACCCCTCTCCAAATTTTGTCCAATAAACTGATAGGAGCAATTTCATTATTTGATCTAAATCTAGTGTAATCTTGTACATTTCTGTCAAATCTTCCCATAATCTCCTTTGTTCCAGAGAAAAACATGACCAGAACTGGACACATTATTGTAGTTGTAGCTAAAGTCTAACAGGTTTATTTGGTAGCAAAAGCCACTAGCTTTCGGAGCGCTTGCTGTCCCTTCATCAAGTGAGTGGGAGCTCTATTCACAAACTGGACATATAAAGACACAAACTCAATTTACAAAATCCTGATTGGAATGTGAGTCTTTACAGGTAATCAAGTCTTAAAGGTATAGACAATGTGAGTGGAGAGAGCATTAAGCACAGGTTAAAGAGATGTGTATTGTTTCCAGACAGGACAGTTAGTGAGATTTTGCAAGTCCAGGCAAGTCGTGGGGGTTACAGGTAGTGTGACATGAACCCAAGATCCCGGTTGAGGTTGTCCTCGTGTGGAATTTGGCTATCAGTCTCTGCGCAACAACTCTGCGCTGTCATGTGTCGTGAAGGCTGCCTCACAGAATAAAGATCAGAGGCTGAATGTCAGTGTCCGCTGAAGTGTTCCCCACCAGGAAGTTTTGGACTCGTGGTGAACAGTCACTGAAACAACTATATGATGACATCAACAAGTTCCATCCCACCATCAGACTCACCACAGACTATTCTCCAGAATCAGCTGCATTCTTGGACACACATTTCCATTAAGGATGGTCACCTCAGCACTTCACTGTACTGCAAACCCACGGATAACCTCACGATGCTCCGTTTCTCCAACTTCCACCCTAAACACATTAAAGAAGCCATCCCCTGTAGACAAGCCCTCTGTATACACAGGATCTGCTCAGATGAGGATCGCAAAAGACACCTCCAGATGCTGAAAGATGCCCTCATAAGAACAGGATATGGCGCTCGACTCATCGATCGACAGTTCCGACACGCCATAGCAAAAAACCGCACTGATCTCCTCAGAAGACAAACAAGGGACACAGTGGACAGAGCACCCTTCATCGTCCAGTACTTCCCCAGAATGGAGAAGCTACGACATCTTCTCTCGGGCTTTCAACATATCATTGAAGACGATGAACATCTCGCCAAGGCCAATCCCACACCCCCACTGCTTGCCTTCAAACAACAGCACAACCTCATACTGACCATTGTCTGCAGCAAACTACCCAGCCTTCAGGAGAACAGTGAACTCAACACCACACGACCCTGCCACAGCAATCTCTGCAAGACATGCCGGATCATCGACACGGATGCCATCATCTCACGTGAGAACACCATCCACCAGGTACACGGTACATACTCTTGCAACTCGGCCAATGTTGTCTACCTGGTACGTTGCAGGAAAGGATGTCCCGAGGCATGATATGTTGGGGAGACCATGCAGACGATATAACACTGGATGAATGAAAACTGCTAGACAATCACCAAGCAAGACTCTTCCTGTTGGGGAACACTTCAGCGGTCACAGGCATTCAGTCTCTGATCTTTGGGCAAGCGCTGTCCAAGGCAACCTTCATGACACGTGACAGGACAGAATTGCTGAGCAGAGACTGATAGCCAAGTTCCGCACACATGAGGACAGCCTCAACTGGGATCTTGGGTTCATGTCACACTAAGGTACTGGAGAGACTCTAAACTAGAAAGGCTGGGGGGAGGGAGTCAAGATAAGGTGACTGAGAGCGAGGAGGTTAGCTCGCAAATAGAGAAGGATCGTAGACTGTGTAAGAGAGAGGAGAGAAGGGGAGCGCTCAGACCAAAGGTCTGGGATGTATCTATTTTAACGCTGGGAGTATAGTGAATAAAGTGGATGAGTTTAGAGTGTGAATTGCTGCTTGGGAATGTGATGTTGTGGCCATTACAGAAACTTGGATGTCTCAGGGACAAGACTGGGTACTTCAGGTGCCGGGATTCCGATATTTCAGAAAGGACAGGGAGGGAGGCAAAAGACCGAGGGGGAGTGGCACTGTCGATCAGGGATAGTGTCACAGCTGTAAACAAGGTTGACACCGTGGAGGGATTGTCTACGGAGTCTCTGTGGGTGGAAATTAGGAACAGGAAGGGGTTGGTAACTTTGCTGGGTGTTTTCTATAGACCGCCCAATAGTAACAGGGATGTTGAGGTGCAGATAGGGAAACAGATCCTGGAGGGATGTCGTAATAACAGAGTTGTCGTGATGGGAGACTTTAATTTCCCAAACATCGATTGGAATATATCTAGGGTAAGGGGTTTGGATGGGGAGGAGTTTGTTAGATGTGCTCAGGAGGGTCTCCTGACACAGTACGTGGATAAGCCTACGAGAGGAGAGGCTGTACTTGATCTGGTACTGGCTAATGAACCTGGACAGGTGTTGGATGTCTTGGTGAGAGCGCATCTTGGGGATAGTGATGATAATTCTATCTGCTTCACGATAGCATTGGAAAGAGATAGGATCAGGCAGGCTAGGAAAATGTTAATCTGGAGTAAGGGGAAATATGAAGCCATCAGGCAGGAAATTAGACGAGTAAATTGGAACGAGGTACTCTTGGGGAAAAGTACCAAAGGAAGGTAGCGGATTTTCAAGGAATGTTCGTCTGGAGCTCTGCATGACAACGTTCCGATGAAACGGAGTTTTGGTAGGTAACGGGAACCGTGGTGCACAAAGGTTGTAATGAACCTAGTCAGAAAGAAGAAAGATGTACAAAAGGTTCGGAGGGCTCGGCAATGTTAAGGATCTGGAGGAGTATACGGGTTGTAGGAAGGAGCTTAAAAAGGAAATTAGGAGAGCCAGAAGGGGTCGTGAGAAGGCCTTGGTGGGTAAGATTAAGGAGAGCCCCAAGGCGTTCTACAAATATGTGAAGACTAAAAGGATGAGATCTGAAGGAATAGGACCTATAAAAGGTGAAGGGGGAAAAGTTTGTTCGGAACCGGTAGAAATGGCAGAAGTGCTTAATGAATACTTTACCTCGGTATTCATGGTGGAAAATGATCTTGGAGGTTGTACTGCAGGTTTGAAGGCGGACTGAAAAGATTGAGTATGTGGACGTTAAGAAAGAGGATGTGTTGGAACTTTTGAATAGCATCGAGATAGATAAGTCGCCGGGACTGGATGGGATCTACCCCAGGTTACTGGAAGGCAAGGGAAGAGATTGCAGAGCCTCTGGCAAAGATCTTTGCGTCGTCAGTGGAGATGGGAGAGGTTTTGGACGATTGTGGGTGTGGTTCCTATATTCAAGAAAGGGAACAGGGATAGCCCAGGAAATTACTGACCGGTGAGTCTAACCTCAGCGATTGGTAAGTTGATGGAGAGGATCCTGGGGGACAGGATTTATGAACATTTAGAGAAGTTTAGTATGATCAAAAGTAGTCAGCATGACTTTGTCAAGGGCAGGTTGTGCCTTACGAGCCTGGTTGAGTTCTTTGAAAATGTGACTGAACACATTGACGAAGGAAGAGTGGTGGACGTGGTTTACATGGACTTCAGCAAGGCCCCCATGCAAGACGACTTGAGAAAGTGAGAGGGCGTGGGATCCAAGTGGCTGTTGCCTTGTGGATCCAGAACTGGCTTGTCTGCAGAAGGCAGAGAGTGGTTGTGGATGGGTCTTTTTCTGCATGGAGGTTGGTCACCAGTGGAGTGCCCCAGGGATCTGTTCTGGGACCCTTGCTGTTTGTCATTTTCATAAATGACCCGAATGAGGAAGTGGAGGGATGGGTTGGTATGTTTGCCGACGACATGAAGGTTGGTGGTGTTGTGGATAGTCTGGAGGAATGTCAGAAGTTGCAGCGAGACATAGGATGCAAGACTGGGCGTAGAAGTGGCAGATGGACTTCAACATGGATAAATGTGTAGTGGTCCATTTTGGCAGGTCCAATGGGATGAGGGAGTATAATATCAAGGGTACGACTCTTAAGAGTGTAGAGGATCAGAAGGACCTTGGGGTCCGGGTCCATAGGACTCTTAAATCGGCCTCGCAGGTGGAGGTTGTGGTCAAGAAGGCGTATAGTGTACTCGCCCTTATTAATCGAGGGGTTGAGTTTTGGAGTCGGGAGATAATGCTGCAGCTTTATAAGACCCTAGTCAGACCCTACTTGGAGTACGTGCGCAGTTCTGGCCGCCTCATTACAAGAAAGATGTGGAAGGGTGCAGCAGAGATTTACATGGATGTTGCCTGGATTGCGTGGCATGCCTTATGAGGATAGGTTGAGGGAGCTTGGTCTTTTCTCCCTGGAGAGACGAAGGATGAGAGGTGACCTGATAGAGGATTACAAGATGTTGAGAGGCAGGTGGATTCTCGGAGGCTATTTCCCAGTGCTGAAATGGTTGCTACGAGAGGACACAGGTTTAAGGTGCTGGGGAGTAGGTACAAAGATGTCAGGGGTAAGGTTTTCACTGAGGGTGGTGGGTGAGTGCAATCGGCTGCCGTCGGTGGTGGTGGAGGCGAACTCGTTGGGGTCTTTTAAGAGACTTCTAGATGAGTACATGGGATTTAATGGGATTGAGAGTTATAGATAGGCCTTGTAGGTCAGCGCAACTTGTGGGCCGAAGGGCCTTTTGCACTGTAGTTTTCTATGTTCTGTGTTCTGTCCGTAATCCCCATGACTTGCCTGGACTTGCAAAATCTCACTAACTGCCCTGTCTGGGGACAATATACATCTCTTTAACCTGTGCTTAATGCTCTCTCCACTCAAATTGTCTATACCTTTAAGACTTGATTACATGTAAAGTCTTTCATTCCAATCATGATTTTGTAAGTTGGGTTTGTGCCTTTATATGCCCTGTTTGTGAATAGAACTCTCATTTACCTGACGAAGGGGCAGCAAGCGCTCTGAAAACTAGTGGCTTTTGCTACCAAATAAATCTTCTAGAATTTAACCTGGTGTTGTGAAACTTCTTACTTTGTTTACCCCAATCCAATGCTGGCCTAAACCAGAGTTTTATAAAGATTTAACATCATTTCCCTGCTTTTATACTCAGTGCCCCTTTGTAAATTCAACACTCACACAGGCTTTGCTAATTACTCTCGCAATATTTCCTGCCGTGAAGATATATTGCCTCTCCCTTCTGGCAAAATGTATCACACGCTTTAGTCATATCCTGTTTAATTTTCTGTCTCTGCATTTATGTAGTATTCTCGGATGGCAACCATTGGATGACATTGCCTTTTCCATTTTGAGTGCCTTAACTCTTCAACGCTGCCACTTGGTATTGAGTTTCTTACAAATTTTATTGGTTTCCTTGCAAGACCAAACGCACTCATCAGTTAGTCAGATTCTGAGGGAATGAGATCCTTAAATAAAATATTTTGCCTTTGCATGTGTGCGCTACAAACCTCTCGATCTTTTGTAATCAGCAATCCAGAGGCATTGAAATAAACCCTTGGGGAGGAAAACATCAAGAAAATTTTCATGACAAGTAAAATACTCAGAAAATACTCATCATTCTGTGACTTAGTTTGAAAGTTAGAGACTTCATTCATGGACAAGAATTTGGATTAAATAGTGTGGACCCACAAAATTTCTCCTCTCACATGATTCCACAACCATAAATGACTCACCTCGCTCTAACCTGCAAGCTGCTGACAAAAAGAATGTTGTTTGGTCAACAGCGTAAGACTATTGCTAAATGCTGGATGGACAAGACCGTTGTGCCTCCCTAGTACATGGTGGTTTTGACTGCATTCCATTCACAGCAATTTCTCATCTCAAGTTTCTTCCTTGGACTATTACAGCTAAGGCTTTGAGAAAGAGAGATGAGTGGATGGAGCTTCAAATTTTGCCAAGTTTCTTACTACTATCTCAATCCTGTCCTTGTTGGAAAGTTCATTGGCACTTTACTAGTTCCAAAATACACCATTAAAATGGATAAAGCCATGCGTTTGAAGATGTCGAAAGCAAGCTCCTTAAATTCTGAGTAAATTTTGCTTTTGTTTTTGACCATCCCTTCCAGGAAAATGCAATAAATGTTCAAAAACATGTAAAAAGTTGCTTTTGATTTGATTTCTGACTGTCACATGTATTGGTATACAGTGAAAAGTATTGTTTCTTGCATACATTTCAGACACCATACCATGCATTGAGTACATAGGGGAGAAGGAAAGGAGAGGGTGTCATTAATAGACAGTTTAAAAGAGTTAGAGAACAGTTTTAAAAGCATAGAATGAGAGTAAAAGATAAAATTGAAGGCTATGCTGGGGGCAGCTCGCAAGGAGTCGCCATGTTCCAATGCCATCTTAAACGTTTTTCTCCTTTTTCAGTGCTGGCATAATTGTTGCTCATAACTTTAAGGGCTGGGCTCAGAGCCCCAAGATTGAGTTGGAATTCCATCATAGAGAATTTGCATTAATGTTAAACAAATATTTGTTAATAAAAACCTTGTAGCAGTAAAGATGGATTATACTTAAAAACTCACTTGCTTCTACTCAATTCAGGAAAGGAAACCCGCTGCCCTCACCTAGTCTGATCTGAATGTTACTTCAGTCTGTACTATCCTGTTTGATTCTTCATTATTTTCTCAAGTGGCGTAGAAAAGCATTCATTTGTGTTAAACTGATTCAAGAAGAAGACACGCAACCACTGTGTCAGCAGTTTATAGATGAACAATGAATCCTGGGATTGGCAGAAACACCAGCATTCTGGGGAAGCACAAGAGAGGTGATGGTGTAGTGATCTTGTCACTGGACTGCAATCCAAAGACCCAAGGTAATGCCCTCGGGACTTGGGTTCAAATCTCACCAAGGCAGATGGTGAAATCAATAAAAGATAGTAAGAAGCGCACAAACAGCTGGGAGAGACAAGATTCTGAGTGAGATGCAGTCCAAGTGACATTTTTTAAAATTCATTCATGGTGAGAATCTGGAACTCATTGCTGGATGTGGAAAGTCTCTCTAGTTTACCACACAGAAATACAGGCAGGGGCTTGCATTTGGATTCAAAAGTCCAAATTTGTGAGGATTTGAAACATTGCTGGCAGATCCGCTTATCTTGTGCCAGTGGGAAAATTTCCATGGAAAATCCTCACTGTGAAAGAGTGTTGTGGCTTAAAAGTTATGATGTTGGGAAAGGAAATAAATGGAAATAAACCTTTGAGAACTAAGAATCAGTTTTTAGTAGATTTGGGAAAATCAAATCCCAATTTAAGGGACAGTGTAAAGCATACTCTGAGGTCAGCTTAGGAACAGAAAATGCTGGAAAATCTCAGCAAGTCTGTCAGCATCTGTGGAGAGAGAAACAGAGTTAATATTTCAAATCTAAATGACCCTTCTGTTCCGGAAGGATTACTTAGACTCGAAACGTTAGTTCTGTTCTCGCTTCACAGATGCTGTCAGACGTGCTGTGATTGTCCAGTGTTTTCTGCTTTTGTTTCAGATTCCAGCATCCACAGAAATTTGCTTTTATCCATGGAGTTGCCTTTTGGTTGTGTTAAAAAGAAAAGGGAAAAACATTGTTCTTAGTTTAAATTTTAATTTTTCTAAACTATCTGCAAAATTATAGAATGTTCAGTGCTTTGTAGGTGGAGATTTGTAACCAATATTTAGAACTTGTCTTGACAAAAAGAAACCAAGGAAGTTGCTTTTTGTAAAAGATGAAAACTAACATTGAAGTGTCTGTGGTGTAAGTCTGAGCTTGCAGAAGGTGAGGAGTCTGACTCGTGTCTTTTTTTGCAGTTCTGTCCACACGTCAACCAACTGATGAGGTGGATGTTTATTTTGAGACACCTGCTGATGAAAATGAACACGCTCGTTTTGCGAAGGCGAAACAGCAACTGGAGGTCCGACATCGTGACCGCATGGATAAGGTAATAGGTACACTTATGAGCATTTGTGTTAGCTTAGTTTTTGAAGTGAGATTTGTCAGTAATCTGTCTGGAATGTCCTAATTATACCCTCCCATTATTTCATATGAAGGTAGTGTTGTTATACTTTGATAACCAGGTCATGAAGGAAGGGAACGGAGCCTGCCTTTACTTAGAGTCAAGGAGTAATGGAGTTACACATGCAGGAAAGGCCCTTTGAGTTTAAAATTGCGTTAATCCTGTTTCCAGCTCTTGTCCCATATCATTGACTGTTATGCTATTTTAAGTGCTCATTCAAATGTTTTTTAAAGGTTGTCAGGCTTCTGGCCTCCAGGCAGTGCATTCCAGATTCTCATTGCCGCCTTTTAGAATTTCAGAATTTAGAATCATACAGTGCAGAAAGAGGCCATTCGGTCCATCGATGCCCCCTGATGATTGACCCCTTAACTAAGGGGACCAGCTGCTCCCTATTCAGTGTCCATAACCCTCATAATCTTATACACCTCGATCATGTCCCCCCTCAGCTTTCTCTGGTCTAAAGAAAACAATCCAAGCCTATCTAGTCTTTCCTCAAATGTTCCATCTCAGACAACATCCTGGTGACCCTCCTCTGTAACCACCTCTAGTGCAATCTCATCCATCCTATAGTGAGGTGACCTGAACTGTACACAGTACTTTCAGTGTGGTCTCATCAATGCTGTGTACAACTCCAACATTTACCTCCTTGCTAACTGTGTCCATGTCAATTCCTTGCTAAGACAATCCAAAAATGATCTCATTACCCTACGTTCTCCCCAGATCCTTGTGTAATGTTTGCTTCTTTTGATCACATCTCTTTATGGGGAGATTTAACAAATGGAAAGGAAATTCATTTAATTCTTTGTAACTATTGATGAAAAACTACATTCAAAATGAGCATCTCATTTTCCCAAAACTGTGTGACTCGAATGTGTTAAATCAGTAATACAAAGAAGGGGGTCTGAATGGTAGCCCTCCCAGCATTTATCCCACATTTAAACAAGTAATTTACTCAACATTGTTTCATGTAAGACCTTGTTTTGTTATCCTCTGCCAGTTCTTTGAAAGGAAATATCAAATAAATAGGATTGATACAATGAAACAGACTGATTTATCAGATTTTAGTAATCACGGATTATTTGATCTGTTGAGATCATTGTACTGCAGCAGCTTATGATCACCTACCAAGCATCTTCACCTACATCAGTATCTCAGATTGCTAACACACAAGCACACTTTTGTCTTGGAACAAAAGAAAGTGTTTTTATTAAGTAAAACTGTGAGTTTTCTGCTGGTAAAGAAGCATTTTGTGCCTGGATGCAGCAAGTTCTGGATAGCATTCAGACGTGGGCTGATAAATGGTAAATAACCTTAGTGTGACAAAGTCCACCTTCCACCTACAAATGCCAGGCAATGATCACCTCCAATAAGAGATATACATACATTCCTTTGACATTCGATGGTATTGAATTTCCCACCAACAAATTCCTGGTGGTCACCAATGGCCAGAAACTTAACTAGACTGATCAAATAAATACATAATCAAAATTGTTTTCAGGCCTGAAACCTCTTCACCGTTGGAGTCATACCTAACACAAAGGAAGATGATTCAGGTTGTTCAAGGTCACTGGTCTTAGTTGCAGGAATTTTTTGCAGGAGTTCCCCAGCATATTGCCCATGGTCCAACCATCTGCTTCATCAGTGGCCTTCCCTCCATCATAAGGGGTGGGGGGGGAGGGAGGGGGCGATGTTTGTAGATGACTGCGCAATACTCAGCACCATTCTTGATTTCTCAGATACTGAAACAGCCCATGTCCATTTGCAGCAAACGTGAACAATAGTCAGGCTTGGGCAGATAAATCATAGAAAAATTATAGAAACCCTACAGTACAGAAAGAGGCCTTTCTACCTATCGAGTCTGTACTGACCACAACCCCAACCAGGCCCTACCGCCATATATTTACCCACTAATCCTGCTAACCTACACATCTCAGGACACTAAGGACAATTTTTTGCATGGCCAATCACCCTAACCTGTACATCTTTGGACTGTGGGAAGAAACTGGAGGAAACCCACGCAGACATGAGAATGTGCAGACTCCACACACAGTGACCCAAGCCAGGAATCGAACCCAGGTCTCTGGAGCTGTGAAGCAGCAGTGCTTAACCACTGTGTGACCGTGCCGCCCGTTGGCAAGTACTGGCAAGTAACATCCATTGCATGTAAGTGCCAGGAAATGACCATCTGCAACAAAAAGAATCTAACCATCTCCCTTGTTGACGTTCATTAGCATTACCATAACTGAGTCCTCACTACCAACATCTATTTAGGCGTTTAATTATTATGGCTAGAAGAGCAGGACAGACTGCGAATTCTACAGCGCATAACTCACCTTCTGACTCCCCAAAATGGGCAGCACGGTGACAGAGTGGTTGTCACTGCTGCCTCTCAGCAGCAGGAACCCGAGTTCAATTCCCGCTTGGGTCACTGTATCTGTGCAGTTTGCATGTTCTCCCCGTGTCAGTGTGAGTTTCCTCCAGGTGCTCCAGTTTCCTCCCACAGCCCAAAAGATGTGGTGGTTAGGTGCATTGGCTTTGCCATATTTTCCCTCAGTGTACCCGAATAGGCGCTGGAGTGTAGCGACTAGGGGATTTTCACAATAACTTCATTCCTCTGTTAATGTAAGCCTACTTGTGACCCTAATAAATAAACTTATAAACAAAGTCTGTCTTCCATCAACAAGACACAAGTCAGGATGTGATGGAAAAGTCAGGAGTATGATGGAATACTGTCCACTTGCTTGAAAGAGTGCAACTCCAACAACACTCAAGAAGTTTGACACCATACAGTAGAATGCAGCTTTTATGATTGCTAACCCTTCTACAAACAATTGCTCCTTCCACCACCGACACAGTGGCAGCCATGTATACCATCTCTCAGCTGCACCGCAGCTACTCACCAATGCTTCTTTGACGCACTTTCCAAACTTTCAACCTCTACCTAGATGGACAAGAGCAGCAGATGTATGGGAACACACATCTGTAACTTGCTGCAACTCCCTGCGACTTCCTCTGCAAGCCACTCATCATCCTGACCTGGAAATATATTGCTGTTGCTAGATCAAAGTCCTGAAATTTCTTTACAGCACTGTAGTTGTTCCTACACAACATGTACTGCAGCATTCAAGAAGATAGCATAGCACCACTTTCTCAAGGGCAGTTAGTAATGGGTAATAAATACTGGGCAGCTGAAGTGAATAACCTGACACTTCCCCACATTCTGCTCACTTAACTGGTCTATCTCTCTTTGTGGCTTCTCTGTGTTCTCATCACAGCTGATGTTTCCATCTTATTATGTATTGTCAAAAAACTTAGATACATAATTTGTCTTTTCATCTAAATAATTAATATAGATTGCAAATAGTTGAGGGCCCCGTATTGATCCTTGCAGCACTCCACTAGAGACTGCTACTGAGATGTTATCCACAACACCATGAACTTCTACTTTCCACAGTAACCTTTGATGTGGTATCTTATCAAATGCCTCTTGGTGAATACAGTACAATCACCGGTTCCCCTTTATCCATAGCACATTACTTCAGAAAACTCCATTAAAGTGGTTAAACATGATTTATTTTCACAAAATCATGTTGACCATGCCTGATTATCCCATATTTCCCAAAGCACACTGCTATAACATTTTTTTAACGTTTTCCCAATGACAGCTGTTAAGCTAATTGACCTGTTGTTTCTGGCTTTCTGTCTCCCTTTTTGAATAAAGGAGTTACGTTTGGTATTTGCCAAATTAATGTGAGAATTTTGGAAAATTAAAACCAACAAATCTACTGTTCTACCACCTGTTTATTTTAAGACGCAAGGATGAAACCCAACAGGATTTGAGGAATTGTCAGCCCGCAGTTCCAGAAATTTTCTCAGTACACGAATTTTCTCAATATCACTTCCCCGGTAATTGTAATTTTCTCAAGTTCCTTCCTTCCGTTTCTTGATTTACATCTATTTCTGGGATATTATTTATCTTTTTGTGAAGATTTTTTTATTCATTCTTGGGACATGTGTGTTGCTGGCTGGCCAGCATTTATTGCCCTTCCTTAGTTGCCTAAGGCCAGTTGAGAGTCAACCACGTTGCTGTGGCTCTGGAGTTCCATGTAGGCCTGACCAGGTAAGGATGGCAGATTTCCTTCCCTAAAGGACATTAGTGAACCAGTTGGGGGCAACTAGATGAGTACACGAATAGGATGGGAGTGGAAGGATACAGATTCTGTAAGTGCATACTGTTTAGTTTGATGAGGCAGGCATCATTATTCGCACATACTTAGAGGGCTGAAGAGCCTGTTCCTGTGCTGTAATTTTCTTTGTTCTTTATTACAGTGTGTCCCCCCCCCCAATTATTACATTGACTTTGTAAAAAAAACTCCAGTAGTCTCTTGTTTGCTGCAATGTCCAACTACATAAGTTCGGGGAGGCTTTAAACTACTCGCAGCACCATTTTCAGGTTCTTGTTATTCCAAATCATAGTATTCTACTTAATGTCCTTATGTCATCCTCTCCTATCAAGGTTACTTCACTTCCTATGCCACTCTGTTTTTATGAAATGTTGTCTCTCCCGGAATATTGTACACTGGGCCTGCCTCATAGCACCAGGGACCCAGGTTCGATTCCCAGCTTGGGTCACTGTCTGTATGAAATATGCACATTCTCCCCGTATCTGTGTAGGTTTCTTCTGGATGCTCCTGTTTCCTCCCACAATCCAAAGATATGCAGGTTGGTTGGATTGGAAATGATAAATTGTCCATTCATGTCAGGGGGATTAGCAGGGTAAATATATAGGATTACAGGGTTAGGGCCTGAGTGAAATTGTTGTATGTGCAGGCTCGATGGGCTGAATGGCCTCCTTCTGCATAGTTGGGATTCTAATATTGATTCTCCAGATCTGGTCACTCAATTTCTGCAATGGCTTCTCCAACTTGCTACAATTCTTTATACCTGGAAATCATTTTGGAAATCTCCTTTGCAACTCTGTCATTCTTCCTTAAGTGTTGGGTGCAGTATCACATAATTGTTACAGCAATAGGGAGGCTATTCAGCCTTTTGTGTTTGCACTGGCTCACGAAATGAATAATTCACTTGGTACCATTCCCTGACCACCTTATATCACACTGCACCTTCTTCCTTATCACCTGCCTTTTTTTATTGGCGAAATTCTCTGTACTGTGCCATACAAAGAACAACCCAGCACGGGAAACAGGCCCTTCGGCCCAACGAGCCCGCGCCGCCGCATCACCCTACACCTATTCTACCCTGCATGTCTACGAATGGAACCCCTAACTTAGCCAGATTCAGGGGAGAATAGTGTCAATTTGGTACATACATACAGTGGACAAAAGGAAAATATTAATGATGTGGGAGAGAGGGAAATAAATTTTCAGGTTGATGACCTTTCACTGATGCTGTCTGACCTCTGGAGTATTTCCAGCATTTGTTATTTCAGATGATAACAGATTGCTGTGCTGATTGTTGTAACACTTGTTCCATTATGGTGGACTTGGTCACTGTAATGATGGATGTCACTCCAGGACCACTGACGTCACTGTTATTTCAATGGTCTTTAAAGCCTGTAGAGTTGATTATTTTAGCAGTGTTTCTGATTCTTGGATCTGTGCCAGTGGCTGTTGCTTTTTTTTTTCCCCTCTGTTAAGAACTCTCTGGGGCAAATATTTCTGTAGTTCCCCAACTGACACTTAAATTTTTGCTTCTAAATTAGGTAAGAGAGGAGTGGGAAGAAGCTGAACGACAAGCGAAGAACCTGCCAAGAACAGAAAGACAGCTGTTGGTTCAGGTATGAGCACATTCCCATGTGATCATTTTACTTTAGAAGCTCAGGTTTATGTTCTGTTTTTGCTGTGTGGAATTCTGGAAAAGTAACCAGTAGCGGCAGTCTGTTTAGAAGAATTGTTTAGCAAGCTGTTTGTGTTTTTATTACCTGATGGTGACATCTTTTAAGTGAACTATATCCTGTGCCATTTTCACTCGCTCAAAATTAGCAATTAGGGTCAGAAGTGGGATGTTTACTGATGATTGCACAATATTCAGCATAGGGCTCCTGAAACAGTCCATGTCCATTAAAGCTTGAGCTGATAAGTGACAAATAATGTGCCCCACGTGTACAACGCAATAACCTCTCCAACAAAAGAAAATCTAACAATCTCACCTTGACATTTAATGGCATTACCATCACTAAATCTCCAACTGTCAACATTCTGGTGAGCAGTGAATGAGTAACTTAACTACTGACCCCCCACAGTCTACACATCACAAGTCAGGAGTATAATCGGATACTCTCCACTTGCCTGTATGAGTGCAAAAAGCTCAACATCCTCCAGCACGAAGCAGCCTGGTTAATTGCTACCCTTCCATAAACATTTAATCCGTCCACCAGCGGCGAATAGCAGTAGTTGTGTAGACCAAGATGCACTGCAGCAACTCACTAAAGTTCCTTAAGCAGCAACGTCCAAATCTATGACCACCATAGAAAGACAACAGCAGCAGCTACCTGAGAACACCACTACTTACAAGTTCCTCCTCCAAGCCATTCACCATCCTGATTTGGAAATATATCAGCCATTCCTCCACTGTTGCTGGGTCAAAATGCCCTGACAGCACTGTGGTTTGAGCAGTTCAAGAAGGTAGCTCTCATCCTTCTCAAGCAATTAAGGAGGGACAATAAATGCTGGCCTAATCAGCTATGGCCACATTCCCAGAAACAAATAAAGTTACAAGACTCCAAAGGAAAGAGACCACTGTATTAATGCGCAGCAAGGTTTTCAATTTTTTAAAAGCCCATTATCAATGCTGCCTTGGATTCCTTACTTCATTCTCCCTTGGCCTGCTGCTTGTTGTCTAAGATGAGCAGTTCTAAATGTCCATGCAATAAAAACCACCAGTATAGATGGACCATTCCTTCCCCTTTGAACATCACCTCGTTTTGTTCGCACTGTGGAGTTAGTGCACTATTAGGTTCTGACTTGAGGAATAAAAGTAATCCAGTTCAATTCAGAGCTTCCTCAAATCTATTTCAACTTATCCCACTGGTTATTTGGCAATTTCGGATTGTGGTCCAGAATTGGATAAACCTGTAAATCGCGGGGAATACTCATTCCTTTAGCCTTTTTAAGAGGTAGTAAATTTGTCATTGTGGAGATTGAGAGCCAGGGTTTTTTTTAATCCACAGTATTGAAATCACTAAGAGCAATCTCCCGTCCTGTTAGAACCAGCCCTGAACATGTTGATGACCCAGAATCTAAATTCCATGACTGCAAAGGATCATACTTTCTGTGGTTAGTCATAATGGAGTATGTGTTCACAGTCCCACTGCAAGTTTGCTGTTTAGTTAGCAGTTTGTCATCTTTTTGTCCTGCCTTGTAGCTGATTTTTTTATTAAAAAAATCATTCTTGGGGTATGGCCATCGCTGCTAAGGCTTGCATTTATTGACCTTCTCTAGTTACCCTCGAGAAGGTTGTGATAGGCCACTGTCTGAGCTGTTGTGGTCCATACGTTGGGCCGAAGGGCCTGTTTCCTGTGCTGTGTTGTTCTTTGTTCATATGATAAAAGTATTCCTACATTATTTTGTATATATTTTTACATATGCATATTTTATTTTTTATATATATTAGGAGCATGAGAGTAACTCGGGAAAGAGTAGGCCCACTCGAGGGTAAAGGAGGGAGGTTATGTGTAGAGCTAGAGGAAGTCAATGAGATCCTTAATGAGTACTTTGCATCAGTATTCATCAAAGAGGGAGTTATGAGGGAAGTTGAGGTTAGGGAAGTGCGTGTGAATACTTTCAGGCACGTTAGCGTTGGGTGTCTTGAAACGCATTGCGGTAGGCAAGTGCCCAGGGCCGGATGGGATCTAGCCCAGGATATATGGGAGGCAAGGGAGAAAATAGCTGGGACTTAAACAGATATCTTTGAATCCTCTTTGGCCACAAACAAGGTTCCAGAGGACTGGAGAATGGCCAATGTTTTTCCATTGTTTAAGAAGGGAATCAGACATAATTCATGTAATTATAGACAGATGAGTTTGACATCAGTGATGGGGAAATTGCTGGAGAAGGTATTGAGAGACAGGATTTATTCACATTTGGAAGTGAATGGACTTGTTAGTGATAAGCAGTATGGTTTTGTGTAGCGAAGATCATGCCTCACCAACTTGATTGAGTTTTTTAAAGTGGCAACAAGAATGATTGATGGGGAAAGGCAGTAGATGGTGTCTCCATGGACTTTAGTAAGACATTTGAAAAGGTCCCTGATGGCAGGCTGGTACTAAAGGTAAAGTCTTACAGGATCTGGGGCGTCCTGACTAGATACTTACAGAACCGGCTTAGTCGTAGAAGGCAGAGAGTAACGGAAGTGTGCTTTTCAAAATGGAGATTAATTCGAGTGGTGTTCCACAGGGATCAGTGGTGGGACCTCTGTTGTGTGTGATGTATACAAATGGTCTGGAGGAAAATGTCTGATTAGAAAGTTTGCAGATGACGCAAAGATTGGCAGACTTGCAGGTTAGTAATGAGGATTGTCAAAGGATACAGCAGGCTGTAGATAGATTGCAGACTTGGGCAGAGTAATGGCAGGTGAAGTTTAATCTGGACAAATGCAAGGTGTTGTATTTTAGAAGAAAAAAATCAGGTGCAAATTATACAGTAAATGGCAGAACCCTTAGAGCGTTGGCATACAGAGGAATTTGGGAATTCAAATCCCTGAAAGTAGCATTACAGGTGGGCAGAGTGATCAAGAGGGCATACGACATGCTTGCCTTCATTGGCTAGGACATCAAATATAAAAGTTGGCAAGTTATGTTACAACTGTATAAAACTTTAGTTAGGCGACATTTGGAATTTTGCATACAGCTCTGATCAACAGACTACCAGAAGGACGTGGACGCTTTGGAAGAGGCGCTAAGATGGTTTACCAGGATGTTGCCTGGCCTGGAGGGTTTTAACTATGAGGAGAGGTTAGATAAACCCACATTGTTTTCATTCAAAAGATGGAGGCTGAAGGACGATCTGATAGAGGTCTTCAAAATTATGAGAGGTAATAGGTAGAATAGAGGCTTTTTTCCAGAATGAAAAGGTCAACTACAAGAGGGCACAGGTAAAAGGTGAAAGGGGGTACGGTTAAGGGAGATGTGAGGAGAAAGTTTTTCTCATGGAGTGGTGGGTGGCTGGAATACGCTGTCAGTGCAGGTGGTGGAAGCAGGCACAATAGCAACATTCGAGGCATATCTTGATAGATACGTGAATAGGAAGTGAACAGGAAGATAGAAACTGCATATAGGCAATAAGTAGTGGGTCTAAATAAAGATTAGGGATCAGTGCAAGTTTGATAGGCCCAAGGACCTGTTCCTGTGCTCGACTGTTCTTTGTAATACTGTTAGTTGGGGACTGCAAGGGTTTGGACCTACTAGAGATGAAGAACAGCGGCATATGTCCACGTCACAATAGTGAGCAACTTGGGGATGAGGCACCTGTTACCCTTGCCCTTCCAGATGATTTTGGGAAGAACCGTCAGTGTTTATACTGACTTATTTGAGTTTAACCACATTATTATGGCTTTGCAAGGGAAGGAGTGTTAACAGAAGTGCTGGAAATGGGAGGGAAATGGTTGAAGACCCTGTCAACCGCATTGGACGCAAACCCAGCCATAATCATATGACTGCATCCCTTGAGTTGCTTTGATTTGATCTTCAATCTCTAAACAGGACCTTTTGTCTATTCGTTTCAATGTTTTTGGTCTCAGAATGGACTTCAATGATTGAACCTTTCCCTTTCATCTCCAATATACTTTCAAGTTGGTTTACAATGACCTTCATCTTGGCATCAAATGGGAATGAATACTGATCCCTTAATTATTGAATACCACTGTTTAGGTTATGTTCCCACTCCGTTTTGTGTTGGAGCATATCCAGCTCCTTCAGCTTCATGCTTTGCGACGGAAAGATTTCAGAAGGAGGGACCTACCTGCAGTTGTTAACTTGGGCCACTCTGATTGTCCACAAGCTCCAATGTACTGCGGTCCAGATGTACAGCCTGCTTTGCCAAACATTGGTCTAGAATACTTGGATATACTTTTTAGTTTGTAGGGTTTCCTGTTACACATTAACTTGCAGTAAGTACAACATTTAGAAATGGAAGAAATGTTAAATGTATCCTTTTCTAAGACTACCCTCTAAACTTAGCAGAAATAAACTTGAGTCATGTCCTTGATCTGACCTGGCAAAGAAACATTCAGCAGCTGCTTACTCACCAGAGGTTCCTTTGTGCTGATATCATTTTTGTTATTTGTCTTTTTTCCTGACACTTATACTCACCATTCTCTGGTTCAATTGATCATAGCTTAAAATGACTAATCACACAAGTCGCTATAAATGTATTGATTATTAAATTATATATTTGCCTTCAAACCCTTGGATTCTGCTACTCCTCCCTCTATGTTGATTTAGATTTGATGTCACTTTTTGAATTTTTCCCCACCTCTCTCTGCTTTGCTGTACTGCTGCTGATGCCTGATTCCGACACTGCTTTTAAATAACCTTCTCTTCCAGTATACCTTACTGAAGCATTCCAAAGAGACTGTTCCCTCTATCACACCTTGCTCCACTCATTGCTCATCCCTTTCCCTCCCCATATCACAGATCATAGAAGATCATCAAATCCTGTAGTGCAGAAGGAGGCCATTTCGCCCATCAAATCTGCACCGAACACAATCCCAGCTAGACCCCCTGATGCTGAGGCACAATTTAGCATGGTCAATCCACCTAACCTGCACATCTTTGGACTATGGGAGGAAACCAGAGCACCCAGAGGAAACCCACACAGACACAAGATGAACGTCTGTGTGGAATTTGCACAGTCACCCAAGCCGGGAATCAAACCTGGGTCCCTGGTGCTTGAGGCAGCAGTGCCAACGTTGTGCCACTGTGTCAATGCAGGAAATGCAACACTGGCCCTTTACCTCTTTCCTTCCCATGGTCCAAATGATCTTTCCAGGTGAAATTCTTCCATTATATCGTAAGAGGTCACTGCAAAGCAACTTTTATATGTTCTGATATTGGTAATATTGCAGCTTAGGTTTATCAGAATGATACTGGACTCAAAATTAAGTAACAGAGATTACACAAACTATGGTTGTATTCTCCACAATTTAGAAGGCTGTGTGATAATTTGATCTCAACTTTCAAGATTTTAAGGGCAATAGTTGGGGTAGATCCAAACTATTTCTACTGGCTGAGAAATCTAGGACTAGGGATCTAAATATTTTCATGTCAGTCAGACCTTTCAAGGGTGAAATTTGGAAATGCCTCCACACACACAGTGGTGTCATCTGCAAATGGCAATTAATGCTTGACCAGTTAAATTTTAAATCCAAGAATTTTGTTAATTAATGGTTTTTTTTTACAGCTACAATATCTCACTTTATTGATTCAGTCTGTACTTTCGCTGGCTTTTGTAGCTCAATAAAATGCAAGAAGTATCAAAGAGCTGGGTGAACGGGGAGTTGTAATGCTTGAAGGAGTGTGGTGTGCAGGCTGTAAAGAGAGGGTTAGAGACCATCAATCCTCAGGTGGAACAAACTGTCAGAGGAAACATCTGTCAGAAGGTGGAGGGAATCAGAAAGAGGAGAGAAAATAGTTATCAGAGAAGTGTCTAAAGCTTATTTGTTAGTGTCACAAGTCGGCTTACATTAACACCGCAATGAAGTTACTGTGAAAATCCTCTAGTTGCCACACTCCAACACCTGTTCGGGTACACTAAGGGAAAGCTTAGCATGGCCAATCCACCTAACAAACGTATCTTTCAGACTGTGTGAGGAAATACACACAGACACAGGGAGAAGGTGTAGACTCCGCACAGTCACCCAAGTCGGGAATCAAATCCTGCCACTATGAGGCATCCATACCAACCACTGTCTTATCCTCATTCAGCCCATCAAATCTCTGAGGAATCAACAACACATTTATGTAGAATATTTCATGCCCCAAATCACTTTTAATTAAGTTCTTTGATCTGTACGTCTCTGTTGTGCATTAGAAACGTGATAGCTACTCTGTGCACAACATTGTTCCATAAACAGAAATGATGCAAGGTCCAGATCATCTGGTTTAATCATTTTGATTGAAGGTTTAATAATAGCCAGGAGAGATCTCCCCACTCTTTGAAATGGTGCCATGATATCTTGCATCCACCTGACTGTGCAGATGGAGCCCTGCTTTAACATCTCATTTGAAAGCCATCACCTTCTCACAGTGCAGCACTCCTTCAGAACTGGATTGTTAGCTTGGATTATGTGTACTGAATTCTCTGTTATGGGAATTGAAACCAAAATCTTTTAATTTGGATGTGAGTGTTGCTCATTGATCCATAGCTGACACAAACATTTAATTATTAATTATCTGTTCTTTCCTGCATGCTGTCCAATTCTTTATTGTGTGTTTTTTTTATACTGAATGGTTGTCCCTGAATACTACTTTGTATAGAAATGAATAGATCTTTGATACTAATGGGATCTGCAGTGCAATGTGCTGACAACCCTTTCTTGCTGCTCAGCATTTCCAGAACATGGTTGAGGCTCTGGAGGAAGAGGCAGCCACTGAAAAGCTGCAGCTGGTTGAGACTCATCTTGCACGTGTTGAGGCCTTGCTAAACGATCGTCGTCGTGTTGCTTTGGAGAACTACCTATCTGCATTACAAGCAGATCCACCACGTGTGAGTAACCATTGCTTCCAATTGCTGATGGAATTTGGAGCAGAGATTTTAGGACAGGAATGAGGTCAATAAACCTCTCCCTTTCCTACACACAAACCTGGAATAAAATAAACCAGCAAGGCTGGGTAACCAAAATAACCTGAATAAGTTTAACAACTTTAGAACATAGAACAGTACAGCACTTTGCTTCATCTTAAGCTGTCTTTTAACATATCCTATACGTGGAATAGTTTAGGTTAGAGGGTCATTAGATTGGTTCCACTGGTCGGTGCAACATCGAGGGCTGAAGGGCCTGCACTGCGCTGTAATGTTCTATGTATTCTCTCAATGCAAAAATCCACAACCCCCTCCCCTCCCAGACAGACACACACACATCAGGCTATCTGTCTTGATCTTAAAGTTGCTATATCTTGTTGCAGTTTCTCACAGCTACATTTTAATGTCTAACACATTCTCCCTCTTCAGTTCTGATGAAGAGTCAAGCAGACTTGAAACATTCATTCTTGTTTTCTGTCCTTCCGGATGCTGTCAGACTCCTGAGTTTTTCCAACATCCTCTGTTTTTGTTGCAGATTCCAGCATCTGCAGTATTTTGCTAATTACATTACTGGATTGTTTCATGTATCTATTGAGTTCCAGTCCAAGACTTCTGAGGGATAATAAGCCATGTTTTGAAAGTGAGATAAACATCTGACCTGAGTTCCTGATCCCACGGAGCAATAGCAACATTTCCCATCTCTAAATTATAGTATAGTTGATGCATATTCCTTCAGGCAAACTGTTCGGGATTTTGATCTAATCCTCTGGTCAAACGGGCCTGCAATAGCCAGAATTGTTTGCTAGAATTTGATGTTACTCAGGGAAACAGCCACTAATTAATACTGTGACTGGAAAATATCAGGCAGTTTCAACAGTAATGTCCAGTTTTTAAATGTCTGATTTCAGTGGTCACAAATGAAATGTAAAAAGACTGATGCTATACATTGGAGCACTTGCTGTGTTCCCTTTCAGGTAGTACCATTTCCAAGTCCCTCTGCTGAGTCAGAGTATTTCTTCATACTACTAGCCATGGTAAAAATCTTGGGCCATTTTTCTGACTGATGTGTTTTGCAGCATCTACATTTTTATATACCTAGCATGTCAGTAATGCCCAGTGCTAGATCTTGGCACTGCAGGCTGAGACATTGTGCCATTGCTTGCTCATTCAGCCAGTCAATGTCCATCACGATATGTTGAACATTGCTGTAGCTCCCAATTTCTCAGCTTCCCCATGTGCAAATTGTGCCTGTTTACTGACAAGGAAGGAAATGGCGTAATGGTATTATCACTGGACTAGTAATCCAGAGACCCAGAGCAAGATCTGGGGACCCGGTTTCAAATCACCACCTCGGCAGATGGTGAAATTTGAATCCCATAAAAAATATAGAATTGAAGGTCTAATGATGACCATGAAACTCTTGTTGATTAAATGTTGATATTTATTATTGTCATATAGATTTAATCATAGAATTCACATAAAGTGAAAAATATTGTTTCTTGCGCACTAAACAGACAAAACATACCATGCAGAGAGAAGGAGAGAGCGCAGAATGTAGTGTTACAATCATAGCTAAGGTGTAGAGAAGGATCAACTTAATACAAGGTAGGTCCATTCAAAAGTCTGATGGCAGCAGGGAAGAAGCTGTTCTTGAGTCGGTTGGTCCGTGACCTCAGACTTTTGTATCTTTTTCCCGCAAAACAAGGTGGAAGAGAAAATGTCTGGGGTGCATGCGGTCCTAGATTATGCTGGCTGCTTTGCCGAGGCAGCAGGAAAGTGTAGATAGAGTCAGTGGATGGGAGGCTGGTTTGTGTGATGGATTGGGCTACGCTCACGACTCTTTGTAGTTTCTTGTGGTCTTGGGCAGAGTGGGAGCCATACCAAGCTGTGATACAACCAGAAAGAATGCTTTCTGTGGTGCATCTGTAAAAGTTGATGGGAGTCTTAATGGTTATGCCAAATTTCCTTAGCCTACTGAAAAAATAGAGGCGTTGCTGGGCTTTCTTAACTATAGCATCAGTGCGGAAGGACTAGGACAGGTTATTGGTGATCTGGATACCTAGAAACCTGAAGCTGTTGACCATTTCCACTACATCCCCGTTGATATATGCCCTCTGAAGTTAGGGATGGGCAATAAATGCTGGTGATGCCCACATCTGTAATGAGAAAAAAAACCCTGCTTCCACTTTAACTTTGCCACAACTCCTGTATTGGCTGATTTGCTTTATTTTTAATAATTTCATTATCTGTTTGCCTCCTTTTTGAGGGCATTATCATCGTCTTTCCATTATTTCCTCTCATTTGTACCTCAGTCTCTGGCATTCCCTTAAAAGAGTAGCAAAAGAAATGAAGGCCATGAGCAATCTGAGCACAATAGAAATTCACATGTGGTTAAAAAAGAGGCTAGAATATGATACTGAACAAGTTCTCAGACAGAAGATTGGAGATGGAGCTTGCTACTGCGCAGGATGTGAGCTGACATTTGATTGATCAGATCCCAATGAGAGGGACTGTGCTGGATCGACACAGGGTGAGCAAGGTAAAAGAAGCAAATGGGAATCCTATTGGAGAGAAATGGAGAAATTTTTAATTTCCTGAAAAAGTGGTAGTGAATTAAAATGCAAGTTAAATGCTGTGTTTCAACCTTGCCTTCTGACTGACACTGATACCTTTAATAAATAATTTCCTCTGCAGCCTCATCGTATCCTTCAGGCCCTGAAACGCTACATCCGTGCAGAGCAGAAGGATCGGCAGCACACTCTTCGACATTACCAGCACGTCATGGCTGTAGATCCAGAGAAAGCAGCACAGATGAAATCTCAAGTGAGTGAAATATTATGAAACAAAATACATTGCCCTTGTTATCCAAGGGAGCCTCCTGTTCTGTTCATTTCTAACATGCTCCTCAGACGTAGGCCTCAGATGCAAATAGTTATTGACACTGGATAGTTTTCAGATTTTCCAGTAAAATACAATAAAATAATAACTCCACAGTTAAACAGAGTTCATTTTAAAATCTCTGGGAATATAGAATTGGGATTCATGATGTGGATAATTGGGAACTTCAGGGCAGTATTAAAATATCTTGAAGCACTTCAATCAATAAATTACTTTAAGATGCACTAACTGTTTTCTGGAAGAATGAGGTAGTAATTCAGCAAGATTAGGACACACACAAATGTAGTTGGGTGTTTTTAACAGAAGGATTAGCTAGAATACTGAAAATATCCCCATTATCCTTCAATTAGCTCACCAACCAGAATTAGCAGTTGCTTTTGATTTGATTTCACCTGAAGAATGGCGTCTTCAGTGCAGCAGGTATTACAGTCGATATTTGTCCTAGATGCTATATTTATACCATGGGCGGCACGGTAGCACAGTGGTTAGTACTGCTGCTTCACAGCTTCAGGGACCTGGGTTCGATTCCCAGCTTGGGTCACTGTCTGTGTGGAGTTTGCACATTCTCCTTGTGTCTGTGTGGGTTTCCTCCAGGTGCTCTGGTTTCCTCCCACAGTCCAAAAATGTGCGGGTTAGGTTGATTGGCCATGCTAAATTGACCGTAGATGCATAGGTTAGAGGATTAGTGGGTAAAATATGTACAGATATGGGGGTAGGGCCTGGGTGGGATTGTGGTCGGTGCAGACTCGATGGGCTGAATGGCCTTTCTGTACTATAGGGTTTGTATGATTTCTATGTCTTAATTCCCCATTCTCTGTGCTACCTCTGAGCCAACCATTGTGAAAGAAAAACAAGAATATCTTGTTGCTGATGTTGTTTGCATTTGAGTTTCATGTTAATTTATGCAAGCAAGTGTTAAAATACTTTAAATGATTGTCTCTGGTGCCTAGGTTGTGACCCACCTCCATGTTATTGAGGAACGAATGAACCAGAGCCTCTCTCTGCTTTACCAGGTGCCATTTGTTGCTGAGGAAATCCAAGATCAGATTGGTGCGTACAAGTATTGCAGCATTTGTTTGTGTTTCATACTTGAGAGTACTTACATTGTGGACCAATATTGCAATAATTCTCTCGATGCAGAATGCACAGTGAGGTGTTTTGTGCATTAGACTTGGTAGTCTTATTTGTTTCTTATGGTTATTGCCACAATCTTCAGAATTTTTGAAATCCAAAGAGGTGCCTCACTGATCTTGGAACTAATCCACCACTTTGATAGACACAGTCTAGCAACTTTTGCCATCTGACTGCTCATAAACTACCCCTAATGGCCAATGAAACATTCTGCTCTGTGCAGTGAATGAAAATTGTCTGTTTCAGGCCAGAGGGTTCAACCAGTTTCTGAGCTCAGAATATGGGGCAACGATTCCAAGACCAAATTGAAGAGCTGTGACATAATTTGGGAGATTAACCCTATTCTACTTGGAATAAATAAATACTATTGTGTTCAGTGATGAGGCACGTCAGATTGTTATCTGTCAGGTGTAAACCTGCAATCCTTCAGTTGTCAGCCATGTCAGGAAGGAATGTTGTTTTAACGTAAGTTTTTCTTTTGTGTTTCATGGCTACTCTGGTGTATATCCTTAGTGTACACTTGGTAAAGCCCTGGAAGTTAGGCAGAGCTCCCTTTGGTCCACGATAAAGCTGGATTGCGTCTTTTCATTAGCAGATTGTGAGGCTTACAAGCACCCTTTGAGGATGTTACTGAAACTTGTTGCGGAGATTTTGTTTATGGTCTGCATTTAATCAACAGTGAATCCTGCATGCCCGAGTCTTTATGTATAATTTATAGGATTTAATTTGGCTTCCATTGAATGTAATCCTGCTTGCTACGAGCAAGAATGTTACGAAACATAACATACATCAAAATATACGTAGAAAATAGAAGCAAGAATAGGCCATTTCGCCCTTCAAGCCTGCCCCATCATTCATTCATAGGGGAAGGCGATGCTCTAGTGGTATTATCAGTAGACTATTAATCCAGAAACTCAGCTAATGTTCTGGGGACTTGGATTCAAATCCATGGCAGATGGTGGAATTTGGATTCAATAAAAAAAAATCTGGAATGAAGAATCTAATGATGACCATGAAACCATTGTTGCTTGTCAGAAAAAACACCTGGTTCGCGAATGGCCTTTAGGGAAGGAAATCTGCCATGCCTACATGTGACTCCAGAGCCACAGCAATGTGGTTGACTCTCAACTGCACTCCCAAGGGCATCTAGGGTTGGGCAATAAATGCTGGCCAGCCAGAAATGCCTACGTCCCACAAATGAATAAAAATATGGCTGATCTCTCCTCCTCCCCCACTTCCCTTAATTCCTTTGGCCTCAACAGCTATATCTAATTCTTTTCCCACAATGCTGTGGCCTCAAATACTTTCTGGTAGTGAATTCCACAGATTCACCACTGTCTGGGTGAAGAAATTTCAAAGAATCATAAAATCCCTATAGTGCAAAAGGAGGCCATTCAGCCCATCGAGTCCCGACAGAGCATGTTACCCAGGCCCTATCCCTGCAACCCCTCATATTTACCCTGCTAATCCTCCTAACCTATTTACCTTGAAACACTAAAGGACAATTTAGCATGGCCAATCCAGCTAACCTGCATATCTTTGGACTTTGGGAGGAAATCAGTGCCCCCAGAGGAAACCTGGCAGATCCATGCAGACACGGGGAAAACGTGCAAACCCTACACAGTAACTCAAGGCCCCTGACGCTGTGAGGCAGCAGTGCTAACCTTTTGTGTCACTGTACTGCTTCACCTCAGTCCTAAAAATTTTACTTGTTATCCTTAAGCTCTGACCCCTACCACTGGGAAAATTCTTTCTGAATCTACCCTGTCTAATCCTATTAAAATTTTATAAGTTTCTATGAGTATCCCTCTCACTTTTCTAAACTCCAATAAATATAATCCTAACTGATTAAATCTTCCTTCATATGAAAGACCTGCCATCCCAGAAATCAGCCTAGTAAACCTTCGCTGTACTCCCTCTATAGCACGGACATCCTTCCTCAGATAAAAACACCAAAACTGCACACAATACTCCAAGTGTGACTTCACCAATGCCCTATACAATTTCAGGAAGATACCCCTATTCCGTACTCAAATCCACTCACTATGAAGACCAACATACCATTTGCCTTGTTACTTACTGCCTGCTCTACCTGCACACTTACTTTCAGTGACTTTTGCATGAAAACACCAAGGTATCACTGAGTATCCCCCGTCTCAATGTACACTCATTCAAATAATTATCTGCCTTCCTAATTTTGCTACTGAAATGGATAACCTAACGTTTATCCACATTATAATTTATCTGCCATACATATGCTCACCCTCCCACCCATCTTTGTATCATCTGCAAATTTGGAGATAATACATTTAGTTCGCTCTTCCAAATAATTCACATATAATGTGAACAGTTGGGGTCCTAGCACAGATCACCATGGTACCCCACTGGTCACTGTCTTCCGATTGGGGAAAGACTCGTTTGTTCCAACTCTTTGCTTCCTGTCTGCTAACCAGCTTTCTATTCATATCAAGAAATTATCTGCAATCCCATGCACCTTAATTTTACACAGTCTGCTATGTGAGACCTTGTCAAAAGCTTTCTGAAAGTCTGAGTAAACCACATCCACTGGTTCTCCCTGGTCAACTCTGCTTGTTACATCCTCAAAGAATTCCAGGAGATTTGTCAAGCATGATTTCCCTTTCATAAATCCATACAGACTTTGATTATGTCACTGCTTTCCAAATGCTATGCTACGAAATCCTTGATAATGATTCTAGCAACTTCCCTATTACCAATGTTAGACTCACGGATCTATATTGTCCCTTCAATCTTTATGTCCTCTGCTGTCTGAAGGTTTAACCTTTACAACACACAAAAGCCAACTCTGGTCTATTTCATTAAACACCCTCATTAAATCTGTTTATTTCTGCCTTTCCATGCCATTTTAAAGCAAGCTACAAACCAGTCAATTTACCATCTGTTCAGAATCATCAACCTACAAATTTTTCCTTTTCAACTATTTATTTAATTTCTTTTGAAAAGTTAGAATTGAATCCACTTTGACAACCCTTAAGGCAGTGTATTTCAAATGATCACAACTCACTGCACTGAAAAATAGTCTTTAATTTGTCACTGCTGGTTAACGATTATTATGCCTTTGGCAGCTCATTGTTACTTACTCTATCAAAATGCTTCACAATTTTGACCTCTAAATTTCCTCTAACCTCTGCTTGAAGGACACTACTAGTCTTTCTACGTAACTGAAGCCTCTCATCACTAGTAGCACTGTCATTAATCTCCCCTGTGCCCTCTCAGCTCTTGATAGCCATTCTAAAATGTTTTGCCCAGAATTGTAGCTGAGGCCAAAAGTGATTTATAAAGTTTAGTGTCACTTGCTTGCCTTTGTACTGTTTGCTTTTTTTAACAGTCTCATCAATTTCAATTATTTGATTTAAATTCACATGTTGATTGCCGTTTCATTACCTTGTATTTGTTCACATCAAAGGCAGTTTGTCTCTCATCAGCTGAGTTCTCAAGTCCAGAGTGCGGTAGAATGCTCTCCATTTTGCTTGAAGCCACCCAGGACAAAGCAGCTGATTGATTGGCCTCCCATCCAACACCTTAAACATTAATTCCCTCCACCATTAATACACACTAGTAACATTGTGTACCATCTACAAGACACACTGAGCCACTCACTAAGGCTCCTTAGACAGGACTGTCCAAACCTATGACTTCCACCACTTGGAAAGTCAAGAGTTGCATGGAAACCGGCTTCTGCAAGTTCTCCTCTCAAGTCACACACCATCCTGACTTGGAAAAATATTGCTGTTCCTTCACTGTTGTTAGATCAAAATTCTGGAACTTCGTTCCTGACAGCAGTTTGTCCCCATGACAGATGCACTGAAGTGGTCATAGAAGGCAGCCCACCATCCAACAACAATCAGGGATGGGAACAAACACTGGCCTTGCTTGCAACACCCGCATCCCATAAGCAAATACATTTAAAATAATGGCAGTAATAGCGGAATCTCTTCCTCCAGTTATTTGTTTAATTGCCCACCACAATTCACAACTGGATGTGGCAGGATTGCGGCGCTTTCATTTTGGGATCACTTAGCTCTGTCTATCACATGCTGCTTTTGCTGTTGGGTATACAAGTAGACTTGCATTGTAGCGTGACCAGATTTGTACTTCATTTTCACGCATGCCTTCCTGCATTCTACATGGAACCAGGACTGATCTCTTGGCTTGATGGTAATGAGAGAGTGGGAGATATGCCAGGCCATAAGGTGATAGTTTAATGCAATTCCATTGCTGCGGATGGTCCACGGTGCCATGTAGATGCCCAATTTTGAGTTCCTAGATAGGTTCTGAATTTTCCCATCCAGCATGGTGATAGAGGCACACAACATGATGGAAAGTATCTTCGGTCTGAAAGCAGCACTTAATTTCCACAAGAACTTTGCAATGGTCACTCTTTCCAGAACAGTCATGGACAGATGTATTTTAAACAATTAGTTTGGTGAGGATAAGGGTTTTTCCATTTGATTCCCTTATGACTTGCTGAAAGCCCAGTTTCGCAGTTATGTCATTCAAGATTCAGCCAGCTTGGTGCTACTGATTCATTCTTGGTGATGGGTGTTGAAATCCCCCAACCAACTCTGTGCCTGTTCAACCCTTGGTGCTTCTACCAAACTGCTTTCCACATGGAGAACACTGATCCATTAGTTGAGGGAGGATAGGCGGTAATTCCGTTGCCCATGTTTGGCTTGATACGATGAGACTTTAAGGTTGGATGTTGAGGACTCGTAGGGTAACTCTCTACCAAATGTGCTACCACCTCTGGTGAGTCTGTCCTGCTATTAGGACATGGTGATGGTTGTGTCTGGGATATTGACTGTAAGGTGTAATTTAAGGAGTATGTTTCTTGACTTGTATGTGGGACAGTTCTTTTCATCTTGTGTTTTAGTGTAATCTTTAGCATAACCTCCCCATTCTTATAATCTGTACTTTAACCATTAAAGGAAAATATTCTGGACACCACTTTGCTCAATTTATATACTCAACCTGTTCCTTTCAGGAAACCGTAGACAGAGATTCCAGGATCCCTCCATTCCCTATACTTGTCAAAATACTGCACTTATTGTGTGTTCTTTTGCCTGATTTGTCCTTCTCAAATGCATTACCTCATATTTCTCACGATAAATTCCATTTGCCATGTTTTGCCCACCTGACCATCGATATCTTTTCGCAGTCTTTGTCACACTCAGCCACATGGCAAATTTTCATATAATCTGAAAGCTTCCTAATTCATATTTAGATTCTTTTAGAGTCAGAGTTTTATAGCACAGAAAGAGGCCTTTCGGCCCATTTTTGTCTGCACTGCTAGTGTTTGTTCCCATCCCTGATTGTTGTTGGATGGTGGGCTGCCTTCTATGACCACTTCAGTATATCTGACATGGGGACAAATTGCTGTTAGCGCACCTACCTATTTGAATCCCATTTTCTGGTACTTGGTCCATAGCCCTGTGTAGCTGTGGCATTTCAAGCGCTCATTTAAATATCTTCTAAATGTTGTGAGCGTTCCCACCTTTCAGTTAGTGTTTCAGCTTCCCACCACCCTCTGGGTGAAAAAGGTTTTCCTCAACTTCCCACTAAATATCCTGCCCCTTACAATCACATCCTTCCTGTACCGTAGTGACTAGAACAGCACATTCTACTCTAGCTGTGGTCAAACAAGCGTTTCATACAACTCATTTGTAGTTTTCCTGCTTTTATATTCTATTTTATATTTGACTCTCAATTATTACTGGTTTACATGCAAAGGAACCTCATGCTGAGCCCTGTGGAGTCTCTACTATAAATAGCTTTCAAGTCACAGAAACACCCACTGACCAATAAACTTTGCTTCAATTTTGCACATTATCTTGGACCCCGTAAGCTTCTTGAGCTTGAGGGACCAGGCAAGTAGTCCTGATGTAGCTTCATTTGGTGCTAAATATAATTCTTCTCGATGATGTGGACATTGCTGGCTAGGCCAGCATTTATTGCCTGTTACATATGCAAGTTTGGGTGTGTGCCTTCCCTTTAAGTGTGCATCAGGTGATCCTGAGTGGCATGCTCCAGGATGGAGCTTGGGGAGTCAGACTGTGCAACTGTAAAGACCTGAAATAAACTGTTCCTCATGACAACAAGACCCAGACATAATATTGCCCATTCCTAATTGCCCTGAGAAGGTGATGGTGAGCTGACTTCTTGAATCACAGCAATCCACATAATGTGGTTACACCCACAGTGCTGTTAGGAAGGGAATTCCGGAACGGGACATATTGCTGCCACTGTGCATTGGTGATGAAGAGAATGTTTGTGGGTAGCGTGCAGCCTCTTGAGTGTTTGGAGCTGCATTCTTCCAGACAAGTGGAAAGTATTCCAATCCACTCCTAACTTGTGCCTTGTAGATTGAGGATAGTCTTTGGGGAGTCGGGAGGTGAGTTACTTGCCACAGGATTCTTTGCCTCTGACCTGCTCTTGTAGCTATAGTACTTAAATGATTCATTGATAACCGCTGGATGTTGATGGTGTAGATTTCAGCGATCGTAATGTCATGGGGTAATTGCATCAAATGCACTACCCTAATCAAGCTTCTTTGCTATCTCCTCAAAATATTCAGTCAATTTAGCCAGATGCAGTCTGCCCTTAACAAATCTGTCCTGACTGTTCCTCTTTAAATGATGATTTCAAATGTGTGTCAGGATTGTTCACAATCATTTTCCACCACTGAGCTTAGGCTGATGGCCTGTATTTATTCAGGCTATCCCTGCTTTCCTACTTAAAAAGTGGTGCATCATTAGTTGCCCTCATTCTTCTGGTATCACACCTGTATCCAAGAAGATTGAAGCTCTTAGAGGGTCATTAGATTGGTTCCACTGTTTGGCGCAACATCGAGGGCCGAAGGGCCTGTACTGCGCTGTAATGCTCTATGAAGAGTGATGGTCATAGCCTTCTCTGTTACATTCCTCAGCAGCCTGGGATATATTTCTTCTGGGATTCATGAGTTGTCCACTTTCAGAGATGCTGTACAACTTAATCATTCCACTCTCATTGTTTGTCCCAGACAGTATTTTACACTTCTGACGAGAATGTCTGCTTTGCTCCTTTCTTGTGAAAAGAGATGCAAAGTACCCATTAAGAACCACTGCTACATCTTGTGGCTCCACACGCACCAGCAATTCCTTTGGTCTCTAATTGCCTATGCTCTTTCTCCTGAGTTAACCTTTTGCTCTTGGCTATTCTTGGTTTTACTTGTCAATATTTTCTTTCATGCCCTTATTTCATTCCCAGCTTTTTGTGATGTCACCTTATATTTCTGATACCTCAAGCATTCTGCAGTGTTGAGATATTAATTTCTGACATAAGCTTTCTTATTGCCTTATCCTACTCTATGCTGTTTGATATCTGAGAATATTCTTTGTGGGAATGTATTTTTCCTGAACTCCTCTTTGACCATCTCACAATGCTCAGACACTGATTTACTTTCAAGTAGCTATTCAGTCCACTTTTGACACATCACAGCACAGCTTAATAAAAACGGCCTCAGCCTGATCCATCTTTATCCTTTTCTATAATTACTCTAAATCTTTTGGAATAGTGATTACTACCAATAAAATGCTCTCCCACTAACACTGCTTCCGTCCACTCAGATTCATTTGATAGAATTCAGTCTAAAATTGCCCCTTCTTTTGGTGGACTTGTTACTCAGGCTAAAAAAATTCTTTTGAATGTGTTTTAAGAATTATGTTGTACTTTTTGGGCGACGTGGTAGCACAGTGGTTAGCACTGCTGCTTCACAGCGCCAGGGACCTGGGTTTGATTCCCGGCTCGGAACACTGTCTGTGTGGAGTTTGCACGTTCTCCTCGTGTCTGTGTGGGTTTCCTCTGGGTGCTCTAGCTTCCTCCCACAGTCCAAAGATGTGCAGGTTAGGTTGATTGGCCATGCTAAAATTGCCCCTTAGTGTTCCTGATTTGCATAGGTTAGAAAGATTAGTGGGTAATATATGGGGGTAGGGCCTTGGTAGGATTGTGGTCGGCGCAGACTTGATGAGCCGAATGGCCTCTTTCTGCGCTGTAGGGTTTCTATGATTGTGATTCTTGTACATTCTATTTCCCCCCATTTAACATGATGGTAGTAAATCCCTTGCTATTAATCCCCCATTTTGCTTCTGCACTTTTCAGTTTGCCGAACTGCTTCTCTGTCTCCCTGTGAGAGCATTTATTCCAAAAAGTGTAGTTGCTTCTTTTTTGTGCTTTTGTTCATCCCATTATGATTTCATTTGATCCTCTTGACATGTCACCTTCTCCTCATAGTTATCATTGTTTCTTTAACTAATATTGTAACACTATTGTTCCCACCCCCCACTCCTCACCTTATCCCTCTTTCGATTCTAATTTATAACCAGGAACATCAAGCTGCCATTCCATTCCTCTCTTTCTTTAAGCCACCTCTAAATAATAGCTATGATCTCATAATTCCAGATATCTATCTGTGCCCTCAGCTTATCTTCCTTGTTCAAATGACTCCTTGCATTGAATTATATCCACTAATCACTGAACAATTTGTTGTTTGTTTACTGGCCTTTATTTCCTTGACCTTCTGTACTCGCTTATTAATTTTGTAGAAACATGGGAACAGGAGTAGACCATTCAGCCCATCAAGTCTGTTCCACTATTTAATATGATTGTGTCTGATCAAACACTTCCATACCTTTTACGCCCATTATCTCCATGACCCTTTACATTATTGTGAATCAAAAATCTACCAATCTCTGCTTTAAACAAACACAATGACTGACCATCCACAGCCCTCTGGGTAAAAAATTATAGGTTCTATAGTGAATGCAAGCAGGCTTTTTCCACTGAGGCTAGGGGAGAAAAAAATACTAGAGGATGTGGGTTAAGGGTGAAGGGGGAGAAGTTTAAAGGGAATATTAGGGGGGGGCTTCTTCACACAGTGGTGGGAGTGTGGAATGAGCTGCCAGATGAAGTGGTAAATGCGGGCTCACTTTTAACATTTAAGAAAAACTTGGACAGGTACATGGATGAGATGGGTGTGGAGGGATATGGTCAGTGGGACTAGGCAGAAAAATGGCTTGGCACAGCCAAGAAGGGCCAAAGGGCCTGTTTCTGTTCTGTAATGTCCTACGGTTCAATAAAGATTCACAACCTGTAAAGAAATTTCTCCTCATCTCAGGCCTAAATGGCATCCCCCATATTTTGAAATTGTGCCCTCTGGTTCTAGACCCATCAACTATTGGACGCTTTTTGGAATATTCTGTGATGTCACAAAATAATTTAGCGTTTTCTAATGTGTAACTTTTCCCCATGTAGTAAGTTCCCAAATGAATTCATAAGTGCTTGCTCATAGTAAACAAAGATAATTGAGCAGGCAACTGTTCCAGTTCAGTCACCATGCAGCCACTGAATTCCAGGTCAGAGAGCTGCAAGTGAGCAACATGTCCTCCTTGCTGCACAGGAACGGATGGAGAAGACAACTTGGGCAGTCTCAGCAATACAAGAATGAGGGAACATCACTTTTTTTAAAAAAAGGGGGTGTCCTGATTAGGACAGAGATGAGGAGAATTTTTTTTCTGAAGGTCATTAATCTTTGGGATTCTCTCCCACAGGGAGCATCTAGGGCGGGGTCAATAAACACTTTTAAGTTTGAGTTAGATTCTTGATTAACGGGGGAATCAAAGGTTGTGCCAGGTAGATAGGAATGTAGAAATGAAGCCACAGTCAGAGCAGCCATGATCTAATAATCAAATGGTGAAGCAGGCTTGAGGGGCCAAATGGCCTACTCCTGATTCATACCTATGTGTAAATACTTTGTACTAGATAGCTAGAGAAAAAGTGCTGAAATTTGACATGCCTCTGAATCTGATTAACCTGGTTATTTTCAGCTTGTATGTAATTCATCAGTGGTTGGATTTTTGTAGATCAATTTGTTTTGTTGGCTTCATCCCAGCAAAATGTGACAATGTGAAATGCACTCTTCCTAGATGAACTATTGCAGGAGCAACACTTTGGTATGGATCAACTTGCTTCCAGCTCTGAAAGCCAAACTGCTTTTGATTCCATCGAGGCACCATTTGTTGATGGCAAACCATTCCGGCCGATTCAGGTTAAGACCATGCCGGCTATCGCTGATGTAGAAGGTATGTGCGCTTGAAACAAAGAATGCAAAATTGATTTGGTTCTTCAATGCAATAATTAAAAGATTGATTATTCAGGATAAATTGTACATGAAGAAATTTCTCCTTGCAAGGTAGAGATTTTTTTCAATATAAGGTCAAGAACTTTCAAAGGTGAGCTGATCAATCCCATCCCAACACACACACCCTGGTTTAGATCAGGATTGCCATGACACCGTGAAGATCGTGAGACGGAGGGAGGCTAGGGGTGATCAGGAATGAGAAGGGAGATATACGTACATAAATAAATTTGGCTGGTTAACATGTGTCCCTTTTTCACCCCTTCCTCTTCAGTGATTGTGCCAATGTTGCGATCAATTTTCAAATTACAAAGAAGCTTTAGATTGTTTATAAAACAGATCAGTTTAATTCATTCCTAAATTCCTATACTGTACGTAATGTAGTAAAGAACATAAAAAGGTGAACGTGAGCATTGATAACAATTTATTTTAATTAATTAATTAAAATGAATCTAACTTCTAGATTAAATCTCTGCTGTTTTCCTTAATGAAGTCTTAATCTTGGAGAATATTTCTGTTTCTCTCCAGCCAGTGCATCACCCCAGTCATTATTTTGTTTCAGAATTATAAGAATCCTTTCCAAACTGCAAATACTGCAGTGTGGCTGTAATTTTGTGGCCCTTAAAATCTGCCAGTAAAGAGCAATGGCACCAGGACCCATTCCGAAAAACAATCGTCCCAGGATAGTTTGGCATTGGGCTCTATTGTCTTCAGATCTACAGTTTCTGTTTGTGCAACTTCCTAATGTGAAAGCATATTTCATAAAAAGCAGGAAATGCTTCGGCTGACTCTCTTTCTGAGACTCTAGTTGGTACTTTTTGTGTCTGAATTTTGATACAATTTGTCAGCATCAGCAAGTTCACCAAGCGTGGTAGGTGGCAATGAAGGCTGCCTTCTCACTGCAGTAGTCCACCTGTCCTTATAGGTACAAATTAACAAATGAGCTGAAATTACAATGATGTGGTGTGCATACTGTAAATCCAGATGGAATTAAATTCTCGATGAGCTTTGAAAGTCTAAATTGCAATGAGGTTGGGGTGTTTTAACCCAGCCTCTATGGGTGATGGAATGCCATGTGGTAAAAATGCAAATGGCATACTGCTGTTACAAAAAGTTTGGTCTTAAACCCAAATGCTAGTCAGATTTTATATTTGACCTCTGTGCCCAAATGCTTCTCCTAGACTTCTGGAGTTTCAGTGAAGGAACTGAGATACGAATGCTTCTACTTCTGACTCTACTAAATTTGAGGAAAAAATATTTCAGTGAAAGGAACCTTTTGCATGTTTATGAAGATTTTTTTCTTTATTATTTTGTTCACAATGTTTGGGGCTATTGGTGCTTATAGCTGGAGCATATTTCCACTTTTAGGCTCTGTGTGTCAGTTTGAAGCAACTCAATCAGGTTAGATGTTCTTCTAATGTCCTTCCAGTCAATTTTACAAACATGCACCTCCGAATCTCAGAATATTGTGCGTTTTCCAGTAATTGAGTTTTTCTTCTGATCCTTCTATAATTCAAGACCAAGTTAACAAGGATCAATATGTTAAAACTTGTTCTCCTACAGAATTCCTACAGTACAGAATGAGGCCATTCAGCCCATCAAGTCTGCACAGAATCTCTGAGAAAGCTTCCTACCTACTGCCCTATCCCCATACAATGGCTAATTCATCTTAACCTACAGTTTTTTGAACACTATGGAGCAGTTTAACATGGCCATTCCACCTAACATCTTTGGGCTGTGGGAGGAACCAAACCAGCTGGGGGAAAGCCTGAAAACTCCACACAGTCACCCAAGGCTGGAATTGAACCTGGGTCCCTGGCACTGAGAGGCAGCAGTGCTAAGCACCATGACACTTGAATTCAGAAAGAAATCCCACAACACCAATTTAAAGAGCAAACAGGTTTATTTGTAGCAAAAGCAGCTTTTGCTACAAATAAACGTGTTTGGACTTTAAACTGGTGTTGTGGGATTTCTTTCTGTTTTACCCCAGTCCAGCGCTGGCATCTCCACATCACGACCACTTGAATTCAAGCAGAATGTGGACCAATTCAACCAATGGTGTTGTAAGCAACTATCCCAATTCATTTCCCCTCCCAGTTGTTGCCCTTAAGCAGTGTTGCTGTGATTAACAGGGACCAGAAGTTTGGACCTTCGTTTTTGTGATTCAGTTGTGAAAAGCGAGGGTTCACACTAATAAAAGCATTTGATACCTACTGTTTGACATAGATGGGACTCTAATACACAAATATTTGGACTTGCTTCAAAATCACATGTATTTACAAATGTAAATTAGGAATTCTGTCTGTCCTATTCTTTGTTTCTTGGTCTTTTCATTCTTCGATTTCTCTTGACTTCGCTGCCAGGCACAGTGCCGGATTCGTGGCCAGCAATTAAGAAAGGTTGGTTTAAAACTGTCCCAGGCCTCACTTCTCACACTCATTCTTCCTCCTCAGCCTGTTCTTCCACTTGCCTTCCCCATCTCAATCAATTGCTTATCATTTATTTGTTGTTGCTGGAAACAGTAATTTTCTTCCACTCCCAGGCTTCACTGACCTGCATGCCATCCTAGTTTACGCTGTTTAGTTGTCACTTGTCTGAAGTTTACTTGGAATGTTTCTATTGTCCTGAACTTTGGAAAGTTGGATGAAATTGGCCGCTACCTTCAGTTGATTTTGCAAACCCAAAGGCATCTGCTTCAGTATAAAGCTTTAATGCTTTTGCTTTCAGATTAGAAGCCTGCATTCCTTTTAGGTGAGCTCAGTTGCGGATTGTTTACAGGATTACAGCATGAGCCAAATGTTAGGCTCAGGCAGCTGACCACTGTAATGCGCTGTGTCCTAATTCTCCTATCCTTTATCCTGATCCCCAGATTTCACACATCACTAATGCTTTTGGAATGTCAATGCTGATATTGAATTAGTTAACACTCGTTCATTTCTCAGCTCTGTGGCTTGAATGCTAAGTAAGAAGTCTCATGCCACCAGGTTAAAGTCCAACAGGTTTATTTGTAGCAAATGCCACTGGCTTTCGGAACTGGCTGTTTCTTTGTCAGGTGGGTAGGAATTCTGATCACAAACTCAATTTACATGAATAATGATTGGAATGTGAGTCTTTACAGCTAACCAAGTCTTAAAGGTACAGACAATGTTGAGTGGAGAGAGCGTTAAGCACAGGTTAAAAAGATGTGTATTATTTCAAGACAGGAAAGTTAGTGAGATTTTGCAAGTCCAGACAAGTTGTGGGGGTTACAGATAGTGTGACATGAACCCAAGATCCCGGTTGAGGCCATCCTCATGTGTGCGGAATTTGGCTATCAGTCTTTGCTCAGCAACTCTGTGCTGCCATATGTCGTGAAGGCTACCTTGGAGAACACTTACCTGAAGATCAGAGTCCAAATGCCGGTGACCGCTGAAATGTTCCCCAACAGGAAGTTTGTGATTGCCGAGTGGTGTTCATTCGTCCGCTGCCGTAGCATCTGCACGGTCTCCCCAGTGTACCATGCCTTGGGACATTCTTTCCTGCAGCGTATCAGGTAGACAATGTTGGCCAAGTTGCAGGAGTATGTACCGTGTACCTGGTGGATCATGTTCTCGTGTGAGATGTTGGCATCCGTGTCGATGATCTGGCATGTCTTGCAGAGGTTGCTGTGGCAGGGTTGTGTGGTGTTGTGGTCACTGTTCTTCTGAAGGCTGGGCAGTTTGCTGCGGGCAATGGTCAGCTTGAGGTTGTGCGGTTGTTTGAAGGCAAGATGTGGGGATGGCCTTGGCGAGATGTTCGTCTTCATCAATGACGTGTTGAAGGCTCCAGAGAAGATGTCGTAGCCTCTACGCTCCGGGGAAGTACTAGACTACGAAGCTACTCTGTCTACCTGTCCCGTGTTTGTCTTCTGAGGAGGTTGTAGTCCAGTACCTTTTAAGATTTGATTAGCTCAAAAGACTCACATTCCAATCATTATTCAAGTAAATTGAGTTTATCTCTTGATATTGCCCTGTTTGTGATCAGAACTTCCACCCACCTGACGAAGGAACAGCCAGTTCTGAAAGCTAGTGGCATTTGCTACAAATAAATCTGTTGAATTTTAACCTGGTGTTGTGAGACTTACCGTGCTTACCCCAGTCCAATGCCAGCATCTCCACAGCTTGAATGCGAAGTCAGTGCTTAAGGAAGAGCTTCATAGTTCTGATCCTTGCCCTGTGAGCCCCAGGTTACAATAATCACAGATATATGTGTACGTTTTTGTTAAAGTACTAATGTTGTGACCAGTACAGTCATTAATTAATTGTAAATTGTAGATGGGGTCTGTTTTTTTGAGTAGGCATAAGATGACATTCTAAGTGCTGGAATTTTGGAACCAGGTGGGTTCACTGTGTCAGACTGATAACAGAGCAGGAAGGATGCAGTCCTCCAAAACACTATGGGAATAGTCAGACAGCTTCAATAATGGTACCAGGAGGGCTGAGCTTACTTAGCTCGGGTAACCTTATATCTAGTGACCCCATGGGTTGCTGCTGGCAGAACAAGTGGTAGAAACTTAAGAACCTCCACCATTTGGTTAAGTTTCAGCACTGGTATGTTGCCCTAAGCTTTGGCCTTGGCAGCTTGGCTTTGGACATGGGTAACTACAGTTTGTTTCTTTGGGATTCTGTGCTCCGTATCAAACAGATGCCTCAATAACTTGAGAGGCTTCAGCATACAGCATAACACTGAGAGCACATTTTTCCCAATATGCCTGGACCTTTTGGTAGCTCCAAAGGTGACAGACAGCAGCTGAGGTGAGGGTTACATCAGACTCCTTGTATCTTGAGCTTTAATTTAGAAATTCACAGCAGTCAACTTTAATCTGTTTCACAGCTTTTTCTTTCACATAATTAATGATGTTCATCATCCAATGTACATATCATCAGAGTAACTAACTATATTGTGAACAGGTTCTGGGATGATTGATCCTGAAGGATTGGTACCTGATGAGAATGCAATCAGCAGCGATGAGAACAATGTTAAAGAGAATGTGGTATGGACCATCTTTACTAGAATCCTGTAATCTGATCTGAGATCTTGAGTTTGCTGATAGGGAAGTGGAGTTATGTTGTTTTAATGGATTTGTTTCAGGTGCAAATATTAATCTGTTTTCAGTATTTTCTGCCTAACTTCAGGTATTAACCTGTTTATTGTAAATTTGCTAGATAGATTCTGACAACAAATAGTGATTGGAGTTATATCACTATCCCTGTACAGAGCAATAACTTTAAAGAAAATAAATTTGAACTTCCAGTTGATAGCTGAAAAAGTTGACACAAGAACATTTTATGTTTTAAGACTTTTATTACAACAGACTAAAAACATTATCATTTGCCTAAACACTATTTTTGTAGACAACTTCTACTTCAAGCTAAAGAATAGAATTTTCCCCTTTTGGATTGAACACAACTGAAATCCTAGTTCAGCTGGTTAATTTACACTGTCCCTTAAGTAATTATTCCATTTTCACAGAGCCAACGCAATGTGACTTTTAGCTCCTGTTGATAAGGATTTTCTCTCGAGGCTATATATTGTTAAATTTAAGCTAATACAAAGGCTCATGAAATGCAGAGTACTGATTTTAAGCTATGACTTTATTTAACCGAATGGTTGAATGGGAGAACAATACAAGGCAGCCCAGCACTCGAGGTATAGAATGTTAGCAGCCCATTATCACAGTAAGATACAAAGCCCTCGCAAGGACAGTTATACACTTAGAAAATCATATTGCCTACCTTTCCGATGGGCATTATAGAACGTAGAAAAACTAGAGCACAAACAGGCCCTTTGGCCCACAAGTTGCACCAAACATCTGTACCTACTAGGCTTACCTATAACCCTCAATCCTAAGTCCCGTGAACTCATCCAGAAGTCTCTTAAAAGACCCTTAAAACTAAATCTAGTAAACATTAATATAAATCAGTCAAGGATCACCCTGTCATTAACTCCAGCCAATAACAATACACGTATGAACCTCATGGGATATCATTTGTCATTAATTATGGATGTTACATCCCTTCTGTTGCCCAGCAACACAGAATGCTGGACAGTGAGATGTGATGATCGAGATGTGAGAATGATTCCGACTAAATTGAACCCACATGACACTCATCTGAACCTGAGAATTCCCTGATGTCTGCCTTGCACGTTATCAGCTCGGAGCTGTATAGCTCTATTCATCAAATTGGCTTTGGTAGCCATTTTATTCCGGACCACTGCTGATAACATAACCACATTCATTGAAACCATTGTCCCTTGAAATGCAGGCACTATCTATACTTCCCCATCAAGCCCTGCTGTATTTTGTCACTGACTGAAACTTCACTAAATCCTGAAACTACAGTCATTTCATAAATTCAAATGTTTTTAAATGTTTTCCTTGCCTGTTAGTCATATAGAACTGTCTTCCATAGCATCGACCCTTATCAGCATTCCTATCGTGCAAGATCATTCACTGTTAAGTCAGTATTGTGTTGGCGTTCTTAAACCTATGGTTATGTGTTTTTATTAGCTGAACTAGATCAGCTAATCTACATCAGCTCTCAAGGGTTTACTTCCATTCCTTTTCTTTCCCAGACTGGTATCTTTTAAGATGTCTTTAATGGTGAGGGTTTTTTGGCACAAGTTAGACAAACCTTCCAGTCTCACTTAAAATCCTCACAATTTGACCATTTCAATCATCACCTACCTCCATGCTTTCTGGCACACTGCTGGATCCTGGCTGAGTAACTTAACTGAGAGTTGCAGAGTTGTATTCTAGGAAAGTTTTAACTCCATCCTACACAATGGCTTCGGATGGACACTCCTTCTGTCAAAGGCTCTTTCCAATGTAATCTGACTAACAGCCTTGTAAACAGGTGCAATTTAGCTGATTATCTATAGAATCTGAATGTCTACCTTGGATATATTTAGACAGTTTGTGTGGGAAGCTTGTAGTGGCCCAGGGCAAGCCTCCAAGTTTGGAGAATGAAGTTTCTTTATTAAACCCTTCCTTTGATTTATATAAAAAAAAACAGGGGTGTACATATTTTGCACAGTGGACCACATTTAACTTTGTTCGCGCTCGAGGAGCTGATGAAACTTGGATCAGGGAGCTGAGGAATGCTGGAAAGGAGGATTTGGGATGATGGCAGTTCCATGAGGAAGGGGAGGTGTTTTGGGGAGATTGTGTATTTGTGGAGATGGCAATGACAGTCCCCCTCATTCTTCCTGTTTCTTCCACCCTTATATTTTGATCTTGCCAACTGTCTGTCTCCCCCTCTATCTTGCTCTACCCCTCTATCTCGCTCTACTGCCGCCCCCCCCCCCTCCCCCCCCCAAGTCTCATTCCCTTCCCTCCATCCTTTCCTTGCCCCCGCAAGCCCCGTCACTCTACCTGGCAATTGCCTCACCAACCCCCGCAACCACTGAGCCTCCTATCCCTCCTCCCGCAAACACCATCTCCCTCCCACACTCATGGACCCCCTCTGCCTCCCCCCGGCGGACCCCCCTTCCCTGGCCAGCCCACCTCTCACTCCTTTCCCGCTACTCCCCTCCCCCTCCCTGCCACCCTCCTTTATTGTTTGTAGTATATATAAATGCTTCGGAGGATAATGTAGTAAATTCATAGCTCAAAAATTGGTTGAGTTGTGGATAGTGAAGAGGATTGTCAGGGCATATACAAGATATAGACCTTATATTTTGGGTCTACATCTTGACTTTAGTGGAAAAATGGCAGATGGAATTTAATTCATACAATTGAGGTAATGCATTTTGAAAGGTCCATTATACAGTAAATAATAGAGCGCATAAGAGTATTGACAGGCAGAGAGATCTGAGTGTACATGTCCACCAATCACTGAAAGTGGCAACGCAGGTGGATAAGGTAGTCAAGAAAGCATATGGCATGCTTGCCCCCGTTGGTCGTAGCGTTGTGTATAAAAATTGGTAGGTCATGCTGCATCTGCATGTTGCACAGAACCTTAGGCCTCATTTGGAATATTATGTGCAATTCTTGATGCCACACCACCAGAAGGATGTGGAGGCTTTGGAGAGGGTACAGAAGAGGTGTACCAGGATGTTGCCTAGTCTGGAGGGTGATAGTTATGAGGAGAGGTTGGAAACGCTTGGTTTGTTCTCGCTGGAACAACAGAGATTGTGTGGTGTCCTGATGGATGGCTCAAGATCCATGGACAGAATGAATAGTCGGATGATTTTTCCTTGGTTTGAAAAGTCACGTACTAGGGAACATAGGTTTAAGGTGCTTGGGGAAAAGTTTAGAGGAGTTGTGTGAGGCAGAGGGTACTGAACGTCTGGAACGCACTGCCTGGGAAGGTGATAGGAACAGTTATGACAGTGGCATTTAAAGAGCATCTAGACGAATACGTGAATAAGTTGGGAATGGAAGGATATAGACTCTAAGTGCATACAGTTTTAGTTTAGGCAGGCATCGTAAGAACTAGGAGCAGGAGTAGGCTATCTGGCCCCTCAAGCCTGCTCCACCATTCAATAAGATCATGGCTGGTCTTTTTGTGGACTCAGCTCCACTTCCTGCCTGCTCACCACAACCCTTAATTCCTTTACTGTTCAAAAATTTATCTATCCTTGCCTTAAAAACATATAATGAGGTAGCCTTTACTGCTTCACTGAGTAGGGAATTCCACAGATTCACAACCCTTTGTGTTGTTGTGGGAAATTTACCACTTCAAAGTCAGACTTGGAGGTTTCAACAATAGTTTTATTTCGGATACAATGCTGTGAGAGAAAGCACTGGTATTCTGCAGTACTTGGCAGCTACCTTCTCAGCTACACAATGGTAGTTGATCATTTTTATACCTTTTAGACAATGGGCAGTACAGACATCAGCAGTTAACACGTAGTTACAAGTTGAGTAGACAGATATCGACATCGATAGTTAACGTATCATTACAAGCAACAGGTACAGACATGGACAGTTAACATATCATTGTTCATAGAATGGACACATTTATACAGTTATGTCCTGTATCAGTGACTGGTTCAGTGGCTGATCTTGTTACATTTATGTATTTGCGTCCCCATCTGTGGCTGACCTCAGACTCATTGTTCTGGGTCTGCCCTTATCTAAAGTGCCTCAAGCTCTGATCAGTTTCCTGAAGCATTTCGGATCCTGCATGTTTTAATTTCTAAGTAATTGTCTGTGCCAAAAGCCAGTGCCTGTTAATGTCCCTTCCCAGGTAACCATTTTGTGTCCATCACTTTAATTCCCCCACAACAGTGTGAAGAAGTTCCTCCTCAACTCGGTCCTAAATCTGCTTCCCCCTATTTTTGAGGTTATGCCCCCGAGTTCTAGTTTCACCCACCAGTGGAAACAACTCCCCTGCTTCTGTTTTATCTATTCCCTTCATAATCATATGTTTCAGCGAGCTCGACCCTCATTCTTCTGAATTCCAATGAGTATAGCCCAGTCTCCTCAGTCTCTCTCTCAAGCCAACCCTCTCAACTCCAGAATCAACCTAGTGAATCTCCTCTGGACCCTCTCCGAGGCCAATATATCCTTCCTCGAGTAAGGAGATCAAAACTGTACACGGTACTCCAGGTGTGTCCTCACCCGCACCTTATCCAGCTGCAACATAACCTCGCTGTTTTTAAACTCCATCCCTCTAGCAATGAAGGACAAAATTCCATTTGCCTTCTTAATTACCTGCTGCACCTACAAACCAACTCCTTGAGATTCCTGCAGAACAACACCCAGGCCTCTCTGCACAGCAGCTTGTTGCAATTTTTTACCACTTAAATAATAGTCCATTTTGCTGTTATTCCTACCAAAATAGATGACCTCACATTTACCAACATTGTACTCCATCTGTCAGATCCTCACCCACTCACTTAGATTATCCACATCCCTTTGCAGACTTTCAGTGTCTTCTGCACTCTTTGCTCTTCCACTCATCTTAGTGACATCTGTGAATTTCGACACACTACACTTGGTCCTCAACTCCAAGTCGTCCTAAACAATTGTGGTCCCAACACTGATCCCTGAGGCACACACTAGTCACTGATCGCCAACCAGAAAAACACCCATTCACCTCCACTCTTTGCTTTCTGTTAGTTAACCAATCCTCTATCCATGCTAATACATTACCCGTAACACTGTGCACCCTTATCTTATGTAGCAGTCTTTGGTGCGGTACCTTGTCAAATGCTTGGTTATGATTGGTGTAGGCTTGGAGTGCTGAAGGGCCTGTGCTGTACTGTTCTTTGAGAGGGTAAACTTGTCAGTAATATTAGAACAAACTGGAATAGCTCTTAGAAGTAAATAAATGGGTTGTGTTAGTAACTGTTGGTCCGTTAGACTCAGAGATAGGAAAGTTATCATGGGGAGTGAGGAAAAGGCAGATACATTGTTAAAATATTTTGTGTCCATCTTCAAAGCTGAAATGACAAACAGCAACCAGAAATAGAGGGTCACCTGCATGCTAAGAGTACAACACTTTAGGTAATTAGTATCAGGAAGAGAAAAAAAAATTGGAGAAATTTAAGGGACTAAAACCTCAAGTCTCTCGGACCTGATGGCCTACACACGAGGTTCAAAAAGCGATAGATCCAGAGCAAGTAGATGTGCTGTTATAGTTTTCCCACATTCCTTCGATTGACATACTGGAAGACAGCAGCTGTGACACATTTAAGAAAGGAGCAAGAGAGAAAACAGACTACAGCTCGTTAGCCTGGCTTTGGTTACTTAAAAAATGCTGCAGTAGATAATTAAAATAATCTTAACACTGCATTAGAAAATCATCAAACAACCAGACAGCGTTGATCTGTCTTACAAAAGTGAAATGGTGTTCGACGAGTCTTTTGCGGATGTGGTTTGTATGTTAGATAAAAGATTTTCTCTAATTTTCTAACGAAATTAGATAAGTTGAAAATACAAAAGGCGAATTTACAAGATAAGGGCTCATGGAATTGGGTTAATATATTCACATGGATAGAAGATTGGTTCACAGACAGGAAGCAAAGAGCAGGAGTGAGTAGGCGATTTTCAAGTTGGCAAGCTGTGACTACTGATGTCTCTCAAGATCAGTACTAGAGCCGCCACGATTTAAAATGTATATTAATGTTTCTAAAGTTGTTGATAATACAAAGCTAGTTGAGAGCATAAGCTATGAAGAGGATGCAAAGAGGCTGCAAGGAGATATAAACAGATTAAATGAATGGACACCCAAGGTGACAGATGGAGTACAGTATGTTGGGGTTCACTTTTGACAGTGTGAATAGAAAATAGAAACGCAAAATATTTTTAAAAAGGTGTGGGACTTGTAATTGTTGATGTTCGGACAGACTTTGTTGTACTTGTACAATGAGCACAAAACTAGCATGCAAGTACAGAAAGCGGTTCGGAAGGTAAATGGAGCATTAACATTCATTGCAATGAGGAATTGGAGTGCATGAATATGGAAGTCTTACTACAATGTGCAGGAATTTGATGAGACCACACCTGGAATACTGTGCGCAGTTTTGCTCTCCACATTTAAGAATATGCTCATACAACTCATATCTGCAGTATAGCGAAGGTTCACTCAATTGGCCTCTGGGATGAGAGGGAAGCCCTGTGATGAGAGGCTGAGTGGTCAGTACTATCTGAAGGTGTTTTTATTGCAACATAAAAAAACTGTTATGGTGACTTGAAAGAGTGGATAGAAATTAATTTTCCTTTGAATGGGAGGTTGTAAGAAGAGTTACTGAAGCAGTTCAGCCATGATCTAGTGAAAAATTAGAACAGATTCCAGTGGCTGAATGACCTGTTGCTGTTTCAGTTGTTGCTAATGATAATTTGATAGCTCAGTAGGTGTATTGTTATGATAATTGCACATATTAACTCTAATAGCTGTGTCTTCCTCCTCCTCAGGTAATTGATGAGAGCTTTGATGTGAAAGAAATGATTTTCAATGCAGAACGAGTCAGTGGAGGAGACGATGACATGGTATGGACAGCACTTTCTGGTGGGAAGGTTGAGTGAGGTCCAATCCATTTGGGAATAACTTGTGCTTCAGAAAGTAATGATATCATGAATAAAACAGTGTATACTTTTTTTGCAAATTGTGCATGAGATTATGCAGAAAAAGAATTGTAATGTTGGATAAGATCCTGGTGGCAAAGTACTGATTCTGTTTATCCAACTTGCTCTTTCTTGAGAATTTTAATCGGGCTTACACAAATTTATTTTTCCTCCGCACATAACTAAAAGTGCTACATTTGTTTTAACGAACTTTGGGATTGCTCCCAAGATAGACTACTGTACTAAATGTTTCCGTTTCTCTAGGACACTGATGGGAATATGCAAGATGGCTTCAGCTTAAGCAGCAGTGCCCTTATTGGAATGTTGGTGATTGCAGTTGCTGTAGCCACGGTGATTGTCATCAGCTTGGTGATGCTACGCAAGAGGCAATATGGCACAATCAGCCATGGCATTGTAGAGGTGAGCATGTCAAATAAACCTTCGGTGTGAAGCTATCTCTTTACAGTCTGTTATAAATATGCTGTGGAAAGAAAACATTTTTCATCTTGGGTGACACCCTCAATTTATCCCTTCAGCTGGCTGCCAGGACCAAGGATAGATGCGTAATCCTAGTGTTACACAGCACATAATGCTCTTTGCAGTCTACACACAAGCTTGGGAAATGACATACATGGTAGCTGGACTTTTCACTGTCCAAGGTGTGTCGTGAAAAGTTCATATCCATTTCATGGTACAGTTCACTGAAACCTGGTGGAAATTCAGCCCCTTAGCTGCCAGCCGACGGAGCATGGGTTGGAAGTGCTGCTAACAGTATTTTCAGGCTGTTCTCCAAACTCCATTCTGCATGAAAGGAGTATTAAAATTCATTGGAGCTGTGCTTCCTCTGGACACTCAACCTGAAAATGTTAAGAATTAATATCACAACTTGCATCTTTTGATGTCATATAAACTTTAATTCTGGAGTTTTACATTTACATTTCACATAAATTAGGTAGAATGTAACACCCTCCCACACTGGTGCCACTGGGTATTGGAACACCCTCCCACACTGGTGCCACTGGGTATTGGAACACCCTCCCACACTGGCTCCCTGAAGACTGATGCACAGCATTTGCTTGGTTTCTCTGCCTTTTCTTTATTCCTCATTAGAAACTCTCCCATCTCTGCCTGTAATGGGCCCATATTTGTCTTTGCTAAATTTGACTCCTAATTCTCCTGGTTCTCTCTCCAGCCTCCGTCGTCTCCAGTTCCACCTTATCACCACAACAGTATAAATCTCATCCTATTTTCTATAGTCTTCAATTCTGTTCTTGCTTTGGAGGGAGTGCAGCGAAGCTTTACCAGCCTGATTCATGGGATGGCAGGACTGACATATGAAGAGAGATTAAGGCAGGATTATATTTGCTAGTGTTTAGAAGAATAAAGGAGGAATCTCATAGAAACCTATAAAAATTGAATAGGATTAGACAGGGTATATGCAGAATGGATGTTCCCAATGGCAGGGAGAGTCCAGAACTGGGGTCGTAGTCTGAGGGTATGGGGATATCCATTTCGAACTGAGATGAGGAGAAATGGCTTCACCTTGAGTGGTCACCCTGTGGATTTCGCCACCCCAGGAAGTGGTTGATGCCAAAACGTTGTCTACTTTCAAAAAGGAGTTGGGATATAGCACTTTGGGCTGAAGGGATCAAAGGATATAAAATATAAACTATAAAATCATGATGGAACTGGACAGACTAGATACGGGAAGAATGTTCCTGATGTTAGGGAAGACCAGAACTAGGGGTCACTGTCTAACAATAAGGAGTAAGCCATTCAGAACTGAGATGAGGAGGAACCTCTTCACTGTGAACTTGTGGAATTCTCTACCACAGAAAGCTGTTGGGCTGGTTCGTTAGATATGTTCCAGGGGGAGCTGGATGTGGCCTTTGTGGATAAAGGAATGAAGGACAATGGAGAGAAAGTAAGAGTAGAATACTGAAAGTGCGTGATCAGCCATGATAAGGAGTACAATATCAAGGGTAGGAGTCTTAGCAGTGTTGATGAGCAGAAGGACCTTGGGGTCTGGGTCCATAGGACTCTTAAATCGGCCTCGCAGGTGGAGGATGTGGTCAAGAAGGCGTATGGTGTACTAGCCTTCATTAATCAAGGGATTGAGTTTAGGAGTCAGGAGGTATTGCTGCAACTTTATAAGACCCTTGTCAGACCCCATTTGGAGTACTGTGCGCAGTTCTGGTCGCCTCACCACAGGAAGGATGTGGAAGCTATTGAGAGGGTGCGGAGGAGATTTACAAGGATGTTGCCTGGATTGGGAGGCATGCCTTATGAAGTTAGGTTGAGGGAGCTAGGTCTCTTCTCCCTGGAGAGACGAAGGTTGAGAGGCGACCTGATAGAGGTTTATAAAATGTTGAGAGGTATATAGGGTGAATTCTCGGACACTATTTCCCAGGGCTGAAATGGCCGCTACGAGAGGATACAGGTTTAAGGTGCTGGGAGCAGGTACCGAGGAGATGTCAGGGGTAAGTTTTTCACTCAGAGGAGGGTGAGTGAGTGGAATCGGCTGCCGTTGGTGGTGGTGGAGGCGAACTCGCTGGGGTATTTTTAAAAGACTTCTGGATGAGTACAAGGGATTTAATGGGATCGGGAGTTATAGATAGTTCTATGGCCTGGTAGGTATGGGTATGATTGGCACAACTTATGGGCCGAAGGGCCTGTTTGTGCTGTAGTGTTTTATGTTCTATGATCATATTGAATGGCTTGAAGGGCTGAATGGCCCACTCCTGCACCCACTTCCTATGTTTCTATAATATGGGGGAAAGTGGGATCAGGTTATTGAGTTGGATGATCAGCCACGATCACAATGAATGGTGTAGCAGGCTCAAAGGGCTGAATGGGCTCATCCTATTTTCAATGTTTAGGGCAGGTAAATGTGAGAAGCTACAATGATGAAACAAATTAATTTGATAAATACATAAGAACATAAATAGGAGCAGGAGTAGGCCATCTAGCCCTTCGAGCCTGCCCCGCCATTCAATAAGATCATGGCTGATCTGAAGTGGATCAGTTCCACTTACCCGCTTTCTCCCCATAACCCTTAATTCCTTTGTCTATCAGAAACCTATCTACCCGTGACTTAAATATATTTAGCCAGGTAGCCTCCACCACTTCAATGGGCAGAGAATTCCAGAGATTCACCACCCTTTGAGTGAAGAAGTTCCTCCTCAACTCAGTTCTAAACTGCCCCCCCCCCCCTTTATTTTGAGGCTGTGCCCCCTAGTCCTACTATCCTTTCTAAGCGGAAAGAATCTCTCTACCTCTACCCTATCTAGCCCCTTCATTATCTTGTAAGTCTCTATAAGATCCCCCCTTAGCCTTCTAAACTCTAATGAGTACAGACCCAGTCTATTCAATCTCTCTTCATTAGCCAACCCCCTCATCTCCAGTGTCAGCATGGTGAACCTTCTCTGTATTCCATCCAAGGCTAATATATCCTTTCGCAAATATGGGGACCAAAACTGCATACAGTACTCCAGTAGTGGCCTCACCAGTACCCTGTACAGTTGCAGCAAGACCTCCCTGCTTTTATATTCTATCCCCCTCGCTATAAAGACCAACATTCCATTCGCCTTCTTGATCACCTGCTGCACCTGCAGACTGGGTTTTTGCGATTCGTGCACAAGGACCCCCAGGTCCCTCTGCACCGTAGCATGCTGTAGCTTTTCACCCTTTAAATAATAATCCCTCCTTCTATTATTTCTACCAAAGTGGATAACCTCACATTTGCTAACATTATACTCTATCTGCCACATCCTCGCCCACTCACTCAGCCTGTCCAGATCTCTCTGCAGACTTTCTGCGCCCTCCACGCAATTTGTTTTTCCACTCATCTTCGTGTCATCAGCAAATTTTGTCACCCTACACTCAGCCCCCTTCTCCAGATCATCTATGTAAATGGTAAACAGTTGAGGCCCAACGCCGATCCCTGTGGCACTCCACTAGTCACCAACTGCCAACCAGAAAAGCACCCATTGATTCCAACTCTCTGCTTCCTGTTAGATAACCAATCCCCAATCCTCAATCCACGCTCATACCTTACCCCCAACTCTCTGCACCCTAACCTTGTGTGAGGCACCTTATCAAATGCCTTCTGGAAATCTAAAAACTGCACTAGTCGCATCTTCATAGAAATCCAATAAATTCATTAAACACGACTCCCCCTTCACGAATCCATGCTGCATCTGCTTGATCAAACTGTTAGATACTTGATCTAATACAACATTCTCATCAGGTGTAAAACTTCATTATTTCCCAGAACAAAATAAAAATGAAGAAAACTTTGATCGTATATCAAACTTCTCTTAAAGTCCTTTCTGTCTTTCTCTTTGATCTGCTGTAAACCATTCTTGGGTGGATTGGCTTGGAACCTTGATTAGCCTATGTTCATCTGGCACCGGTTCTTTAATTAGGATCCTAACTTACAAAATTGGTGCCAGTATGCAAGAGAGACTTTGGTTAATTCTCGCAGAATTTCAGTGTCAACGCCTTTTTTTCCAGAATTGAGTATGACCTGGATTCTGTAAAATGCAATTCTTTGTTTTTAACAGGTTGATCCCATGTTAACCCCAGAGGAACGCCACTTGAACAAGATGCAAAACCATGGGTATGAAAACCCAACCTACAAGTATCTGGAGCAGATGCAGATCTAACACCAGATGCTAAACCGGGCCAAATGTGGCACATTCAGCCAATCTTCCAACTACTGATCTATAACATTAGAGGTCTCCATTTCACATACACAATTCAGAGTGTAAAACACTTATTACTGTAGATTGTAAGATTCCCATTCTTTTAAATGGGCTTGAAATGTAATACACAATATATATGATGTATAATCGTGAGAAAATCTATTATCTGATGAGAGCTATGATGATATAGTTGTTTCCTTTTTAAAATTATTTTAAATCAGTTTTATTTGTGTGTCACAAAGATCTATAAATAGAGGCTGTAGATTTCTACCTAATGGAGCACCGTATATGAAGGGGATTTGTACTGAATTATCTCACAGAACCTGCAGGATTTTTTGCTGTATACTACGTTTAAATGGTTAACACTGTGATTGGCAGCTGAAACCGGGAGTTGATGATTCCATTTTTCATTGTGCGTCTGAGTGATTATAAATTCACGTCGCATTTACTGAGGTTCTGGAAACCTGTGGCTCGTTTCCCCTGCACATTTCTTATTTGTTCTGTCAAACTATGCACATTTTTCAGTTATGTTACTGTGGTAGCTTTAAATTGCAGGGCTACTGAGTGCAAACTCATCAATAAACACTACTTCCAAAAATGTGTGTCCCCTTTTAACATTGAATCTTCTCACATCAGATCTTGTCTGGTTCTGCTGTGGCAGTTTGGGAGTCAGCCTGATATAATTGCATGAATGGATGGGTAATGGTGGAGAGGAGAGCTGGTCTGGACTGCACAAGATACTGTGTTCACAGCTCTGCTACGTTGGCAAAATGTGTTTCGTCATACTGTGATTTCAAGGAATTTGATTACAGGAGGGATTGTGCTCTAAATCTACACAGCGGAAAGGTGATGTACAGTGAAGTGACCATCCTAGGAGCTGTGTTTTTGTAATGAGTTTGATACGAGCATTGATCAATGCATACTCATTTTAAGATTTATTATTTTGTGGGAAAGAACAGTACCGGCCCTTCGGCCCTCGATGTTGTGCCAACCAGTGGAACCAATCTAATGACCCTGTAACCTAAACTATTCCAGTGTTATCCATATGCCTATCCACTGACCATTTGAACACCCTTAAAGTTGGCGAGTCCACAACTGCTACAGGCAAGGCATTCCACGCCCTTACTACCCTCTGAGTAAAGAACCTACCTCTGACATCCATCCTATAATTACCACCCCTCAATTTAAAGCTATGTCCCCTCGTGTCACCATCCGAGGAAAAAGGCTCTCTCTGTCCACCCTATCCAATCCTTTGATCATCTTGTATGCCTCAATTAGGTCACCTCGTAACCTTCTTCTCCCTAATGAAAATAACCGCAAGTCCCTCAGCCTTTCTTCAAGACCTTCCCACCATACCAGGCAACATCCTGGTAAACCTCCTCTGCACCCTTTCCAATGCCTCCACATCTTTCTTATAATGCAGCGACCAGAACTGTACGCAATACTCCAAGTGCGGCCGCGCCAGAGTTTTGTACAGTTGTAACATGACCTCACGGCTCTGAAATTCAATCCCTCTACCAATAAAAGCTATCACACCATACACCTTCTTAACAACCTTATCAACCTGGATGCCACCTTTCAGGGAGCTATGCACATGTACCCTGAGATCTCTCTGCTCGTCACCACTACTAAGAGTCCTTCCATTAGCCCTATACTCTGTATTCCCGTTACTCTTACCAAAGTGAATCACCTCACACTTTTCCATATTAAACTCCATTTGCCACCTCTCAGCCCAGCTCTGCAGCTTATCTATGTCCCTCTGCAAACTGTAACATCCATCCTCACTGTCTACAACTCCTCCAACTTTGGTGTTGTCAGCAAATTTACTAATCCACCCTTCTACACCCTCATCTAGGTCATTTATAAAAATGGCAAACAGCAGTGGCCCCAAAACAGGTCTCTGCAGTACACGACTTGTAACTGAACTCCAGGTTGAATATTTCCTATCAACCACCACCCTCTGTCTTCTATCAGCTAGCCAATTCCTGATCCAAACTGCTAAATCACCGTCAATCCCATGCATCTGCATTTTCTGCAATAGCCTACCATGGGGAACCTTATCAAACGCTTTGCTGAAATCCATATACACCACATCAACTGCCTTATCCTTATCCACCTCTTTGGTCACCTTTTCAAAAAACTCTAAGGCATGACCTACCCTTCACAAAACCGTGTTGACTATCCCTAATCAATTTATTTCTCTCTAGATGATTATAAATCCTATCCCTTACAATTCTTTCCAAAACTTTGCCCACAACAGAAGTCAGGCTCACCGGTCTATAATTCCCAGGATGGTCTCTACTCCCCTTCTTGAACAAGGGGACAACATTTGCTATCCTCCGGTCTTCTGGCACTATACCTGTAGCCAATGACGACATGAAGATCTAAGCCAAAGGCTCTGCAGTCTCCTCCCTAGCCTCCCAGAGAATCCTTGGGTAAATCCCATCTGGCCCAGGGGACTTATCTATTTTCATACTCAAGAATTGCTAACACTTCCTTATATACCTCAACCCTGTCTAGTCTACTACCTGGTATCACAGTATTCTCCTCGACTACACTGACTTTTTCCTGTGTGAATACTGGCAAAAAATACTCATTCAGTGCCTCTCCTATCTCTTCAGGCTCCACACACAACTTCCCACTGCTGTCTCTGGCCCTAATCTTGCCCTAACCAATCTTTTATTCTTGACATACCTGTAGATGTGGGTGTGTCTGTCAAGGCCAGCATTTGTTGCTCATCCCTAATTGCCCTTGAAGTGATTGATTTTCTAGGTCATTTCAGAGGGCAATTAAGAATTAACCACATTGATGTGGGTCTGCAGTCACATAGGCCAGATCGGGTGTGGATAGCAGATTTCTTTCCCTGAAGAACGTTAATAAATCAGGTCAGTTTTTATCACAGTCAGTACTTTCATGGTCACTGTTGCTGAGACTAGCTTTATTAATTAAATTGGGATTCCATCAGCTGCCATGGTGGGATTTGAATCCATGTCCCCAGAACATTAACCTGGCTCTTTGAAAATATTATTTCTCAATGACATCACTGATACACCACCATCTCTCCTTGAAGAGCTTGAAAGAAAGAGAAGTGATGGGGTGGATAGTGATACAGTTGCAGAGCTGTGGGTGGGGTATGATAGCACAAGTTTTGTGCTGATGGATGGGAGTCAGTTTCTGCTTGAGCTGCCGTCTGGATTGCCTGCAAATTTTCTGAAGTTGTTTAGCAAAGAGCACAGATGGGCAAGTTGGTAAATACATTAAGGAATATTTTTCCCAGTGTGAGCTGTGGTAAGGAGTTGAGTTCAGACCAATCATTGGTAAACAGTGTACTTCAAATCTAGACAGGTCACTGAGTTTATTGCTGAAGGACGTTAACCCTCTGCTTATGCTGCCATTCTCCTACTGCTTGGGTGCCATTTGTTGTTATTGAAGCTAATTTGTCCACAAAGAGCACTGTGTTGCACAGTTCAAATTACTGTCTGAAATATAGGAAGAAAGTCCTAGATACTAGAAAGATTTACAGGGATGTTATTACCAGTAAAGAAATTTGGAAAAGCTGGTGTTATTTTGTTTGGGACAGATCAGGCTGAAGGGAGATTTAATTGGGTCCAGAAAAAAGGACGTTTTTTTCCTTGATCAGTGAGGTTAATCTATAACCTGGGGGCATAGGTTTAAAGTTATTGACAGGTGGTTTAGAGAGAACTGAGAAGTTTCTAACCAGATGATGGTGGTGGTCTGGAACCTGTCAACTCTAAGGCTGTTAGAGGCAGTTAAACAGTACTTGGATATGCACTTCATGTTCATTCTGGATTTTTTTAAAAGTTTATTAGTGTCACAAGTAGGCTGTTACTGTGAAAATCCCCTGGTCACCATACTCTGACACACATCTGAGTACATTGAGTGAAAATTTAGCATGGCCAATGCACCTAACCCGCACGTCTTTCAGACTGTGGAAGGAAAAACTGGAGCACCTGGAGGAAACCCATACAGACATGGGGAGAACATACATACTCCACACAGGCAATCACCCAAATCAGGAATTGAACCGTGTCCCAGGTACTATGAGGCAGCAGTGCTAACCACTGTGCTGCCCACAATGGGTAGAATGTACAGCCAGCATTTATTGCCTATGCCTATGCCCTCATGCTTGAATCACTGCAGTCCATGTGGTGCAAGTATACTCACAATGCTGTTGAGGAAAAAGTTCCATGGTTTTCACCCAGTGATGATGTTAAGTTCGTTTTCGCGAGACTCTTCTGTCATTGATACAAAGGCAAACGCCAACAGCTGTCCGATTCAAAAGTTCTTTATTCTTCTTACATATACAAGCTGGCAAACCTTTGCTATGTAACTTCCATCCAGTGCTGGGAATCAGGTAGCAAAGGCACACCGAACAGTAGCTTTTACAATCCTTATGATCACATGCTGTCTGATACAATATAGTTTATCACAAGACACCCTTTGTTCTAGTCAGGTTAACCATATCTAAGGTCATAATATCGTTATGTTGAAAGAAAGAGAACTGTTAAAGGGTAAATTTTTTAATCACATGTCTTTAAGATTGTAATTTTGAAATCAACTCAGAAGTTCTTAGTTGCATGCGATGTTAACCCCTTAATATCTTAATGATGAAGGAACATTGAATGTTGCCCGGGTCTTGCTGCACATGGGCACAGACGCTTCAGTATCTGAGCAGTCAGGAGTGCTTCTAAGTACTGCACAATCATCAGCAAACGTCCCCACTTCTAACCTTGTGTTAAAGAGAAGTCACTGATGAAGCAGCTGAAGATGGTTGGATTTAGACACTGCACAGAGGGACGTCTGCTGATTGGCCTCCAATATCCAAAACCTTTTTATGTGAAAAAATTACTCTAACCATTAGAGAACTTTCCCCTCCAAGTCCATTGACCTCAATTTTGCCCAGGTTTCTTGATATTACTCTTGACCAAATGCTGCCTTGATACCCAACGACAGACACTCCACCTCACTTACTGAGATCAGCTCAGTTGTTCTTGTTGGAGTAAAGGTTATAATACAGTCTGGAGCCAAGTGGCCTTGGCAAAACTCAAACTTTATGTGAAAGTGAACAGGGTATTGCTGTGCAAATGCCACTTGATAGCACTTCCAACAACAACGATTCATCACTTTGTTAATAATTGGGAGAGTCATAGAAATTCCTACAGAGCAGACAGAGGCCATTCAGCCCATCAAGTCTGTACTGACAGAGCATCTTAACCTTGCCCACCCTCTGCCCTATCCTTGTAACCCCACACATTTACCCTGCTAATCTCCCCCTCCCTAACCTTCACCAAGGGGCAATTTAGCATAGCCAATCCACCTAACCTGCATCTAACCTTTATTCTATGAGAGGAAACCTGACCACCCAAAAGAAACCCACACAGACACAAAGAAGGTGCAATCTCCACACAGTCACCCAAGGCTAGAAAAGAATCTGGGTCCCTGGCACTGAGGTAAAAGTGCTAATCACTGTGCCGCAGTAGACTGGGGCAGTATTTGCCCTGCGTTTTGTGGAGAGGACATACCTGGGCCATTTTCAATGTGATCAGAGTACATTCAGATGAGCTGCAACCTACAGAGCAAGAGCCGAGAAATTAAGCTGTTACTGTTTTTTCTTGACGAAGACGGGTGTGTTGGGCCAAATAGCCTCGTTTGTGTGCCACAAGTTTTAAAATACTTGCTATTTTTCTATAAAAGCTGTGAATTTGACAGTGTTGCTCACCATAGTGCCACAAATCATAGCTCAATAACCTCATGAATATCTTGTCTAATGATTTCACTCCATAACTAATGAAAGAAAGGTTTACAGAAAGATGGCAATGACGTGAATCAGAGTCAAAGTTTTAGATGAAGATAGAGGAATAAAGAGAAAAAAATTGGATAGGGAGAAATCGAGGAAACACACCAAGGGAAAATAAGAAAAAAAGGTGAAATTTAGTAGCGTTTGGTAGTTGGGCACTAGTCCTTGAAAATTTCATGAGTGAATGAAAGGGTAAATGTGTGAAACACGTTATTCTTGATCCACCAGTTCCAGAAATACTGTCCATATGATATGGGAAGGGAGTGAGGAAGTATAAAAACAAGTACTCACCTGGGGATCAGTCTCATTGTTCTCTGGAGCAGTGTACTGGTGGCTGGAGAGTGTAAACTGCGAGTGTTCTGTGTTTTTATTTAAATTACATTGCTGGGTTGTGGGTTTTTTTCCCTTTGTGCTTTCCATAGAGGGCTGTTGGGAAGGGAGTGAGGAAGTATAAAAACAAGGTCACAGTAGATAGCGGGCAGCGTCAGGAGCAGGCATTGGAGTGAGGCGGGTGCTGAGTGAGCACTGCAAGGGCTTTGGCTCACAGGGCTTAGGCGAGACAGGGTTAGGCAAGGTTAGTTACTGGTCAAGTTTTTCAAAGCGTGTCCAAAGGTCTGAGGGTAGTCAAATAAATGGCAGGGACCATGGGGAGACATGTCAGCTGTGTAAGATGCAATATGTGGGAGCTCCTGGAGACACAGCATCTCCGACGAGTCCACATCTGCACCAAATGTCTGGAGTTGCAGCGTTTGAGGGCCCGGGTTAGGCAACTGGAGTTGAGGCTGGAGGATTTATTTTTAGTGAGGGAGAATGAGGCATTAATGAATAGGAACCAGATTCAAGAGGGGATCTCAGAGCCTAGGAGGGGGGATGGGTGGATTACAGTTAGGAAGGGGAAAAAGGAGAGGAGTAATGTTCTAAAGGCTACCCCAGGGGTAGTCTCTCAAGATAGCAGGGGTAAGATAGTGGTGTACATGGACTTCAGCAAGGCGTTTGATAAGGCCCCCATGCAAGACTTCTTGCAAAGGTGAGAGGGCATGGGATCCAAGGGCCTTTGGCCTTGTGGATCCAGAACTGGCTTGCCTGCAGAAGGCAGAGAGAGGTTGTGGATGGGTCTTTTTCTGCATGGAGGTCAGTCACCAGTGGAGTGCCCCAGGGATCTGTTCTCGGACCCTTGCTGTTTGTCATTTTCATAAATGACCTAGATGAGGAAGTGGAAGGATGGGTTAGTAAGTTCGCTGATGACACGAAGGTCGGTGGTGTTGTGGATAGTCTGGAAGGATGTCAAAAGTTGCAGCAGGACATAAATAGGATGCAGGACTGGGCGGAGAAGTGGCAGATGGACTTCAACACAGATAAATGTGTAGTCGTCCATTTTGGCAGAACCAATGGGATGAACGAGTACACTATCAAGGGCAGGAGTCCTAGCTGTGTTGAAGTGCAGAAGGATCTTGGGGTCCGGGTCCACAGGACTCTTAAATCGGCCTTGCAGGTGGAGGAGGTGGTCAAGAAGGCGTATGGTGTACTGGCCTTCATTAATCGAGGGATTGAGTTTAGGAATCGGGAGGTAATGCTGCAACTTTATAAGACCCTTGTCAGGCCTCATTTGGAGTACTGTGCGCAGTTCTAGTCGCCTCACTATAGGAAGGATGTAGAAGCTATTGAAAGGGTACAGAGGAGATTTACAAGGATGTTGCCTGGACTGGGAGGCATGCCTTATGAAGTTAGGTCGAGGGAGCTGGGACTCTTTTCCCTGGAGAGACGAAGGTTGAGAGGCGACCTGATAGAAGTTTATAAAATGTTGAGAGGAATAGATAGGGTGGATTCTCAGAGGCTATTTCCCCGGGTTGAAATGGTCGCTACGAGAGGACACAGATTTAAGGTGCGGGGAGGAAAGTACAGAAGTGACGTTAGGGGTAAGTTTTTCACTCAGAGGGTGGTGAGTGAATGGAATCGGCTGCCGTCAGTGGTGGTGGAGGCGAACTCGCTGGGGTCTTTTAAAAGACTTCTGGATGAGTATATGGGGTTTTATGGGATTGGGGGTTATAGATAGGTGTTGATGTGATCGGCGCAACTCGTGGGCCGAAGGGCCTGTTTGTGCTGTAGTGTTCTATGTTCTATGAAGGGGGCTGGATGTGAGATAGTGGTGGGGGACGGGAGGGTTAGAGGAATTGATAGGCGGTCCTGTGGGCAAAAGTGGGACTCCAGGATGGTGGTCTGCCTCCTTGGAGCTGGGGTACAGGATGTGTTGGAGAGGGTACAGGGAATGTTGAAGGGCAAAGGGACCCAGGCGGATGTAATTATACTTGTAGGAGAGAAGGACGTAGGAAGGAAGAGTAGGGGGGATATACGTACGCAGTTCAGGGAGTTGGGAGCCAGGCTGAAGTTTAGGGCCTCCAGGGTGGCGATCTCTGGGCTGTTGCCAGTGCCCAGCAATAGCAGGGATAAGAATAATGAGATCCTGCAGCTGAATGTGTGGCTGAGGGATTGGTGCAGGACAGAGGGTTTTAGTTTTGTTGACCATTGAGAAGTCTTTGCAAAGGAAGGGCACTTGTATAAGAGGGATAGGGAACACTGAAATGGGAAGGGGACACATATTTTAGCTGGGAGGTTGGCTGGAGTGTTTCGGCAGGGTTTAAACTAGTATGGAGAGGGGGTGGGGAGAAGAGAGACAGCTCAGGCACTGGGAGTGAGTTGGAGGTCAGGGGAAGTCTAGTTGATAGGGAAATCCCCCAGGAGAAGGAGGATCCGAGAGGGACTGAGGGTCTTCAGTGCATCTGTTTTAATGCGAGGAGTGTGACGGGAAAGTCGGATGAGCTTAGGGCCTTGATGTTTGCGAGGAATTTAGATGTGGTGGCAGTGACAGAGACATGGTTAAAGGAGGGGCAGGACTGGCAGCTAAATATTCCAGGGTGTAAGTGTTTTAGGCGTGATAGAGGAGGGGGAGTGGCACTGTTAGTGAGGGAGCAGATCACAGCGGTGCAGAGGGAGGATAACATGGAGGGGTTGGGAATTGAGTCTCTGTGGGTGGAGTTGAGGAATAGGAAGGGGGCCATTACTATGCTAGGAGTGTACTATAGGCCGCCCGATAGCCCGCGGGCAGTGGAAGAGGGTATATGTAGGGACATTTTGGATAAGTGTAGGAAGAATAGGGTTGTTGTAGTGGGAGATTTTAATCTCCCTGGGGTGGAGTGGAAGGTGCCTAGAGCTGGGGGGGTCTGACAGGGAGGAATTCGTAAGATGTGTATTGGAAGGAGCCTTGCAACAGTATGTAGATAGCCGGACTAGAGAGGGGGCGATACTGGATTTAGTTCTGGGCAATGAGCCGGGTCAGGTGGTTGAGGTTGTGGTAGGTGAACATGTGGCTAATAGTGACCACAACTCCGTCTACTTTAGGATACAAATGGAAAAAGATGAGAGCTGTCCTAAGGGGAGGGTGCTAAATTGGGGGAAGGCTAGATACAGCCGGATTAGGCAGGAGTTTAGGGATACAGACTGGGATAGGCTGTTGGAGGGCAAGACCATGTTAGGCATGTGGGAGTCTTTCAAGGGAAAACTGCAATGGGTGCAGGAAAGGCATGTGCCGGTTAGGAGGAAGGATGGGAAAGGTAGGATTAGAGAGCCGTGGATTACTAGAGATATTGAAGACCTGGTTAGGAAGAAACGAGAGGCTTATGTCAGGTCTAAGCAGCTGGGAACGGAGAGAGCGTTGGAGGAATACAGAGAGATTTCCTCCCACACCCCAAGGATGTGCTGTTAGGCTGATTGGCAGGAATAAATTGTCCCTAAATCAGTTTCCCTCAATTTGGATGGCCATAAAACATTAGATAGGGGTCATGGGTAGAGGGTGGTGTTGAGATGGTGGCGCGGGCTCGTTGGGCCGAAGGGCCTGTTTCCCAGGCTGATTTTGTTCTTTGTTTTTTTCTTTGAGTTAGGCGATCATGACAATCAATCTCCGGTGATCAAATCTTTGGAAATCATAGATCCAAAGTCACCCCTTTCCATCTAAGAATATTGTACTTAGAATGGCAATGTCTCAAACCACAAATGTACTGAAGTAGTGATGTGAAAGTTGAGGCAGTTTTGCATCCTGACACTAACGTGAATGTGGCCGACAGAAGCTTTAAAAATTACTGAAGACAGATCAGAAATACCTCTCGGAACGATTTCCAAACTGTTGGAATGAGATGTTTCAGTTTCAATTAACCCCTCTTTGTGGTCTCCAAGTTTGTGTGTAATGTGAGGACCATAAATCCTGAATCTTCGGTGGCATTAATTACCAGTTCCAGGTGGCTGCTAATGATTTATAATCTTTTAAATCCAGAAATTTCATTATTGCCAATTAGATCAATATCGAACATGAGCAAGAAAATTTTCAGTCATTTCCAGTTGCATGACAATCCAGTAATTACTAGCCTATTAAAACCCAAGCTGAAGGATGCATTTTTGGTATCTCGCTGTGCTATGTTATTTATCGTCATGCAATGTGAGCTTAATTAAAAATGTATAGCCTTAGCTTCCAATCCTCTTCTGTATTCAGAGCCTCTGTCTCTTTCACCCAAAAGTATTTTTGTCTTGCTCCAAAGCTGATTAAGTTCAATGTTCAGAACCTGCTCACCATGGGGCTGCTTGTTCATTGTGCATGAAAAGCTGTGATCTTAAAATGGTATTTCTGAAAGGACATGGATATTTCTAGTTTTTAGATTACTGTATTTGATCAACATTAAACAAGCTCATTATCTTAATTGCACAAAGCAAAAACTGCAGTATTTCTAGTTCCAATGAAATATTTCAAGCATGTTACAAAGAAGAAAACTGTTTATTCAACTGTTATAGAATGTAGAATTCAGTCTAAAAGTGGCAGAAGTGCGCAGGGATTTCATCACCACTAAAAATTAGATTGGAACAGAGATAGGAAATATTGTAGAGATGAAAGTAAGTGACAGAAGTAGAAGTAAACAGACTTTAAAGTTTGGATTCGGATAGGGAGGTGGATGATTGGAAGCAGGGATGAGATGGACCAGGTTGAGCTCAATATTGGAAAACTCAAATGGCATTTGGAACAGGTAAGTTTGAACATGTTCGAGAGTCTTGGACAGAAAGTAAAGGAGTTTAGAGATGAAAATGGGTGATATGAGGACAAGTGACTAAATAGTTGCTCTAAAGGGATCCAAAGAGATTGGGAAGCTTGGAGGGAGAATTCAGTAACTTGCACAGTAACCACTTCTAAAATGCTGAACGATTCTCCATCCAGTGTACTGTAAAGGACATGCATGACTGAATAGGTAAGGGGAACCAAACAAGGACAGCCCCACACAGCTGGACAATGGAGGAGATGGTGTGGACAACATCCAGGCTTGGACTGCCAAGTGCCAAGTAACATTTGTGCCACACAAATGCCAGGCAATGACCATCTCCAACAAAAGGGGATCTAACCATTGTTCTTTAACGTTCAATGGCATTACCATTGCTAAATCCCTCACTATCAACATCCTGAGGGTTACCATTAACCAGAAATGGAATTGTCATATAAACATTGTGGTTAGCAGAGCAGATTAAAGGCTAGGAATCCTGCAGTAAGCAATTCACCTCCTGACTCTCCAAAGCCTGTCCTCCATCTACAAGGTGCAATTCAGGAGTGTGATGGAATACTTTCCACTTATCTGAATGAGTGCAATTCCAAAAAAACACTCAAGTAGCTTGACACCATCTAGCTGTCGACACTATGTTTTGCCCATTTGGTTGTTACTCCTTCTACAAACACTCAATCCCTCCACCACTGACAGTGGCAGTCATCTACAAAGGTGCACTGCAATAACTCGCCAAGGCTCATTAAGCAACATCTTCCAAACCATGACTTCTGCTGTTTTGAAGAACAAGAGTAGTAGATACACGACAACTCCACCACTTGAAGGTTGCCTCCAGGCCACTCACCATCCTGACTTGGAAATATATCACCGTTCCTTCGCTGTTACTAGGTCAAAATTCTGGCGGTCCCACCCTTGCAGTATTGTGTCTGTACCTACACCTTCGGGACTGCAGCAGTTCAGAAAGCAGCTCTCCACAAAAGAACATTACAGCACAGGAACAGGCCCTTCAGCCCTCCAAGCCTGCACTGACCATGTGTTCCCAACTAGACCATCGATTTGTATCCGTCTGTTTCCAGTCTGTTCATGTGGCTATCTAGACAAGTCTTAAATGATCTTAGTGTGTCTGCCTCAACCACCTTACTTGGTAGTGCATTCCAGGCCCCCAGCACCCTCTGTGTATATCCATATTGAACCTTGCCCCCTGTACCTTGAACTTGTGACCCCTTGTGTTTGTCATTTCTGACCTGGGAAAAAGCTTGCGACTGTTCACCCTATCTATGCCCTTCATAATTTTATAAACTTCTATCAGGTCGCCCCTCATCCCCTGTCTTTCCAGGGAGAACAACCCTAATTTACTCAATCTCACCTCATAGTTAATACCCTCCATACCAGGCAACATCCTGGTAAACCTTTTCTGTACTCTCGCTCAAGCCTCCACGTCCTTCTGGTAGTGTGGCGACCAGAACTGGACGCAATATTCCAAATGTGGCCTAACCAACGTTCTATATACCTGCAACATCATACACCAACTTTTATACTCTATGCCCTGTCCAATAAAGGCGAGCATGCCATTACCTTCTTCACCACCTTCTCCACCTGTGCTTTAAGGATCTATGGACTTGCACACCCAGGTCCCTCTGTGTGTCTATACTCCTGATGGTTCTGCCATTCACTGTATAATTCCCCTCTGCATTAGATCTACCAAAATGCATCACTTCACATTTATCTGGATTAAATTCCACAATTAAATTCCACGTTCTCAAGGGCAACTAGGGATGGCCAATAAATTCTGCAAACCAATGACACCCATATCCTGTAAATTAATGATTAAAAAATTAACGGTGTAAAATGCTGCACACGGGTTAAGGAAAGGAAAATTTATTACCATCTCAAAAGATACCACTTTGTATTTTTCCCTCGTGTTGTAGAACATAGAACATAGAACAGTACAGCACAAACAGGCCCTTCGGCCCACGAGTTGCACCGATCACATCAACACCTATCTATAACCCCCAATCCCATAAAACCCCATATACTCATCCAGAAGTCTTTTAAAAGACCCCAGCGAGTTCGCCTCCACCACCACTGACGGCAGCCGATTCCATTCACTCACCACCCTCTGAGTGAAAAACTTACCCCTAACATCACTTCTGTACTTGCCTCCCCGCACCTTAAATCTGTGTCCTCTCGTAGCGACCATTTCAACCCGGGGAAATAGCCTCTGAGAATCCACCCTATCCATTCCTCTCAACATTTTATAAACCTCTATCAGGTCGCCTCTCAACCTTCGTCTCTCCAGGGAAAAGAGTCCCAGCTCCCTCAACCTAACTTCATTAGGCATGCCTCCCAGTCCAGGCAACATCCTTGTAAATCTCCTCTGTACCCTTTCAATAGCTTCTACATCTTTCCTATAGTGAGGTGACCAGAACTGCGCACAGTACTCCAAATGAGGCCTGACAAGGGTCTTATAAAGGTTATGAAGGGAATAGGTAAGATAGAAGCAGGGAAGTTGTTTCCACTGGCGGGTGAAATTAGGACTAGGAAGCATAGCCTCAAAATAAGAGGAAGCAGATTTAGGACTGAGTTGAGGAGGAACTTCTTCACACAAAGGGTTGTGAATCTGTGGAATTCTCTGCCTACTGAAGTAGTTGAGGCTACCTCATTGAATAGAACATAGAACATAGAACACTACAGCACAAACAGGCCCTTCGGCCCACAAGTTGCGCCGATCACATCACCTACCAACCTACAGACCTATCTATAACCCTCAATCTCATAAAACCCCATATACTCATCCAGAAGTCTTTTAAAAGACCCCAGCGAGTTCGCCTCCACCACCACTGACAGCAGCCGATTCCATTCACTCACCACCCTCTGAGTGAAAAACTTACCCCTAACATCACTTCTGAACCTCCCTCCCCGCACCTTAAATCTGTGTCCTCTCGTAGCGACCATTTCAAACCGGGGAAATAGCCTCTGAGAATCCACCCTATCTATTCCTCTCAACATTTTATAAACCTCTATCAGGTCGCCTCTCAACCTTCGTCTCTCCAGGGAAAAGAGTCCCAGCTCCCTCAACCTATCTTCATAAGGCATGCCTCCCAGTCCAGGCAACATCCTTGTAAATCTCCTCTGTACCCTTTCAATAGCTTCTACGTCTTTCCTATAGTGAGGCGACCAGAACTGCGCACAATACTCCAAATGAGGCCTGACAAGGGTCTTATAAAGTTGCAGCATTACCTCCCGATTCCTAAACTCAATCCCTCGATTAATGAAGGCCAGTACACCATACGCCTTCTTGACCACCTCCTCCACCTGCGAGGCCGATTTAAGAGTCCTGTGGACCCGGACCCCAAGATCCTTCTGCTCCTCAACACTACTCAGACTTCTGCCCTTGATAGTGTACTCGTTCATCCCGTTGGTTCTGCCAAAATGGACGACTACACATTTATCCGCGTTGAAGTCCATCTGCCACTTCTCCGCCCAGTCCTGCATCCTATCTATGTCCTGCTGCAACTTTTGCCATCCTTCCAGATCATCCACAACACCACCGACCTTCGTGACATCAGCGAACTTACTTACCCATCCCTCCACTTCCTCATCCAGGTCATTTATGAAAATGACAAACAACAAGGGTCCCAGAACAGATCCTTGAGGCTCTGTGTAGGGTGTGTGTGTGCTGTCATATTTCTAAATCTCCAATGCTCATGAGCATGGAAATTGATCTCAAAGACCGATAGAGTGCTTTGAGGAGCCTGGCCAAAGTCCAAAAAGCTGTTTGTTCTCAGCACTGCTCTGAAGATGAATCTTCATGGAACCTATCACTCCCTCTTCCCCTTATCCCAGCAAAAGTTAACATCTTCAACCCCAAACACCAACCTATCCCTCCCCCCAACCCCAAACACCAACCTATCCCTCCCCCTCAACCCCAAACACCAACCTATCCCTCCCCCTCAACCCCAAACACCAACCTATCCCTCCCCCTCAACCCCAAACACCAACCTATCCCTCCCCCCAACCCCAAACACCAACCTATCCCTCCCCCTCAACCCCAAACACCAACCTATCCCTCCCCCTCAACCCCAAACACCAACCTATCCCTCCCCCCAACCCCAAACACCAACCTATCCCTCCCCCCAACCCCAAACACCAACCTATCCCTCCCCCTCAACCCCAAACACCAACCTATCCCTCCCCCTCAACCCCAAACACCAACCTATCCCTCCCCCTCAACCCCAAACACCAACCTATCCCTCCCCCCAACCCCAAACACCAACCTATCCCTCCCCCAACCCCAAACACCAACCTATCCCTCCCCCCAACCCCAAACACCAACCTATCCCTCCCCCTCAACCCCAAACACCAACCTATCCCTCCCCCTCAACCCCAAACACCAACCTATCCCTCCCCCTCAACCCCAAACACCAACCTATCCCTCCCCCTCAACCCCAAACACCAACCTATCCCTCCCCCTCAACCCCAAACACCAACCTATCCCTCCCCCTCAACCCCAAACACCAACCTATCCCTCCCCCTCAACCCCAAACACCAACCTATCCCTCCCCCTCAACCCCAAACACCAACCTATCCCTCCCCCCCAACCCCAAACACCAACCTATCCCTCCCCCCAACCCCAAACACCAACCTATCCCTCCCCCTCAACCCCAAACACCAACCTATCCCTCCCCCTCAACCCCAAACACCAACCTATCCCTCCCCCTCAACCCCAAACACCAACCTATCCCTCCCCCCAACCCCAAACACCAACCTATCCCTCCCCCCAACCCCAAACACCAACCTATCCCTCCCCCTCAACCCCAAACACCAACCTATCCCTCCCCCTCAACCCCAAACACCAACCTATCCCTCCCCCCAACCCCAAACACCAACCTATCCCTCCCCCTCAACCCCAAACACCAACCTATCCCTCCCCCTCAACCCCAAACACCAACCTATCCCTCCCCCTCAACCCCAAACACCAACCTATCCCTCCCCCCAACCCCAAACACCAACCTATCCCTCCCCCCAACCCCAAACACCAACCTATCCCTCCCCCCAACCCCAAACACCAACCTATCCCTCCCCCCAACCCCAAACACCAACCTATCCCTCCCCCCAACCCCAAACACCAACCTATCCCTCCCCCCAACCCCAAACACCAACCTATCCCTCCCCCTCAACCCCAAACACCAACCTATCCCTCCCCCTCAACCCCAAACACCAACCTATCCCTCCCCCTCAACCCCAAACACCAACCTATCCCTCCCCCTCAACCCCAAACACCAACCTATCCCTCCCCCCAACCCCAAACACCAACCTATCCCTCCCCCTCAACCCCAAACACCAACCTATCCCTCCCCCTCAACCCCAAACACCAACCTATCCCTCCCCCTCAACCCCAAACACCAACCTATCCCTCCCCCCTCAACCCCAAACACCAACCTATCCCTCCCCCTCAACCCCAAACCCAACCTATCCCTCCCCCTCAACCCCAAACACCAACCTATCCCTCCCCCTCTCCACCATAAGCACCAATTCAACCCTCTCCCTGTGTCCCAAATACCAAATCAACCCTCCTTACTGCTGCATTCCCCAAAATGCCGAACATCTATCAGGGTGGATAAGAATTCTTGTGCAGAATAACAAGCTTTTGATTCATGAGGAGAGAAAGTAACCCATGAGCTTCTGGTGTTAGAAGTGAGGGTGAAATTCCACCCCAAACCCTAGCCCTATAATCCCACCTACTAATCCCCCTTAACTTCTTTCGAGAAAGGACAAGAGAAAGAAAGGAAATAGGAATAGGCCAGTAAGTAAGGAGAGTGGGATAGAAGGAAATTTGGCCAATTGGATAAGTAACTGGCTGTATCATAGAAGACAGAGGGTGGTGGTGGAGGGAAAAGTTTCAGACTGGAGGCCAGTTACCAGCGGTGTACCACAGGGCTCAGTGCTGGGCCCTCTGCTATTTGTGATTTTTATCAATGACTTGGAAGAGGGGGCTGAAGGGTGGGTTAGTAAATTTACACCAAGATTGGTGGAGTAGTGGATGAGGCGGAGGGCTCTTGCAGGCTGCAAAGAGGCACTGAAAGGATGCAGAGCTGGGCCGAAAAGTGGCAGATGGACAAAGAACAAAGACAGCCCGGGAAACAGGCCCTGTTTAACCCTGATAAGTGCGATGTGATTCATTTTGGTAGGACAAACTTGAATGCAGATTACAGGGTCAACGGCAGGGTTCTGAGGAATGTGAAGGAACAGAGAGATCTTGGGGTTCATATTCACAGATTCCTGAAGGTTTCCACTCAAGTGGATAGAGCCGTGAAGAAGGCTTATAGTGTGTTAGCGTTTATTAACAGGGGGTTTGAGTTTAAGAGCCGTGGGGTTATGCTGCAACTATACCGGATGTTGGTGAGACCACATTTGGAATATTGTGTTCAGTTCTGGTCACCTCACTATAAGAAGGATGTGGAAGCATTGGAGAGAGTGCAGAGGAGATTTACCAGGATGCTGCCTGGTTTGGAGGGTAGGTCTTATGAGGAAAGGTTGAGGGAGCTGGGGCTTTTCTCTTTAGAGTGGAGGAGGATGAGAGGTGACTTAATAGAAGTTTATAAGATGATGAGGGGGATAGATAGAGTGGACGTGCAGAGACTATTTCCTCGGGTGGATGTAGCTGTTACTAGGGGGCATAACTGTAAGGTTCATGGTGGGAGATATAGGAGGGATGTCCGAGGTAGTTTCTTTACTCAGAGAGTGGTTGGGGTGTGGAATAGACTGCCTGCTGTGATAGTGGAGTCAGACACTTTAGGAACTTTCAAGCGGTTATTGGATAGGCAGATGGAGCACTCCAGAATGATAGGGAGTGGGATAGCTTGATCTTGGGTTTGGACATAGCTCAGCACAACATCGAGGGCCAAAGGGCCTGTACTGTGCTGTAATGTTCTATGTTTCTATGTAACACTAAGGGTTAATCAGCATGGCCAATCAACTTAACTGGCAAATCTTTGGAGTGGGGAGGAAGCCGGAACATCAGGAGGAACCCCACACAGACAGGGGAAAAATGTGCAAAGTGCGCACCTGAGGCCAGAACTGAACCTGGGTCCCTGATACTGGTTCAACTGAGGTCAGGCTGACTGGTCTCTAATCCCCTGTTTTCTCTTTACCTCCATTTTTAATTACTGGGGTTATGTTAGATAACCTCAATCTATAGAAACCGTTCCAGAGTCTAGAGTATCTTGGAAGATGACCACCAAATTCTAGGGCCACAAACCTACATCCTATGGGATGTAGATTATCAGGATCTGAGGATTTATCACCCTTCAATCCATCAGTTTCCCTAACACCATTTCTCTATTAATGCTGATCTTCAGTTCCTCCGTCTGATTAAACCCTGGACTTCCCAACATTTCTGGTACATTATTTGTGGCCTCCTTTGTGAAGGTAGAACCAAAGTATGTATTTAGTTGGTCAGCCATGTTTTTTTTCCCCCATTATAAATTCCCAGTTTCCGACCTTTCCCTTCACCGATCTTCTCTTCGCCACGATAGAAACTTCCATTGTCAGTTTTTAAGTTCTCTTCACGTTTACTCTCACACTCTGTTTTCCTCTTAATCAATTCCTTGATCCTCCTTTGATGAATTCTAAACTGCTCCCAATCCTCAGGTCTGTTATTTTTTCTGGCCAATTTGCATACGGAGAGGGTGATTGTGTCAGTTGGCTGTGTTGGAGATGCTCTTGGATTGGTGTCCTCAGTGTGGACACCTTGCGGTGTACCCAATGGCAGTAGGACTTGCTGTGTCAAGCCCTGGAGGATTCTCCACTTCCACTGGCATTGGGAACCTGGACTGTGGGCTGGGTGATGATGCTGGGTCTGATACCTAAAGCAGGTAATACTGGTTTTGGACAGAGTGAACACTGTCTGAGGCAGGCACACAATTTGGCTGTGGGTATGGCTGTGTACCATCACCAGCTTGTCATAGAAGTGTGTGGTCCGGATTCCAACAGTTTGACCAGGTTCTAGAGGATAGTGTGCATGTATTGCAATCGTAATACTTCTTTCCCCATCATCGCCACTCCATGAGAGTGCCACTTGTACTGCCGAAGCCCTTTTGCCACTGAAAGTCGAAGCCAATGTGGATTGTGGTCCAGGTACGCCAGGAGAACATTGTCTATGCTGATGAGGGCAGACCCTGTTTGGCACATTTCACACCTGCATATTGCCCATTCTACCAGGTCATTGGACTGTGGGTATAGGAAGCTTCTCATGATGTTCTCATGAGATGAGAAGACATGTATGTTCATGATGTCAATGGCCTGGTCAGTGGTACAAAAAACACTACAGCACAAGTACAGGCCTTCCGGCCCACCAAGCCTGTGCTGACAGTTAGACCATAAGAGCCATAAGACATTGGAGCAGAATTAGGCCATTCAGCCCATCGAGTCTACTCCATCATTCAGTCATGGCTGATATGATTCTCATCCCCAATCTCCTACCTTCTCCCTATAACTCTTGATCCTCTTATTGATCAAGAATCTATCTATCTCTGTCTTAAAGATATTCAATGACCTGGCCTGTACAGCCTTCTGCAGCAAAGAGTTCCACAGATTCCCCACTCTCTGGCTGAAGAAATTCCTCCTCATCTCTGTTTTAAAGGAATATATCTTTACTCTGAGGTTGTGTCTCCAAGTTCTAGTCTCTCCCACTAGTGGATCCAGTCCACATCCACTCTATCTGGGCCTTGCAGTATTCTGCAAGTTTGAATTCAATCCCCCCCCTCATCCATCGAGTACACACCCAGACTCCTCGACCGCTCCTCATATGACAAACCTGGGATCATTCTTGTGAATCTCAGTTGGACTCCCTCCAAGAACAGCAATCCTTCCCTAGGTATGGGGCTCAGAACTGTTCACGATATTCCAAATGGGGTCTGACCAGAGCCTTATACAGCCTCAGCAGTAAGTCTTGTATCCTAACCCTCTAGAAATGAATGCTAACATTGAATTTGCCTTCCTAATTGCCAGCTGAACCTACACATTAACCTGGACCAGGAGTCCCAACTCTCTTTGTTCTTTAGACTTCCGAAGCTTTTCCCCACTTAAAAAATAGTCTATGCTTCTATTTTTCCAATCAAAATGCATAACCTCCCTCTTTCCCACATTGTATTCCATCTGCCACTTCTTTGGCCACTCTCCTAACCTGTCCAAGTCATTCTACAGCCTCCCCACTTCCTCAACACTTCCTGCCCCTTTACATACCTTTGCGTCATCTGCAAATTTAGCAACCATGCCCTCAGTTCCATCTTCCAGATCATTAATGTATATAGTGAAAAGTTGTGGTCCCAACACTGACACCTACGGAACACCACTAGTCACTGATCGCCATCCTGAAAAGGACCCCCTTATCCCGACTCTCTGCCTTCTATCTGTCAGCCAATCTTCTTTCCATGCCAATACATTGTCTCTAACACCATTGGCTTTTAGTTTATTTAACAGCCTCTTGTAAGGCACCTTGTCAAGGGCTTTCTGGAAATCCAAATAAATCACATCCACTGACTCTTCTTTATCTAATTTCTTCTCAAAGAACTCTAACAGATTTGTCAGCTATGACCTCCCTTTATGAAGCTGTGTTGACTCAGCCCTATTCTATCATTCACTTCGAAATACTCCGCAATTTCATCCTTAAATTGAACTCCAAGATTTACCAACAACCAAGGTGAGGTTAACTGGCCTATAATTTCCCATCCTCTGCCTCCCTCTCTTCTTAATCATTAGCTTTTTCCAGTCCTCTGGGACCTTCCCTGAGTCTCATGATTCCTGAAAGATTATCACTAATGCTTACAATCTCCTCAGACAACTCCTTCAGAACCCTGGGATGTAGTCCATCCCATCTGGATGATTTATCCACCGTCAGATCTTTCAGCTTCCCTAGCGCCTTCTCCTTAGTGACGGTCACTACACTTACCGCTGAAGTTCTGATGTCACTGGTGAAGATTGATACAAAGTACCATTCAGTTCTTCTGCCATTTCTTTGTCCACATTATTACTTCTCCAGCCTCATTTTCCAGTGGTCCAATGTCCATTCTTGCCTCTCTCTTACCTTTTAACTACTGAAAAAAAACTCTTGCAATCTTCTTTTATATTACTAGCTCGCTTACGCTCATATTTCATCTTCTCCCCCTTATTGATTTTTTTATTTCTCCTCTGCTCACTTTTAAAGGCTTCCCAATCCTCCTGGCTTCCTACTATTCCTCACCTCACGGTACGCTCTTCCCTTTGCTTTTACGCTGTCTCTGACTTTCCTTGTCAGCCGTGGTTGCCTCGTCCTCCCTTTAAAATGATTCCTCTTCCTTGAAATGATTTTACGTTGCGCTCTTTGAATTATCCCCAAATGCTCCTAACCCTGTTGTTCCACAATCTTTCCTGCTAGACTCCCTTTCCAATTAAATCTGGCCAGCTCCTCCCTCACGGTCTTGTAGTTTCCTTTACTCAACTTTGGCACCGTTATATCCCATTCCAACGTCTCCCTCTCAGACTGTACGTTGAATGCTATCGTATTGTGGTCACTGTCTCCTCAGGGTTCCTTCACTTTAAGTTCTGTAATCAAGTCTGCCTAATTACACATCACCAAACCTCTAGTGGGCTTTGTCACAAACTGCTCCATCCCATAGACATTCCATAAGTTCATTATCTTGGGATCCTCTACCAACTTGATTTTCCCAGTCCACCTGCAAATTGAAATTCCCAATGATTATTGAAATATTGCCTTTTCTATCTCCTGGTTTATTTTCTGTCTGACGTCCTCACAACTACTAGGGGGGCCTGTATATAACTCTCACCATGTACATTATGTCTTTGTGATTTCTCAATTGTATCCACACAGGTTCTACTCCATCCAACCCGATATCACTTCTTGTTAATGATTTCATTTTCTTTCTTACCATCAAGGCAACCCCGCCTCCTCTGCCTGTCCTTTCAATATGACACTTCTCCTTGGATATTCAGATCCTGCCTTTGATTCCCTTGCAGCCACATCTCCAGGATGCCAACAACATCGGAGATGAGGAGACTTTCTTCATCCAAAGGGTGTGGAAGTAGCTGATACCAAAACACTGAATGTACTCAAGAGGCAGCTGGATAGAGCACTTGGGGCAAATGGGATGAAAGGTTATGGGGAGAAAGCAGGGTTAGGCGATTGAGTTGGACGATCAGCCATGATTGTAATGACTGGCAGAGCAGGCTTGAAGGGCCAAATGGCCTCCACCTGCTCCTATCTTCTATGTTTCCATGGACCCTCCAATCACAATGTGTGGTTCAGTTGGAAGGATCTGGAAACAGCTTCCCAAAGGTACAGTTCTTTAACATGTGAGTAGACAATGTTCAGGTGTAGCATCGTGCTCAGGCAGGTACAGCGTGAAGAGGCTTTTCTAGAATAGTGATGAGAGGCTGATGATGAGTTTCAACACTTACAAAAATAAGAGAATTTATGAGATTTCTTGACAAGCAAAGATGAGGGCGAAAATCTCTGTCTTGATTTGGGCATAAGGAGTCTCAGGGTTAGTGAGGGCCTTAGATGCGTGGCTATCGGTCTGCCAAGCTGGCAGCCATCTGCTGATAGGAGATCAGGGGCTTGAATGGTGAAATATTGTGGCATTGGGAGAGCTGAGAGTGCCTCTTTGAGTCTGCTGAACACAGTTTTGTGCTGCTTTTGCCAACACAATTCGATACCATGGATGGACGGAGCTGACGAAGAATTCTGGTGACCTCAATGTAACAGGAATGAATTTAGAAAGATAATTTGTCAAACCAATGAGGTGCTGCAAAGTCCATCTGTCGTACAGCCGCTGCCTTATCTGCATCAGGCTTTATACAAGTGACTCACACAGGGAATCTGATTCACCCTGAATCTGCATTTAGCAGGGTTGAGCTTTAACTGTACAATCCTGATTCTGTCAAGGATGAGGTGAAGATTAGCATTGTGCTCTTGTAAAGGACAACCCCAGATTACAAAGTAAGTGAAAATGATTTCACAGAGTTGATGTACAAGGAGTTGCACCATTGGAAAATCTCACTGCCTGTGGTGATCCCATAGGGAATACAGAGGAAATGGTGTCTGTCGTCAGTGACATGAACGTGATCAATCTCACGGATTTGTCATCCAGCAGGATTTGCCGTATTTTGCATCCAGGATGTTGATCACTTTGGCATTGGGCATGTCTGCCATTACCTGTTCCATCGTCTTCATGGGGCGATGAGGTTTGAGCAGCTCCTAGTTCAAGTTCACTGAGTCAATATATATCCTGACCGTGTTGTCTTTCTTTACCGCAGCCAGCATTGCTGAAACCCATTCTGTGGCCTCGCCAATGGGGGCTATGACAGTCGATGTTGGCACATGGTGCAGATCATTAACAACTTTCTGCTTTGTTGCGAGGGGAACTCCTCTTGGAGCACAGACTGTAGGTGGTACCAGGTCATCTACAGCTAGCTTCCCAATAATGTTGTAGTTGAAGAGATCTTTATAATCTACCAGCTCAGGGGCCTGGTGTTGCAAAGTGCGTTCGTCTGGACCAAGGTGTGTTAACCCCGGTGTGATACTGCCTGATGATCCAGCAGTGGCTTTATGTTCTAGTCAACAATATGAAACTGGAGCCTGTCCTGTGTGGAGTGAAGAGTGGCCACACTGTCCATGTCGATAGTTTGTCTGTCATACGCCATGAGATCCACCTGGGTGTTAAGATTTGGTGCTGCATCTGGGTCTAGTTCCTGTGGCATTTGCCTGGGTGGTACACTTCTCTGGCCTTTCAGCTAAGATCAAGTGCAGTATCAACATGCTGTGCTTGGTTGAAGTCATAAGGTTACACTGAGGCTTCAATTGAAGCAATTTTTAAAAGCAGCATCTCGCCTTTTGGCTAAGATGCAAATGAGATCAAGCCTTGGAGGAGGTGCAATGCCTACTCCAATCAGCTAGGATCACGTAGATCAAGCCCAAGACACGAGGTGAGAGCCCTGTCTCATCAGCTTGGATCGGGAATGTCTCACTTGCTGAGAGTCTGAATTGGACTCGATTGGATTGAATTGGATTTTGTACACGGTACTTCACACCAGTGTCAATCTTTACTTTTAGTTTTCTGTTGCTGTGGGCAATGTTTAACGTGGCGAAAATCTCATGTCCTTCATAATGGTGTCAACATTCTCATTATAGACTGTTGTTGGAGTCTCAGTGCCTTGGTTGCTCTGAACTTCTATTAATTTAGCCTGCTGATGCTCTGGAGCAGGGTTGAGCTGCGATGTGGCCGGTGATAGGGGCAGGGTTTGGATCCACAGCATTTTGCAAAGTGGTTCCACTTGTCACACTTGTCACAGCATTTACCAAATACCAGACTTGCTGCTGTGTTGTGAGGATGATGGCTAGCACGGTGGCTCAGGACACACCCTATACTCCAAAAACCTCTATTTCCCACTTTGCTGTTTGTTTCTGGCTGCTCGTTCAGGGCAGAGGTGCTGGTGGCTGATTCCAGTGTTGGATCTTTCTCATGTAGGACCTGCTTGTGAACCACATCCCAATGGATCCCACACACAATGCAATCTCTCACAGCATCATCACCGAGGGCACCAAATGCACATTTCTTTGCTTTTTTTTAAGAGTCACTGTACAAGGCTGAATAGAATCATTAGATTTTTGATTGGTTGCATTAATGCTATGCCTATACAATATAATTTTATTTGTGGCGTGCATCAGTCCTCGAACTCCCATAGCAACATTTTGGGATCCTCCTTCTCTTCTGCCACTTGAGAAGCAAGACTACATTGAAGAGAGTTTATGCCTGTACTTTCTTTGGTTTGTCTGATAGGTTGGCACCACACTGGATATATTTTTCTAATTTTTGTCCAGTTGTCCATGATGTTTGTCAAAGACGAGCGAGTCGTGTGGTGAACATTTTGCCAACTCCTGACACCATGTGGGAATATTGGTGATTATCACCAGTGACCAGGCACAGCAACAACCAAACTTTATTAATAAAACGGAGCAGCTTTTACACGCTGTGTGTCTGCCTTGGACAAACACAGTGAGAAATCTCACAACAACAGGCTAAAGTCCAACAGGTTTATTTGGTAGCAAAAACCACGAGCTTTCGGAGCACTGCTCCTTCGTCAGGTGAGTCACCTGATGAAGAGGCAACAAGTGCTCCGAAAGCTTGTGACGTTTACTGCCAAATAAACCTGTTGGACTTTAGCCTGTTGTTGTGAGACCTCTTACTGTGTTTACCCCAGCCCAACCCTGGCATCTCCACATGTGTCTGTCTGGGCCCAGGGGATCCTCCTGTGCTGCATCATCCCGACCTCGACAGGACTGGCAAGGGTAGGAAAAAGAACAAAAGGAAAACCCTGTAGTAGGGCGGAAGGCCACGGAGATTAAAGAACAATCGTTTGGTGGAGCAGGGTCAAAGGGAGCAGCAATGGAAGAAGCAAAAGGATAGAGGTTGTGTCCGGAGGGAGTGTGAATGGCAGAGTGATAACTGGGTGAGGCCAGAGTGAGTGTGAAAGGTGGAACAATGGACAGTTGTCACACAAAAGCTAAAGAAAAATGAGTTAAAACCATGAACTCCAAATAAAAGGAAACGGGTGGGGCTGAGGTTCTATCAAGTGCTGAACTTTGAAGGTTGTGCGGAGCTGAACCAGAAATTAGTTTCTGGGTTGAATCTTCCACATCTATCATCATCGGATCAACATTCAGACACCCTTTGCTTTGCTGAGACTGGAACGAGATATTTTCACCCAGGTTTCTGAGCTGTACCTGCTGAACAAAGTCTGACATTCCAGTCATTATAATTCATGGGACAGCAGTGGGGCGAGTGAAGCAACACCCCCTCATTACAGCACTAGCTCGTGTGGGGGGGGGGGGAATCAGAGAGGCGGGACAGACAGCGGTGGGAGATTAGGGATGTCAAGTGTAAAGGTCATGGGGATGTGGGGGGGGGTGGCGGGTGGGGGGTGGAGGCGGGGGGGTGGTGGGGTGTGTGCAATCCCTCAATACACCCAGTCGGTTCCTCTGGAATGGCTGAGAATGAGCCATTGCAAACCAATAGAGCTGAAAAAGAGGAAAATGAAACTCCATCAGAGTTCGGAGGCTGGTGGGGGTGCAGGGGGTGCGGGGGCACTGCCACCCTGCCTGAGATCAGTGAGAGGGAGAAGGGGAGGGGGGGGACGCTGCCACTCTGCCTGAGTTTGGTGAGTTTGGGGAGGGGGGTGAGAGGGATGGGGCAGGTTTTGTACAGAGTATTGTTGGCCACGGTGAGAGGGATTTCCCAATTCAGGAAGAAAGGAGAAATATCAGAAATGCTCGTATGAAGGACGCAGTATCCAGTGAAAGAGAGACGGAAAACCCAGGAGAATAGAATAAAAACCTTCCAGGAGTCAGTATGGGAGAAAGTGGAGTTGAGATAGCTGTGGGAGTCAGAGAATATTTATTGATGGCTGATCACCAGGAATAGAGACAGAGAAGCCAATGGGGAAGGTGGATCATGTGAAGGACGGGCTGGGAAAGATGGCCCACTGTAGGGATTCTGTCAGGATCAGGGAAGGATGGAAATTGGGACACAGGTGGCGAGATTTTCCAGTTCAGGGTGAGAACAGATAATGACACCAATCCGGTCATTGATATTCTCGATAAAGAGATGAGGATGGAGCCCAGAGTCAGACCGGAGCGAAGAATATTCCACACATCTCACAGACAGACAGGCAGAGGTGGAAAGGGGAGGAGTGAGTAAAAGTACAAACTACTCCATGGAGGCAGGGAGTGGAGTTAAAGGAAGTCACCCGGAAGGTTGAGAAAGAGGCAGAGAGACCGGAGAACATCAAACTGAGTCTCAGTACAAGACAACACGAAGATCCCATCTGTACACCATGGAATGATGGTGATAATTTTGAGAAGATATTGGGGTATTAGAAGAGGAGGTCTGAGGGGTTATGGGGAGAGAACGCGGGAGCGGGATTAATTATCTCTCTCTCAGAGAGATGGAAGAGGCATGAAGCACAGATGCCTCACCAATCAGAAACCAGAGAATGAAGTGCAAAAACAACTTTGAATGTGTTGAAATTCAGTGTGAGTCTCAATAAACGCTGCTCTCTCCTGTTTACAGTGAGTATTGTGTGTATCTCAGTGAACACTGCTCTCTCCTGTTTACAGTGAGTATTGTGTGTATCTCAGTGAACACTGCTCTCTCCTGTTTACAGTGTGAATATTGTGTGTATCTCAGTGAACACTGCTCTCTCCTGTTTACAGTGAGTATTGTGTGTATCTCAGTGAACACTGCTCTCTCCTGTTTACAGTGTGAGTATTGTGTGTATCTCAGTGAACACTGCTCTCTCCTGTTTACAGTGAGTATTGTGTGTATCTCAGTGAACACTGCTCTCTCCTGTTTACAGTGAGTATTGTGTGTATCTCAGTAAACGCTGCCCTCTCCTGTTTACAGTGTGAGTATTGTGTGTATCTCAGTAAACGCTGCTCTCTCCTGTTTACAGTGAGTATTGTGTGTATCTCAGTGAACACTGCTCTCTCCTGTTTACAGTGAGTATTGTGTGTATCTCAGTGAACACTGCTCTCTCCTGTTTACAGTGAGTATTGTGTGTATCTCAGTGAACACTGCTCTCTCCTGTTTACAGTGTGAGTATTGTGTGTATCTCAGTGAACACTGCTCTCTCCTGTTTACAGTGAGTATTGTGTGTATCTCAGTGAACACTGCTCTCTCCTGTTTACAGTGTGAGTATTGTGCGTATCTCAGTGAACACTGCTCTCTCCTGTTTACAGTGAGTATTGTGTGTATCTCAGTGAACACTGCTCTCTCCTGTTTACAGTGAGTATTAATAGAACATAGAACATAGAACATTACAGCGCGGAACAGGCCCTTCGGCCCACAATGTTGCGCCGACCAGTCTTATTTTTAAAAAAAAACATTGACCCACTAATCTAAACCAATCCCTTTTCGTCCATAAACCTATCCACCAATCTCTTAAACGCCCCCAAACTAGGCGCATTTACAACTGCAGCAGGCAGGGCATTCCAGTCCCTCACCACCCTCTGGGTAAAGAACCTACCCCTGACATCCGTCCTATAATTACCCCCCCTTAATTTAAAGCCATGCCCCCTCGTGCTAGCTTTCTCCATCCGAGGAAACAGGCTATCACCATCCACCCTATCTAAACCTCTAATCATCTTATATGTTTCTATAAGATCCCCTCTTAGCCGCCTTCTTTCCAGTGAAAACAACCCCAAATCCCTCAGTCTCTCCTCATAGGACCTCCCCTGCATACCAGGCAACATCCTGGTAAACCTCCTCTGCACCCTCTCCAAAGCCTCCACATCCTTCCTGTAATGTGGGGACCAGAACTGCACACAATACTCCAAGTGCGGCCGCACCAGAGTTGTGTATAGTTGCAACATGACGCTGCAACTCCTAAATTCAATCCCCCTACCAATAAACGCCAAGACACCGTACGCCTTCTTAACAACCTTATCTACTTGATTCCCAACTTTCAGGGATCTATGTACACATACACCTAGATCCCTCTGCTCCTCCACTCTATTCAAAGTCCTCCCGTTAACCCTATACTCAACACATCTGTTATTCCTACCGAAATGGATTACCTCACACTTCTCCGCATTAAACTCCACCCGCCACCTCGCGGCCCAGCTCTGCAACCTGTCCAAGTCACCCTGCAAACTTCGACACCCTTCCTCACAATCTACCACACCTCCAACTTTGGTGTCATCAGCAAACTTACTAATCCACCCAACTATACCCTCATCCAGATCATTAATAAAGATTACAAACAGCAGTGGCCCCAAAACAGATCCCTGAGGCACACCACTCGTAACCGAACTCCATGATGAATAATTACCATCAACCACCACCCTCTGTCTCCTATCTGCTAACCAATTCCTGATCCAAGTACCTAAATTACCACCAATCCCATACATCTGCATTTTCTGCAGAAGCATACCATGGTGAACCTTATCAAACGCCTTACTAAAATCCATATATACCACGTCTACTGCCTTACCCCTATCCACCTCTTTGGTCACCTTCTCAAAGAACTCAATAAGGTTAGTAAGGCACGACCTTCCCGCTACAAAACCATGCTGACTGTCTCTAATCAATTCATTACTCTCCAAATAACTATAAATCCTATCCCTAATAATTCTTTCTAAAACCTTGCCCACTACAGAAGTAAGACTCACTGGTCTATAATTCCCAGGGAAGTCTCTGTTCCCCTTCTTATACAATGGGACAACATTCGCTGTCCTCCAATCTTCCGGTACTATACCAGAGACCAACGACGACCTGAAGATCAGAGCCAGTGGCTCTGCAATCACCTCTCTTGCCTCCCATAGAATCCTAGGGTAAATCCCGTCTGGACCAGGGGACTTATCTATTTTCAACCCTTCTAGAATATCCAACACATCCTCTGTATCAACTGCAATACTTTCTATTTTACACCCCTTCACCCCAGTGACCTCCTCAGCTACATTCATATCGTCCTGCGTGAACACCGAAGAGAAATAATGGTTCAATGCCTCTCCAATCTCTTCCGGTTCCACACACAACTTCCCCCTACTGTCTGTAACTGGCCCTAATCTTGCCCTAACCAACCTTCTGTTCTTGACATACCTATAGAACGCCTTAGGATTCTCCTTAATCCTATCAGCCAAAGTCATCTCATGCCCTCTTCTAGCCCTTCTTAACTCCCTCTTCAACTCCCTCCTAGCCAATCTAAAGCTTTCTACTGCACTACCCGAGCCCTCAAGCCTCATCCGAACATAAGCCTCCTTCTTCTTCCTAACCAACAAATCAACTTTTTTTGTGCACCACGGTTCCCTAGCCCTACCAATTCCTCCTTGCCTGACAGGGACATACCTATCACAGACCCGCAGTAGCTGCTCCTTGAAAAAACTCCACATTTCAGACGTTCCTTGTCCCTGTAATCTCCTAGTCCAACCAATGCTTCCTAATTCTCTCCTAATGGCCTCATAATTACCCTTCCCCCAGCTAAAACTACTGACCCGAGGTTCATGCCTATCCCTTTCCATCACTAAGGTGAACGTAACCGAATTGTGGTCACTATCACCAAAATGCACACCAACTTCCAAGTCTAGCACCTGGTCTGGCTCATTTCCCAGCACCAAGTCCAATATAGCCTCACCTCTAGTTGGCCTATCTACATATTGAGTCAAAAAACCTTCCTGCACACTTTGAACAAAAACTGACCCCTCTAACGAGCTAGAGCTATAGCAATTCCAATCAATGTTAGTAAAGTTAAAGTCCCCCATAACAAATAACTAAATAGCCACCATTGACTAGCATACAACATCTCCCACAACCTGACTTACCCCGCCCCCCGATTCATCTCAACTACACCACACCAGTCCGACTATCTCTGCCCACTACCCCATTTAACAAAGCTTATCAAACCTCCCAAGAACCCAATCTCTCCTGACCTGATAAGCCTCTGAGTTAACCTCATTCTTCTTCTGGGACTATACTGTGCTCTGGGGTTGCTGCGCTGAAGATCCTGAGGGGAATATGCAGCAGTTTCAGGTTCGAATCATGTTCATGAACGGCTACAGCCACTGCTTGGAGGTTTCAGACCAAATTATGTATTAAAATACCAAGAAACACTAAAAATGAAATAAATTTGAATCCAGGTCCAGAATTCTCAGTGAGTGGTTTGTACTGAGAGTGGAGTTGGGAGTCTCACTGCACAGACTGGATATCAGAGACAGAAAAATAAATGGAATTCCCAGTGTTTTAAATAATACAATTAAAAATAATAATGTACAGTATGAGACATTGTAAAAGCACAACTTGCATTGCTATAGAATGAGGAAATACTCAATGCTGAAAATGAAACATCAATAGAATATAATGAAAATGCTCAGTTGGTTAGGTAAATATTTGTGAAGGAAGAAACAAGGTTAAAGTTTGAGCTTTCATTGGAACTGGGAAATGTCAGGTTTGAAGTGGCAACGGTGGGTGGCTGGGGAAGAAACAAAGGAAGGACAAACTGGAATTACTAGAGTGATTAAATGACAAAGTGATGATGGGACAAGTCAAAATCACAGGATTCCCAGAGGAGCTCGGGAGGGACATGGGATGATCAGTGGTTTGGGAATACAGTTTGTGGTGTTGTTGAAGATAATGGCTATGATTTTACCAGATTTTTATTATCTCTCCTGTTTACAGTGAGTATTGTGTGTATCTCAGTGAACACTGCTCTCTCCTGTTTACAGTGTGAGTATTGTGTGTATCTCAGTGAACACTGCTCTCTCCTGTTTACAGTGAGTATTGTGTGTATCTCAGTGAACACTGCTCTCTCCTGTTTACAGTGTGAGTATTGTGTGTATCTCAGTGAACACTGCTCTCTCCTGTTTACAGTGTGAGTATTGTGTGTATCTCAGTGAACACTGCTCTCTCCTGTTTACAGTGAGTATTGTGTGTATCTCAGTGAACACTGCTCTCTCCTGTTTACAGTGTGAGTATTGTGTGTATCTCAGTGAACACTGCTCTCTCCTGTTTACAGTGAGTATTGTGTGTATCTCAGTGAACACTGCTCTCTCCTGTTTACAGTGTGAGTATTGTGTGTATCTCAGTGAACTCTGCTCTCTCCTGTTTACAGTGTGAGTATTGTGTGTATCTCAGTGAACACTGCTCTCTCCTGTTTACAGTGAGTATTGTGTGTATCTGAGTGAACACTGCTCTCTCCTGTTTACAGTGTGAGTATTGTGTGTATCTCAGTGAACACTGCTCTCTCCTGTTTACAGTGAGTATTGTGTGTATCTGAGTGAACACTGCTCTCTCCTGTTCAGAGTGGGTATTGTTCATATCTCTGTCTTATTTACAGTGTGTGTATTGTGTGTATCTCAGTGAACACTGCTCTCTCCTGTTTACAGTGAGTATTGTGTGTATCTCAGTGAACACTGCTCTCTCCTGTTTACAGTGAGTACTGTGTGTATCTCAGTGAACACTGCTCTCTCCTGTTTACAGTGAGTACTGTGTGTATCTCAGTGAACTCTGCTCTCTCCTGTTTACAGTGAGTACTGTGTGTATCTCAGTGAACGCTGCTCTCTCCTGTTTACAGTGAGTACTGTGTGTATCTCAGTGAACTCTGCTCTCTCCTGTTTAATATAGAACATAGAACATAGAACATTACAGCGCAGAACAGGCCCTTCGGCCCACGATGTTGCGCCGACCAGTTACAAAAACAATGACCCACTAGCCTATACCAATCCCTTTTCGTCCATAAACCTATCCAGAGATCTCTTAAACGCCCCCAAACTAGACACATTTACAACTGCAGCAGGCAGGGCATTCCAATCCCTCACCACCCGCTGGGTAAAGAACCTACCCCTGACATCCGTCCTGTAGCTACCCCCCCTTAATTTAAAGCCATGCCCCCTCGTGCTAGCTTTCTCCATCCGAGGAAAAAGGCTATCACTATCCACCCTATCTAAACCTCTAATCATCTTATATGTTTCAATAAGATCCCCTCTTAGCCGCCTTCTTTCCAACGAAAACAACCCTAGATCCCTCAGTCTCTCCTCATAGGACCTCCCCACCATACCAGGCAACATCCTAGTAAACCTCCTCTGCACCCTCTCCAACGCCTCCACATCCTTCTTGTAATGCGGGGACCAGAACTGCACACAGTACTCCAAGTGCGGCCGCACTAGAGTAGTGTACAGTTGCAACATTACACTGCGACTCCTAAATTCAATCCCCCTACCAATAAACGCCAAGACACCGTACGCCTTCTTGACAACTTTATCTACTTGATTCCCAACTTTCAGGGATCTATGTACACACACACCTAGATCCCTCTGTTCATCCACACTATTCAAAGTCCTCCCGTTAGCCCTATACTCGACACATCTGTTGCTCCTACCAAAGTGAATTACCTCACACTTCTCCGCATTAAATTCCATCCGCCACCTCTCGGCCCAGCTCTGCAACCTATCTAAGTCTCCCTGCAGACTATGACACCCTTCCTCACAATCTACCACACCTCCAACTTTGGTGTCATCAGCAAATTTACTAATCCACCCAACTATACCCTCATCCAGATCATTAATAAAAATTACAAACAACAGTGGCCCCAAAACAGATCCCTGAGGCACACCACTCGTAACTGCACTCCATGATGAATATTTACCATCCACCACCACCCTCTGTCTCCTATCTGATAGCCAATTCCTGATCCAACTTCCTAGATTACCCACAATCCCATACATCTGCATTTTCTGCAGAAGCCTACCATGGTGAACCTTATCGAACGCCTTACTAAAATCCATGTATACCACGTCAACTGCCTTACCCCCATTAATTAATTAATTAATTAATTACAGTGAGTATTGTGTGTATCTCAGTGAACACTGCTCTCTCCTGTTTACAGTGAGTATTGTGTGTATCTCAGTGAACTCTGCTCTCTCCTGTTTACAGTGAGTATTGTGTGTATCTCAGTGAACACTGCTCTCTCCTGTTTACAGTGAGTATTGTGTGTATCTCAGTGAACACTGCTCTCTCCTGTTTACAGTGAGTATTGTGTGTATCTCAGTGAACACTGCTCTCTCCTGTTTACAGTGAGTATTGTGTGTATCTCAGTGAACACTGCTCTCTCCTGTTTACAGTGAGTATTGTGTGTATCTCAGTGAACACTGCTCTCTCCTGTTTACAGTGAGTATTGTGTGTATCTCAGTGAACACTGCTCTCTCCTGTTTACAGTGAGTATTGTGTGTATCTCAATAAAATCTGCTGTCCCCTGTTTTCCAATATGAGTATTGTGTGTATCTCAGTGAACTCTGCTCTCTCCTGTTTACAGTGTGAGTATTGTGTGTATCTCAGTGAACACTGCTCTCTCCTGTTTACAGTGAGTATTGTGTGTATCTCAGTGAACACTGCTCTCTCCTGTTTACAGTGAGTATTTTGTGTATCTCAATAAAATCTGCTGTCCCCTGTTTTCCAATATGAGTATTGTGTGTATCTCAGTGAACTCTGCTCTCTCCTGTTTACAGTGAGTATTGTGTGTATCTCAGTGAACTCTGCTCTCTCCTGTTTACAGTGTGAGTATTGTGCGTATCTCAGTGATCACTGCTCTCTCCTTTTGTGCCAGTCTTGAAGACTGATGGCATGGTGAGAAACTGTGGGGACTGGATGACTTATCCTGGATGACTTATGTAGTCTCTCACTATCAATGATGTGGCCAATCAAACCTTTAAAGAATTTGTATTTCCTTGTCTTTACTTGTTGGCCATGTTCCTGCAAACTTCTGAGAGTTTAGTCAAGGTTCTTCAAATGTTCATTCTCGGTAGAGCCCAACACCAAAATATCGTCCTAGTGACATTTCGCCCCAGGGAACCCACCTCGAATTTGGTCCATTGTCCTTTCGATAAAGGCTGGTGTCGATGTGATACCAAAATGATGAGCCTTACAATGGAGAAAGCTCCCAATGGGTTATAATGGTCAGAGTGATAACGACTCTTCTGCAACTCCCATTTGAAGATAGGCTCGAGATATATTCATTTTCATAAATTTCTTCCCTCCTGCTGATCCACTAAATAATTCCTCAATCGGAGGATATGGATACTGTTCTTTACACAGTGCTGTGTTTACAGTTACCCTGAAGTCCCCACAGTTTCTCACCATGCCATCAGTCTTCAAGACTGGCACAACTGGGGTCACCCATTCATTGGTCACGACTGTTTCGAGTGCCCCTATGCTCAACAGACATTTTAATTCAGCCTCTACCTCTGACCTCATCAAGTATAGCACTGGACGTGCTTCTGAAAGTTGAATCTTTATCTCACCTATTGTCCCTTTGAATCCATCCTGATATCTCTCTAGAACTTTCTGTAACCTTACAAAGAACAACACCACACAGCACGGGAAACAGGCCCTTTGGCCCAAAGAGCCCACGCTGCCATTTTAACATTGTGAGTGTCCTCCTCTACCCATGACCTTTATCTACACCTATTGGGGAAGATTGAGGGGAGACTAATTTAGGGACAATTTGTTACACCAATCAGCCTAAGAGCACGTTTTTGGGATGTGGGAGGAAACCGGAGCACCCGGAGAAAACCCACGCAAGCACAGGGAGAATGCGCAAACTCCCACAGACACCGGCCCAAATCCATGTGTCTGCACAGCAAACAGTGATAGTCACTGAGCTGTCGTGTTACCCGTTGTTGGTCCAGTTTAAGCGTACACTAACGACGTGAAGCACTAGGCAACTCTCGAAGCAACAAGAGCAGCCCTCGCACGACCCACCGCGTGTATGCCCCTCGTTGGACAACAAGGCAGACCGATCACCTGTGAAGTAAAAGAAAAGACATCAATAAACATGCACAACTTAGACAGACATTTATGGAATCCCCAGAAGCTCAGAAATAAAGCAAGTGAGTCATGAATATTTTGGAAGGTCCATAGGAATCAATTGATTCCCAGGGACGTCCCAAAGCTCTTGATCTTTATTTAGAAAAGTCTCCTGTATCCCTCCATCTCTAGTCTGCTCATGTGCCTATCGAAGTAAGCCTTAAACAACTCTAGCGTGCCTGCCTCCACCACCTTGCTTGGCAGTGCATTCCAGGCCCCCACAACCCTCTGTGTGAAAAACCTCCCTCTAACATCCGAGTTATACCTTGCCCCCGCCACCCCCCCCCTCAGCCCATGGCCCCTCGTAATTTTTGCATCCAACCTAGGAAAAAGCTTACCACTGTTCACTTTATCTATACCCTTCATAACCTTATACACCTCTATTAGATCTCCCCTCATTCTCCGCCTTTCTAAGGAGAACAGCCCCAATCTCTCCTCATAACCCAGTCCTTCCGTACCAGGCAGCATCCTGGTAAACCTCCTCTGCACTCTCTCCAGGGTCTCCACGTCCTTCCGGTAGTAAGGCAACCAGAACTGGACGCAGTACTCCAAATACGGGCGAACCAGTGTTCTGTACAACTGCAACATCAGATGCCAGCTTTTATACTCTATACCCCTTCCTATAAAGGAAAGCACACCATAGGCTTTCTTCATCACCTTCTCCACCTGTACTGCCACTTTCAAGGACTTGTGCACTTGCACCCCCAGGTCCCTCTGCATTTCTATACTCTTAATAGGCCTACCATTTATGGTGTAACCCCCCCTACATTATTTCTTCCGAAATGCATCACCTCACATTTATCTGGATTAAATTCCATCTGCCATTTCCCAATATACCAGCCTATCTGCATCCTGCTGTATTGCCTGACACTGCTCCTCACTATCAGCAAGTCCAGCCATCTTCATATCATCTGCAAACTTGCTGATCACACCACGTACTCCCTCTTCCAAGTTATTTATGTATATTACAAATAGCAAAGGTCCCAGTACCGAGCCCTGCGGCACACCACTAGTGACAGACCTCCAGCTAGAAAAAGACCCCTCCACTACTAATCTCTGTCTCCGCTTAGCAAGCCAGTTATCGATCCATCTAGATACCTGTCCTTGTATTCCATGAGCCTTAACCTTTTCAACCAATCTACCATGAGGGAGTTTGTCAAACGCCTTACTGAAATCCATATAGACGACATCAATGGCTCGTCCTTCATTGACCGTTTTTGTTACCTCCTCAAAAAATTCTACCAGATTCATAAGGCACGACATCCCCTTAACAAAGCCATGCTGCGTATCCCTAATCAGATTGCAACGCTCTAAATGCGTATACATCCTAACTCTAAGAATCCTCTCCAACAACTTCTCTACCACCGACGTCAAACTCACCAGCGTATAATTACCAGGGTTATCCCTACTACCCTTTAAACAACGGTACCACGTTCACTATCCTCCAGTCCTCTGGGACCTCACCTGTGTCCAAAGAAGAGACAAAGATTTGCATCAGAGGCCCAGCAATTTCATCTCTTGCCTCCCTAAGCAGCCTGGGATAAATGCCATCAGGCCCAGGAGATTTATCAGCTTTAATACTACCTAAAAATCCTAACACTTCCTCGCAATAGAAATTTCTTCTAACGGGTCTACAATGCCCTCCAAACAGGCCCTCTCCTTTGTGAATACTAACGCAAAGTATTCATTCAGGATCTCCCCCATTCCCTTGGATTCTAGGCATAGTTCCCCTCCTCCGTCCCTAAGAGGACCGATTTTTCCTCTAACCACCCTTTTATTCCTGACATAGGAGTAAAATGCTTTTGGATTTTCCCTGCCTCGCTAAATATTTTTAAGACGCGGGTTGATGGGTTTTTGATAAGAGAGGGGATTAAGGGTTATGGGGAGAGGGCGGGAAAGTGGAACTGAGCCACGACAGATCAGCCATGATCTTATTGAATGGCGGGGCAGGCTCGAAGGGCTAGATGGCCTACTCCTGCTCCTATTTCTTATGTTCTTATGTTATGTTCTTATGTTCTTAATCCTATCTGCCAAGACCATCTCATGCCTCCTTTTCGCCCTTCTAACTCCCTGTTTAAGCTCTGCCTACTCTCTCTATATTCCTCCAATGCTCTCTCTGTTCCCAGTTGCTTAGACCTAACATACGCCTCTCTTTTCCTCCTGACCAAGTCCTCAATCTCCCTAGTTATCCACGGCTCCCTCATCCTACCTTTCCCATCCCCCCTCTTAACCAGCACATGTCTTTGCTGTAACCTTTTCAGCTGTCCCTTAAAAGAGTCCCACATGACAAATGTGGACTTACCCTCAAACAACCTCTCCCAGTCAGTATCTATAAGCTCCTGCCTAATCCGGCTGTATCTAGCCTTCCCCCAATTTAGCACCCTCCCCTTCGGACAGCACTCATCTTTTTCCATTAGTATCCTGAAGTAGACTGAATTGTGGTCACTATTACCATATGTTCCCCTACTGCAACCTCGATCACCTGACCAGGCTCATTACCCAGAACTAAATCCAGTACAGCCCCCTCTCTAGTCGGGCTATCTACATACTGCTCCAAGGACCCTTCCAGTACACATTTTACAAATTCCTCCCTGTCCGGACCCCCAGCTCTAGGCACCTTCCAATCCACCCCAGGGAGATTAAAGTCTCCTGCTACAACAACCCTATTTTTTCTACACCTCTCCAGAATTTCTTTACATATCCTTTCTTCCACTTCCTGCGGGCTATTGGGTGACCTATAATATACCCCTAGCATAGTGATTGCTCCCTTCCTATTCCTGAACTCCACTCACAGCGACTCATTTCCTGACTCCTCTAAATTATCCTCCCTCTGCACCGCTGTGATCTGCTCCCTCACTAACAGCGCCACTCCCCCTCCTCTTTCTGACCCTCCTCTGTCACGCCTGAAACACTTGTACCCAGGAATATTTAGCTGCCAGTCCTGCCCTTCTTTTAACCACGTCTCTGTCACTGCCACCACATTTAAATTCATCGTGAACATTAAGGCCTTAAGTTCATCCGTTTTACCCATTACGCTCCTCGCGTCAAAACAGACGCACTCCAGACTTCCAGACTCACTCGGACCCTCCTTCTCCCGGATGATTTTCCTCTCGTCTAATCTTACCCTGTCACCCAACTTGCTCCCAATCCCAGTGCCTACTGAGCTATCGGTCTCATCCCCAGCCCCCCTCCACATTAGTTTAAACCCTGCCGAACACTCCAGCTAACCTCCCAGCTAAGATATTTGTGCCCTTCCCATTTAAGTGTTCCCCATCCCTCCTATACAGGTGCCTTTCTCTCACAAAACACTTCCCAGTGACTCACAAATGTAAAACCCTCCGTCTTACACCAATCTTTCAGTTGAAGGATCTCAGTATTCCTAGCCCCACCGTCACTAGGCACTGGTAGCAGCCCAGAGATTGCCACCCTGGAGGCCCTGCTCTTCAGCCTGGCACCCAATTCCCTAAACTGCCTACGTATTTCCCCCCTGCTCTTCCTTCCTATGTCCTTCTCACCTACATGCACAATTATATCAGCTTGATTCTCTTCACCCTTCAATATTCCTTCTACCCTTTCAGAAACATCCTGTACCCCTGCTCCAGGGAGGCAGACTACCATCCTGGAGTCTCGCTTTTGCTCACAGAACCGCCTATCTATTCCTTTGATCCTCCCATCCCCCACCACTATCTCACTTCTAATCCCCTTCCTTCCCTGTAAGGCGTTCTAGAACATAGAACACTACAGCACAAACAGGCCCTTCGGCCCACTGGTTGCGCCGATCACTTCTATACCTACTAAGCCATAGACCTATCTATAACCCCCAATCCCATTAAACCCCATATACTCATCCAGAAGTCTTTTAAAAGACCCCAGTGAGTTCGCCTCCACCACCACTGACGGCAGCCGATTCCATTCACTCACCACCCTCTGAGTGAAAAACTTACCCCGAACATCTCCTCTGTACCTGCTCCCCAGCACCTTAAACCTGTGTCCTCTCGTAGTTGTCCTCCTGTCTTCCCTCTGGAAGGTCATCTCCCCCATTTGATACCCTTCCCTTGACGTCTTGGGAGACTGCCACTGGGGTAGCCTTTGGACCGTGACTTCTCTTCTTTTTCCCCTTCCTAATGGTTACCCCCCTTAAGCCCTGGTATCTCCACTTGACTGTGGTTCATATCCATTATTGCCTCGTTCTCCCTCACTACAAATACATCCTCAAGCCTCAGCTCTAACTCCCTGACCCGGTCTCTCAGGCGCTGCAGCTCCCAACACGTAGCACAGATGTGGACTTTCGGGAGATGAGTTGTCCCCAGAAACTCCCACATGTGACACCGAATGCAGTTAATTTGTCTCCCAGTTGAGTATGCCATTTATCTGAGTACCTCAGCACAAAAGGGACAAAAACACCCTTGTCTTTGAATCCACCACGCTCCAATTTAGTTTTAATTTTTGCAGCCAGGAATGTTCATACAAGGCAGGGTAGTCACCCTTGAACGTGTACAATGGTAGCTCCACACTCTAGCCCGTCAGTTGTATCTTTACCGGCACATGTCCTGTTGGTAGCACCAGTTGCTCCACATGAGGCTGGAAGGTGAATTTCGAAGGCTGCAGTGTTTTCCGCTGAGTCTGGAATCAGTGACACTGCTGCCCCCATATCTACTTCCATTTTGATTACCTTCCCTTCCACCTTTGGAAGGACCCAGAATATATCGGCTGCTCCTCCAACTGACAAAATATTCAATCAAAATTCTGTCAATTTGGGTTCTTCTGCCTCCTCGGCAGATCCGGCAGACTCCCTGTCCCCTTCATGGCTGGTGGGCATTTATTTTGTGTCCAGTCTTCAGGTTTGTCTCTCTCCAGCTCCCCTTCTCCTCCTTTAATTGTGCTCTACAATTCTGGGCAATGTGCCCCACCTGCTAACACTGGGGGGGGCCACTGGGCTTAGCAAATCGAGCATGTGGACTCTTTGTGGCTGAACTTGGCACAACAGCAGCATTGTATGGCGGACACCACGTTCTGCTGCTCTTTGGTTGCTTTGTGTGCTCAGGCACTGACACCCAGCTGTATTTCTTCATTTGCAGCCAGTTCCATGGCAGTAGCTGTCTCAAAAACCACTTTCCAATCTGTCGGCAGTTACCATTGAATCGCTCCATTGTGAAACCCGCACACTATACAGTCCCTCAAAACATCTTGTGGGAAAGCCCCACAATCTCCGTGCTCAACTTGTCTCTTTAACACAGCCACAAATTGCACAATGGGTTCACCTTCCAATTGCATTCTCAAATAAAATCAGAACTGTTTTGCTATTATCAGTGACTTTGGGGCTGAATGATTCTTTAGTGAATTGCATCGTTCTGATCGGCTGCACTGTGCAGGTCTCTCTGGTTGTGTGAGGCTTTTTAACTTTGCAAACATTTTACTCTCTGTAGTGCTTAAGAACACTGTGACTGCAAGTTCCTCCTCTACCTTACTTGCCTTTAAATAAGAGTTGAAATAAGAGTTGAAATGTTCCATCATGAGTGTCAGCTCTCCATATCTTTGTTAAAAGGCCCCGTTGCCCCTAACTGACCCGCCAATTCCTGATCCTTTGGCGGGAGGTTTTCCTGCCTTTGCTTTCTGTAGCTGCTTTTTGTGTATTTTTGAAGATCAGCCACGATCATAATAAATGGTGGAATAGGCTCAAAAGGCCAAATGGCCTACAGCTGCTTCGATTTTCTATGTATATTTCAATGTCAGTAAGGAGTCAGTCCTGCAGGAAGAAGAGATGATAACTTGGAGGGCATCAAATGAAGCTTTGTGTGTAGAGTTTGGAAATAAAACAAGGAGCAGCCAAATTGTTAGATGTTTATAACAGACCCCCAGAAAGTCAGAGGGATATCGAGGAGCAAATATGTGCTCAATTCACAGAGATGTGTAAAACCAGTAACAATAGGGTAATTACTTTGGGTGATTTCAACATTCCCAACATTAATTGGGATAGACATAGGGTGGGATTTTCCAGCCGCATTCGCCCCAAAACCAGAAAAACCTGCCTGAGGTCAATGGAATTTGGATGGCCGTCCCCAGCGCGCTACGATTCCCGAGGCAGGCAGGACGGGTAAATTCCCCCCACAGTGTTAAGGGATTGGATGGAGCGGTTTTCTTGAAATGTGTACAGGAGAAAATTTTTCAGCCAATATGTGGAGGATCCAACAAGGAAAGGAGCTGTGTTAGACCTGACTCCAGGGAATGAAGCCAGGCAAGTGGGTGAGGTGCTGGTAGGGAGCATTTTAGTGACAGCGATCACAACTTTGTACAAATCAAGCTTGTTATACACAAAGCAATAAGGCAAATTGCAAAGAAAAGTTTTGGATTGTATGAAGAGTGATTTAGTTAGTAAAATAAGGCAGGATCTGGGAACAGCTCATTGTCAGGAAATTTACAGAAGAGCAGTTTTGGGGGGGTGGGGGGGGGCAACATTCAAAAAGGAAGTGGGAGAGTAAAGGCCCAATATGTTCCCTCTAGGGTTATAGGAAGGAATAACAAGCCCATAGAACGATGGATGGCCACAGATATCAAGATACGATGTGAAGGAAAAGAGAGGCTTTTAGCATGTGCAAGGAAAGTAAATCAGCAGAAGCATTAGTGGAGTACAGAAAGTACATGGTGCAATTAGGAGAGTTAAGAGAAGATATGGGAAATCTCTGGCTGATAAAAATAGGGAAAATCCCAAGATATTATGTAGTATATCAATCGGAAGAGGATAACCATTAGAGATCAAGGGGCAATCTATGAGTGATGTCAGAGGACATTGGTATAGAGTTGAACAAATACTTCACATCCATCTTCACTCAAAAGAATGAGAATGGAAGTGTAGAATTCAGAGACAGAGACTGTGAGGTTTTTGAGCAAACTGACGTAGAAAAGGCAAAGTATTGGAGGTGTTGGCAGACTTACAAGTGGATAAATCTCCAGGACAGGATGAGTCCAAAGATGTGTAGAGTAGGTGGATTGGCCAGATACCCAAGACTGCCGGAGTCCCTGGCATTGAGAGGCAGCAATGCTAACTACTCTGCCACTATGCTGCCATAGAAACATAGAACATTACAGCACAGTACAGGTCCTTTGGCCCTCAATGTTGTGCCGAGCTATGTCCAATCCCAAGATCAAGCTATCCCACTCCCTATCATTCTGGAGTGCTTCATGTGCCTATCCAATAACCGCTTGAAAGTTCCTAAAGTGTCCGACTCCACTGTCACAGCAGGCAGTCTATTCCACACCCCAACCACTCTCTGAGTAAAGAAACTACCTCGGACATCCCTCCTATATCTCTCACCATGAACCTTATAGTTATGCCCCCTAGTAACAGCTACATCCACCCGAGGAAATAGTCTCTGCACGTCCACTCTATCTATCCCTCTCATCATCTTATAAACCTCTATTAAGTCGCCTCTCATCCTCCTCCACTCTAAAGAGAAAAGCCCCAGCTCCCTCAACCTTTCCTCATAAGACCTACCCTCCAAACCAGGCAGCATCCTGGTAAATCTCCTCTGCACTCTCTCCAATGCTTCCACATCCTTCTTATAGTGAGGTGACCAGAACTGCACACAATATTCCAAATGTGGTCTCACCAATGACCAGTATAAGAACATAAGAACATAAGAACATAAGAAATAGGAGCAGGAGTAGGCCATCTGGCCCTTCGAGCCTGCCCCGCCATTCAATAAGATCATGGCTGATCTGTCGTGGCTCAGTTCCACATTCCCGCCCTCTCCCCATAACCCTTAATCCCCTCTCTTATCAAAAACCCATCAACCCGCGTCTTAAAAATATTTAACGAGGTAGCCTCCACCACTTCAACGGGCAGAGAATTCCAGAGATTCACCACCCTTTGAGTGAAGAAGTTCTTCCTCAACTCCGTTCTAAACCGCCCCCCCTTTATCTTGAGGCTGTGCCCCCTAGTCCTACTGTCCTTTCTGAGCGGGAAGAGTCTCTCCACCTCTATCCTATCCATCCCATTCATCATCTTATACGTCTCAATGAGATCTCCCCTCATTCTTCTAAACTCTAACGAGTACAAGCCTAGTTTATTCAGCCTCTCCTCATAGCTCGAGAAGCAGCGATGGACTGGGAGGTGATGATGGAATAGCAAGTACAGAGTGATGAGTGAGCACGCAACGTGGGCAATTTGCCTCAGTGACTGGGGAGAATCTTGCTTTGCTTGTTTTTAGTCCAGTTGTAAGTGTGCGTGAAGCGATTTCCCTGTAAACAGCTGGTGAACGAGTGCTGATTACTCACCAATCCAGTCACCGTTAAGAAACGGACAATTCTCTCATCATCAGCCACACCTGTGATGGGGTAGATTATAGTTGCAGCATAACCCCACGGCTCTTAAACTCAAACCCCCTGTTAATAAACGCTAACACACCATAGACCTTCTTCACGGCTCTATCCACTTGAGTGGCAATCTTCAGAGATCTGTGGATATGAACCCCAAGATCTCTCTGTTCCTTCACATTCCTCAGAACCCTGCCGTTGGCCCTGTAATCCGCATTCAAGTTTGTCCTACCAAAATGAATCACCTTACACTTATCAGGGTTAAACAGGGCCTGTTTCCCGGGCTGTCTTTGTTCTTTGTCCATCTGCCACTTTTCGGCCCAGCTCTGCATCCTATCAATGACTCTTTGCAGCCTGCAAGAGCCCTCCGCCTCATCCACTACTCCACCAATCTTGGTGTCATCAGCAAATTTACTAACCCACCCTTCAGCCCCCTCTTCCAAGTCATTGATAAAAATCACAAATAGCAGAGGACCCAGCACTGACCCCTGTGGTACACCGCTGGTAACTGGCCTCCAGTCTGAAAATTTTCCCTCCACCACCACCTTCTGTCTTCAATGATACAGCCAGTTATTTATCCAATCAGCCAAATTTCCTTCTATCCCACACCTCCTTATCTTCTTCACGAGCCTACCATGGGGAACCTTATCAAACCCCTTACTAAAATCCATGTATCAACATCAACAGCTCTACCTTCATCTACACACTTAGTTACCTCCTCAAAGAATTCAATCAAATTTGTGAGGCAGGACTTACCCCTCATGAAACCGTGCTGACTAAACTGATTAAACTGAATCTTTCCAAATGGTCATATTTCCTATCTCTCAGGGCTCTTTCCATTAACTTACCAACCACCGAAGTAAGACTAACTGGTCTATAATTTCCTTTCTTGAAAAGAAGAACAGCATTCGCCACTCTCCAGTCCTCTGGCACAATCCTGTGGACAGTGAGGACTCAAAGATCAAAGCTAAAGGCTTCACAATCTCATCCCTTGCCTACCAAAGTATCCTAGGATGTATCCCATCTGGCCCAGAGGACTTAGCCACCTTCAGGTCTTTCAAAATTGCTAATACCCTCAGAACATCTACCTCCTCCATCCTATCAGCCCATATCACACTCTCATCCTCAAAAACATGGCCCTCTCCTTAGTGAACACTGAACAAAAGTATTCATTCAATGCCTCACCTATCTCTTCTGACTCCAGGCACAAGTTCCCACTACTATCCTTGACTGCCCCTAACCTCACCCTGGTCATTCTTTTATTTCTCACATAAGAGTAAAAAGCCTTGGGGTTTTCTTTAACTCATTCCTAACTACCTTGTAACCCTCAAGCGACCCAACAGAACCTTGTTTTTTCATCCTTACATATGCTTCCTTTTTCCTCTTGACAAGACATTCAGCCTCCTTTGTGAGCCATGGTTCCCTCACTCGGCCATTTCCTCCCTGCCTGACAGGGACATACCTATCGAGGACACGCAGTATTTGTTCCTTGAAAAAGCTCCACTTTTCATTTGTGCCCATGCCTGACAGTTTCTGTTCCCATCTTATGCTCCCTAATTCTTGCCTAATCGCGTCATAATTACCCCTGTCCCAATTATAAACCTTGACCTGCTGTGTGACCCTATTCCTCTCCATTGCAATAATGAAGGACACCGAATTGTGGTCACTATCTCCAAAGTGCTCCCCCACAAACAAATCTGACACTTGGCCTGCAAGTTTCTGCCATTGGTCTTCACATGTTTGTACAGTCTGATTCTCAGCCCACAGAACTTTGACCACATAGGGTAGTGGGAGTGCAGGATATGCTTCCTTTTCCTTTCTTTATTAGCCACTGCTCTGCCTCATCATTAAGGTATTATGATTCAAAGCATAACGCAGCTCGATGGATAAGTTGTCGCCTCCTCCCAGTCATTAGTGTCAATGCTGTCATGGTTTGAGGAGACTTCAGAGTGTCTCTGAAGCATTTCCTTTGTCCTCTCCTGGAAGTTGGGCCATCTGAGAGTTGAGTTATTACTAATGCCAAAGGACAGCTGATCTTTGATGAGGCAAATAGCCGTTGTAGACTGCGAATATCACTCAACCTTGCTTAGCCTGGTCGGAATTTTGGGGGTGAATGTTTCAGATAACCACTGTCCAGGCACTTGCAGTCATATATTTGAAGCAATTGTAGATTGTGATGAAGATTCTTGGACATCCAACTCTTTGGAGCACAAACCCCATGATTTGGTCAGGTCGTCAAATGAATAATAATTGCATTTTAATAAATAAGCTTTTTAAAGTTTATTTATTGTTGTCACAAGTAGGCCTACATTAACAATGAATTTACTATGAAAATCTCCTAGTCGTCACACTGTGGCGTCTGTTCAGGTACACTGAGGGACAATTTAGCAGGGTCAATGCATCTAAGTAGCATATCAGTCGGACTGAGGGAGGAAACTGGAGGACCAAAGAAAATCCACGCAGACGCAGGGAGAAGGTGCAGACTCCGCACAGTGACCCAAACCGCTGTGAGGCAGCAGTGCTAACATTGTTCTTGGCCACAAAAGCCATGTGAGAGGTTCCTCTGGAAGGTCATAAGTTCCATAAGAACATAAGAAATAGGAGCAGGAGTAGGCCATCTAGCCCTTCGGGCCTGCCCCGCCATTCAATAAGATCATGGCTGATCTGTCGTGGCTCAGTTCCACTTTCCCGCCCTCTCCCCATAACCCTTAATCCCCTCTCTTATCAAAAACCCATCAACCCGCGTCTTAAAAATATTTAGCGAGGCAGCCTCCACCACTTCAACAGGCAGAGAATTCCAGAGATTCACCACCCTTTGAGTGAAGAAGTTCCTCCTCAACTCCGTTCTAAACTGCCCCCCATGATCTCTCTGGGAGGATTTCCTCAGCCTTCATAGGCAATTCGGGAGAATGTGTGTCAGGATTTACCCCGCTTTGCACAAGAAAGAAGTACAACAATAGTTTCCACAGCGTTATTTATTTCCCTTCTTGAAAGTAGTTACAACAGTTGCATTCCTGAAGTCAGGGCGGCGAGCTCTTTTATCCCCCCAGATGATTGTTTTGAGTCTTGATGTGACTGAATGATCTCAGCTGGGATTCCACTGGAGCAGCAGGCTTTGTTATTGTTCATTTATTTGATTGCTTATCGCAGGTCCCCCATTGATCGTAGTTCACCATGGATTCTACCACAGACCCACTGGGGAATAGCCTGGAGGGTATAAGCTGTCACTGTGGATTCATGACTGAGGAGTTGTTGAAAATGTTTCGTCCAGCATCAATGGAAAGTTTGGGTTTGAAATGCAAATATTCCTGTCTGGCTTGCTGCATTTAATGTACCTCTACTATGAGGCTACCATCGTAAGTTCAGTTTAAAAAAGACCTCTTAACTGAGACATTCACTGAGCAGCTAGGCTGTCTTTAAAGATAAAACAGTGTCAGAAAGTGGGGATAAAACAATGTTTTAGAATCCTGGAAATGCTGCAGAGAAGACACAGCTCAGAAAGGCACACGGAAATGTTAAAATCTGCAAAGAACTGCTGGAAAAGGATAAGGAGAAGTGAATGCATACTGAAAGCTGCAAGTAAGATACTGGGTAAGAGAAAAGGGTGTTGAACTTCCTAATTCCAGTTCTTGTCAAATTGAAAGGTCAAACATGGCAGAATTGGCACTTTATCCACTTGCAATGGCAAAACTATGAGCTTGCAACAGTGTCAGTTAACAAGCCAGAACCAATAAGAGTATCCATACGTCTAACACTTATGGGAAGAGATTGCTACAAATTGTATGCTACCCTAAATTTAACCAAAAAGCAAAGAAAACAGGTGCCAGAGATTTTGAAAGCCTTGAACTAATGCTTTGAACCTTGGGTTAATGATACACATACCCAAGGTGTAAAGCAAGTGAAAACTTCAGACATTCATCGAGAAATTGTCACCTTGATTAAATTCAGTGGAAATGAATGACCAAATGTATCAGCTCAGCCATAGGCATACATACACAACTAGTAAAACTGTTCCTTCAGAGAAATCTGCCAGTCAGAAAGAAGGGATCTCACTACTGAGTACTGTACAGAACTACCATCAATCCCCGAGGTCGCAACAACCGCAATGAAAGTCCCCATGGCAACAAGTTCTACAGGAACAACACTCTTCTGGACAAGAAACAATACCCAGATGTCAATGTCAACATGGACTGGTACCATTAAGAGACTTGCATGGTTTAAAGACTATGGGTGGGATTTTCCGTGCAACCCGTTGCATTTTTCGCGGAGGTGGTGGGATCTTCTGGTCCTGTTGTTATTAGCGGAGTTTCCGGCTGAATGCATCCTTTGCCACTGGGAAACTGAAAGATCCCACCTGTATGAATGGCTGGAAAATTCCAGCCTACATATGCAATGCAGGGGCAGGAACTGACTAGTAGAAAAATTAGTTATTAATGCAGAGAACAGTGGCTGTGTAGTTGGTAACTTAGGTATAGTGGAAAATTGCATGTAGGCACAGTTGTCTTTTGTTTGCGAGAAAAATTTGGTGTTTGTATCTTTTGTTTGGAATGAAAACAGGAGTATTTGGTTTGAAATGCAATCATTTCTACATGTCTTACCTGACTTGGTGTAGTCATCTGACCTCCACCATGAGGCAGCTCTCTGGAGGGTGCCATCTTAAGTTCAACTGAATAAAAACCTCTCACTGAGGTAGAACATAGAACATAGAACATTACAGCGCAGAACAGGCCCTTCGGCCCACGATGTTGCGCCGACCAGTTTTTTTAAAAAAAACACTGACCCACCAATCTAAACCAATCCCTTTTCGTCCATAAACCTATCCATAGATCTCTTAAACGCCCCCAAACTAGGCGCATTTACAACTGCAGCAGGCAGGGCATTCCAATCCCTCACCACCCTCTGGGTAAAGAACCTACCCCTGACATCCGTCCTATAACTACCCCCCCTTAATTTAAAGCCATGCCCCCTTGTGCTAGCATTCTCCATCCGAGGAAAAAGGCTATCACTATCCACCCTATCTAAACCTCTAATCATCTTATATGTTTCAATAAGATCCCCTCTTAGCCTCCTTCTTTCCAGCGAAAACAACCCCAAATCCCTCAGTCTCTCCTCATATGACCTCCCCTCCATACCAGGCAACATCCTGGTAAACCTCCTCTGCACCCTCTCCAAAGCCTCCACGTCCTTCCTGTAATGTGGGGACCAGAACTGCACACAGTACTCCAAGTGCGGCCGCACCAGAGTTGTGTACAGTTGCAACATGACGCTGCGACTCCTAAATTCAATCCCCCTACCAATAAACGCCAAGACACCGTATGCCTTCTTAACAACCTTATCTACTTGATTCCCAACCTTCAGGGATCTATGTACACATACACCTGGATCCCTCTGCTCATCCACACTATTCAAAGTCCTCCCGTTAGCCCTATACTGAACACATCTGTTACTCCTACCGAAATGAATTACCTCACACTTCTCTGCATTAAACTCCATCCGCCACCTCGCGGCCCAGCTCTGCAACCTGTCTAAGTCACCCTGCAAACTATGACACCCTTCCTCACAATCTACCACACCACCGACTTTGGTGTCATCAGCAAATTTACTAATCCACCCAACTATACCCTCATCCAGATCATTAATAAAAATTACAAACAGCAGTGGCCCCAAAACAGATCCCTGAGGCACACCACTCGTAACCGAACTCCATGACGAATATTCACCATCAACCACCACCCTCTGTCTCCTATCTGCCAGCCAATTCCTGATCCAAGTACCTAGATTACCCCCAATCCCATACATCTGCATTTTCTGCAGAAGCCCACCATGGTGAACCTTATCAAACGTAGATAAACTTATCAAAGGTAGACACTGAGAAGCCCTGCTCTCTTTAAAAAGAAAACAGATGGCATTGCCATCATTTTGTGAGTAAAAGAGATTTTGTTCATTTGACCTTGCTTCATAGATGGCCATCATAGCTTCAAAAAAAGCTGTGACTTCTAACAGTCAACCCATTAGTGACCTGCATGTAGAATTTATGCCCCAGTGGTGTTGTGAATGGAGATGGGCGGAAGCTATAAATGGCACTGCTGAAAATAGGCTGGCAGGTTGGGTTCCATTGCCACCAGTGAGTTTCATTTGGAAGGGGAAACTCTGGCCTTGAAAACTTGCCCAGTTGAGCAATAATTCTACGTCAGCTAGTTATGGATCTTGTTGAGAGCTTTTAGAGGGCCAGTTTGGGATTTTATGTTGGGTCAGGAGTATTCCTGGTGCATGGAGGCAGTAACATAGCCTGATGTGACTGTTTCCTGAAATTGGGTGGACATGTAAAATGGAAGGTGGGCATGTAAAATGGAGAATGGATATGAGGGGCATATCATTACATCTTGTAGGTTACTAATGCTTCTTTCACGAAAGCTGGGATCACTATTGACCTGGGATGAAACTGCGCAAATCCCCAAGCCAGAAGAGGACGTCAAAGTTGAGTATTCTGCAGTGAATGACTTGTAGTCACTGTGTCAAAATCCTGGAATTACTTCCCTAACAGCACAGTGTGTATATCGTCACTACACAAACTGCAGCAATTCAGAAAGAGAGTGAACCACCCCCTGCTCAAAAGCTACTGAGAATACACAATAAATGTGAAATGCGATGCTCACATCTGAGAACAATTAGTAAAAAAACTTGATGAAGAAGATGTTTCTTGAATTAAGATGAGAAACAGTACAGCTTTGTTACTCTATTCTGTTTTAAATAAGCTTAGTCCGGGTCCAGGAATTAACTCTGATCATGGTAAATTAAATTATTGGATTATGTGTAAGATGCCAACATTCTGCTACCTAAACAGACGGCAAAAATATCACTACTTCCTGGAGATTAAAACTACAGAATAAATGCATTGAAGCAGAGAAATAGGCGAAAAACTATACGTTGCGAGCAGTATAATTTCTATATGGATGTTCAAGCATGCCAAAAGAAATGGCAGAGGGGCCTCAAGAATTCTTGCCTCCATTTCTGGCACTCCAAATCTTTGCTGGTGCTAGATAAGCCTGCAAACTGCATGCATGCTTGACTTCCATCTTTATGTGATTATAAGTCAATGTTTATTTGCAATAGATTAGTACTGGGACCTCTTCTATTCGTAATATATATAAATGCAGTTGTACAGAACGTTGGTTAGACTGCATTTGGAGTACTGCGTCCAGTTCTGGTCACCTTACCACCAGAAGGACGTGGAGACCCTGGAGAGAGTGCAGAGGAGGTTTACCAGGATGCTGCCTGGTATGGAAGGACTGGGTTATGAGGAAAGATTGGGTAAACTGGGGCTCTTTTCCTTAGAAAGACGGAGATTGAGGGGGGATCTAATAGAGGTGTATAAAATAATGAAGGGTATAGATAGAGTAAACAGTGGCAGGCTTTTTCCTAGATTGGAGACAAATATCACGAAGGGCCATGGGCTTAAGGTGAGAGAGGAGAGGTATAATTTGGATGCTAGAGGGAGGTTTTTCACAGAGGGTCGTGGGGGTATGGAATGCACTGCCAAGTAAGGTGGTGGAGGCAGGCTTGCTGGACTTGTTTAAGGTTTACTTAGATAGGCACATGAGCGAAATAGGGATGGAGGATTATAGGAGACTGTTTTAAATAAGGATCAGAGCCTCAGGACGTTCCTGGAATTCTAATGCTCTTTTACTCCGCAGGTGCGTCGGTCCACCTTGTTGTCTAATGAGGGGCATGCACACGGTGGGTCGTGCGTGGGCTGCTCTTGGATGTTTCGAGAGTAGCCTAGTACTTTGCGTCGTTTGTGTATGCTTAAAACTGGACCAGCAGATGGCCACCACGACAGCTCAGTGACTATCACTGTTTGCTGTGCAGACACATGGATTTGGGCCGGTGTCTGTGGGAGTTCGCGCATTCTCCCTGTGGTTGCGTGGGTTTCCTCTGGGTGCTCTGGTTTCCTCCCACACCCCAAAGATGTGCTCTTAGGCTGATTGGTGTAACAAATTGTCCCTAAATTATTCTCCCCTTAATCTGGTTTCCAATGGGGGGACCATAAGCATAGACATAGGTTAAGGGTGGAGGAGGAAAAACACACTGCTAAGATGGTGGCGCGGGCTCGTTGGGCCGAAGGGCCTGTTTCCCATGCTGTGTAGTTCTTTATTACCCAATACCCAGTCCAATGTGGCCCCACCTCTTGTCAGTTTATCCACATATTGTGTCAGGAAACCCTCCTGCACACACTGTACAAAAAGTGTCCCATCCGAACTATTTGACCTATAATAGTAATATTATAGGTCAATATTTGGAAAGTTAAAGTCACCCATGAGGTCATATGACCCTGTGACCTCCACACCTATCCATAATCTGCTTTGCCATTTCCTCCTCCACATCTCTATTACTATTTGGGGGCCTATAGAAAACTCCTAACAATGTGACCGATCCTTTCCTATTTCTAACTTCAGCCCGTCAGTCGACAGATCGCCCTCGAAATGCCTTTCAGCAGCCGTTAAACTATCCTTGATTAACAATGCTACTCCTCCACCTCTTTTACTGCCTTCCCCACTCTTACTGAAACATCTATACCCCGGAACTGCCAACAACCATTCCTGTCCCTTGCCCATGTAAATTACATGGATTGGCTATGCTAAATTGTTCCTTAATGTGTAAAAATGGATTAACCATTGTAAATGCTCGGGGTAAGAGGGATAGAGTGGGGATGGAGGGGGGGCTGGGTGGATGCTCTTCTGGAGAGTCAGTGCAGACTCAATTGTGTTGCTGTGGGAGGAAAGGGAGGAACTGCGGGGTCTCTGACCCAAATTTCCAATCCCTCTCTGGCTGTGCGGGAGGTGCCAGACTGGGGAACAGCGAATGTGGTTCTGTTATTTAAGAAGGTTTGTAGAGATAAACCAGGGAACTACAGATCTGTGAGTTTCATGTCAGTGGTAGGGGAACTACTGGAGAAAATTCTGAAGGAGAGCATCTATCTCCACTTGGAGAAGCAAAGCTTGATCAGGGATAGTCAGTATGGCTTTGTCACAGGGAGGTCATACCTAACAAATGTAATTGAATTTTTCAGGAGGTGGCCAGCTGTGTAGATGAGTTGATAAAGTCTTTATGGATTTCAGCAAAGGATTTGACAAGTCCCACATGGGAGATTTATAAAAAAGGCAAATGCACATGAGATACGGGGTAATTTGATAAGGTGAATTCTAATGAGACAGAGGGTGATTCTGGAATGCTGCTGGAGTGATGGGAAGTTAGTGTCCAGTGCCATACACAGGGATCTGTGTTGGGCCCCCTGTTATTTATCTTTTCTCTAAATTAAATTGATGACTATGTGCAGGGTAGGATTAGTTGCAGATGGCAAAAAGATTGAGCAGGCAGTTAACATTGATGTTGAATGTCTTGAGCTACATGAAGATATAGATGGAATGGTCAAAGGGGCAGAATTGAACGCTGCGAAGTGTGAGGTAATAGAAGGAAGTGTTCACCAATGCCATGACATGGGAATGTTCTAAAGAACAAAGGATCCTTGGTGTGTTTGTTCACGGATCTCTGAAGGCTGAAGGGCATGTTAGTGAGGTGATAAAAAAGGCTTTTATCAATTGAGGCACGGATTTCAAAGGCAGGGAAATCATGTTGGATTGTATGGAATTTTGATGAGGCCGCAGCTGTTTGCGGTTCTGGTCGCCACATTATAGGAAGGACATGACTGCACTGGAAGGGGTGCAGGAGAGGTTCAGTGTTGCTTGGGATGGAACATTTAAGTTATGGAGAGGTTGGATAGAATCATAGAATCCCGACAGTGCAGAAGCAAGCCACTTGGCGTATCAAGCGTGCACTGATTCTCTGAAAGAGCATCTTACCCTATCTTTGTACCCCATGTATTTATCCTGATCTCCCTAATCTACACATCTTGGGACAATTTAGCATGGTCAATCTATCTGACCTGCACATCTTTGGTCTAGGTGTGGGTTGTTTTCATTGGTGTAGAGAAAACTGAAGGGCAATTTGATCAAGGTGTACAAGATTATGAGCAGCATGGACAGAATGGATAAGGCGCAGCTGTTCCCCTTCTTTGAAGGGTCAGCCAAGGTGAAGGGAAGGAACATGAGGGAAAAGAGGGTGTTGATAGTCTAGGGTGCACAGCCTGGATGGGTGGTAGAGACAGTTTGTCTGTACTGTATGTTCAACCATACTTCGTGGTTAGCTCAATTGTCTGGATGGCTTGTTATTGATGCAGAGAAATTCAAACAGTATTGAATCATAGAAATCCTACAGTGCAGAAAGAGGCCCTTTGGCCCATCGAGTCTGCACTGACCACAATCCCACCCAGACTCTATCCCCATAACCCCATGCATTTTATCTGCTTAATCCCCCTAACCGACATATCTTTGGACATTAAGGGACAATTTATCATGGACAGTCTATCTAACCCATACATCTTTGGGGTGTGGGAGGAAACCAGAGCACCCAGAGAAAACCCACACAAATCCGAGGAGAACATGCAAACTCTACACAGACAGTGAGCCAAGCCCTGAATTGAACCCGGGCCCCTGGTGCAGCGCTAACCCACCGTGCCGTACCGGTTGGCAAAGATTGGCAGATGGAGGATCAGGAAGCTGAGGCTCCTGCTCTCACTGAGCAAATGTTGAAGTGAAGCCCCGCCTGGAGAGGGGAAACGGTTCAAACCACCTACCTGGGGGAGGAGACACAGGTATTTCCGGTCACATGACAGACACACCTGAGAGAGAGAGAGACTGAGAGTGAGTCACACACACACATACACCTAAATATATATATATATATATATACACCGAGTCAGAGATAAGAGAGAAACACAAAGAGAGTGTGTGAGAATCAGACAGAGACAGAGACAGACACACACACAGACACAGAGACAGAGACACAGACACACAGAGACAGACACACAGACAGAGCCGCCCTCCCGGGACAGACAGACGGAGTCAGTCACTCCGGGGATCCTGCCTCAGGATGATACAATCCAGCCTCAAGTTCGACCCTAAGAGAGATGTAAGTTTCCAGATTCCTATTATTTCTCCATTCCCTCCTTCCTCCTCCCTCTAACCCCCCTCCCCCACCCACACACCCCCCTCCCCCCACCCATACCCCCCCAACACCTCTCTCTCCCCCCCCCCCCACACACCTCTCTCCCCCCCCCCCCCACTCTCACTTTCCGCCCTGTTCCTGGTTCGGTTATAAATTCAAACTCGGTAAGTTAATGTTTAACAAAGATCCTCAGTGCTGATGGTGAGCCGGGGTTCGGTGGTGGAATTCCGGATTGCCGAGCTGGTGGATCCAGGACTTTTCACCGAGTTCCTGTTGAGAGTGGGCTGGAGGGGGGTTTAACAATGAGAATGGCTGGTGATGGGACTGAGTGGATGTGGATGTGCTGGTGTTGGACTGGGGTAAACACACTGGGAAGTCTCACAGTGTGGATGTGCTGGTGTTGGACTGGGATAAACACACTGGGAAGTCTCACAGTGTGGATGTGCTGGTGTTGTGAGACTTTCTAAGGGAACTGAGGAACAGGGTGGGGAACCCAGGTCATATTTCCTATTTTGTGCAGAGTAAACTCTAACTTGGCAATGTCAAGTTTAAAAGTTTCCCTTCACTCACCTGGGTGTCTGTTAAGTGAGTTTTTGAATTCTGCCACTATCAGAGTGGGGATCTGGTGTTACAGTGCAACAAAACCTGTCGTGGGATTGACATTCTCTTCATGTTAATATTAAAATCATTAGTTCTGATCTGGAGATTGAGATTGTGGAATGGGTTATTCAGTTGGCCTTCATTTGGTTTGGAGAACATTTGATTCTGACTCAGAGATTGTTGGTTAAACTCCCACATGGGAATTTTGAGCAGTTTGTAGGCTGTCACTCCCAGTACTGAGGAAATATCATTCTGATCGTCTTTCAGGCAAGATATTAAAACAAATACTCTGGCTGTTGAAACTTGATACAAAAGATTCCATGGCGCTAATTTTGTTTTTCCTGGTGGTCATGTTGTTATTTACACTTTAACCAGTATCACTGAAATTGATGATCTGGTCCTTGTAACGTTGCAATTTGTCAACTCGCTGCCAAGTTTTCCACATCATAACAATGATTCTTTTTCTAAATAAGTTGCATTGGATCAGGCGGTTGTGAAAGGCGCTGTAGACGTAATGTAAAACAGAAACCTCTGAGTGAGGAATGTGAATGAGTCACAGTGCCTGTCAGTATGGATGAATAATGGTGTCAGCAGTCAATATTCTGCCACTCTCTCTGGAGCAGTTTCCATAACCAGCTATTGACATGGATCTTTGTTCTGTGCCTCAGCTAGATATTATAATCTCATGATTATATGACTAAATGTTAAAGGATACTTTCTGACTGATCATAGTTTAGTTACTCCCAGTAAAAGATAAACAGAACATAAGAAATAGGAGCAGGAGTAGGCCATCTAGCCCTTCGAGCCTGCCCAGCCATTCAATAAGATCATGGCTGATCTGTCGTGGCTCAGTTCCACATTCCCGCCCTCTCCCCATAACCTTTAATCCCATTGCCTACCAAAAACCTATCTACCCACGTCTTAAATATATTGAGCGAGGCAGCCTCCACCACTTCAACAGGCAGAGAATTCCAGAGATTCACCACCCTTTGAGTGAAGAAGTTCCCCCTCAACTCTGTTCTAAACTGTGCCCACCCCCCCTTATCTTGAGGCTGTGCCCCCTAGTCCTGCTGTCCTTTCTGAGCAGGAAGAACCTCTCCACCTCTACTCTATCCATCCCTTTCATCATCTTATATGTCTCAATGAGATCCCCCCCTCATCCTTCTAAACTCTGACAAATACAAGCCCAGTCTATTCAGCCTCTCCTCATAGCTCAATCCCCTCAACTCCAGTATCAGCCTAGTGAAGCTCCTCTGCACTCCCTCCAAGGCCAAAATATCCTTGCGCAAGTGCGGCGACCAAAACTGCACACAGTGCTCCAGCTGCGGCCTCACCAGTGCCCTGTACAGCTGCAGCAAGACCTCCCTACTTTTATATTCAATCCCCCTCGCTATGAAGGCCAGCATCCCATTCACCTTCCTGACCACCTGCTGCACCTGTAGGCTGGGTTTTTGCGACTCATGCACAAGGACCCCCAGGTCCCTCTGCACCGTAGCATGCTGCAGCTTTTCACCCTGTAAGTAGTAGTCCTTCCTACTATTATTCCTACCAAAGTGGACCACCTCACACTTGCCAACATTGTATTCCATCTGCCAGGCCCTCGCCCACTCGCTCAGCCTATCTAGATCCCTCTGCAGACTTTCCACACCCTCCGCACAATTTGCTGTTCCACTTATCTTTGTGTCATCGGCAAATTTTGACACCTTACACTCGGCTCCCTCCAGATCATCTATATAAATGGTAAATAGCTGAGGCCCCAGCACCGATCCCTGGGGCACTCCACTAGTCATCAACTGCCAATCAGAATAGCACCCGTTGACACCCACTCTCTGCCTCCTATTTGACAGCCAATCCCCTATCCACGCTAACACCTTACCCCTACTCCATGCCCCCTAACCTTCTGTAACAACCTTTTGTGCGGCACCTTATCAAACGCCTTCTGAAAATCGAGAAACACCACATCCACCGGTTCCCCTCTATCCACCGCACTAGACACATCCTCATAGAATTCCAATAAATTTGTCAGACACGACTTCCCCTTAACGAATCCGTGCTGCGTCTGCTCTATCAAACAATTCTTCTCAAGATGCCTCGCTATTTTCTCTTTGATTACGGATTCAAGCATTTTTCCTACAACAGACGTTAAACTAACTGGCCTATAATTCCCTGCCTTTTGCCTGCTACCCTTTTTAAACAGCGGCGTAACATTAGCCGTTTTCCAATCTTCCGGCACTTCCCCGGAATCCAGCGAGGTTTGGAAAATAATCACCAAGGCATCCACTATCACCTCTGCCATTTCCTTCAGAACCCTCGGATGCATTCCATCCGGTCCTGGGGACTTGTCCACAATCTGTCCCTCCAGTCTGTTGAGCACTGCCTCTCTAGTAACAATGATCTCATTCAGCATGGTATAATAGGAGATTTTGTCTATCAGTTCTGGTAAGTGTGGGATGATAAATGTGAATGTTGCAGGGTTTATAATAGCTGCTATATTCCAACTCTTGTTTGATTATTGGAGAACTCAGTCTGCCTGGAGGCATGGGGATGTTTTGTGTGTCACCGTTTATGCAGACTGACCAGCCGCTGATGGTGATCCAGTCACAGGTCTGTTTATTGGCACCTGGTCTCTGAGCAGAACTTGCTCTGTAGTTGAAACCAAAAGAGAAAATGCTGGAAAATCTCAGCAGGTCTGGCAGCATCTGTAAGGAGAGAAAAGGGCGACGTTTCAAATCCAGATGACCCTTTGTCAAAGCTAAAAGACATAGAAAGTGGGAGATATCTATACTGCAGGGTATCTTAGCCTTTTAGCTTTGACAAAGGGTCATCTGGACTCAAAATGTCAGCTCTTTTCTCCTTGCAGATACTGGCAGACAGCTGAGATTTTCCAGCATTTTCTCATTGGGTTTCAGATTCCAGCATCTGCAGTAATTTGCTTTTATTCTTTTGCTCTATAGTTGACATTGCTGTGCACAAATTCTGAAACCGAGGGGATAAGGTCAGCTGCTCTTGGCAGGTTACTGATATGTTCCAAATGAAAACATCGTGGGCCGAAGGGCCTGTTCTGCGCTGTAATGTTCTATGTTCTATAGTGTTTGCTCTTATGCAGCAGAGGTTTTGGGCAGGGGGTTTCTGGCTGTTGTCTCTTGTTGCACAGTACCTGGTAGTGATGCACTGTGAGTTGTCTTTGCCAGAGAACAGAATGGTGGATATTGAGTGTGATGGATATTTGGGAATAAATCCCAGTTTATAATGATTGAAAGAAAAGTGATGTAATTGTTTGAGGCTTATCTCATTTTGCTGTTTGATAACAGTGATAGCTGCTAATGCTGATGGATGATGACAGCTTTAACCACTCTGGAAAAGAGATTGCTCTGCGTTTGTTCAGAATCAGCTTCTGAAATCTTTTGTTTGGAAGTCTGATTACTGGAGAATCTTCGTTGAGCTCTATTCTCTGGGTTAAATGCAGTTTCTATTATTTAGAATACAAGATGAAGGACAATTAAAGCCTATAAAGAACAGAGTCAGAGATATGGTGAGCTACAGGAGAAAATAATAATTAACTGGACTGAAATTTAACTTTTAAAAGCACGGAGGTTTCGGGAGGAAGAGAGTTGCATGATGGCACAGTGGTTAGCACTGCTGCCTCATAGCACCAGGGACCTGGGTTTGATTCTGGCCTCTGGTTACTGACTATGTAGAGTTTGCATGTTCTCCCCATGTCTGCAAGGGGTTTGTCTGGGTGCTGCAGTTTCTTCCCACAGTCCAGAGGTGTGAGTTAAGTTGACCCTACTATCAGGGGGATTAGCAAGGTTATGGGAATAGGGCCTGGGTGGTATTGTGGTCCATGGGCCGAATGGCCTCGTTCTGCACTGTAGGGATTCAGAGAAGAGGGAGACTGTGTGAATGAGGAGGCGAATTATGGATTTTAAGGTTCTGGGAAAGTAGGAGCTAGATTGCAGGAAAGACAAAGATAAAACTTAACAAGGAACAAGAAAAATGGTTTCTGTAATAAGAACATAAGAAATAGGAGCAGGAGTAGGCCATCTAGCCCTTCGAGCCTGCCCCACCATTCAATAAGATCATGGCTAATCTGAAGTGGATCAGTTCCACTTTCCCGCTTTCTCCCCATAACCCTTAATCCCCTATCAGAAACCGATCTACCCGTGACTTAAATATATTTAGCGAGGCAGCCTCCACCACTTCAACATGATGTCCCATCGAATCAATGCACATATTTTATTTGAAACGTAGGGAACATAATAGCAGGATCCCACTCACAGCAAGGTAGACAGATGAGCAGTTTTGAAGTAAGGGATGGCAGGATTGGCGAGATGGATAATGAGCTTTTAAATTTTGACCCAAATTAAACTTTGGTATGATTCAGCTTGAAAGCAGAACCTTGGCACTGACTCCTCACACCAGGACCTTTATGCCAGCTCCTGTCACTCTTCACAACTTCATTTGGTAGGTACTGATTATTCACTCGGTGATCCACGCTTGCCCATCACAACATCTATCTTTTCACACTCCTCTTGCCTGCTCTATTGTTCTTTAAATGATTCCAGGGTTTTCTTTTTTGACCTGGAAACCCTTCCTATAATTTGATTTTTTTTTTAATGTGTGAATAATATCTTGACGTTAGTTCTGAATCTGCTCCTTGCTAGTTTAGTGTTACTGTTGTATATAATCTCCAGAACGCCTCTCCTCTCACACTGAAAAGCTCAAGTTTCTACGCTCCTCCATTCACTTTGACACAGCCTGTGGCTGTTCACTGCTCTCTCTCAAGAGAATACTGTGGGATTTGTGTGACTCTGATGTGAACTTTACTATTTGGTTGTCGTTCATAGAATCCCCACAGTGCAGAAGGTGGCCATTCAGCTCCTCCCGTCTGCACCAACTCCCCGACGGCGCATCCCGTCTAGGCCCTATCCCTGTAACATCACACAATTACCGTAACTGATCCAACTAACCCGCACATCTTGGAAAACCAAGAGGCAATTTTTTAGCATGGCCAATCCACCTAACCTGCACATCTCTGGACTATGTAGGGAAACCAGAGTACGCAGAGGAAACTCATAGAGAGAGAGTGTGCAAACTCCACACAGTCACCCAAGGCAGAATTGAACCTGGGTCCCTGGCGCTGTGAGGCAGCAGTATTAACCGCTATGCCACCGTGCTGCTGCACCGTGCATTGTTCTGAGCGTTCCTGATGGTTGGATGTGTTGATTGCTGAATCTGCAAATTCTCAGATATGGTTTTATTTTGTCATTTCCATTTTCCACATTCCTGTATTAAATCTCATTGCTAACACTGTGCATGTTCTGTCCATCTCCACTTCTGGTCTGGAGCTGCTGCCTCAGATCAAATGTTGCTCCTAAATTGCGATCATTTGCATTTTTTTTATTGAGTCTTTGAATCCAAATAGTTAATGAAGAAATCCAGAATCAATCCTTAATTAACCTGTCGATATATCACTCTGAATCCTCATGTGCTTTCCATCACTCAGCTAATTCCTGTCACTTAAGAGAAGGTAGAAATCTGAAAGTTTACAAACAATATTCCTGTACGTATTCACCTCCCATTCTGTGAATGACCTCTGTCTCCTCTTGTTGCATCTGTTTTCAAAGAATTGCTGACACTTTTACAGCCATTTTCCTGTTGGTTTTGTCTTTGTCCAGCCGGTTCTGAAACCTCCCCTGTCAAATGATGAGTCAGAAGGTAGAACTGGGATGGTGGAGTTGTTGATACTCAGTGGTTTTGCCTGGGTTGCTTTTAGCTAATCAGTCATCATTGTGAATTTGTTGTAGTTATTTTGAGGTGTGGGGGAGGTTACATTTCTTTGAGAGTAACCTAAGAATCGAATTCAAATGAGCAATCGGGAACTTTTATTCGTGGATTCTGAGCACATAACCCAGTTTGACGTTGTAGCACTCCTTTGATACCACATTCAGTGTCTTGTGGAGGAGATATTAAGCTGATGCCCTCTGAGGTGGATGCACGTTACAGCAGTGACTGCACTTCAGAAAATTTAATTATTAGTAAATTTCTTTGGGATGCCCTGACTGCAATATAAATGTAACCAAAAGAGAAAACGCTGGAAAATCTCAGCAGGTCTGGCAGTATCTATAAGACAGAAACGAGCTGACGTTTTGAGATGACTCTGTCAAAACTAAAAGGCATAGAAAGTGGGAGATATTTATATGGCAGGGTGAGGCAATGAAAGATGAGTCATAGCCATGTGCAGGTTAGGTTGACTGGCCATGCTGATTTCTCCAATTTACTTTCAGCTTCACTGGAACATTGGAACAAAACCTGGTGTTGTCAGACTTTTACATTGCAGCAAGGACAGACATGTGGGCGTGGGAGCAGGATCGTGTGTTAAAATGGTAAGCAACAGGAAGGTCAGGGTCCTGATTGTGCTCAGCCAAACGATCGCCTAGTCTACTTTTGGTCTCCCTGATATAGAGGAGACCACATTGGGAGCAGCAAATACTATTCACAAATTGAAAGAGATGCAAGTGAAACATTGCTTAACCTGGAATGAATGTTTTGGACTTTGGATGAAAAGCATAGAAGAGGTAAAGGGAAAGGTGTCACACCTTCTGTAACTGCATTGGGAAGGTGCCATGAGTGATGGGAGAGGTGTTGGGTAGAGTGGAGGAGTGGATTAGGTTATCCTGGAGGGAACGGTCTCTGGAATGCTGACGGAGAGAGTGAAAGGAAGATATGTTGGTGTCTCACGCTGGAGTTGGCAAAAATGGTGGAGGATTATGCCTTGCATGGGGAGACTGATGAGGTGAAATGTGAGAACAAGGGGGACTCTATCCTTATTGTGAGAGGAATGGGAGGGGGGTGAGGTTCGTGGTGCGGGAGATGGACCGCATGCTGTTGAGGGCCCTGTCAACAACTGTAGATGGGAATCCACAGTTGAGGAAAAAGGAGCACATATTAGAAGCACCACTTTGGAAAATAGCATCATCGGAACAAATGTGATGAAGGTGAAAGAGCTGAGAGAAAGGGATGGAGCCCTTACAGGATGTAGGGTGCGAAGAGCTGTAGTCCAGGTAGCTGTGGGAGACAGTGGGCTTGTAATAGGTATTTGGAAATGGAGACAGGTCAAGGAAGGGGAGGGAAGTGTCTGAGATGGACAAGGTGAAGGTGATGGAGGGGTCACCAATGTGAAACCGACTGTAGACTGGGTGATCGCTTTGCTGTGTACCTTTGGTCTGTGCACAGTCAGGACCCTGACTTTCCAGTTCTTCACCATTTTAACGCACGATCCTGCTCCCATGTGCACATGTCTGTCCTTGTCCTGCTGCAGTGTTCCAGTGAAGCTCAACACAAACTGGAGGAACAGCATCTCATCTTCCGGTTCGACACTATACAGCCTTCTGGTTTCAACATCAAATTCAACAGTTTCAGATGATTTGCTCCACCCCATCTAGACTCCCTTTGTTTTCATTCTGATCTTTTTACTGTTCTCTTCCTTTTTATTTCTTCTTTGTCTTTCTTCATTTTTCTTCTTCTTCTCCTTTCCTCCTACTTCATCCCCCTTTCCTCCCCTCCCCCGCCACTTCCCCTTTTCTACATTCTGTCTCTGTCCCATTCCTCCCCGCCCCAACACCTTCATCTAGTTTACAGCTTCTCTGTAAACTTTGGCCTTTCACACCCTTTATTCTCTCTGTGGACAGCTATTAGCAATCTTTTCCCTTGGTTTCTATGGCTGTGACTCATTTTTCATTCCCTTGCCCTACAGTATAAGTATCTCACACTTTTTATCCCTTTTAGTTTTGACAAAGGGTTATCTGGACTCGACGTCAGTTCTTTTCTCCCCTTACAGATGCTGACAGATCTGCTGAGATTTTAGTGTTTTCTCTTTTGATTTCAGATTCCAGTATCTGCAGTAATTTGCTTTTATCCAATATAAATGTGTGTCTTCTTCAACTTTACATATTTTACATACAAACAGAGAAATTTTATGCTCAGATGGAGACCATTTTGCTCATTTTATTTGTGTGTAAGAATGGCAATTCTTGTCCATCCATCAATCTAGGTGAAACAAATTGTACCCTTAACAAGTCCCTTGATTAATCCTTGTTTTTCTAAATGATGAAAAATAAATCCCTCAGAATCTTATCCAATAATTTTCCACCAATATTCGGCTGAATGGCTTATAATGATTTGTTTATCCTTGTTCTCCACTTAAACAAATATACAACATCAGTAATCCTCCAGTCCCCTGTAGCCAAAGAGGATGGGAAATTATTTGTCAGAACCATTTCTTGTCTTTGTTATGTTAATTCCATTCAATATTTCAAGCTGCTTCTCCTAAACTACAAAGGCTGGAATTTTCTGCCATTCGCCCCCTCTGTCGCCACTGCGAGTGAGGACAGAGAGTTTGAGGCTCATCCAAACCTCCGTTCACCACAGCGGGACCAGGAAATCCCTCTGGTGTGATTGGCTGGAGAATTCCACTCAGTATCTTTAATGAAGGAAGATGTAATGTATTCATTGTGAATCCTGGGTCACATTTTCCACCTTCATGTTAACTGGGTACAGTTGGCCATGCTCTTCCATGATGTGCTTATAAATGTTGGGTTTGCTTGATTTTATTTGCCAATTTTTTAATGCCCTCTTTGCTGTTTTTTTTTAACCTTCATCTCCAACTTTCAATACTCCACAGTATTGACCATTGAGACCTTTATCCTTTCCTCTACACTGCCGACATCATGAAATGTACAGAAAATTGCATATTTTTTTCAGTGAGTATTGTGTTTGTTCTGAATCTCATAGAATCATAGAAACCCTACAGTGCAGAAGGAGGCCATTTGGCCCATCAAGTCTGCACCAACAACAATCCCACCTAGGCCTTATCCCCGTAACCCCAGATAACCTATACATCCCAGGACACTAAGCGGCAGTTTAGCATCGCCAATGCACCTACCCGCACATCTCCTCCATGCCTCCCAATATTCTGACGTTCACTTTGTTTCAAGTCGGTGTTTCCAGTCCACATTTTCTCAGTCATGTCTGAGCTTATTGAAATGAGCCTTTCCGCAATTAAAATATTTAACATTTGGCCTGTCTTTGTCTTTTTCTATAACTTAATCTAACTGAAACAAAAATAGAAAATTGGAAAACCTCAGCAGTTGGCAGCAGCTGAGGAGGGAGGAGCTCTTTTCTTCAAATTATGAACACTATCACCTGGTTGAATGCAACTCCAACAACACCATCCAGGATAAAGCAGCCCACTTGATTGGCGCCACAGCTCACCAAGGCTCTTTAGACTGCCCCTTCCGAATCCGTAAATCTAGCAGGGGCAAGGGCAGCAGATACATGAGAAGTTTCCTGCAAGCCACTCACCATTCTGACTTGGGACAATATTGCCATTCTCTTCACTGTCACTGGATCAAACAGACCGTACACCACATGAACAGCAGCAGTTCAAGAAGACAGTTCACCACAACCTCCAGAGTAATTAGGGATGGATTATAAATGCTGGTCTAGCCAGTGACACCCACACACCAAGAAGGAAATATGTTTTAAAAAGTGCTTTCCACCAATACGTTTTCCATAAACCCAGTGTAATTCACTAAAACAAGGTCCAGAACTGCCCCTTCTCTTTTTACTAACTTTTTCACAATGCTTCTCCTTGTGCATCAGTTTTTGAAAGTAAGCACGCAGGTACAGCAGACAGTAAAGAATGCAAATGGTATGTTAGCATCCAGAGCAAGAGGATTTGAATACAGGGACAGCGATGTTTTGCTGCAATTGTATAAAGAACAAAATCAGCCCGGGAAACAGGCCCTTCGGCCCAACGAGCCCATGCTGCCATCTCAACACCACCAGTCCCCCCCTCCACCCACGGCCCTTGTCTAATGTTTTATGGCCATCCACTGCTACCCTCTGTCTTTGAGCCAGTTTTGTATCCACCATATCCATTTAGGGGCATTGGTGAGGGCACATCAAAATTACAGCACAGGAGCAGGCCCTTCGGCCCTCCAAGCCTGCACCGATCATGTTGCTCAACTGAACCAAAACCCCGTACGCTTCCGGGGACCATATCCCTCTATTCCCATCTCATTCATGTACTTGTCAAGATGCCCCTTAAAATTCACTATCGTATCCACTTCCACTACCTCCCCTGGCAACGAGCTCCAGGCACCCACCACTCTCCGTGTAAAACATCTGTCTCGTACATCTCTTTTAAAACTTGCCCCTTGCAACTTAAACCTATGCCCCCTAGAAATTGACTCTTTCACCCTATCCGCTCTGTCTATGCCTCTCATAATCTTGTAGACTTCTCGGGTCTCCCCTTAACTTCTGTCGCTCCAGTGAGAACAAACCGAGTTTCTCCAACCTCTCCTCATAGCTAATGCCCTCCATACCAGGCAAATCTTTTCTGTCCCCTCTCCAAAGCCTTGTTCTGGTAGTGTGGTGACCAGAATTGAACACTATATTCCAAGTGCAGCCTCATTAAGGTTCTATAAAGCATCAACATGACTTGCCAATTTTTAAACTCAATACCCCGGTGATGAAGGCAAGCATGCCGTACGCCTTCTTAACTACCTTCTCCACCTGCATTGCCACTTTCAGTGACCCTGTGTACTCGTACACCCAGATCCCTCTGCCTATCAATACTCCTAAGGATCTGCCATTTACTGTATATTTCCTATCTGTATTAGACCTTCCGAAATGCATTACCTCACATTTGTCCGGATTAAACTCCGTCTGCCATCTCTCCACCCAAGTCTCCAACGGATCTATATCCTGCTGTATCCTCTGATGGTCCTCATCACTACCCACAAATCCACCAACCTTTGTGTCATCCGCAAACTTACTAATCAATCCAGTTACGTTTTCCTCCAGATCATTTATATATATTACAAACAGCGAAGATCCCAGCACTGATCCCTGAGGAACATCACTTGTCCCAGCCCTCCATTCAGAAACACACCCTTCCACTGCTACCCTCTGTCTTCTTTGACTGAGCCAGTTTTGTATCCACCTTGCCAGCTCACCTCTGATCCCATGGGACTTCACCTTCTGCACCAGTCTGCCATTATATCCTTTCCTGAAAAAGGATGCTTGTGCTATAGAGGGTGTGCAATGAAGGTTTACCAGGCTGATTCCTGGGATGAGGAGAGATTAAGTCAGTTAGGATTATATTCACTGGAGTTCAGAAGAGTGAGAGGGGATCTCATAGAAACTTATAAAATTCTAACAGGGTTAGACAGGGTAGATTCAGAAAGAATGTTCCCAATACTGAGGGAGTCCAGAACTAGAGGTCATAGTTCGAGGATAAGGGTGTAAATATTTTAAGACTGAGGTGAGGAGAAATTTCCTCATCCAGGGGATGGTGAATGTGTGGAATTTATGACCACAGAAAATAGTTGAGGCCAATTTGAAGAAATTAGATATATCTAGGAGCACAAGGGATTTGGGGAAAGGAGGGGGTGAGGATATTGAATTTGATAATCAGTCATGATTATAATGAATGGTGGAGCAAGCTCAAAGGGCCAAATGGCCGACTGCTTCTCGTTTCTATGTATGTTTCCTGCAGACGATGATCCTTATTCAGATTCTGGTTCCTAAGTGATATCTTGTCCTGGGGGCCCTGGAGTTATGGTTCTCAACAATTACAACAGAACTTGTACTTGCATCATGCCTTTAACGTAGTACAACATTAGAATGTGTTTTGCAGGATGGTATAAAACAAACTTGAACAATAAACTGCACAATGCAATGTAGTATTTGAAAGGTAAGGAGATCTCTGGGGCTGTTGGAAACCTGGCAGCCAATGATGATGAAATTAAAATCTTGGGATATTCAAGACCAGAATTAGATGAGTACAGACATCTCGGGAAGGTTGTAGGGCTGGAGGTGGTTACAGAGATAGGACAGGTAAAGGCCACCAAGGATTTTGAAATCAAGGATAAAAATTTTAAGATTGAGGCATTGTTTGACGAGGAGCCGATATAGGAACATGAGTTTGGGAATGACAGGTGAATGGGATTTGGTTTAAGTAAGAATATGGACAACGTGAGTTTTGGATGACCTCACGTTTATGCAGGGAGATCATCCAGGAATGCTGGAATAGTTGGGCTGAAGCGAAACGTTTTAGATGATTACATTAGATTAAATAGAGTTCTCTCCTAAATCTGCTCACATGTTGCTAAGCAACAGAGATATCAATACTTGTTCTGTCTCTGAAATCCGTCTCCTGGGTTGTCACTGTGTATAACAATCTGTGCACGTAGCAGTTGACATTGGTTAAAATTCCATCGCTTGCTGCTTGCTCTGATTGTGTGGGGCCAGTTAGCTCAGATGGCTGGAGAATGGTGGCGGATTCAGTTTGGGAGCTGGTTGTGTGAACAGTGCGGCAGTGCCTCAGGATTCAGTGTTCAGCAAACTGGTTTACAGGAAGAATGCTGGGTAAATGCCCAGAGCTCAGTGAACCATGTTAAATGTGTTAAAGAACATGCAGGCATTAATAACGTGAACACCCTTCATAACCCCTCAATGTTACAAAGAGTTTTACAACCAATTGAGCTGTAGTCACTGCTATAATGAAGTTAAAATTTGTTTGCCACTTCTGCACTGTAAGTTTCTATGATTTTTTTTTTGTACAGAAAATGTCCTGATCTGCTGTATGTTTCTGTGATCAGTCAGACTGGGGGAGATGTTTATCATTTTGAATATTGTTGGTCTGGGTTAGCGTGACGTAATCTTGACTTAAAATATCCCAACAATCAACCTTTTGCAGTGACTCAGTGACGTGTTGAAATGTTGACACACCTTCCCCTTGAGCAGCTTGGTAATATGATGGGTGCAGGGCAGTACAGGAGTGATACTTTCAGTTCAACAACAGCTACTTCAAGAGAAACTAAAAAATCAAGTTCAGAACTACAACCTGGGGCCAAGCCACAGAAGCTCAATTGGCTGTAGCAGCCCAGATTAAACATTTCCTTCTCACTTTTTCCAGTCTTGCCTCACAATTCAGAAACTCTAGATTCTAATCTAACTCCAGGATTTGAGCCAAGAGATCACACTTCAGTGCGATACTGTAGGAGTGTCGCAGACACTGCCCCCGGTACTGAGGGGCAAGGGGAGGGGCGCAGAGACTGTCCCCAGTACTGAGGGGGGAGGGGAGTGCCGTGATACTGTCCCCAGTACTAAGGAGGGAAGGGGAGGGATGCAGAGACTATCCCCAGTACTGGGGGGGGCTGCGGGAGGAGGAGAGAGAGTGCCATGCCGTGATACTGTCCCCAGTACTGAAGAGGGGTGAGGGGAGGGGTGCAGACACTGCCCTGGGTGTTTTATGTGCATTGGTCTTTGAAGGTGGCAGGACAGACTGAGAGCGCAGTCAGCTGGATTTAGGAATCTCGGACTTCATTACTGAAAGTACTGAGAACAAAAGGAGGAAGTTAAGCTGAATATAAGTTGTGGTTAGGCCATAACTAGAGTTTTGCACCCAGTTCAAGTCATCAGACTTTTAGATAATGTGAAGGTCCTTGATGTGAAGAGGAGATTTAGCAGAATGGTTTCGGGGATGAGAGATTTGAACTCCAAAGTTAGTTTGGAGAAACTGGGGTTATTTTCTCTGGAGTAGACATTATATAAATGATTTGGATGTGAATGTACAAGGCATGGTCAGTAAGTTTGTGGATGATACTAAATTAAGAGGTGTCGTTGATAGCGAAGAAGATTTCAAAAATTACAGTGGGACCTGTTAGGGAAGTGGGCCCAGGATTGGCAAATGGGTTTCCAGTGTGAGGTGTTGCAGTTTGGAAAATCAAACCAGGGTGGCGTCCCAGGCACAGTAGCACAGTGGTTAGCACTGCTGCTTCACAGCTCCGGGGACCTGGGTTCGATTCCCAGCTTGGATCACTGTCTGTGTGGAGTTTGCACATTCTCCTCGTGTCTGCGTGGGTTTCCTCCGGGTGCTCCGGTTTCCTCCCACAGTCCAAAGATGTGCGGATTAGGTTGATTGGCCACGCTAAAATTGCCCTTAGTGTCCTGAGATGCGTAGGTTAGAGGGATTAGTGGATAGATATGGGGATAGGGCCTGGGTGGGATTGTGGTCGGTGCAGACTTGATGGGCTGAATGGCCTCTTTCTGTGCTGTAGGGATTCTATGATCCTAGGTAGACAGGGTGGTGAAGAAGGCATTTCGCACACTGGCCTTCATCAGTCAGAACACTGAGTATAGTAGTTGGGACACTATGTTACAGTTGTATTAGTAAGACTGCCGTTGGAGTATTGTGTACAGTTGTTGTCACCCTGTTATAGGAAAGACATTGGTAAACTGGAAAGAGAGCAAACAAGATTTACAAGGATGCTGCTAGACCAGTGGGCCTGAGTTATAGGGAGATGCTGGCCCGGCTGGGACTTTATTCCTTGGAAGGTAGGAGAATGAGGTGTGAACCTTATTGAGGTTATAAAATCATGAGGGGCATAGATAGCATGAACGCACATAGCCTTTTTCCCAGGGAAGGGGAATTGAAAACTAGAGGGCATAGGTTTGAGGTGAGAGGGGAAAGATTTAAAAGGGATCTGAGGGACAACTTTGTCATGCAGAGAGTGGAATGAGCTGTCATAGAAAGTGGTTGAGGCAGGTACAAAGCAACGTTCAAAAAATCATTTGGATAAGTACATGGACGAGAAAGGATTAGAGCGATGTGGGCAGTTGGGACTAACTGGGACAGCACCATTGTTGGCAAGCACTGGTTGGCCTGAAAGGCCTGTTTCTATGCAGTAATACTCTCTGACTCTAATGGCTTAAGAGGAAATTGGATGGGTATTTGAAGGAAGTAAAGCTTCAGGGGGATAGAATCCATACAGTGCAGAAGGAGGCCATTCAGGCCATCTGCACCGACTACAATCCCACCCAGGCCCTATCCCCATAACCCCACATATTTACCCTGCAAATCCCCCTGACACTAGGTTCAATTTAGCATGGCCAATCAACCTAACCCGCACATCTTTGGAACGTGGGAGGAAACTGGAGCACCCGGAGGAAACCCACACAGACATGGAGAATGTGCAAACTCCACACGGACAGTGACCTGAGGCCAGATTTGAACCCGGGTCCCTGGTGCTGTGAGACAGCAGTGCTAACCACTGTGCCACTGGAACTGACTGGATTGCTCTAAAGAGGGCTAGCATGGATTCAATGGACCGAATAGCTCCTTTCTACCGTGAAATGAATCTACAGCATGGGCACTGAAATTCCTTCCTAAACTACTTTCTCTTTAAGACGCTCTTTAAAATCTTTGAATCTTTGTTCATTTGCCCGAATACCTCATTATGTGGCTTGGTGTGGTGTTTTGTGTCATGCCTGTCCAAGGCACTATGATTACTGTTAGTGAGAGTGTTTTCAAATATAATGTGTGAACAAAATGGAGAGTGAGAAGAGAAGTTGCACACTAACTCAGACTTGGAGATTCTTACCCTGTCTCTGTAACCTGATCCCCTCGCTCTCACCAAGCATGCCTGTCAATCAAAAGAATGCCGGAATGACTGACCCCTCCCCCTTTTGTGAAACCCATGGATAGAACATAAGAACATAAGAAATAGGAGCAGGAGTAGGCCATCTAGCCCTTCGAGCCTGCCCCGCCATTCAATAAGATCATGGCTGATCTGTCGTGGCTCAGTTCCACTTTCCCGCCCTCTCCCCATAACCCTTAATCCCCTCTCTTATCAAGAACCCATCAACCCGCTTCTTAAAAATATTTAGCGAGGCAGCCTCCACCACTTCAACGGGCAGAGAATTCCAGAGATTCACCACCCTTTGAGTGAAGAAGTTCCTCCTCAACTCCGTTCTAAACCGCCTCCCCTTTATCTTGAGGCTGTACCCCCTAGTCCTACTGTCTTTTTTGAGCGGGAAGAGTCTCTCCACCTCTATCCTATCCATCCCATTCATCATCTTATACGTCTCAATGAGATCTCCCCTCATTCTTCTAAACTCTAACGAGTACAAGCCTAGTTTATTCAGCCTCTCCTCATAGCTCAACCCCCTCAACTCCGGTATCAGCCTAGTAAACCTCCTCTGCACTCCCTCCAGGGCCAAAATATCCTTGCGCAGGTGCGGCGCCCAAAACTGCACACAGTACTCCAGATATGTTCAGTCACTGGAAACCGAACTCAATTTTAACAATTACTATGAGCAGAGTCCAATAAATAATCCACCAGAGAAACTCCAGTTCCAGATTGCCACACCTACATTGTTTCCCAGAGTGCGGTGGAACTTGGCATGGATTGTTGATCGGACAGTCTGATCAGATTAGGGCCCTGGTGTAGGGCAGTAAATCGACAGGAGCTGCCCTTCACTCACCCCTGAGCTTAGTTTCAGTGTCTCATCTGGTGTCACAGTATGAGTAAGTGGGGTCCCCTGAGTCAGCGAACTCACCTTAAACACCTGCTGTTTCTACTAAACAAGTTGTCTAATGACTTCCTTGGATTTGCTGCATGTATAATCTAAATGCAATCCTTCAGAGTTTAAATGATAGTAGTGTGAGATAGCTTGTTTAACTGGTGTGAGACTCTTTCCCTTTGCTATTGCTCTTCAAGGGGGTCCCACCTGTATTTATTCAGTGAACAAAAGGTGTTTCAGCTTGCCAAAAATCATTTACGATTGGATTTTGTATTATTGTTCAGGTACACTGGTTTCATAATTGAGCCTGGGATTGTTGTCAAGCCGCTTCTTAAAGCGTGTCCATGCAGGTCTGTAGGGTGGAGAGGAATATTGAGAGGGAGCTTTATTAGACCAGTCACTGATGGATACTCATGTATTATTTGATATGATTTATTATTGTCACATGTATTAACATACAGTGAAATGTATTGTTTCTTGTGTACTATACTGTTCATGGAGAAGGAAATGAGAGAGCGCAGAATGTAGCATTACAGTTATAGCTAGGGTGTAGAGAAAGATCAACTTGATGCAAGGTAATTCCATTCAAGTTCTGACAGCAGCAGGGGAAAAAACTGTTCTTGAGTTGGCTGGTACATGACCTCAGACTTTTGTATCTCTTTCCCAAAGGAAGGAGGTGGAAGAGAGAATGTCAGGGGTGTGTGGGGTCCTTAATTACATTGGCTGCTTTGTCGAGGCAGCAGGAAGTGTAGACAGAGTCAATGGATGCGAGGCTGGTTTGTGTGATGGATTGGGCTACATTCATGGCCTTTTGTAATTCCATATGGTCTTGGGCAGAGCAGGAGTCCATACCAAACTAATACAATCAGAAAGAATGCTTTCTATGGTCCATCTGCGGCAGCGGCACGGCACAGTGGTTAGCACTGCTGCTTCACAGCTCCAGGGTCCTGGGTTCGATTCCTGGCTTGGGTCACTCTGAGTGGAGTTTGCACATTCTCCTCGTGTCTGCGTGGGTTTCCTCCGGTTTCCTTTCGCAGTCCAAAGATGTGCGGGTTAGGTTGATTGTGCTAAAATTGCCCTTTAGTGTCCTGAGGTGCGTAGGTTAGAGGGATTAGCAGGTAATAATATGTAGGGATATGGGGATAGGGCCTGGGTGGGATTGTGGTCAGTGCAGACTCGATGGGCTGAAGGGCCTCTTTCTGCACTGTAGGGTTCTATGGCCTGTAAAAGTTGGTGAAAATCGCAGCTGACATGCCAAATTTCCTTAGTCTTCTGAGAAAGTTCTTAAATTTCAATACAATACAATAATAATTAAATAGTTTTGGGTTCAGTGTGAGCTGGAATGGGCTATGGACAATGGAATGGGTTTGGGAGTGGGGCCGGGGAGATGGGTTTGGGAGTGGGGCCGGGGAGATGGGTTTGGGAGTGGGGCCGGGGAGATGGGTTTGGGAGTGGGGCCGGGGAGATGGGTTTGGGAGTGGGGCCGGGGAGATGTGTTTGGGAGTGGGGCCGGGGAGATGTGTTTGGGAGTGGGGCGGGTTTGGCCGTGGGGCCATGGGGAAGTTGGGCTGTCATTCTGAGCACAATCTCTGCTCGTATCGACTGTTACGCTGCACCCATAGCAACTTGGACTTCCATTTCATCGCTCATTTTATTCACAATACAGTCTTAACCCTTCACTCTGACAGCTGCATATGACTCTCTTAATTTACTATCTCTCTTCCTGGTTGGCGTGAATCACCTGAGATCACTACTGTCAAAGTCTTGCTTTTTAAATCTATTTTAGAAATGCTGGAACAATTCATGGTGAATGAGCAGGTCTGTCAGCATCTATCAGGAAAGGAACAGTGGGTTTGAGTTAACAGACTCTTTGTCAGAACTGAAGGATTTCCTATGGCATCTTTCCATGCAACTGTAGAAGGGGCAACACCTCCTTCCTCCTCATCGTTCAAAGCCCCAAACCCTCCTTTCAGGTTAAGCAGCATTTCACTTGCACTTCCCTCAATTTGATCTATTGTATTCGCTGCTCCCACTATGGGAGATGATGGGGAGACTAAACATAGACTGGGTGACCGCTCTGCAGAACATCTTCACTCACTCGGTCATCAAGCTTGACCCCAACCTTCCTGCCGTTTGCCATTTTAACTCAGCATCTCGCTCTCACGTCCAAATGTACATCCCTGACCTGTTCCAATATTCCAGTGAAGGCTGGTACAAGACTTGATTAGCTGTAAAGACTCACATTCCAATCATTACGCTGTAACTTGAGTTTGTGTCTTTGTATGCCGTGTTTGTGAACAGATCTCCCACTCAGCTGACGAAGGAGCAGTGCTCCGAAAGCTAGTGGTGTTTGCTACCAAATAAACCTGTTGGGCTTTAACCTGGCGTTGTGAGACTTTTTACAAGCTGGAGGAGCAGCATCTCATTTTCTGATTGGACAAGTTACAGCCCTTTGTATTTTTAACAACTCCATATGATTACTACCTCAATGCAAAACACCCTCTCTCTCTCTCTCTTTCACGAGGCTATCTGTTTGTTATTAGTTGCTACTTGTTGCAGTTTTTTTTTGCTCTAACATTCTCACTCCTTTCAGATCTGACAAAGAATGTGTTGACTCAAAACGTTAATTCTGTTTTCTCTCCTTACAAATGCTGCCAGACCAGCTGAGTTTTTCCAGCATTCTCTGTTCAGATTCTATTGTTATTTCAGATTCAGTATTTTGCTTATTGTAAATGCTGGAACTTTGCAGGATCCCAATCCCACTTCTTTATGCTTTTGCAATGAAATTTGGCAATTGCTGTAAGAATTGTGAGGAAAAATTATGATTGGTAGAGGTCAGAAAGGTCAGAGAACAGTTCAGATTAAATTCGCAGAAGAAGGTGTTGCATCATTAAAAGATTAGATAGTGTGTAGGAAATAACTGCTGAGAAACAGAGAGATCAGAGTCCACAGAGAGTTATGGCAACGCTCGCGCTTCATCAGTTACACCTATGACATCATGTACAACAGTCCAAAGATGTGTGGGTTCGGCTGATTAGCTATGCTAAATTGTCCCTATTAATGTCGGGGATTAGCATGGTAAATATGTGGGTTTATGGGGAAAGGGTCTGGATGGGATTGCTGTCAGTGCAAGTTTGATGGGCTGAATGGACTCTGGAAATTCTATGATTCCGAGTTACTGGAAGATCATTTTGGGAGCATTTCTTTAGTGTTGCAAAGACCAGTCGTTCCCCCAAAAGTGTGCCTCCAAAAAAGATTAAAACTGATTCGATATTCATGCAGTTAGACGAAAACTAACCTTCGTTTTCAGTCCTATAGTTGGCATCTCCATGACCCAATGAATCTTGGGCCTCCTGCGGCTGCGACAGAACCACAGAAACGCGGTTCAGATTGTTTTATGTTGGTCAGGCCCATGCACCTGGTCAGTGGGACTTGGAGCTGAAGGCAAAGACCCCGTGAGCCTGCAAAAATTCAAAGGGCACAAGGATCCTGGGAGAAGTGAGAGAGACAGGGAGAGGTCAAAAAAACAGGCAAGGACAGAGAAGTTAAAAACCAAGTTTCCAGTAAGGGGAAAAACACAGAAAATAGGAACCGTACCTCAATGTGTTTACAATATAGAGGAGTGCCTTGACATATAAAAGGTTGGAAACCAGCAGCATGGACCTCATTAAAGTTTAAGAATCAGTTGAAAACATTTTCAGCAACTGGAATTGGAGATTTGCCAAAGTGTCCAATGACCAACTCTTTATTCACTCTGGTGCAATGTATTCTTAGTCCAATGATTTCTTTGCTCATGTTTTTGAACAAATCATTCTGTCATTTTTTTTAAGTCATGGATACCCTTTAGTTTCTGCCGTTCAATAAAATCATGGCTAATATGACTGTCACTTAACTCCACTTTCCTGCCTACTCCTTTTATAACCCTGGATTCCCTTGTAATCATAAATCCGTCTAAAAGTTACCAGTGAGGAGATGTCCAGGTTTTCAACAGTTGACCTGGATTAATTTAGATCAACATTAAACCAGTCACTAAATCCCAGCCCCAGAACCTTACAGCACAGGAGGAGGCCATTTGGCCTGTTGTGCCTGTGCTAGCTGTTTGAAAATGTTGTCTTTGAAAATCTCACTCCCTCCAGTCTTTTTCCATTGCTCTGTGAATGTCTTTTTTTTTGTAAGTTCCACCATGCTTTTAGTGAATGAGCTCAAGAGCACTGAACTCTTCAGCCCGCTAGTTCAACTTTAAATCTGTGTTCTCTGCTTATTGCTACTGGAAACAGGTCCTCCCTATCCATTCTATTAAAATCTTTAATATTTTTGAGCACCTAAATTAACTCTCATAACCTTTTTGCTCTGAGAAAATGATACCAGTTTCTCATATAGCTGTGGAAAGCAAATATTATTACCTATTCTCTCAAATTATTGGAACATAAGAATCAACACACATGTAATTATGTGGGGTCTTGGTAAGGCCACTTCTATAATCCATTATGCAGTTTTGTAAATGTTGGTTACTTTTGTGCTGGTTTCTGAACCTGAGACCCAAATGCCTTTGCTTGGAGAATGAGGGAATTGCTGTTGTACAGAACGGTGTCCTGACTGGCTCTCTTTAAGAACTGTTCAATCAACCCCACTCCTCATACACACACATACATATATATATATATATATATATACACACACACACGTATACATACACACACACGCGCGCCTTTCCCCTTAGCCCAGCAAATATTTTATTTTCAGATAATAATCCAATTCCCCATTTGAAACCACAATTGTAACTGCCTCCACCGCACTCTCAGGCAGTGCTTTACAGATCCGAATCACTCTTTTCTGCACCCTCTCTAAAGCTTTCACATCCTTCCTAAATTCTGGTGTCCAGAATTGAACACAACACTCAGCTGAAGCTAAACCAATATTTTGAAATGGATTCAGCACAATTCCTTGCTTTTGTTATTTATAAAGCCCAGGGTATCACGTACTTTATCAACATCTTTCTCAACCTATCCTGAGACAAAGAAAGTACAGCTCAGGAACAGGCCCTTTGGGCCTCCAAGCCTGTTCCAAGCATGATGCCCTAACTACACTTAAAAAGATCCTTATGCCCTTACTCAGTCTCTATCCCTCTATTCCCTCACTATTCATGTATCCATCCAGATGTGCTTGCTTTCACCACATCCTCTGGCAGTGCGTTCCAGGCACCCACCACTCTCTGCATGAAAATCTTCTTCCATATATCTCCCTTAGACTATCCCCCTCTCACTTCAAACCTGTTCTCCCTTGTAATTGACACTTCCACCCTGGGAAATACCTCACCCTGTTTATGCCTCATAACTTTGTGGACCTCTATCAGATCTCCCCTCAGCCTCCACCTTTCCAGTGAAAACAATCTTAGTTTATTCAACCTCTCCTCATAGTTATCACCCTCGAGACCAGGCAACATCTTGACGAATCTTCTTAGCATTCTCTCCAAAGCTTCCACATCCCTCTGGTAGTGTGGTGACCAGAACTGCATGCAATACTACAAATGCAGCCTAACCAAGGTTTTATGTGGCTGCAACATGATTTGCCAACTCTTGTACTCAGTGCCAATGAAAGCAAGCATGCCAGATGCTGCCTTAATCTTCTTGGCCACCTGCGTTGCCACTTTTAGGGAACTATGGACGTGCACACCCAGATCTCTGTGTTAATGTTCCTAAGGATTCTGTCATTTACAGTATAATTCACACTTAAATTTGATCCTCAAATGCATCACCTCACATTTGTCCGGATTAAACTCCATTGGCCATTCCTGTGCCCAAGTCTCCAATCTATCTATATCCTGTTGTATCCTCTGACAATCCCCGGTACTATCAGCAACTCCACCAATCTTCGTGCCATCCGCAAACTTACTAATCAGACCACCCACATTTTCCTCCAGATCATTCATATATAGTACAAACAGCAGAGGTCCTGGCACTGATCCCTGTGGAATACCACTAGCTACAGATCTCCATTCTGAAAAGTATCCTTCCACCGCTACTCTCTGTCTTCTATAATCAAGCCAGTTCTGTATTCATCTAGCCAGCCCACCCTAAATCCCACGTGATTTTAGTTTTTGTACCAGTCTGCTACGTGGGACTGGTACAAATGACTTCCATATAAACTACATCGACAGCCCTTCCCTCATCCATTCTCTTTGTCACCTCTTCAAAAAAACTCAAGTTGGTGAGACATGACCTTTCCCATAGAAAACCCATGCTACCTGTCACTAACTAGTTCATTTTCTTCCAAATGTGCATATAATCTGCCCCCCAGTATCTTCTCCAAAAAGTTTCCGCACCACTAACGTCAGGCTCACTGGCCTATAACTCCCTGGATTATCCTTGCTTCCTTTCTTAAACAAAGGAACAGCATTAGCTATGCTCTGGTTCTCTGGAACCTTGCCTGTGGCCGAATGATATGAAGATATCTGTTGAGGCCCCAGCTATTTCCTCCCTTGCCTCCCATAGTAACCTGGGATAGATTCCATCTGGAATCTACCTTAATGCAATTTAGGATACCCCACACTTCCTCCTTTGATATGTTAACATTCTCTCCTGCGTTCACAGACTTATCCCTGACCTGAACATCTATCATGATCTTCTCCTTGGTAAATATTGATACAAAGTACTCATTAAGAATCTCACCCACTTCCTGTAGCTCCACGCATGATTTCCCTCCATTGTATTTGAGTGGACCTACTCTTTCACTTGCTCCTAATATATCCATAAAAAACCTTGGGATTCTCCTTGACCCTGTTTGCTAAAGACATTTCATGGCCCCTTTCAGCACCCTCCCCAATTCCGCATTTAAGTTCCTTCCTCCTCTCTCTATATTTCTTAAGGGCTTCTTCAGTTTTTAGTCGCCTAGATTTATTGTATGCTTCCTTTCTCTTTTTGATTAAGCTTACAATTTCCCATGTCACCCATTGTTCCAGAATCCTACCGTTTCTATCCTTCAGTTTTGCACTTCAATCAACTAGCCTTTTTACCCTCAAGTAGCCGCTCTCAATCCACATTCCCCAGTTCCTGTCTAATTTGGACGTAATTGGCCCTCGCTCAATTAAGCACCCTCACCCAAAAGCCACTCTTATCCTAATCCAATGCAACCCAAAATCTGATGGAATTATGGTTGCTAAGTCCAAAATGCTTCCCCACTGAATCAGCAATCACCTGGCCAGGCTCATTCCCCAATATTAAGCCTAGTACGGCCCCCTCCCTGGTTGGATTGTGAACATACTGTATCAAAAAGCCATCCTAGACTCATCTAACAAATTGCAGTCCACTGGCTCTAAGGAAACCCCAGTCAATGTGGAGGAAGTTAGTTATCCACCACAACTACGCTGCTTTTTTCACACCTTTCCAGAAACTGACTACACAACTGCTCCTCTGTGTCCTGCAGACCGTTGGGAGGTCTGTAGTACATTCCCAGCATTGTCATTTCACCTTTCCTATTCCTTGTCCCACCCATAATGCCTCTCTGCAATATCCCTCCAATATGGCTTCTCTCTCAGCACAGCAGTGATGTGCTCCCAAATCAGCAACGCAACTCCCCCACACCCCTTTTTGTTTCCCTTCTGTCGTATTTAAAACAATGATTCAATCATTCAATGTTTTGTGTAAAAATGGAATTCTAACCTTTATTTTCAATTGTCTTTTCTTATTCCTACTACCAAAATAAATCACCTTTTAATTTCTCGGTATTAAATTTAATCTGCTACATGCCTGGTTATCTCCTCTTGAGATTCATCACTATCCTCCTCCAGCTCACCATACTTTCACTTTTCAAAGTTTGAAATTTTATCTGCACACCCAAGTCTAGGGCATCAGTAAAAATCAAGAAAAGCAGTTCTATTACTGACTCCTAAGGAACCCCATTTCATACCATCCTGCAGTCCAAGAAACGTTATTTACCAATACTTTCTGTTCCTATCACTCGGCTAACTTTGTATCAATGCTATCACTGCCTTTTATTCCATCAGCTTTAGTTTTGCGTCAAGCTTGTTATGAGGCACTTTGTCAACTTCCTTTCAGAAATCTGTGTACACCACATCAACCACGTTACCCTCATCAACTCCCTCTGTTACTTCATCAAAAAATTCAATCAAATTATTAGTTAGACACCATTTTTCCCTGAACAAATCCATCTGCCTTTCCTTAATCAATCCACATGTGTCCAAGTGATAGTTGATTTTGTGCTGGATTATCATTTTAAAAGTTTCCCACCACTGAGGGCTGAGGTAGCTGGTTTTATATTTTCTGAACCAGGGTGTAACAGTTCCCCGTTCTCTGGCTCTATCACTACTATATCCGTGGAGGGTTGGATGGTGGTGGTGCTTCCTTGATTTGTTTCAAATGCCTCTGATCTTGTCTTGGTGACTTATCAACTTTAAGAACAGTCAGCCTTTCTAATACTTCTCTTTTAACCCATCTAGAGTCTCAACTACCTCTCCTTTCACCATACCTTTGGCAAAACCTTCTTTGTGGACAAAAGCAGACTATTCATTTAATACCTCAGTCATGTGCTGTGCCTCCATGTGTAAATCATCTTTTTGGTTCCTAATCGGCCCCAATTCACCTTTTTTTACTAATTTTAATGCCTAGAGAAGACTTCTGGATTTTTTGTGTTAACTGAGAGTCTTGTCATACTCTCTCTATGCTGCTTTTGCTTTTTTTAAAAATTCCCCTCTGAATGTTTTATATTCACCCTGGTTCTCACTTATTATCAACCTGATATTTGTCTCTGCTTCACCTTACCTGGCTTTTTCACCTTCCTTTCCCTCTGGGATAGAATGTGCCCCAACAATCCCCTCGTTAAAGATGGCCCATTGGTCGATTCTACTTTTGCCCATCAACCTAAGATTGTACTTTTACTTGATGTGTTCCCTGATCCTGAAGTTGGCCCTCCTGTAATTAATTATTTTCACTTTGGATTGCTCCTTCTCCATTTATGTGGCTAATTTAAGCTTTATGATGCTATGGTCACTTCCTAAATTTTCCCAACCACTTGGCGCACCTCATTCCCAGAGATGGACTGGAAATGTTGGAATAATTAGTCCCTATTGTAACTATAATTTTATAATCGCCTTGTAAGTTTGTTCCTTTTATCTTTCCCTTGATTTGCTGGCCTATAGACATTCAGTGCTGTTATTTTTTTCTTAACTCTAACCAAATAGATTCTGTCTGTGACCCCACTGGGCCACCCCTGCTCTCCACCACTAATATTCTCCTTAACCAATGGCGCACTCTCTTTTTCTTATCTTCCTATACACTGTGTGTCCACGAATAAAGTACCCATGTATGTGCACGGAAATCCAATTCAAACTTTATTTATTGACTCCCACCTAATACCATTTCTTACTATCGTGCTATTGATCTCCAAACTGTGCACCTTATTTTTTCTCTTTAATATTATCTCCTGATGTTCATCCTCCTGCCAAGTTGGTTTACACTTTCCTCGATGGTGCTAGATCATCCCACAAAGGTCCCAGCTCCATTCAGTGCAACCCATCTGACCTGTATGGATCCTATCTTCCCTGAACCAGTCCCGATGTCCCAGGAATCTAAAGCACTCATCTCTGTGGGTAGGACAGTGGATGTTGTTTACATGGACTTCAGTAAGGCTATTGACAAGGAGCCTCATGGCAGACTGGTGCAAAAGGTGAAGTCGCATGGGATCAGAGGTGAATTGACAAGATAGATACAGAACTGGCTCAGTCATAGAAGACAGAGGATAGCGGTGGAAGGGTGCATTTCTGAATGGAGGACTGTGACAAGTGGTGTTCCTCAGGGATCAGTGCTGGGACCTTTGCTGTTTGTAATATGCATAAATGATTTGGAGGAAAATGTAACTAGTTTGATTAGTAAGTTCGCAGACAACACAAAAGTTGGTGGATTTACAGATAGTGATGAGGACCATCAGAGGATACAGCAGGAAATAGATCGGTTTGAGATTTGGGCGGAGAGATGGCAGATGGAGTTTAATCCAGACAAATGTGAGGTAATGCAGTTTGGAAGTTTAATACAGATAGGAAATATACAATAAATGGCAGAATCCTTAGGAGCATTGATGGGCAAAGGGATCTGGGTGTACAGGTACACAGGTCACTGAAAGTGGCAACACAAATGGAGAAGGTAGTCAAAAAGGTGTACGGCATGCTCGCCCTCATCGGCCAAGGTACTGAGTTTAAAAACTGGCAAGTCATGTTGCAGCTTTATAGAACCTTAGTTTGACTGCACTTGGAATATAGTGTTCAATTCTGGTCGCCATACTACCAGAAGGATGAGGGTACAGAAAAGATTTACCAGGATGTTGCCTGGTATGGAGGGCATTAGCTATGAGGAGGGGTTGGAGAAACCTGGTTTGTTCTCATTGGAATGGCGAAGGTTGTGGGGCGACCTGGTAGAAGTGTACAAGGTTGAGAGGCATGGACGTGTGGATAGTCAGAAACATTTTCTCAGGATGAAGAGTCAATTACTAGGTGGCAGAAGATTAAGATGCAAGAGGCAAGGTTTAAAGGAGATGTTCAAGATAGGTTTTTTTTAAACACAGAGCATAGTGGACACTTGGAACTCGCTGCCAGGGGAGGTAGTAGAAGCAGATACGATAGTGACCTTTTAAGGGGTATCTTGATAAATACATAAATAGGATGAGAATGGAGGGATATGGTCTCTGGAAGGGCAATGTGGTTGGTGCAGGCTTGGAGGGCCAAGGGGTCTGTTCCTGCACTGTAATTTTCTTTGGTCTTTGTTTTTTGGTCTCTGCTCTGTCTTCATTGCTTTGCTTGTAGTTGTGGCACTGAGAGTAATCTGGAGGTTTCTTTCCCAGTTTCCTGACTTTTTTGACGAGTAATTTGACATTGGAGTAAACTACGAAAGCCTGACACTGGGAAGTTCCAAAGAACAAAAGGACCTTGGCGTGTTTGTCCATAGATCTGTAAAGGCAGGTGAAAAAGGCACATGCCCCACACGCCTTTAGCAATCGAGGCATAGATTACAAAAACAGAGATCATGTTGGAGTTGTGTAGGACTTTGGTGAGGCCGCAGCTAAAATACTGTGTGCAGTTCTGCTCACCACATTATAAGAAGGACGTGGGGCGGCACAGTAGCACTGCTGCTTCACAGCTCCAGGGTCCTGGGTTCGATTCCTGGCTCGGGCCACCGTCTGTGTGGAGTTTGCACGTTCTCCTCGTGTCTGCATGGGTTTCCTCTGGGTACTCTGGTTTCCTCCCACAGTCCAAAGATGTGCGGGTTAGGTTGATTGGCCATGCTAAGAAATTACCCCTTAGTGTCCTGGGATGTGTAGGTTGGAGGGATTAGTGGGTAAATGTGTGGGGGTATGGGGATAAGGCCTGGGTGGGATTGTGGTCTGTGCAGACTCGATGGGCCGAAGGTCCTGTTTCTGCACTGTAGGGGTCTACGTATGTGAACACACTGGAGGGGGTGCAGAGCAGATTTACCAGGATGCTGCCTGGAATGGAACATGTAAGTTATAAAGAAAGGTTGGATAGGCTTGGGTTGTTTTCTCAGGAGCGGAGAAGACCGAGGGGTGACCTGATTGAGGGGCACGGACAGAGTGGATAGGGAGCAGCTGTTCCTTTTAGTTGAAGGATCAGTTACGAGGAGACACAAGTTAAAAGTGAGGGCTGGGAGGTTTGACGAGAAACCTTTTTACTCAGAGGGTGGTGACGGTCTGGAATGCAATGCCTGGGAGGGTGATGGTAGTGGGATGCCTCACATCCTTTAAAAAAGTACCTGGATGAGTAATATTACATTCAACCCTGTGGGCCAAGTGTGGACATGTGGGGTTAGCTGGGCAACTCGGGGCCTTTCATGCATTGGTACAGACTCGATGGGCTGAAGGGCCTGTAGTATTCTGATTCTGCCTGCAGGATCACATCCCCTTTGGTTTGTTGTTGGCATTGGTATGAACCAAGCCCCCTGTCTCCTACCTGAGTATTCTACAGCTGCCCAGTGATATCCTTGACCTAGGGTTCATTTATCATCCTGGATTCATGTCTGAGTGCAGAAACCAGTCCATTCCCCTAACTATGGCGTGCTTGACACTATTGCTTTCCCAATCTTCTGTCCCCTCGTACAGCTGAGCTGTGGACTTGATTCTGGCTGTGCTCCCTGAAGGAATCCTCACTTTCACCAATTTTGGGAATTGGAAATGGTTAGAGTGAGTGCACACTCTAATTGTTTCTCCTTCCTGGACGCCACCTATTTCCTCTCTACCTTAAGCTGTGTGGTGAGGACACCCACAAAGCCGGCCCCCTTTGATGTGGTGTTTGCAGGAGGTGGCAAGTTGCTGTTTACGCTCTGAAATCCAAATGTTGAGCTGCTGCAGCTGGCCACACCCCTTAGTCCTGTACTCATTCAGAGAATCATCACATGGGACAGGATGTGCACTCCACGGGATTGCAAAGTCCTGCCATGCTGCTGTTTATCAGTCATGATGTGGGTATGCCGGCGTTGGACTGGCGTAAACACAGTAAAAAGTCTGACAACACCAGGTTTTAGTCCAACCTATTTATTTGATAATATACTCGCAAGCTTTTGAGGGGTTACCCTCTTCGTCAGGTGAATGGAGAGTTCTCATCCATTCACCTGACGAAGAGGGTAACCCCTCGAAAGCTTGCGAGTATATTATCAAATAAATAGGTTGGACTAAAACCTGGTGTTGTCAGACTTTTTACTGTGTTTACGCTGTTTATCAGACCATTAGCTAGCAATAACTACAACAGATTTAAGACATAGATCCACTAGTTACTCACCAATCACCTGAATTGACCTCACTTTCCCCATTAAACACTTATTTTATGTGACCTGCATTACCTTCCTACCAAAGTAATTTATCTATATTGACATTAATTTGAAAGTTATTCTTATTTTGTCATATTCTTCCTTCAAATTTAACAAAACTCTCGTTCTCTGTTGGCCAGTTGTGTTTGTGCAGTCACTGCCTTTTATGCCAAATCAGTGAATCATTGCAGAAGGCCATTCAGCCCATTGTATCCATGCTGGTCGCTCTAAGGGATCATTCACATTGTGCCACTCCCCCTCCTCACATCTTTACACATTCCTCCTTTTCAGATATTTAGAAAAATCTAGGGCAGAGGGGAGAGGGGAGTGGGGAGTGGCCAGTGTCTGAGTCCGCATCTGTGCTGATCAAAATACGACACCATCACCAGCGTGCGCGCACAACCAACAAACACACCCTAGCTTAATCCCACTTTCTAGCATTTAGTCTTCACCCTGCAGGTTACATTACCTGAAGTGCAAATCCAGACACTTTTTCAATGAGTTGTGGATTTCTGCCTCTACCATCCATTTGGGCAACGAGTTCCAGACCCCCACAGCCCTCGAGGTTTTTTCTTATCTCCCCTTTAATTCTTCTCCTCCTTCAGATAGTAGGCCCTAAGAGGGCTTCAGTGACCATGGACTTCCACTGGGGTTAGTGTATCACTATACTTGGCAAAGTACTGGGGGATTTGCCGTTGCCTTCTGCAGTGTGGTTGACCAGGTCTCCCTCTCTTACTGCCTGTTGTCAGGTGGAATGGAAAAATTTGCAACCTTCCGTGGTCAACAAGTCCTAAAGTGGGACTTGAAGCTGGAACTTCTCGCCCACAGGTATGAATGCTACTCAAATGTACCACAAGGCCCCCAATCCTTCCACCAATCAGATTGAATCTATGTCCCCCAGTTACTGACCATTGTTTCTCTTCAAGCCCCTCAAAACCTTGTACACTTCAATCAAATCTCCCATCAGCTTCCTCTGTTCCAAGCCCATCAAACCTTTCCTCATAGCTGCAATTTCCCAGTCGCGCAAATTCAGAATTGTTCTGGTGCAGGAGGTGGCCATTTGGCCCATCATATTTGTATCAGTTCTCCAAACGAGCATCATGATTTAGTGCCATTCCCCTTTCCCCATACCTCTGCACATTGTTTCTATTCAAATCATCATCTAATGGCCACTCGAATGCCTCAACTAAACCTGCCTCCCACACTCCAGACAGTGTATTCCAGAATCCAACCACCTGTTGTGTGAGGAAGCATTTTTTTACATCACGTTTGTTTCTTTTACAGATGACTTGGCATTTGTAAATTTCCTCTGCGCCCTCTCTAGTCTTTTTTTTAATTTCTTCATGGTACATGGGCTTCACTGGCTAGGTCAACATTTTTATTGTCCATTCCTAATCGATCTTGAGAAGGTGGTGGTAAGCTGTTGTCTTAAATTGCACAAGGTACAACCACGTTGCTGTTAGGGAGGGAGTCCCAGGATATTGATGCGGTTACAGTGTATAAACAGTGATATATTTTCAAGTCTAGGTGGTGAGTGACTTGAAGAGGAACTTGCAATTAGTGTTCCCATGTGTCTGCTGCCCTTGTCCTTCTAGTGGTGAAGATTGGAAGTTGTAGAAGGAGCCTTGGTGAGTTCCTGCAGTGTTGTTGATAATACATTCATAGTCACTGTATGTTGGTGCTGGAGGGAATGGAAGTGGTGGAATTAAATGGGCTGTTTTGTCCTGGATGGTGTTGAGCTCCTTGAGTGTTGCTGGGTCTGTTCTTACGCAGGCAAGTAGAGAGCATTCCATCACACTCCTCATTTGTGCCTTGTAGATAGTGGACAGGGTTTGGAGAGTCAAGAGTTAAATTATTCGCTGCAGAATCTCTAGCCTTTGACCTGCTCTGGTCGTCACAGTACTTGTGGCTCACCCAGTTCAGTGGATAGTCAATGGTAACCTCCAGGATGTTGGTAGTGGGAGATTCAACAATGGTAATGTCAGTGAATGTCAAAGCAGGATGGTTGGATTCTTTCTTGTTGGAGATGGTCATTGCCTGATATTTGTGTAGCACGGATGTTACTTGCCACTTGCCAGCCCGAGCCAGAATATTGTCCAAGCTTTGCTGCATTTGGACACGGATTGCTTCAGTATCTGAGGAGTTGTAAATTCTGCAAACGTGAAGGAACATGCCCACTTCTGACCTTATGACAGAGGGAAGGTTATTGATGAAGCAGCTGAAGATGGTTGGGCCTTGGACACTACTCTGACACTACCCTGCAGTGATGTACTTGAACTGGGATGATTCCCTTATCACCACAAGCAACTTCCTTTATGCCAGATAGCGTTTTCCCCTGCTTCCCATTGACTTCAGCTTTGTTCAGGTTCCTTGATGCCACCCTCTAGCAAATGTTAAGGGCAGACACTCTGATTTTGCCTCACATCCTTGTAGTAATGAGGTAACCAGAACAATTGTGCTACTGGACTGGAATGCGACACTTTGAAAGTCTGTGAAAGACGGCAGCAGGATGAGTTGTGGAAAAGTAGATCAGTGCCCCAGCTCTGACAGGATTTAATTTTAATTTGTGGGCCTTTGCAGGAAATCAATGGCTTGGCTGAAGAAATGGTCTTTCTCCCCGCAAGTGACCAGAAGAAACTGGAGAAACGTAAACCAAAAGACGTGATGCTACTCGTTGGTGTGATTGTTGGCGCTGTTCTCCTCTCACTGATGATCGGGCTTCTGGTTTGGCATTTTCACTGTAAGTATAACTCTGAATACCTTCACCCCAAAGCACTGTACACAACTCAACATCCAGGCTCCTTGGAACAAAGTGAAATGTCCAGCTTAATTATATTAAGGACTCATATCCTTTATATAATGAATTAACCCAAGATACAACCGGAAGATTATAAAAACAGAATAACACATCAAGTCACTGGTGGAGATATTGGGGCAGATGGCCACAAACTCAGTGAAAGATATCTTTAAGTAGAATCTACAGGGAAGTAAGGAAATGCTACAGATCTTTATAGAGGGAATTCCAGAGGTTAGGACATTGACAGCTGAAGGATGAACTGGAGAAGAAATAAAAATCCAAGCATCAGGTCAGAAATGGAGGAGCACTGACGTCTCCGAGGGGCTAGAGCAGATAGGGAGAGGCAAAGCCATAAATTTGAAAACCAAGATCAGAAATCTCAAAATTGAGGCACTATTTAAATAGGTACCAAAGTAAGTTGGTGGGCACAGTGATACTGGGTAAACAGTGGTACTGGGAGATCTGAATTGGGGCAGCAGAGTTTTGGATAGTCTCAGTTTTAGGGTGGGTAGGCTGTTGGGATAACTGTGTACAGCATTAAAAACAGCACAGGGAGAGGTTTTAGCAGCAGGAAGGCTGAGGCAGGGACTGAGGGTGTTGGTTTGGGGGTGGAGATAGGCAGTTTTACCAATGGCTTGGTATATGTTCAGATATGATGCAAAAATTGTGAACAGTCCTGTTCAATCTCAGGATGCTAGGATGAAGGATGGAGCTGGAGGGAGTGGAATTTGCCAAGGGGAAGAGGACAATGGCTTTGGTTCCCCAATATTCAGTTGATGGAAATTTCTGCTCATTCAAGGCTGGATGTCAGACAAGCAGAGTGGTGATAGAAGAGGAGTGATGATGATGGAGAGCTGAGTGATATCAGTGTACGGTGAGATGGCAGAGAGAAGTTTTAAGAGTGGTTTGTAACGGAGAAAAGAAACCAGATGATCCAGGAATAATGAGCAGTTTTTGCAGACTAGAACAGAACCCATTAGTGCTTTAAAATGTGGTCCAGATAGATGTGGCACTGCAATAGGAAACCATATCTGTTCAAGCCTGTATTCTTTGGAGTTGAGGGAGGGAGATGATGGCATTACTAGTGAGGGAGAGGTAGTGTTGTTAATGGGGAAATAGAGTATTGAAGTTGATGATGGAGCAAATGAGAAGCTGCCGAAATGTTGTGGCCAATGGAGGATTAAAGGCTAAGCAGTTAGGATTTTGACTGTAGTTTTAAGTGAATTGGAGAAGCTTTTTTTCCGAAGAAGTAGAGTTGAAAGGAGGAAACAGGATGTGCAAGGACAGTAATCAGAAATGGCCTTGTGTATGATGCTGTTGGAGAATTGACCAAAAGCAGTTATTCAGGATTGAGGATGATTTGTTTTGATGGTGTTGAGATAGCTGATTAATCTAACGTGAATTCACATTCTCTGTAGGGCAGATGAGGTGTTTGGATGCTTGTGTACTTTTGTATCTGCCTCGAATTTGCCTCTCTATGTTTGTTACTAAGTCACCTGCTGCCTTCCTGAAGGAAGCTTCTCCACTTTGGTCTATAATAAACTACAGATTCCCATTCACTCGAGTAATCCCAGAGACCCAGGTAAATGCTCTGGAGACCTGGGTTCAAATCCTGCCCTGGTAGATGGTCAAACTTGAGTTCAATAAAAATCTGGATTTAAAAAGTCTAATGATGACCATGAAAACATTGTCGATTTATTGTAAAAATCCATCTGGTTCAGTAATGATTTAATGGTAGGGGTGTAGGAGAAACTGGGAATGTGACATTGAGATAGAGGATCAGCCATGATCGTACTGAATGGTGGAGCAGGGTAATAGGGCTGAATGGCCCACTCCTGCCCCAAATTTCTATGATCTATTTAATGTCTTCAGCAATATACTGAGGACAGAGTTTCTACTACTCCTGCTGTGAGTCCCAAGTGGAATAGTTGGGTTGATGTCAGGCATACAAATGACTTGGTAAACCCAGCAGGTTCTGCAGGACTCTGGGCAGTTGTTTTGGGAGACCATGTCGCTTTTGGACCTGATTTGTAGTACTGGATTTGGGAAGATTCGGATTTGGAATTCTGAGGCCACGTGAGAAGGAGAGTTAGTAGTGAAGGAATTGACAGGGAGGAAGAAATTAAAGGAGGACCAGAGGGCAGTGACCTCAGAGCAAGAACAAGATGAATTGAAATCAGTTTGAACACCTCTGAAAAGTCATTGACTCCTGCTCCCCTCTCCACAGATTCTGCTAGATTCACTGAGTATTTCAGCATTTTCTGTTTCTTCAAGTGACATGGGCCTGGTTATGTAGCATTAATTCAGATGCACATATCCCAGCCATGACTGGGGAATAGTGAAAAAGCAGAGGTAAGAGTCCAGAATTAAAAATCTAGTCCACTGCTGCGTAAGGTTGATGTAGGTAGACAGAGTCAGCAGGGAGTATTGGCAAAGTGTTTGGAAACAGGTATGGCTGGTAAGTAAAGTTCAGAAGCTGTTTGAAAGAGAAGTGGATCTGAGGAAGCAGCAGTGGAAATATTCTCATTGGAATGGAATGGCTAAGGTATTGAATAACTTTTTTTGTTTCTGTCTTCACGGAGGAGGACATGAATAATTTGCCGGGTGTTAGTGATGGAAAGGTGGTAGGACTGGAGGGTCTTAATGACATTACTGTTACTAGAGAGGCGGTGCTCGACAGACTGGAGGAGCTGATTGTGGACAAGTCCCCAGGACCGGATGGAATGCATCCGAGGGTTCTGAAAGAAATGGCGGAGGTGATAGTGGATGCCTTGGTGGTTATTTTCCAGACGTCGCTGGATTCCGGGGAAGTGCCGGAAGATTGGAAAATGGCTAATGTTACACCGTTGTTTAAGAAGGGTGCCAGGCAAAAGGCGGGGAATTATAGGCCGGTTAGTTTAACGTCTGTGGTAGGTAAAACGTTAGAATCCGTCATTAAGGAGGAAATTGCGAGGCATCTTGAAGGGAATTGCTTGATAGAGCAGACGCAGCACGGTTTCATTAAAGGGAAGTCGTGTCTGACAAATTTACTGGAGTTCTATGAGGATGTGTCTAGGGCGGTGGATAGAGGAGAGCCGGTGGATGTGGTCTTTCTGGATGTTCAGAAGGCGTTTCACAAAGTACCTCACAAGAGGTTATTGCAGAAAGTCGAGGGACATGGAGTTGGGGGTAGGGTGTTAGCGTGGATAGAGGATTGGTTGTCAAATAGGAGGCAGAGAGTGGGGGTCAACGGGTGCTATTCAGATTGGCGGATGGTGACTAGTGGAGTGCCCCAGGGGTCGGTGCTGGGGCCTCAGCTTTTTACCATTTATATAGATGATCTGGAGGAGGGGACTGAGTGTAGAGTGTCGAAATTTGCTGATGACACCAAGATTGGGGGAACGGCAAATTGCGCGGAGGGTGTGGAGAGTCTGCAGAAGGATCTAGATAGGCTGGGCGAATGGGCCAGGAAATGGCAAATGGAATTTAATGTTGGCAAGTGTGAGGTGGTCCACTTTGGTAGGAATAATGGTAGGAAGGACTATTACTTACGTGGCGAAAAACTGCAGCAGGCGACGGTGCAGAGGGACCTCGGGGTCCTTGTGCATGAGTCGCAAAAACCCAGCTTGCAGGTGCAGCAGGTGGTCAGGAAGGCGAATGGAATGCTGGCCTTCATAGCGAGGGGGATTGAATATAAAAGTAGGGAGGTCTTGCTGCAGCTGTATAGGGCATTGGTGAGGCCGCAACTGGAGTACTGTGTGCATTTTTGGGCGCCGCACCTGCGCAAAGATATTTTGGCCTTGGAGGGAGTGCAGAGGAGGTTTACTAGGCTGATACCGGAGTTGAGGGGGTTGAGCTATGAGGAGAGGCTGAATAAACTAGGCTTGTACTCGTTAGAGTTTAGAAGAATGAGGGGAGATCTCATTGAGACGTATAAGATGATGAATGGGATGGACAGGATAGAGGTGGAGAGACTCTTCCCGCTCAGAAAAGACAGTAGGACTAGGGGGCACAGCCTCAAGATAAAGGGGGGGGCGGTTTAGAACGGAGTTGAGGAGGAACTTCTTCACTCAAAGGGTGGTGAATCTCTGGAATTCTCTGCCCGTTGAAGTGGTGGAGGCTGCCTCGCTAAATATTTTTAAGACGCGGGTTGATGGGTTTTTGATAAGAGAGGGGATTAAGGGTTATGGGGAGAGGGCGGGAAAGTGGAACTGAGCCACGACAGATCAGCCATGATCTTCTTGAATGGCAGGGCAGGCTCGAAGGGCTAGATGGCCTACTCCTGCTCCTATTTCTTATGTTCTTATGCAGAAAGATGATGGAAAAATTGAAGTGCCCATAAAACCCAAAGACGAGAGAGATTGTTTGTTCCGAGAGAAAGGAGCGGTGCGCACTGACAGAATGGAATACCCAGGGTGTGGGGCAAATTGAATCAGGGCTAAATGTTGTAAACATCTTTTTTGGCAGTGGTGCAGAGTTAAAACTGAGAAGAAAGGAGCTTAAGAAATGCAAAATGTGAATTATTCTTATTGCTAACCACAGTTTATAACTCTCTTAGTTCGCCCAGATAATCGAATCAAGAAAATGTACAGTGGTTATCTTAACATCACAAACCAGCAGTTCACCGAGCAACTGGAGGATTCAGAGTCAGAAGAATTTAAGAATCTTGCAATTACGGTCGAGAAAACGGTGAGTTTACACTTACGTTATCACCAGGTTAGATACAGAGTAAAGCTTCCTCTACACTGTCCCCCATCAAACACTCCCAGGACAGGTACAGCACGGGGTTAGATACAGAGTGAAGCTCCCTCTACACTGTCCCCATCAAACACTCTCAGGACAGGTACAGCACGGGGTTAGATACAGAGTAAAGCTCCCTCTACACTGTCCCCCCATCAAACACTCCCAGGACAGGTACAGCACGGGGTTAGATACAGAGTAAAGCTCCCTCTACACTGTCCCCCATCAAACACTCCCAGGACAGGTACAGCACGGGGTTAGATACAGAGTAAAGCTCCCTCTACACTGTCCCCCCATCAAACACTCCCAGGACAGGTACAGCACGGGGTTAGATACAGAGTAAAGCTTCCTCTACACTGTCCCCCCATCAAACACTCCCAGGACAGGTACAGCACGGGGTTAGATACAGAGTAAAACTCCCTCTACACGGTCCCCCATCAAACACTCCCAGGACAGGTACAGCATGAATTACCATCCTTACACACAATCTGCATTACAGGTAAAGCCCACCTGTCCACACTATATCGCTGAAGTTACTCCCCCTCTTCAAAGTTTCATTCATGTCGGCTAAATGTGGGTTTAGTTTGCGATTAAAATTACACAAATTTGTATTTAATTTATTTCTTTAACTATTTCAGCTTAAGGAAATCTACATGGATGTCGATAGAGTGGCGCCTTATTACGTCCAATCTACTGTCACTGCATTCAGGTACACTCATTTGGACCATCTACTCCTGAGGTGGGCTGTGTCCGAGTCCAGTTCCTGATTCTCGGGGAGCTGGGTGTTCTCTGGTTCTGCAATTACTGTTTCTCAAGGCAGAGTTTATTGTTCCTGGGGCATACTTTGATATTTGCTATACCTTTTGCACTGGGGACCACTGGATTGTGACCACCATCCTGAACCTTGGTTCATGTAGTTTTGGTCTTTATAGAAATGTTGAAAATAGGAGCAGGAGTAGGCCATTCAGCCCCTCAAGTTTTCTCCATTATTCAGTATGATCACGGTTGATCATCAAATTCGATACCCTGAGATAACCTTCTCCCATATCTTTTGATCACTTTTGCCTCAAGAGTGAGATTTAATTCCTCCTTGAAAACA